>NC_065922.1:0-1200000 GCF_024586455.1 Bactrocera neohumeralis | reverse complement strand
GTGTGGTAGGTGAGGACCATATTCCGGTAAATATATTACAATTTAATCCTTTACTCTCTTTATCAAATATATATCAAATATGAATGGCTTACTTGCTATCAATTGTATTAATCCGACAACTCTTCCTTAATTAATTATTTTATATACATATGTATATACATACATACATAGGTGCGTTTGCAGATACGATACATACATACTCGTACAAGAACATTAAAGAAAAATGTTGATTAGGTTCGGTTGACATCAATGAGATGGCGCGGTCTTGTACGTATTCATTTACTAGTACTCACCTATTATTCGCCTGTACCTAACTACATACATATGTATGTATGTACTTGAATCTGTATACCTATATATAAATCCATAGACATCCATATACGCAAGTATTGATTATGTATCGGCAACACAAGAAGCCTTATGGCTAGTGAGTGGTCTGCGTGTAGGGACCAGTGTTTCGACTTTACCCACCGTCGCTGTCTATGCAGCTGTCTTAGATGTTTGTGTCGTCGTCACATAGCCAACGTCGTCTCCATCGTCGCAACCGCAACCACACATCGCCATTTGGCCCGAGTCGGAGGTGCTGTGCAGCAGTTTTCCCTTTCTCGCTTGCAGCGATACCAGTGGTCGTTGGATCAATAAGTTGTATTCGCTGTGTAAGGTCCACAGCCAATATAATTCGGTCTCTTTTTTCATATGTGTGACACTATAAATTTCGTGTCGCCTAATGTGCAACCACATACTAACAAACAACAAAAACACAAAATGATAACAATGTAATCGGTGTGCCAGACCGCCCACCGATTGCCGACGAGCGTACGAGATCCGCTCCACGCAATTGCCTCCTTCCTTTAGCCACTTAGCAGTGATATTGTGGATTGTCACTGTTGGTTGCGACCAAAATGACTGAAAATTTGTTTATTTGGTATGTTGTCGGTTAGCTGCACCACCGAGAGAGCGAAGACTACAGGCGAAGAGAAAATGCTCTTGTTTTCATAGAGTGCTCATTGCACGAACGCGTTGTTTACATATTAGCAGCAGTCGATACGGCAGTGCGGAATATAAATAGATTACTGAGCAATATTGAAGAGAGTACGCTGCTTTATTACGCCCGGAGCGTTTTGCTAGATACACACATGTGTAGACACGTAACTGCATACACACGCTTACCCATACATATACTCTTGGCTTGTGTGCGCCATTGCTTCTGGCATCAAAATATTAACACAATTAAATTAGCAATTATAATACTTACGATCGCATTTAGAACTAAACGATTGCCATTTTCTAGAACCTTTAAATAACCAATTTAGGTGCAGCCATACTTATATATTATTTTACATATCTACTTTTTGGAGATGGGTGGGGACTATGGGTTTCCACGCGTGCGGCTAACTAAAATTGCCGACGGCTTTGGATTGTTTTTTCGGAAATATTTGTGATTTGTAACACCGTTGGTTAATCTTAAACAAATTTTATTGAACATTATATTAAGAAGCAGAATAATTGCACATAATCTGCATTATTGGCGAAAAAAAGGGAACATCAAATGCTCGGCAAAAATTTGAGTTGGTGTAAAACATTTGAAAAATACTTTTACACTTATCTTTGTGTGTTTGAAATAAAATTCCAGTTCATCAAACGAATACATATGTGTACTTACATATATTTGTGAAGTTTTATTTTTAAGTAAACAATTTAGCAATGAGGAGAAAATAATTTGCATGTGAATACTTCCAATATGGCGGGAAATCAGAATTTTATACCAAATAATTATTTTACCACAAAAGAAAGCGCCAAAAAATCTTTAAGTCGTAAGGAACACAATATAGAAAGAGCAATTATAGGATGAAGCGCCACTCCCAAACGCAGACATTGTGCACTGAGAGTTGCCGTTGACAGTTTTATCTAACAACAACATCTACACACAATAACCGAGAGGATAATTAGTGCTGTGTCACAATAATTGTTACTCGGGTCCTTTGATCATGCCGCAATGACCGCAACCTCTGCAACAGAAACACAGGCGGACAGGTTTGAAACCACACGCACCTAAAATCGGATGCGAACAAAGAAGACACCGAAACTCGAGGTGCTGAAATGTTCTTATCTTCCAACAGAGGAGCAACAGACTTACAAGTGTCGCACAAGAAATGAAATAAATGAAATGAAAAACGACAATTAATATTTTGCTAACGACTATAGGAATTTTTGTTTCATTAGGTACTGAAATTGAGCATATCTTGGATTCGAGTGAAGACAGAGCATAGACCACACGTGGGTGCGCAAATGGATACTGCCCTGATGTGAGAATGGTTCAATTGATAACTGTATCGATTGTTGATTCATTAACCTTCTCCTACCGTGTCCCGGTGCTCTATAATTTATTTTAATTATTAGCATCAGTTGTTACATGATTGTGTACTGTGCTGAAAAATGACGAAAAAGGAGAATTATTGCCACGATTTGAGAACGAAGGATTGTGGTATGGTTATAAAAAATAATATATTTTTAACGTATGTATGCAACAAATAAGACAAAGGTTTTGATCCCTTAACCGAGGATGGAGGAATGTAAATAGCATTGAATGTTTCAAAAGGTCTGGTAATATACTTGTATACATATGTATATCCCGACAAAAATAAGCCATATATGTATATATGCATATATTTGTGTATGGCCTATTATATTTTTTAGTGATATTATAGAGTTTTGCCTTTGACTGAAAATATGTGTTACAATTAATTCTTTCTTTTACGCTGATGACTTTCATTTGCACATCCAGAGAGCTGTATTTTGCTGTTTACCTTAACTTTCTATTTTGCATACATATGTATGTACATATGCTAGTATGCATGCACAGTCGCCTTACAACAATATCTCTAACATAATACCAGCATATTTTGACAACAAGTTACAAAGAATGTTCATAGCTGATTTGCTTTGCTTGGATGTCACTGGAAAACAAAGAAACAATAACAGGCTTTTCATTTACCGTTCATACGCCTTTGTTTGCCTTTCTGCAGGAGTAAAATTTGCAAATTAGGTGGCCGTACACAAAAAGGACAAAATTAAAAATATGAACATTAGGAAAATATTCTGCGATCAAAGTTGGACAAAGGGATCAGTCGGCAAATTCCGACAAGATTACCACAGGCTCCGAGGACATATAATACATACATGAATATTTCCTCATCATTTACAGGAAAGCATGATACATATGCATGCAGGATCACTTCCACGGGAGGTTCCGTACTTGAGAATTCATCTAAGCAGTTCTGATCCATTGAATGCACTTTTGTTTCTTTGCCTCTAAAATACTTGAGTGGGGATTATCCAATTCAGTCCTTTGTTTCCACACTCTCTTGGTCATACATGTCTGTTGTTTTCAGGATACATTATGCAGACACTTCTGAGCAGTTCACAAAAGAGTTTACAGCTTGGCATTTGGACAAGTTGAATGCGCATTTGCATGGCTTCAATTGAATTATGATAATGATATATGCCAAGAAATTCGAGATTGTCTGCTCATATTGGTACTCAACTGGTTGCAAACTACTTTACGACTAGTATGAATGCGGTCCAGTGTAAAAGTATAAGTAAACAGTTTTCTGATCCACGCGTGTGTTTGACTAAAGTCGCTGCACATTTCACTGGAACTCAGATAAATAAATATTCCCAAGCGATTTTATCTGCAGAAACAGCGCATTTTACTTATGTATTTAACGTATTAACGTTGCATATGATAACGAATTACGAAACAATATGGTAAAGCGTAGTCTTTAGTATTTTTTATTCTTCGATGAACTATTTCATTTTAATATTATTCATATGAAATGTTTACAATTTTAGTTATTAAATCAACCGTTTTCGCCTTCAGTGGTTCTTAATTGTTTTTTATAAAAATTGTTTTGCGACGGAATACCCCAAAAATAATTATCAGAAAAATACCTAAATATACCCGAATTTATGCCAGCCACAATTGTGCGGGCACAGTGGACAGCGCGGATATGATCCGGCGTCGGTCAACTGTTTGCCACTTAAGCTATGGCACTTGCGGCGAAATTTACACATTTAATTAAAAAAATCGCAAGTGCTTTTTTGCCTTTCGAAGTTTTTTAACATATTTCGTGGGACTCCATCTAAACCGAAACGGCTGTTTAAATTATGTTGAATAACACCGGTGTACTTGTGTGGCGGTGTGGTATAAAAGGCCGGCGCATTGCTTGGCATAAATATCGAATATCAAAACGGTTCGATTTGAGTGACTTGAAAACGTTATGTTTGTAGGTTTTGCGAAATATTTGCCTGAGGTTGTGTGGAGTGGCCGCACCTGCCACAGTTTCCAATCTTATCTTTTTATCTTTTCTGCACATTTCAATTGTTTTAGATATTGATATGTAGACGCATAGAAGTGCATATATAGAGTGTGGCCCATATGAGAAAAATTTTTCAAATTGATTTTTGTAAGCAAAGGCTTTTAAATATGTTGATCAAGCATATGGGGGAATCGATATAAAGGCGTGGCCAAAAGGACGATTTTAAGGGCTCAATTATAATTAGTGTTATGTGTTTGGGGATCTCTGTCGAAATTGCAGATACGCTTCGTCTAAAGTTGTGAGCCAAGATCGTTTACAGAGATTTAACTTCATTTTATTCAGCTTCAAATGGCTTAGTCAGTCAAATTCGAAATGGAAATCTCGGCAACTAACTAGGATGAGCTCACTTTGGGAAACGGTCTTCTCTGCCTCTCATATCAGTCCACAGATGAACTCCGTGGTATTAATTTAAAGGAGCGAAAATCAGCTAAATTTATGGTCTTTATTTCATAACGGCTTCGTTGAAATTCTTACCTTTAACAGTCAATAATAATCGCCACTAATTCCATGCGACAGTTACCGCAGTTGGACCAACACGCAACCGATTTGCCGAGTTCTAATGCACTTGCACAAAACGCGTGTGTTGTTGCGTGTCATAACCAGTTGCCACATCGCGTATGCCGACGGACTGTGGATACATGGCTGCTAAAGAATGAACCTCTGGCCTGATCAAGAGTAGCGCTGCGCGCATTTATATGAGTCGACGGCAACTAGAGTGGGCAAGAACAGGAAGGGAATCATTGCCAGCTGGAGGAGAAACGCTGGCTATTCGTTAATTAACAAGCGCGATAACAACCGCGGTACCGAGTTGACAGAAGGTATCTTAAAGCACAATGCATTCCGCACCGCGGATGAGTGAACGCCTCAGGTGTGCACACAAAAGCCATATTCTGCAACTGGGCATAAGTATTGCACACTTACATGAAAATCATGAGACCATCAAGCACTTCTAACGTTCCAATGAGGAGCAAGTGCTTCGGCTAAGCACTTTGTTATCTGTGAAGCAGATGACCACGAATACCGATTTTTCAGTTTTAAGCTGTCGGCTGCCAGCTGCTGGCATCAATGCTTCTCTACACCCAAATTGTCATTGGCTACAGTTGGACTTTCTGTAATCACTTTTTACAGCGTCTGATCAGCACAATTAATCGCCCCTTCCTATACTTCCCTTCCCTTACTGTTCGTCTAACCCCGTGGGGCGAGCAGACAGGTCATTTGTTCGCAGCATCATGCGACCGTCCAATGTTGGTCTGTGCGGACTCCAACATTGAATTTTCGTTTGTTTATGAGAGAAAATAGCATGCCCTCATATCTAAACACACATTAGACATCAAGTCTCTGCAAATTCAGCAAGCGGCCCTTTTCCCAATGGGCGTACGCGAGCGTAGAGGACTCTGTCTGTTTGTTTTCCTTTTTCATTTTAATCGATCGATTGATCACCACCACCACCACCTATTGGGCTGAGTTGCAAATACCAGCCCACAGTGGGGCCCGATGGAGGCAGATGCGGCGACGCGGAATGCGGCCGCAAGGAAGTTCACACAATGAATGCCGCAAGCAAAATTTCAGTAAACCTTATTTTTATTATTTTGATCAGCTCGGTTGTGTAAATGTTGATTTTTATTATTTGCGAAATTTCCTTAGTGGCGCAAGGAATTCGTTGAGTCATTGCGGCACGCGGCCGGCTGACAGAAATTTGCGGTCCATGGGCCGGTGAGAAGACTGGTGCAGGCAGGAGATATGCAGTTAGCTCTTTTACGGTGGAGCGCCCAACACAATCGGACGGTCGCGTTCACGCTTTTAGCCGCTGGGCTGCACTTACGAGTAAACGATGGTAGACCAAATAAAAATTTGATACCACAATCGGAGCCGCACAAAGAGCGACTGAGTGAATTTCTCAACGTAAACATGTTTCACGTGAGATTAAGATAACAAGAGTCCAAATGCGCAAACTGCGCATGTGCGGCTACTCGCCAGTCGTTTGGCGCATTGACTCTGGCATCAGGCAGCGGTTGCTTAGACAATGTGGCGAATGTTGCATGTATCAGGATAATGCGCTACATGCGAGGCCGTTGAAGAGCAGAACGCAAAATGAAAAATAGATATTTGAACATCTGGACCAGACAACATGCAATGAGGCGGTGTGGCTGTTGCGACTGCGATTGCGACTGCGCGTTCGCCGAGTAATGCGGAGTGGTGCACATGTGGCCGAAATTCCCGCCGCCACATATCACAGTTTAGCAGCGGTTTGATAGCTTCAATTGCCGCAAGTGCAAACACAGACCACATTGGACATTTGTACCTCCACCTGGCGCGATAATTACACATACTACATATTTACGCACTCTTGAGTACTGGCCCTTATGGCGATGGGACGGAAATAAGCAGAAAGCGACACTCAAAAGTAAATTAAATTATTTCGAAAATATTATATATGTATTGGAATCCAGGTTCCAGCTTATTGCGGAAATGTGAAGAGCTGTGCTCCTCTTTTGGAGCCTTTCGGTGTTATATACGAAAGCGTAAGGGGTCTTTATTTGGGGTATGTTGCGTTACCAGTGTTTACCATCGAGGTCAATCCGAAAAAGAAGTTCGTTTGCGTTGACCGACTTTTCAATATTCAATTAAGTATATATGTACATATGTGATTCCCATATACTCTTATGTGAGCAAATATAATAATATATAAACCCATATTATCACCGCGAATAATTGTGCGTTCAATTGCTCTGCTTTAAAAAGCACAAAACGATAATTTCGCATTTCGCATTAGAATGAGATTGACGTCTTCTTTTGCCACGATTGCGCTGCGTCGCCAATAACTGCTCAATGTCTCGCCATATTATTGCACTTTTGCACCGATCGTGTTGCCAATACTAATTTCCTGTTTACAAGTCGATCAATCCATTGCTGCACTCCAGCTCACATGTACGTTCGTGTGGATGTAAGCGTGTAAGTATGTGAAGAAAAGGCCAGTTATGGAGAGCGCGGCGATGCGGCTGCAGCTGATGTCGGAGTCACATGTATTGCCATTTGAAATTGGAAATTTCATTTACGACCAGACGCAGACGCATGATCCATTCAATGAATGCGTAACAATAGCCGATTGGCCATTGGCTGGCCGACAACAGCGTTCGAGTCAAATAATCGTCTGATCGATCGCTGGCTGATCGCGATCCAATATGTGTACTCGCCCAAAGCCCCATACATAAGTACGTAATATGTTCGTGTGCTCGTGCACGCTCATCCATAATGCTCCGTGGCCGCGTGTTCCTAAATTACGTACGCGCATACGCACTCTACGATCTCATTTCGCTGCGCAATGCCTGCTGGAGCGTGTGGAAATCAATTAAATCTAATTCTCACGACCACAAGTGACACGCCACACATTGGCGGACTTGGTGCAAGCGGCGCACATGGCGCACATGGCGGGAATGGCGCAAATCGCTCAACAGCCAATGCCTTCTCCATGCGGCCTTCAAGCCATGTAGCCAGCAAGTCCAACCCATTCGGGAGACAATGATCAATAATTGTGCCATTGCTTGGAGAACGGACTGTCGCTGAAGTCAAAATACACAGCTGCCAAGATATTATTCGAGACTTTGTACTGCGAATAATCCAGTGAATATCGGTGGAATCAATATTCCAAGACTAGCTAGCAACTCACAGCCCACAATCCAACAGTTTGTTAGAAATCTTTTAATGAAGGTTTATGTTTCGCGTTAAACCAATGTTTCATACTCTTTCAATGAAAAAAATTAAGTGAAGAAACAAACGCGCTTGTTTTAGAATGCAGTGGCAATGGAGGCCAGTGCCAAAACTTCGTCGACTTTGACAATCATGAACGTTACTCCGCTTCTACAGAGTTATCTCTATAGCTAACAGCTGACGATGAGCACGAAGCGTAAAATGCCTTACGTCAGCTGAACTTGAAACTTCTTAAACAATAGTGAATATTTTGAATATTTCACTGAGTTAATTAGAGTCAATGTTGGAGATTTCTCAGCCCAGTAAGTGCAGAGCTGTGACGCGGCAAAAGTGAATAAACATAAATTATTTATAACCGCATTGGCAGCGACCTTACAATTGCAGCCACCCGCTCCGCAGCAACGTACCCGCTGGTCCACACTGCGTTTAGTGACACTCACCGAAGGAGCGTGGTGGCTGGGCCAATCAGCAGGGTGCGTCGTCAAAGCTAACGCCGTGATGAGTTTAGCTGACAATTAACAGCAGACTGGCAGCTGGCGGAGGACAGGCGGTTGCTGTGCCAGCGCGACGTTCAGTGCCACGAAGGTCCCCAGCATTGTTATGCAAATGACACTCGCCAGCACGCAAGCCCACTGCAACGCCGTGCAAATGCGATTGCCTCAGCGCTCCGCGTAACGCGCTGATGGCACCGGTCGCGCCGCTTTTTAATGCGATAATTTTATTCGAATGTCAGAGCGTGTACTTTGCCAATAATCAGCACTTAACCAGCTCAACTCCCCATGACCCGACCGGCAGCGTTGTAGCAGAGTCGCTGTTGCGCGACAAGTGGCAAGTGCTGCAAATTGTTGCATGCAAGGTGATCAAGCGCTTACTGCGACCGGTCGTTGGCGCATTTCCGAGATAGTTGGCGCGGAGCAGAACATACATACGCGGGTGCTATCCTGGTGTTGCAGCGCCCCACATGCGTAGATTTGTGCACTTGCAACGCATTGTTTGACAATAATTACCTGTGGCCGTTGCACCGCGGTTCACATGCGTGCCTCGCTGCTACATGTAGTCTGCGTTTCTGGGCGGTATTTCGCAACGCAATGCCCGAGCATGCCCATTCGCAGGCATGCGTTGACGTTGGTTGACATGCGAGACGCGAAAAAGGGCGTTGACGTTTCGCTCAGTTTTGCGGTAATTGTGGCCGCATTACATTGGTACAACTCGGTAGCTCTAATCAATTAAAAGTTGCATCATTTTAATGCAAATCGCTGCGCCGCCTTGGCCAGCGCTGCTCAAACTGCAGATTGCGCATGTGCAAACGGTGTTCAGTCATAATTGCAGTTGCTTGCGCTGGCAAAAACGTGTTCGCGCGAATGTGGCTATTCTCTGTTTATGTAAGTGCAGCGCCTTTGCCCGCTTTTTCAACTGATTTGATGTTTTCCCATCGCAGCGATTGCACTGCTTGGTTGTTGGTTGCAACTGCAGCCGCAGATATTGTTGCGAATATAAGTTCGGCCGCTGTTTTGGTTGCAAATGCCTTGCACTTGTGTATGGAGTTATGTGCATAGTGTATGAGTGTGTGCATGCGCGTTTCCTGCCCTACGCCTCGATCTCCGGCTGATCAGTAGCGACTGCGTTGACAGTGTTACTAGTTATCAATGGAACCCCTTCTCCTTAGCAATGACACCAGTGAGGTTGATGCTATTTGTCTTCAGATCAGTTTCACTATTTTTTATTTCTAAAAGTTACTAATATTAATTTTTATGAGTTTTAGTTACATAATCAACGGCTTCGTTTATTAAACTAAAACCCGAGTTTTTATGTGTGTGATAATTGTTTCAATACTCTTTTCAATGTGTTAATGCATGCAAAGCTTTAGAGCTTTACCGTTTCGGTAACTGATTCAGTATGAATTCACTTGTGAAAATAGTTTTTTTGCTTCATCTTTACACAAATGCACATAACATGCAAAAATAAAATATGTTTGTATGTACATATACATATATGTATGATATTCGCTCTAAATAGAGGTTGAAACTCAGATTTGTCATTGTGGTTCCTTGGCGATTTGATTTAAGTTGTTTGAGCGTCGCGCTCTCCTGTACAAAGCTATGTTTGCTAGTCTGTAATGAGAGTCCTAAAGACAGTGACATTAACAGTAATTGTATTTAATTGATGGTGGCTTTTATTTACAATTCATGTACCGGTTCCAAGTTGTTATTGCTATGTTTGGATATGTGAAAAGATTTCAAATAGCGATTGCCTGCTTGAAACGCTGTAAGTTCACATATACAAACATTTGCATTAACTACACGTACTTAGGTGTATAGTATATATGTACATATGTATAAGTCTTTACTCTTTGCATACACATATGTATGTACATATTGCGACACACACTTTCTCACACGCAAAAGTCATGATCACAAGAACTGTGCGCCGCTTTGATTACTATGCAATCAATCAAGAACTACTTATGTACATACACAAATGCATGTGCGAGTATATAATTACAGTAGAAATTACAAAAGCAAAAAGTTGAAAAACACGTTTCTTTGATTGCGCAGTGTCACCAAAGTGGCATCACATCCATACATATGTATGTATGTATATCAACCCATATACATACATACATATGTATGTAATAGTTCTTTTCCTTTTTTTAGTAGGAGGAGGCGTCGAAAGCCGGAGTGCGGGACTTTAATCTGCTAAACCTAATCTACTCCCAACTCATGTCTCTCCCACGGGATCACTAGACAAAGTATTACTTCAGGTGTAGACAGGTGTAAAAAAATGGCGCATCCTGGCGACATTGATCCTGACTCTCCTGGCGGTCTGAAAAAAACTCAAAAGAAATTCTTAATCAGTAAGGATGCTGTTATAGTCCCTACATTAAGGAACACGAATTTTTTTTTTTTTTTAAATGGCGACTGCCTGAAAATAAAAATTTTTTAAAATATCAAAAACAAATGCTTATTGGAACGATAAAGGATAATATATCGAAGGCTCACACAAAATTTCAAGTAAACCGGTTGTATAGAACCTGAGATAATGCCGGTACCGTGTAGTTTCGAGAAAAACGCGTTTAAAAAATTCGATATCGCCGAACCGGGCTAGGTACTGCGTCACTAAAGTAACTGTAGCTCTTAAAATAATTTTAATTTTTAAAAATCCTTTGGAGGATATGTTCTTAAGGGTCCAAACTTTAAATATATGAAAAAAATCGAATTTTTCAAAATTCTAGAGTAGAATACCCCCTTAAGTCTCCTCTATTGTACGAATCACACGAATTGCGTTAATTGGTCTGGCATATGATTTTATGTGTAGCGCCTGTATCCATATTGGAGCCGCATACAGTATAACTTAACTCATTACCTTAGCTATTAAGCATCGTCGGCTGGAATGCACACACCCTTTGGTTGCCATCATTCTAGATAAAGCATTATAGATTTTATTTGCTTTACATGTCGCATTTTCCAAGCGTTCCTTGAATTTGAGTCTTGAGTCCACTATTACACCAAGATACTTCAACTGTGGCTGTGAAGTAATCTCACATTCCTCCTACAGCCAGCGATATTTTTTCTTAAATTTTCCTGGAGCTTAGAGCAACATTTCTGATTTCTGTTCTAGAGCCATGCATTTGATTCGGAGGTCATTCAAATGTTTAGCTACTGCTAGCATTATAAGGTCATCCGCATATGCGATTGTTTTCACATTTTTTGGTTGTGGTATTCTTAACGCCCTGTCGTACACCAGGTTCCACAGTAGCGGGCCTAAAACCGAGCCTTGCGGTACTCCACTTTCTCAGATAAAGAGGAGAACTCATATATGTGTGCATGTATATCATACATACATATGTATGTAAATATAGATCAGCCCTATGGGAAACGCTTCAATGCAACTGCTAGGGCAAGGTTTTAAATGGGGTTTGAGGAATCAGGCCTTGGTGCCCTCGGACTTCCAATCTCTGGAAAAATGTTTGAGTGGAAGAAGCTTCCTCAAAACTGGACGTCAAAAAATGTATAAAATGGATAATATATGACTATATAATATGTTTTGCACAATAAACAATGATGTACAAATTACACTAAAAGAGGAAGTTACTTAGTAAACAACCCAATAATTTCTGAGTGAAATTCACGAACATTGTACACTCTATATGTATGTATATGGAAGCGTTTGTAAGTTGTTCGGGCGTGGCTGGAGACAAATCTTTTCGGCGCTAATTGAACGGTGCAAATAGGAGCAATTACGCAGTAATGCCAACGTATTACGGAAAAGTGGCTTTTCAAACAAATAAGTACATGGATCACGGTGCGCAGCTGTTATTACCGCACTGGCAAGCTCTATTCCGTCTTAGTCATCAGATACTGAATCAGTTAAGTGACAACAACAATCGGCAAACCGATCCGAGTGTGGAGGAAAATGCTTCGATGCAATGTAACGGATATATACTTGGGACGGGTATAGTGCTGATGGCTGCGCTGTCATTGAGCGGCCGCTTAGACGATACAATTCTTCCATTGGCTGACGAAGATTGCAATTATGTACGTACGTATGTATGTTTGTTTGTTTGCATTAAAATGTGAATTGCTAGCCTGGGGCTGTATTGTCTGCGAGTTTGTTCACAAACATTCAAGAATTTGTGCAATCACTACCCCCGAACAAGATTAAAAACTGTATTTCATAATTACATAAACTTCAAAAATATAATAGAGCAATAAACACAATTATAATCCTATGCTGTGAGCGGTACTTTGCCTTCGCATCTCAAACATCTGCCCAAGTATCTAGAAGCGTCTGCAAATGTGTGTCTATGCAGTTCTGCATTGTTATGTTGTTGTTGTTAGCAGCCGCTAACAAGCCGAGCGCGTTCATAATTCACCAACCGCCACCTTTTTACACTTCCTTTTGCATCTAAACCGCTGCAACACTCGCTTCCAGTGTCATACGGCGCGGCTGATATGTCAGTTGGCCTCTTGGTGTGCGTCTAAAGTTCTTCACCCTCGTTCGAGGCAAGACACCATTGTAAGCACCGATGGCCGCGGAAGCGTTAAGTACATTTTCTATTGTCTGCTCTTATTATGTAAGCAATTATGTACATAAGCACATTGTATACCTATATATATGTATGTATATGCACTCCGGATCAACACAGGCACAGGCACATATCATTTCAAGTATCAGTCGCACAAATATTACCATCAACCCCCACATTAAGCGACATCGCAACTGCCCTAACAAAAATATTGCATTGAAATGAAGAGAAATTATATTTGTGCCACACATTCAGTTGCAATAACGTACATACATATGTATGTATGACATACATACATATATATGTATGTATGTACAAATGAAAATGGGACGCACGTCTATTGTGTTGACTTAAATATCACATTATTATCCTCGCGATGATTCGCAGCAACCACTGACAGCACCAATAATTCCATAGGCACTTTCACATTGCACTCAGGTAGCGAAAATCAGACGAATTGGAACTGGCATGGGCAAAATACACACAAGTTGCGCATTTATGCGAGCTGTGAACTGCCGAGCTGTAAGGGATACCATGGGAGTGTTTTCATTTTTGATTCCCGTCCTTGCGTCCATGTCGAAATCCTCGGGCTGTTTGTGACATACCTTATTATGTGATCATTTCCTATACATATATATATGTACATATGGTATGTATATTGTGTTTGTAACGGTGCTTAAGCAAGCATCCTTCACTTCGCAGGGACAATAAGTTGAGTGTGTACACAAAAATATCTATTTGTTCGAGTTTAAGTCTTCCTTTTCTTTTCTATTCTTTTCTATTCGATTATTCTTCCTGTTCATTGTCCCATATCACAATTTCTGCTGTCATGGCAGATGGTGGAGGGGTAGCAGTTGTATGTGTTGTGTGTGTTAGCTCTGCATTCATCGTGAGTGACACTCGGTGAGTTATAAGTGTTCGATGGCTTGTTCTTTATCTTGTCGCAATGTCATTGGTTAGTTGACATTTTCTGTCCACAATATGGTGACACAGTCCTCACTTGACGAAGTTGACATTTGCCGCGCTCCGCCTTCCCATTGGCGGCATTATGACAGCCAATGGCAATGCTTTATAATGGCTAATGACCGAGCGCCGGCAAACATAAGTTGTAAGTGTGTGTAAAAATAAATAATTTGGGTTTTGTTTATTAAAATACAGTCAATATAAACAATTAAAATTCGCTTCAAAGAAGCTTTTAAGTAAATAGTTCGCCCGAATATAAGAACAAGCTGAAAGAGGTAGTGTGCGGTACTTATGACGTACATTTGTCTTATGAAACTGTCAAGATACTAATTTTTGCAGAATAAGAGAATTTACAAAATATCATATTTTATTTTCTAAAACTGGACAGCCACTACAACTAACAGTAGGGCTTAATATTTGAGGGGGGCAACTGTTTACGAATAGCTTTGTTGTTGATTACGCTCGGTGACGATTAATCGAAACAACAGTTAGAAAGAAAATATAAAACATAATAAACGCAGATTAATACTTTCTTGCAGAATGCTTAGAAAATTATTCGGTACTTTTTTCTGTCTTTCGAATAGCCAAGATGACATGAAGCAGATCGGTGCACCGTTATGACGCTGCGCGCGATGGCTTGTGGCGTGTTAATGCAAAATGGCCATAAATAAGCGCAGTTGTAGAGGCGATTGCAGTGAAAACAATTCCGAGTTAAATGGCGCAAAAAGCGACGCCTCATTATCGCGCGTTGCAGCTGCATAACTGCTGTCCACACGCCGTAAGCTCTCTCACCCGCTCGCCGGCGCATATGCGTGCTGTTGCACTTACCGCTGGCGGTTCATTCGAAATCAGTTCTATTGGGGCGACTCTATTAAGTTAAAGCTGAGTGTGGAGCGTTTTGTGCTTTCAACTTTCTGCCGTATAAAACAGTCTGCGTCGCGACGGAGTAACTGGTCATTGTGGCAGCAAGAGAACATGCATTGTCAGCTGCTGCCAAGCGGTGTGCCGCTTGACCAGTTGGCGAGTTCGCTCGTGTCGTGTACGCATTTCTAATTATCCGCTTTTCTCTTCTTCTACGTCAAGCGCCACATGCAACAACTGCAAGTTACGGTTGCGTACTTACGTGCATACCCGTCTACCATAAGTAATAGGCCGCGCGATATGTGCGCAAATGAGCTCAACTTAAATTCTAATATTATTTCTAAGAAAGTGCCAGCCACTGTTCCCTCATTGTTATATATTTATATTATTTTGCTTCTTCTTCGCTTATTAACTTTGTGGTAATTGTGGAGAATGTTGCTTTTTATGTCTGTGGCAACATATAGCACATGAAGCGACATGTGTGCTGCCAGTGGCAAATGGAGTGATGGTGTGTTGCTGGTTCGGCGCAACTCGACCGGTGCAATGACCATTGGCTGCCCAATAACCAGCTGGCTTTTACGACGGTACGACGGTACGACGGTGCGACGGTGTGGGGATCGGGAGGGGCGATGGTCGATGGTCGATGAATGAATGTGCGCACGCGCGCAAGCGTTCATTACGGTTTTTCGTTGTTAATAACTATGTGCCGTGAGTGCTGCCCTGTATGTGGTGTTTCTGAGCGGCGCATATATTTACATACAAATAGCTCCGCAAAAACATACACGTGCGCATGTGCTCGTTCGTGTGCGCTTAGATTTACTTATCAGTATGGACTTATGAGATGTTGTGCTATGCGCTTGAGCGCAACCAGCGCGAAACAGGGCTGCGGTTGAGGAATGAGGAGCGCGAATTAAATCATACCGTACTTGCAAGTGACTGACTTCAGTTTCATATGTACATATGTATGTTCATGCATATGTATGCATGGCTGTGCGGGATGTACATTGGCGGTGTGCTATTCGGGGTAATGTGCAGATCTAGCGGATCTTTTCGGAGGCAGTCATTGCGCACCGGAATATGCAATTAATTGTCAGAAACCAAGAGAAAATACCCTCAACGCTGTAAGTGAACGAGTGCGGTCAACTGCAGTTACAGTTGTTGACCGACCGCTTTACATTGGTCGCTTGGTCGCTTGGTCGCCACTGCCACTGCCATTGTTGTGTATGGTTTTTGATCGCGGCGACGATGACGGTGTTGGAGACGGTAATTGCGCAGCTGGCAGCGATCGTCCTCAGTGAATACGCGCATAAAATTTTCCTTAATTAAGCACTCCAAGAAGCATTAGATAAGAGCAAATACTTAAGTACTCATAGAAAGCATGGAACAAAAAAATTTATAAAAAATGAAACATGAAAAAAACAGAAAGGTCTCAAGTCTCATTTTATATTTTGTGATTGCTTATGATTTTGGGTTAAACTAATGTTAAATATGTGCATACATTTGCTACTGTATAGAAGTGACAACGAAAGCCTAAACAGTATAAAAAAGAGAAAACCCAAACTCGATCACCAAACTAAAATCATGAAGGGCTAGTACTCATGTGTTCTCAATTCTTTACCTTACAAAACTTTACAGTGTTTTTGTAATTATTGCGTACTCCTAATAAGTTGCAGAAGGATGGAGTCATGTGCAGAAGTTCACGCAAGTGAGGAAAGTTCTCTGATCGCCATTCACTTGGGAGTGGCCAGAAACGATTCTTTTACATATGACTCAAGTAGCTCACGACTTGCGGTCTTTGACCAAGTATTCTCTGGGTAGCCTAAGAACATCCGTTCGAAGGCGAGCTAAAGTGAGAAGGCGAAACATCCCCTACATAGGGTTGTGCGCTGGGTTTGGGTCCCGCCACGTAAAAAAACTATACCAATGAAAAACTACCAACAGCCTCAGATGAGAAACCCCCCTTTTGATGACAGGAAGGACCTCTCCGAGCCGTTCGATACCAAACGAGGTTTCAGACAAGGCGATTCCCTATCGTGCGTCATAACTTTGATGTCGTAGATAATTTCGTCTATCTTGGAACCAGCGAAAACACCACCAACAATGTCAGCCTGGAAATCCAACGCAGGATAACTCTTGCCAACAGGTGCTACTTCGGACTGAGTAGGCAATTGAGAAGCAAAGTCCTCTCTCGACAAACAAAAACCAAACTCTATAAGTCACTCATAATTCCTGTCCTGCTATATGGTGCAGAAGCCTGGACGATGTCAACAACTGATGAGTCGACGTTGCGAGTTTCCGAGAGAAAAGTTCTTCGAAAGATGTATGGTCCTTTGCGCGTTGGCCACGGTGAATATCGCATTCGATGGAACGATGAGCTGTACGAGATATACGACGACATTGACATAGTTCAGCGAATTAAAAGACAGCGGCTACGCTGGCTTAACTCGGCTATAATCGCGTAAGCGGTGTCTACGCCAATTAAGAAGAAGAAGAATAAGTTGTAGACCCAGTCCTTCCCAGAGCCCAAATATGTTAAGACCCAACTCTGACTTACCAACTATAGAAAATTGGTTGCTCAATCGTTGACGTTTATAAATAAGAACGGAACTTAAAGCGTGCCATCGAAATGGGCTAATCGGGGCATGTCATGTTACTCGAAGCTCGTAAGTCGATTGAAAACTTGGAATCGGTGGACTAACTAACCAGAAAGCATACCATGCTAACAAAGCTACCGCCCGTCAATTCCGGAGTCGCGGGCGTTTTGGTGATTTACTTTAAAGAATGATTAAGTCAATTCACTCAATAACGGTTTATCAGTTGAATTGAATTGAATTCAGCATTTGTCTCGCATTAAAAAATTCAATTGTTCCACTAATAGCTCGCACAAAGGAGACACTTGAACGCATTTAGTGTACACAGAAGCAGTTGAAACGTTTGGGGAATTAATATTTATGAAAAGACATTTAAATTACTGTTGCGGGCGACGCGTCTCGAGTTAAGAGCCGCAGTGCCGGCCGAGATAAAAAATGAGCATTTCGGAACTGCCATGCATTATATTTAGCAGGCATGTGGACGTGCGCATGTGTGTGTAATGGAGGATCACGTTGTGGGGCATGGACGGATTGGCATGCGTCAATTGAACATTTATCAGATTAAAGCACTTTAAATTAATTAATTTGTGCGCGCGTTCATTTCGATAAACCAATTTCGTTGGTATTTCAATGTGTCGTCTTCTGCTTTTTTTATTTCGTCATTTCAGAGGAGCGAGTGACGCGATGTGCCTGGTCCCGCGTCGGCGGGAGGGAAGTATACAAGTGACACTGGTACATACGGAGACACACACATATGTATGTACATCGAGCGGCATAGTACATATGTAAATTTGTGTGGAGAATGTTGCACTTATATTGGTCTGTGGGATTAGGACGCCTATATGCCACCTGAGGGCACTACAAAATCCGGGCAACACAGGGTGCCAACGCATTAATGCTAGGCAAACAGCGCTGCTCTCATGCATCCACACTTACTTCCTGCAAAATGTTTATTTACTCAATGCATAAGAATACATAAAATGGAAAATTTTATGATTAGTCCAGAATTCGTTGCTGCGATGGTGAAATGTTGATTCGTTGCTTCGCTTTTGACGGTTGCTTCACTTTCTGCTCAGCTGTTGGTGGTTCCTCTTCGTCGATTGTACACGTTTTACAAATCTCATCAACCGCGACACCGCTACACAGGCAATAATAACTGCGGCGGCAGGAGCAACAGCAGCAGCAACAGCAACAGCAACAATTTTATGCCCGTCAATGCTGGAAGGCGGAGGGGCATGCAGCATCGTATACCGTTGATGCTGTTTTGGAAATGGATGTTGTTTAAGATGTTGTTTTAATTATTTTATTATGTTGCATCAACGAAAACATGCACCGCGCGGTGCAACATAACAAACTTAACAGCAAAAGTCATTGGCCACTCGGTTGGGGCGCTCGCCCATTCACCCACTCGCCTTCGTGCGGCCCCCAGTCTTCCAAGAAGTAAGTTTTTGCTCAGAAGCATCAATATTGCATCGCATGTTGCATGCAGCGTCTTGCAAAGCGCATAATGTTCAAGAACTCCACATTGCTGTTGTTGTAAACGCTTCAATTATTTTACGAGCTCATTCGGCTGTCGCGCTAACACGGCTGTTATTATTGCTGCGGCTGCCGTTACTCCTACTCCCTGATTCGCGATTTGGGTGTTAAGTGCCGCCGGTTGCAAGATTGGCTGTTGCTTGCTGCCCGCCCGCTCGCAGATTCCTACTAAACTGCATCGCTTCCTAAACACCCTAAACAAAACACTTGCCACTTGCCACATGCCACATGCCATTACAAATGCAAGCTTGTGTGTGTTGCTCATACTTTTTAGTTGATTTATTACTCATTACAGTTATTGCTATTGTTGGTCTGGTTGTGTTCCAGCAACGCGTTGCAAGCTAGATAGAATCGATGTTTGTCACCGTCACCGTCAATGGCTGCGGCAACGCACCACTAATATCTACGCTTCCAGAATCGTCGTGGTTTATGCAACCGACAAGTGCGTGCTTTTTATGTGCTGGAATAATTGGCTGCCAGCCTCTCCGTTGTACTGCTACACGTTGCATTGATGCGTGGTAAGTTGTGTTTGCACTTGCAGCAAATTGCTGCTTTAATACATCCGCTGCCTCACGACTGAGTTGCACTAATGAAGTTGTGAAGTCTTAGTGTCATTAGATGAGCCAGGCGTGTGATTTCGGTGAGATTTTCGCGAGATTTTGCGAGTCTGCAGGGTCTAGTAATTACCCGCCAAATGCGGCTATCTGTCGACACCAGGACAATGCTAAAGAAACAATTGCAAAACTACCTCCTGTTTTCCTCTGTGACCATATGTGTTAAAGGAGAGGGCTCAATAGACCATAGGTGGCAGTGCAAAACCTCAATAATCTCTATCTCTCCATCTATCCACCTCTTGTTGTTGTCGAAGTCCGAAAATAAAAGGAAACAGCCGCATTGAACGAGAGCTTTTCAATTCACGAAGGCGACCGTTTAAAAGCCGAAATAAATAAGAATATGTTAACATAAAAAATACGAATTGAAACGGCGAGAAAACTTTGCCGCATCTATTAAAGATGACAGTAGTCCGCAGTTCTGACAACCTTAAAATTACAAAAGACTGGACTATTTTGGAAATATTTTTAGTTTGGGGACCATAATTATGAACACGAAATCGTGGAGGCCATTATAATGGCAGAGGAAATGATGTCGACTAAAGAGACAGGGGATAATTAGAGATGCGTGAATACAAGTATATAAGAGCCCATGTGTATTTATAACTTATAATATATACGGAAACCTGAGGCTAACCAAAAATTAAGACACAATTAGAATCCACTTGAAATGCAAATTCGCCGTCTAAAATACCAATTTACTTTTTTGTTGGATGTGTCCGCCTTTGTCCTCTAAAATTACTACATAATTTTCATCAACTTCAAGTCTGCAACTGGAGCTACCAAACGGTCAACTCTAATAAACCAGCCCTAAAAAGACAAATTACGAAAAAGTGGAGAAAAAAATCGATTTTAAATTTCCAATTTCCGTTTCAAATGCGTATTCATCGTGTTTTTGTTTTCACATCCAGCCGCTCTATCGAACTACAGCATATCAAAACAACACCAACACCAACCACAAATACTAATAATAAATCCCAAATTATGCTGCCTAAAAGACACGACGAGCCAGAGTTAGGAGGAACAATGACTAACACGAATGTGTGTATTAACATACTTACTTATACACATACATACATATATAGGCACATATATAGTGCGCAGACACACTTTTTATGGGCCAGAAGAAAGACAAACCGCCCAGCAGACTTGTGGACGTCGAAGGAACGGCGGGGGGCAGCCAGGCTGGACACCAAAACGACACAATCATCGTCGCCACTGCCGCCATAGTCTGTGCTCTTGGCTGCTGCGCTTCTAATATGCTGGGCTATGGGGCACACACAAAATTAATAATTTAAATTTATGAAAAACGGAAAGAAGCGCCCAAAAATCACAATTCACCACACACAAAAACCAATGACCAGAATGAGGCGAAATAAAGAATGATGACAACAGCAACAACACAAAAGCAAATGTGCTCGCTAACCAAAATATTGAAGAGCTTAATACATCTCACGGTGGATTTTAAGAAACAACCAGAACGGATCGGGTGGCTTCATGCGGCCCCATAATTTATAGCGTAAAATCGAAAATTTGTTTTTTGGTTATTGTTTGCCGTCTAAACGACGGTCCAGTTCTTATTGTCGGGTGATAAGCTGGCGCGAAGTAGGTAGAGACTATCCGTCTACTGATGTCCTTGCCGTTAGTAAATATCACTACCGCTACAGCCGCTGTAACTTGAGATTTGTTTGGTGGAAAACATGAATGAATTTGGACTGATGAATGAGATGAACTAGTATATGGAGCTTACGTAATAATGAGAAAAATGGATGATATACTCGGGCGTATGTGGAGAGAATCAAACTGACATGACAAGATACTGGGGAGTTCCTATAAAGGGATTTAATATTCACCCTGATAACACTGAGTAACGATTTTCTGAATCTGACGTGATGTTAACCATAAATGACCAATGTTCCATGAGTCTTTATTGTTCAAGAGTGGGTGACGTCTGCGGCAGTTATTAAGATTGGAATTCGTGAATTTACAGGTAAAATTACTTGGTTTGTAGATAGTTCATTAGTTAGAACTGTATATATATGTATGTATGTATGTGTGAATGAATTTCTAAATTTAGGAAATCAGTGTCATTAGCAATAGCTCGTGGATTACCTCTAATAAATTAAGCAATTGACGGATGCGAAAGCAGTGAATAGTTAATAAAAACTGATTTTCTTAGAAAGCCCTTATTTCTGCCATGAAGAAGCTTCTCTTAGTTGCTAAGAGAAGATCAGTAGGCACCAAAACGAAGTGTAGGTACAAATAATATGCATTTATGTGTATAAATATAGCCTACAAAACATGACGTCTTTTGTCAAAAATCTCATTGGTTCCAAGAATGTCCAGAAAAGATGGAAGGCTGAGCTAATCAATGTTGTCTCTGTTGCCTTAATATCAAGATATTTTAACATTTAACCAGAAGGAGCCTATTTTGAAAATTTTTAAAGAATTGTAACGTTTGCTATCCTACAAGTGGTCCGATTTTAATTATAGTTATATACCTACATTCAAACGCAGACGTCTATGATTGTTTAAATTTATCGTCATTTTGAAAGGTCGATACTACAAAGCTTCCTTGCGATAAATTTATTGTCAACTTGAGTTTTATATTTTTATAACAATTTTCTGCATTGATGTCATCTTTAATACGGCAAGATTATTTTCAGATGGACACCAAAGGCGAATTTCATAAACTATTTCCAGCTAATGGATGTACATATGCATGTTACAGATAAATAGCGGTATGTGTGTACGTTAAGTGTTTAGTCTTTGCGACGCTTGCAATCACATGATTACGGGTATGCACCTAGATACGTGTTATTATATAATTTCCAATACACACATCGCGGCTGAATGCCGGTGCCGTCGATGTGAGAAAAAAGCTTGCCGTGCCTGGAGCCTTTTTAAAAGGACAGAAAATTGGTTTCACGGCGACTGACTATCTTAATTATACACCGTGGGGCAGGAGTTATGCGTTGCACGAGCTGGTTCGTGGGCTCAGTAACGATGTCGGCGGTTAAGGCTCGGCACTGTGTCTATTCCGTTGTGATGTTTGCGATCCGATGGTACATATGTATGTGCGCTGTTGCACGCCGGTGATATGTGGTTCCGATTTCTGCAATTTTCACGGAATTTCGTACAGTTCCTACTGCGATGACCTAAGCTGCTTTTGAATGTTTAAATTGCTACAAATTATGTGCGTGTGTGTGCAACTGACGTTCGGGCGTTTGCTGCTGTTGCCGCAGCCTTGGCCGCTGTCGTTGTTGCTGCCTGTTGTCGCGCAACGGCGACAAACACAAGCTGGTGTCTCATCAAAATCACGACACCAACTTCCCCTCCCCGCCTCCATAATCATCCCCATCATTGTTCAGCGCCACAGCTAGTATATGTGCGAAATACTTACATACATATGTATGTATATAGCCCGTGGTGGCTTCACTGTGGCTGTCGTTGTGAAGTGCCTTGAATGGCAGAGGCGCAAATAACAAGAATAAGAACTACTCATAAAGCCATTGCTCATTGTGAATATTCAGCTTCTAGTAGTGGCTATGCCTAAGCGCGAGTCACCGTCTTCGCTGATTTTTGTCATAAAGGACGAGGCGTCGCAAAGTTGAGTTGAATGCAGCACAACGAATCAATATGACTGAATTATTACTGGCTATGGTGCATTATGCCGGCAAGCTGACCAGCAGACTTGCAGACCAATTGTGTTGCTAACAACAATCTCCAAAACGGCACCACTCAGTTCAGAGGCAGCAAATTATAGTGGAATGGCTCGTAATCTGGCCACCTTGTGGTCTCCCGAAAATGGCAAGTCGATTTCGCTTACGCCCTTTGCGGGTTAAGTGTAATTTGAGTGTCGTCATCTGTGAGGAAGGCAGAATGCGATGTCCATGGATCCTCAAATGTGTAGCCGCCTTCGAAATGAACCTGTGCTTGATTATCACGAAGGAATCTCAGTAAAACAAAGATCATGTTAAGACAAAACAAAAGCTCATATACGAAGCAGTGCACAGTGAAGGCTCACAAATCGCAACCGTTTTAGCTCAGATTCAACTAATTTCTGGTCCTTTTTTAAATAGAAATAGAGGCAAAGTAAAATTTTTGCTTTGCCTTTTGTGATTTCGTATGTGAAGACTTAATTATAAGAGCTCCTCGTAGTGCCGTTTGAGCGCACAGATGAGTTGCTTACTTTGCAGCACCAGGCCATCAAATATGGAACTGCATTCAACACTTTTAAAAGGATAAAAAATTTTGCGAGTTGTAATTTAGAAGGTGCTACTGTACATCTAAATTCCCGGCCTTGGTCATTGGCAGCTTAAAATTGCAATTCATTAAAGAATTGTGCGAATTTGACGTTCTGTGTTGTTCGGAACCGACTCTCAGATTTTTTCTCTGATGTCTTCAAGATTTACTTGCACACACACACGTGCACAGACATTGGGGAACTTGGTTTCAAAGTCCTCTGAGAAGTATGCGTGTGTGTTATTGTATGTATAAGCGCGAATGTGCTTTCGGTGTCCACCCCTTTTAGTCTGGAATGTCGTTGTCGTATTTTGACCACTCGACGACTGCTTTTATAGCCGCAAGGGTAACACCCACTGCAGACCCTTACTGATTTTGCTGCCATTGTCCCTGCGTTTTCACTTCCATTGTCCATGTTGCTGGCAATGCAATTGCCGTTTGTTGTACTGTTGTTGGTTTTGTTGTTGACGTCCGGTTCCACGCACACCAAATCGAAATTCATTAAGTCAATCGAGCTACGCCGCACTGCGTCGCACTCTTCGCCGGGTCAGTGCAATAGCGAGAGCCATAAAACGACTTCAATCTCGGCCATTTGTCGTTTGCTTCTTCATTCTAATTGCCTCGTTTTTTCATACACATAAGTAAGTATGTGTGCGTTTTCGCTATGCGTAGACGACTGAAAGGGCAAATAAGAGAAATCGCCACTGATTTTAATGGATTTTTAACCAAAATAAAAGCATATCCCAAAGTCCGCACTTCAAAGCGCGCGGCAGTTTGTATGTGTGGACGCAGGAGTTGGCTGATTGCTGGCTAACTGATTGGTCTTACCGAGGCTGGAGGTCTGAACTGATTCCGTGATTCCATTTACTAATTTATTTTGTTGTTCTGTTGAAAATTAGTTTTCGAACTAAAAAATCGTCCAATCAGTCGCCGAGTGTGAGCTATAAAACATGATGAGAGATTTAACAAAAACAACTATGCATTTGTGAAATAAGGCAAACAAATAAGTCGCAACTTAATCACACGCGCATATGAGCATTGCAATTTATAATGAAATTGACATCCTCAGAAATATGGCCTAACATATTTTCATCTAAATCCTAACCAAAGTGCTAAACACTTGTCCTAGTCCTGATGTTTGCAATCTTTTGGAGTTCGAATAAAATATGTATCTCCTACCACTTAACAGGGAACCCAGTATTGGCTTAAAGACAATATTCCTAGCTTCATAGAAGCATCAGACTACGGTTTGTGGTCAGAATCAGAGAGCAGCAAGGCCGAATCTTTTGATGGCTTGTATAAAAGCAAAGGGTGACCATTTAGAATGAAATATATATCTCATTTAATAAAACTTTATTAAAAACTGTATTATAGTCTCAATTTTAAAAGGGCCTGAACTTGTAACAAAATGTATGGCAGGAATAAGTACATACTAGATGTACATATGTATGTACACGAATATTTTGTAGACTTTTCGAGCTTTTTAGATGTAGTCATTAAAATAGCGTCGTGCCATTATCACTTCATCACCGCGAATGCCTTTGGTAATAAACAGAAAGCTTGCCCCGATATTAGTACGAGCCCACATATAGGAACTCAACTTCCAAGTACATACCACAGAATTGTTCCGAAAATAATTTGTTTACAGCATTTTATCCGTTTAGGTGTTGGTCTGTCTTTTTTCGACTGTTTTTTCTAAATGAAATGTTTACTCAAAGAAGAAATAAAAATTACGAAGGTGTTAAGCTCAAAACTGACGCTATCTATTGTCGGCTGTTGACTGTCTGTTGTCGACTTCGTCGGTGTGCGACTGCCAATATGCATACATACCTGTACATACGTACATACCTATGAGGGTTGTGTAAAAAACCGTCTTTGTAACGACTGCGTTGATTTCGAAATTATAAGAGGAAACTAAGAAATTCCTCTAATAAAACCATCAAAAACGGGAGCCCGTGTAGTGGAAATCGACATAATTGTCTAAAAATATCCGCATTACCGGCTAAAGAGCGCCCCTTGGGGCTATTTACCTCAGCATCAGTCCTGTGTGTGACTTTTTGTTTAGTTATAGGCCAAGTGAGTCCGCACGGCAAGTTCCAAAAATTTGCGTCGCTTTTAATGTTTACAAGTGCATGTGTATGTGCGAATCAGTCGGAAAAGTTTGGCAACTTCTGAAGTGTGGAAGAATCTCAAAGAAAAGTGCCAACAACATGAAATTGTGATTGCGTAAATGTCCGAACACCAATACTAACGCAATAACTTATACAAACGGTGGGTGGAAGCAAAACCATTGGGACTTGACTTGTTTTGGCCGTCCTCAGAAAAAAGTAAAAAGTTTATATCTTTCATAGCGGAGCGCTCTTAGTAACTGTCAGCAGCAAATCTTCCATTTTATATTAGACAACACAATAAATTCTGGTGAAACTGTGAATATGAATGTTGTTCTTTTGCTATTGCCTCCTTTTATTTATTTTTCTATTTCTGGTTGTTGTTTTTCTGTTCTTTGGTGTTAATGTTGGTGAGATTAGTTTTACGATTTGGCAGTTTGTTTGCTTTACGATTTGTTTAGAAAAATATCAGGTAGTTTTCCTGGCCGCGCCGCTGGTATCCACCCATACACAGGTGAGTGCTAAGGGAATGCGCAGGTTACCGTTCTTTGGCAGCAAAGATATGTTGCTCGGCTATTGCGTACATTGCTGCAGCAGAGTCGATGCCAGCTGCGCGGTCGCGCATATCTCAAATGATTTTATCATTGATCATCACTGACAGCTCATATCTGTAAGTACTCTTCTGCAATTAACAAATGAAATTACTGCTCTCTCTGCTATTTGTTCCACCCAATAATCATTATTTGCGTAATGTGGAATCGACGGTGTGTTCTTGTTATGCTGCAGGCATCACTCGATTTGCCAACACTACTTCATATACTTGTGGCCCGAAAGTGGTGCTAATGGCGCAGGGATTGGTGCTGTGAGTTCGACCGAACGTTGAATGCGTGTAATATATTCGGCTGACGCAATAGTGCGTGCGATAAAAAGGAACGGTATCTGCAGAAGCCCCAGTTAGTTGGTTTTAGTTATATTTGGAGGCGTTTGCGCCACGGACACTGACGTTGCCGCTGCTCCCGTACTGGACGCAAATGTCGATGCGCCGCTAAGTCGCTATTTTAATGGACATACACGATTATCTGATCAGTGATCGGCAGTAGAGGTGATGATTGTTTATTATAAATTATTTCGTCAATTCATTCACTTGTGAAAACAGAAACGAAGTCAAAATGTTGTAATAAAAATATTCTAAAATATGTTTGTTTGGTATAAAATTGTTAAATTATGGCATTGGGCGCGGCGCGAATATACCTAAGACCTATCAGGCGAAGGATCATTATACCTGAACCCTATTCCATTACGACAAGAGATTTTTTGAAGTGATGTCGTGATGGCTGGTGACTGTTACCAATGCTCACGGCCTGTTTTGCTAAACAATTTTGGCATGAAAATGTGCACATTTTAGATTCGTTTCAAAAGTCACCACCACCAAGAGGTGCTATAAGTAACCGTTAGGTGATGAGTATTGTAGGAAACAAAGTTGAGCTCATCCACCTATCCATTGCTTTCGAAATGCAAAGGTTCCTCAGAATTGTACCTCCGAATTTATTACCGCTACCAACAGATCGTTGCAAATTAAAGTAGCGCCAATGATAGCACCAAGAAGAAATAAACGACCCAACGGACAAAATAACAAACGAATAGACCAATTCCGTCTCTTCGCACTTTTCGAGACCCAGTGTGTACACAAAGTATGTGATTATCATTAATGCCGCATACAATGCCGTCAGCGTGTGCGAATGATGTGGAACACATGGCCCATGAGGCCCAAAAGCTTTTGGTTAAACGTCACTGCGGCCTCGCACTCCCTTCACTGCATGCGCTATCGCCGCTGTGCAAGTGTGTGTGGCCGTGTGCAGGCATACGCGCTTTTGTTTCTGAAAAAGTGCTTGTGAAGCACACAGCGCAGCAGGTTGTCTCCAGCGCGCGCAATAACAACAATCGCGCACAATCAAGAGCGTCGCAAGTGATCGGCGCGGCGAAACATTGGCGTCATTTCAGAAAAGAAACACCGCTCACACTAACACTCCATAAGAGACGCGAGCAGCTCGTCCCCGTCGTATGAACTCCCCGCCCCTTCAATGCGCGCAACAACTATTATCAGCAAGCGAGTGCTTTGATCGTGCGGCCTGTGCTGGTATAGAGTATATACGTTTGTTGGTGTTCGTCATTTTATTCGCACGGAATTAGATTTGTTTCTGAAAACGTCTTTCATTTTGACACTTTGATAGAAAAATTAATACATACCGCGATCGTTGGCCGTCTGAAATGTGCGATCCAATTTTTTCACGGGAAATCATGTCTCCTCCTATCTTTTTTGAATGAATGCCTTGGAGCCAAGAACGGCTGGGACTTTGGGAGCACGATTGCTGTTGACTAAAGTCAATCGCGACTTCTTCCCAACTTACCGCTTACCGGTGAAGTTCATTGTGTTTCGATTACGCCAAAAGGCAGTGCAGTGGTCGCATAAATGACTATGTAATCCTGCTGACCATTGCGTTGTGTAATATGCCACTTTATAATGTTATAAAATTTTTACATTGCACTAAATTATTTTTATTGTCAAGCTGTGAATTCGGCGCTGATCGAAGGAGCACTTGGAACGTTGCAAATCACAGCACCGAGCAGTCAACAACTCGGCGGGAGTTGCCGTCGCAGTCATAGTGTCCACATGCGAGCTCAAGTTCGGCAAGGAGCTATTGCGACCCTGCCATGGTGTGATTTTCACACGTTTTATGCACGGGACATATTCCGGCGGAGAACATTGTGCAATGGTGCGTTATGCTTGCGCGATACTAAGGCCTGATCTATAAATATCGCCTATGGCTGTAAATAATCGAATGCCTGGGAGTACACTGAGCTTTTCAGCGCCGAAAAGTGGCATGCATTTTGCGGCATTTGTTCACACCCCCGTTAAGTGCATTTGCATCATACTGTGAAAGATGTCTTCATGTTTGTTGTAGCCAACAACAAAAAATGTCAATTGCGTAAATTAATAGCATTCACAGTCGCTGGCTTTTACTTGTGATGCCATCGGCGACGCTTTCTGCTGCCGATATGAGATACGAAGTAATGGGCAAGGATCGGGCGGAGGCCGTACAGAAATGAAAAGTGGGGCCGTACAATAAGGCCGCAGAAGTCATACGAAGGCACCAGCACTGTATACATATATGCATAGTGTCTACCAATGGGGATGACTTGATCCGACAGCTAGTGGCGTTTGTTTAAGAATTTGTCTCAAATTTTGTCAGTGTGTTAGGTAATGTTTGCGTTTTTATCATGCCATGTTTTACTTTGGAACAAGGCTTGGAAATTATCCAAGATTATTACGCAAATTCACATACTCGAAAAAAAGCGTTCATCAAAGAATCAAATTATTGGGGTTAGCCAAATTCTCGTTTGGTTTAGGAAACGCAATTGCATCCCCATTAATTCTCCGCTTAGCAGACAGGAAATGTAGTTACCAGCAGTTGCGAGCGATGTTGACTGACTGTTTTTCCTGGAATTTGATGAGATCGACGCGGACGATCTCTATTTCCTACAAAACCGTAGCCGCTTCCACTTTCACGTCTAAACATGGAACGCGTGTAAATTTTGGACTCGAAATTAACAATGGCTGCAGGATGATTTTATGGTGTTAAAGAAAAAGTTTGTGCCAATCGACCAGAAACGCTTAAGGAGCTCGAAGGAAATATTCAGAGCTCTATAGCCAAAATTGGCGTAATCGGGTGGAGATATGTAAAGGGAGCAGTGGTGGACATTTGAGCGGCATTTTGTTCAAATCATAAACGTCAATAACCAAAAAAACAAATGGAACTAATTCCGATCAAATTTTAGTTTTTTTTTAATTTAACATCACGTCCTTCTTGTTGGTAGACCCTGTACATATGTATAGTAAATTTGAGGATAAACGAAAGCTAAATATTATGTATTTTTATGACAAGTTCATCGTTACAAAATGCTTTGGATCCTTGGGATTATAAGGTAAATTTGTACCAGAAAGGAAGAAGATGGGGTTGGATCACTGAATCCGGCAGCTGCACTTATTTGAATGCTTGTTGCTCGAAGATTGCCGCAACCCTACAATTTAGTGATCATGATGGGCTTTGTGTGATTCATTATATGTTACAACAGGGAAGTTCATGGGTTTGTTGGTCCATTCTAATCCGAAATTTCATTGACGGCATTAGTCACTTGTAATAGCGGAAAACTTCCACTTGTTTACTGATCGTCAGATATTTGCCATTGTACTGTGTCGTAAACAACTAAGATTTGGCCATTTTCTGAAAAAGTGTGGAACGTTTAGCATTTTAGTTGTTTCCTTGTTTTTGTAAGCGATGGGAGGAGGCTGCTTTAACTTTGTCATTAAAAATTTCCCAAGAACCAAGCGGCACAAAGCAACTAAATAAATTGGCAGCGCCTTTGAGAGCATTTAATTACCGCTCCACGTCCGAGCTCAAACACCCCGTAAAATCAATAATTTATTTAAAAAACTTGGTGAACGCAGATCGGTTGCACCAGTAAACAGTAACCAGTTGCAAGTTAAATAGAACTTTACGCAAGCACGAAGTGACGAAGCAACGAGAGTAATTGCAGCTATAATGACAATAGCAACGGTAACACAACAGCAACAACATAGCTGCAGCAGCAGCAGCAACTAAGTAACTAAGTGGCAAGGAACAAGTACATGCTGGAAGTCTTGGGCCGTGGCAGCGTGATGGGTATCTATTCGTCGTATGTACACACATACACACGTGTGTATGTATGCGTGTAGCAATGAGGCCCAAATAAGTCGCTTTGATCTTGCGGAGTTAGCGCGGATGAACTCAAAGAGCAATCTTGAAAGTGACTTGATTGATCGCATCAGCAGAGGAATGACAAGAAGTAATCACAATAAATAGTTTCCAATGATTTTGAGTTATGGGAACTTTTCGGACGGTACTCAAGTGAAATTAATGTTGAAATGCCATTAGGAGTGGGGCGTCGCTGGTGATTTGTTGTTGTTTATTGGTTGGTAGGCTCGCTGCTTCTTTGTCCATTTACTCGCTCGTGGATTTGAATCTGGCGATGGCCAGTCGTGTCGCGCAATTGCCCCTTATCTTCGCATATGTATCTAGCCATGAACAAGCGAAGATGCCGGCGCGGCTTAGATTTTGTATTATTTGTAATTGTTGAAGCGAAGCATTAAATGTAATGACAATATGTAGAGTCAAAGTGAGCGTCACAGCGCGCCGCCACGCAGCCACAGCCATTTTATCCACGCCCCCCTCCAGTTTGTACTTGGCACAGCACACAGCATACAGCATAGTTCGATTCGATTCCAGCCAAGTTAATTAAGGTAGAGTGAAATAGGCGTTGACCGAATGTGGCAACGCACAGCAAATGAAAGGAGACTACTAGGCACAAAGCGAGGAAAAAACTAAGATTGTGTAAATATGTATGTTCGTACGCACAACTGTAACTCGTCAAGTTCGTTGATCGAAATTTGGTTATGTGAGGCGCAGGGCCGGGCGCAGTTGCTGCTGTAAAGTCCCTGTTGTGCTGATGCCGGCTTGAATAGCGCACATAATGACTGATGATTATTACAAATCAGTTTTTCGCTTTATGGGCTGATCTGCCCAAAACTTTTCCAAATGCCCTTTAATCGTTTAGGTATGAAATTTTTAATCATGTGAAGTAAACTGGTGAATGAGTTGGCCGCCTTTCGACTTTCAAATTTCTTTGCTCTGCGCTCCATATGTGAGTGCCCTAAAGGCCCTTTCTGTGCTTAGCTGGACGTTCGTCAATACCACTACACATATACTATATCTGTATATAGCACGTATATGCACTTATAACACAAAAAAGAAGAAATTACTATAAAACGCGATAAATGGCCCTCAACTCAGATTTCCTGGGAAACTTCTATGGCCATTGACAAATGCGTCTTCCGCGCTTCTACATATGTGATTGATGCAATAATTCGCCTGCAGTGCTTTATGCCTAATTATTGCACATAAATTTCCATTTACTAATATAAAAATTCGAAAGCCATAATTAATCAAATTGCCGCAAAGAATTATGTGAATTAAAATAAGAAATAAATAAAATCAAAACTGAAAAGTTTGACCATTCTCCGTTGCTCCTCTCTAATAATTGCTGCAGTTATTATATTTTAAAGTTTGCTCATGAAAAAAACAACAATAATTGCTCTGCGTTGATGAGCTCCTCGAGATTGTGTCGAGCGCAAGGGATGATGACTTTTAATTGTTTTGTCACTCCGCTTATCGACAAGGTGGAATCTTAATGGCGACATGACACACAACATTGCTGCGATGACACAACGGTGACAAATTATTGACAAAATGCTTTAGCAGGCGCCTCCGACACGCTTCAAGATAAAATCCGACCAACGCGCCACTCACCTTCAAACAGTTGCTCATTGCACTTCCAACATCTTCTTCGTACGCCTATTCTTCTTTCTTATCTCGCGCATCAATTCCCGTAACAACATCCCGCAACAACATTGGTGAACAGGTCAGTAGATGTGGTGGGATTCGTTTAGAAAATTATTACCTGAGAGTTCTGGCCAAAAATGTTTTCGAGAATGTCGAATCATCAATCGAGCAAAGTGCTGGTGCAAACACAAAGGCGAGAGGCAAACAGAAGCCACAACCGCACTTAAAGCTGCATGGCTGATCCAATACCATGGCAAGACGAAGCGTAGAAAGCATTTGTTGAAAATGTGCCCATTGAGCGGCATGGATACGGGCTTTCTCGATCTCAAAATGTTAAGTGGTGTATGTGTTCAATGGAGTCATCCACAAAACAACGAACCAGGCATGTACATGTATACATATGTGTCTCTACGCCCCACTACTAGGGCGTACGGATGACAGCGAAAACGAGCGGCGCCGCTCGCACTTTGCTACAATAAAATGGGCGACAGCCAATTCTTAATAGAGAGAACAGGCATTTGAACGATCTGGTCGCGGGTGCGTATGTCTTTTGTATGTTGTGATTTGGTGTTACTATTACTTTTCTCCAGCGTGAACACCTCCATTCCCATACAGTGTGACTGAGGCGATAAAACATCAAACAAGTTTCCGATACATACGATTAATCTTTCGATAATTTACTTGTGATTGACAGAAGCGAAGCAATCCCACACGATTAGAAACAAGCAGATGGCCAGTGGAGTCCGCGCCATCTCTTATTTACAGATTATTTTCCGCATATAAGAGCTCTGTGTGCCATCATAATCAACCGAACATACCTTTGTGTAGTTGTTGAATGCTTAGGAATATTTTAGTTAGCGCAGAAGATAGAGCAAATCTTATGTCCAAACGGAAATGCACTATACATTATAAATCTCTCTCATAAGTTCTAAAATGAGTGGAAGGAAGAACCTTAAGATTATTATTTTTGCTTCTCACTGCTTCAACACTCATGTTTAAACGAAAGTACACAATCTCAGGCAATTTATTGCTTACTAGATCAGTTTTCCTCTTTACTTCCCGTGGCAGAGTCATTAATAACAGTGTTTTCAAAACTTTCGATACAACAAGGGTTTTTTGAATTAATAAACTATTTGGATTTGATGTGCGAAAAGTTAATACCGTACCGGGACACTCATTAGATATTGTGTGGATTGATAAGTGAAATTTTGTACTTCACCAAAGAGAAGTACTGTAACTTGTTAACAATATTTGGGTCTTTGGCTCTTTGTTTCTTGTTTTTGTATATTGCCATGGTCGTCATCAAAAGGGGGGTCTCTCATCCGAGGCTGTCGTTTAGCTTTCATTGGTATTGTTTTTTACGTGGCGGGTCCTAAACCCAGCGCACAACCCTATGTAGGGGATGTTTCGCCTTCTCACATTAGCTCGCCTTCGAACGGATGTTCTTAGGCTACCCAGAGGATACTTGGTCAAAGGCCGGAAGTAGTGAGCTGCTTGAGCCATGTGTAAAAGAATCGTTTCTGGCTACTCCCAAGTGAATGGCGATCAGAGAACTTTCCTCACTTGCGTGAACTTCTACACATGACTCCATCCTCCATTTTGTATATTACGGACAGTTATATACTATATATGTAACTCTGTATCACAGTTCCACTTGTTTGATGATGCTTAAGTAAAGCAAATGCAAAACGTGCCTTCATTGTAGCGTTATCTTGTGATATGTTAACTAATCTTGTGCGTACTTTTTCTTAAAATAACTGAGAATTGGTACCAAAAATTATTTTAGGCTACCGTGAAGATAACAAAGAGTAATGCCTATAGTTTTACATAAATGCATGCTCGTATATGTTGTGTATATATACAGACATACATACATATCGGACAGTATATTGTAGCTGATTGGAGTTTTCGTTCTGGTTCGTACGAGTCGTGTGTCGGTGAGGCACTCCATTCATGCATTTAGCTATTGCGCTGGCTATCAGTCCGATTGCATGACTGCTTCATAGACGTCCATAAGTGCCTATTCAACGTCCCGTCTGTCAGCGGCGGATGAACGTGTCGCCTTCAGCGTTCAGCTTTGTACTTCCACAAAAGAAGGAAGAGGAAAGCGAAAATAAACAAAGAGGAGAGTGCAGTGAAGGCCGTAGTCTCAATGCTGGGAGCACTGTGGTTTTATTATAGGCTACACTTTGTGGCATGTGGCTTCTCGTCCAGCACGATGTAACGCACGTTTTCGCGAAATTCGATGCTGCTACTCCTCGTCAGCGTTGCAAAAGACTGAGCATGGCCGTTTTCCGCTGCTGCTGGGACGGTTAAGGCGGAATTTTGCGCAAGTGTCGGATAAACTCGCTCGTAATGTTAGCTAAACAAGAGCGTGTTAGAACGTGCCAATATATTATACAAGTATAAAGCGATATAATGTTTTTAAGGTGCTCCTGGTTGCGGTGCAGAGCGAAGCTTGTGTTGTCATACGCGGTTGATAGTCATTATCTTTAGACTTTTCGTAGGGTCAAAAGCTTCCAATCGTTAAAAAATATCGCCTTTACCAATTATAACTAGACGAAAAATAGCGCATATGTATGTATGTATAATAAATAAGTGCGAGGCACAGTAAGGCAAAAATAGTAAAGATCCCCTCTTATCAATATCACTGGATTCAACAGCGCATTTTATTACAGCTATGGGGTTTCGGGCACATTTATACTCGATTGAGTTACAAATCAATGCGAAACCATCACTTGAAGGCTAAAAGGCATTTATTTACGCGAAAGTCCTTATGCAAAGCGTGTTTAGAACAAAAGTTATCGGCAATGTTGGTTCAAAGCTCTACAATTACTCCAAGGTCGTAGAGTCCACAATCTTCGAAATCAAATGCGATATTTCATAAAAATTACTTAAAATTGGTCACACCCCTTCGATTTGGTAGCCCAACCATTCCCGCATGCCCGGAAACATTTACAAACGTCTAAGTAGACTTGCAGATGCATTTGATTGCGACGACCGCACCAGGGACATCACACCCTGAAAGCATGTCATCACATAAATTTCACTTTGACTTTTAGCCGCGACCGCCTACCAAATTCGTTTGGACGGCCAACCGCCAATTAACGCAATGTGGACATTGAAACTGTAATGGGAAATGGTATTGGCCCAAGAAGCAGCTTGGCTTTGGATTACTTGGTTTATGCACAGCTGCTGGGCGTCTCCGTTTAACGTATAAGAATTACTTAGGTTAGAGCTATGGAAAGTGTGCAGGGCGAAAGAAGAGGAATTTACGAAAAAATAAAACAGAAAGATCGATAATTGCAAGCAAATAACAAAGGATATGAATAGGAGGCACCGAAGGGAACTGGTATTTATATTTACTTTGTACGAGAAATAAATTAAATTATTGATCAACGAGCAAAAAAAGGTAAAATGCGGCTTTTAAACTTAATATTGTGTTGAGAATAGTCCAGTAGATTCCTTTAACACGTCGACTTCAAGCACGATTGAATAACCATACCGGGTTTATTAAGTTTGCCACGAAGTTTTCAATACCCAGAATGAAGCGTTGAAGACTCTAATGTCAACATACTTTTATATTTAAAAAGATGAAAGATTCCCTTGCTTTGTTAAGGAGTTTCATGGGTTTTCGGGTTTCAAAAAATCGATTTTTTTTATTGGCTCATTAAACTCTTCAACACCTCTAGAATATTGTCTTAAATTTTCAAGTTGATCCGAGTAATCAGAGTTTCTTTGATACAGCCTTGAGAACTTGTGCGTTCGGGGCTATCTAAGCTATTTAAGTGCGCTGTCTTTAAACACATTTTTCTCGAAACAGTGTTTTTGAAGTCGGTTGACAAGATTTCTCGAGAACTATTCAAAAGATCTTCATGCAATTTTACACAGGCTTTTAAGAAACAATTCTTAAGGACTTGGATGAAGGATTTTTTTTCGATTACAACTATTATGAAGAAGCGTCGCGATATTTTCACTAAAACTTTCATTTTTTGTAAAAATATCTGCGAAAAATCCGATTTTCAGGTTTTTTCCTTCGCCCTTTACAAAAAATGTATTTTTTCACTTTAGATGATCCTGTAAGGAACAATCCCACCAACGCGGGAGCATCTTTGTTCCGAGGGGTCACTGAAAATGGTATCGCAATGGCCGAGTTTAAAATATTTTCTTCCCAAAAATTTCAGAATTTCTTTGTTAATATGTATGTTTCTAACAATAAAAAATTCCAATAAAATATTTACTTTTTATACATATGAGAAAAAAATTGTTGGAAAAGGCTGTTTTTTACGCGAGGAAACTGATGTAGCCCCTTAAATAAGACAACAAACAACGTGTCTTGAAAGAGCGTTGCCACAAGAAATGCCCCTGTGAAGAATATTATAGCTTCGGTGCAGCCGAATTTAAGGATTTTTTTCATGTTTTATTTTTTATTGTTTTACTTTTATAGTAAGTGCTGCGAGAAAGTCAGTCTTCGTTGGAAGTAAATCCATTTCACTTCATAGTTCCAACTTCACAGCAAAGCGACCGTTTTGTTTATAAGACCCCCGTTTATCGGGTCTCCACTACTCCAACTACACACATATCAAGAATAAATGAATTAATTTCAGTAATTATAGACCTATAATAAATATGAAGGAAAATTAAAGAAAGAATGGACGCCCAGGTAATGGAAGCTCCGGTGAGACCACATCTGCTCAACGATACGAAATCCTTATTCAATAATCCGGCACAAAACAAAAACTGCACTTAACCCCACCATATGTTGTCCACTCGATGGCTAGTCTATCGGTCATCGCAAGCATCGCAATATCGACTGACCCGACCACATGTGCGCATGCATCCCCTCACTTTCACTCGCTACGGTACGCACATGCAGCACATAATTCCGTGAAAACGCTTCGCCGTGTGACAGGCGTTACCAATTTTCAAATATTTAATTACCTTAATTATCGTGTTTTACACACAAAAATTGACTAAACATCGTATTAGGCCTAATGACAAAACTCCAGCGCACAGAACGAGCGTCCGGGAGCGCGACGCGTCGCGACGTGGCCGCAATTGCGTGTGGGCATAAATCGATAATCGCGCTGCAATCGTGTCGGCAGCTACTTAACAATTGCAAGCAAGCACTCAACCGCGCGGCATTACTAACCGCAGGATCTAAGCGGCAGTGAAAAATGTTTCCGCATCTGTTGGAGAATTTCGAATTCGGAAAGCGATGAAAACGATGAAACTGCGCAGTTGCACACATGCCAGTCGAAAAGTACATCGCCGGTGTCCACGCCAACGCAACTCACCAGAACCGAGCTGTTCGGTAGGGTATGTATTGTTTGTGGCTGGCTATTGGCGGCGGCGACCTCCACATGACCCTTGTCATCAATTTGTTTGCTTACTGTTGCTGCTGCGGCGGCAGTTGTGGATTGCCTGGTGGTGCTGGTGGTGTCTTCCGCCGTTTTCGGGCAATTATTTAGCGGACCGCCTGGCAAAGTTTGCAATTTCGCATCATAAACGCTGCTTTCGAGCGCTTGCTTTCGTGTTCGTCGTTGGCATCGCCGTGTCTCCTTCGGTGGCTGCTGCGGAGCCAATACAAATACAACAGCAGCAGTAAGTGAACGCTGCAGAAGCGGCTCAAATTCCCTGATCTTTGGCTCTGAATTTTTATTTCTGGAATTTGTTCTGATTGGTGGGTACGAGTGGTTGCTACGCAGATCGGGTGAAATAATAATGTTGTTAGGTGAAGATCTCTAAATGAGTGGACGTATCAATGACAATACAACAATAATACTAACAGTTATATAGTAGCGAATGCATCATTCTGGCTTATAATAATGTACGTACATACATATGTTGAAAGTAAGTCTATGGTGAGTCAAGTATTCACATTTGAATGAAGAAGCAGGACAATCACAGTTGAATGCAAATATGTATGGGCTCTATTCTGTTGAGTTTCGTGTTATTGGCGATGAGACACTCGCAGATTTTCTCAAATATGTTTGTACTCTTGCTGACTTCATTTCACTGTGTTGGCGTTGTCTTGTTCTTCCGGCTCATGCGTACTCATATATTTTTGTGGTAAAATTCGGCTGCAATTCTTTCGTGGTTTCGGCCATGACAATGAGCACAGAATATTGGCGCCATGTAAAACGTTAATGCTTTTGTGTCGTCGTTGTTTCTCTTCCCTCCTCTTTCCCAGATGTTCAGCCACGTTTCTTCAAGTCATGGATATCGGCAGCAGCCGTGCATCGCCGAAACTACGCTTCTTTTTAATAGGTTGTTGGCCGTTATTTGATGGGGTGTCAATTAATTTGATTGTGTCGCAATAGATGAGGCTGCCATATGCGGCAAAGTTGAAAGTTTATACGATGCAGCACGATGATTAATATTTTACTATGAAGAAGCCTTACGCAGTGTCAGAAGAGATTAGGAAAAACTATAATTTATTTTGAAAGTATGAGAGTGGTCTGCTAAGTACTTAACTTCACCGACCGATGGATCCAAAGTCGCAAGAGGAACTGTTCAAATTTCGAATGGAAATGAGCGTGTCTGCAGAATGTCTTTAAATGAGAATTATTTTTTTTCGAGATTAAAATAGATTTTACTTATTGATCACTAAACATTCTACATCAGCCCCTTTTTTCGGAAATTCTATATAATAAAGGATTACGTGGTATTCTCTACTACACTACATATGTACATGACAACGATAACTACTATCTTGAGACGTTGCACTCATGTCGCGCGTTCTTATTTAGCGAATGGATCACGCAACATTAATGGAAATGGCATCAAAATGGGAAAATTATGCCATTTAAAGGTGAGATATATTACGTGTCTGAACAACACACAGTTTATGCGCGATTGCTAGGCCATTGCAAGCTGATTCGTCCCCCCCCCTACTCACCTTGCCGAAGGTGCTCTGCGGAGACAGGCCATTTGCGTACGCAAAAACAATTTGTCAAATGTGTCAAAATGCGGGCAAGATATTGAATTCTGCTCCGAAGATGCATCAGATAAAGCGGCGATTCTCACCGATCTGCTCTAGCGGATGTTGTGGGGCGAGAGCTAAACGTGGCAAAAGGAAGCAGATTGACTGAAATGCGGGAGGACGGATGCCTTGATAACGTTCGTGCACATAAAATTGTAGTCGATCGGTCAGTTGGTTAGCAGAGTAAGAGGACGGGGCGCGGATTTAACAAAATGCAGCTTGCCACTTTCGACTAATGGAATTGGTGTTGGTGGCGTTGAGGTAAAGGTGATCGTAGCTGGGCTGTTGGCTAAGAGGCTTGACCGCTTGGCGGCAGCTGTGTGAATGAAGGGTACGCGCTATATGGCGGCGCTTTTAATAATTTTGTAACTCAAAGTACTCCACCGCATTTCTACGACGCTGAATGTTCCCCTGAATATACCTTACACACAAACACTGCTCGTTTACGCGTACTAGGGGTGTTCTAAATCATATATGAAAGTTTAAAAACCATCAAATATGTTTAATTTAAAACGGTACAATCAAATTAATGGTGAAAAGTAAAATAAACCGAAATAATTGATTTAGTAAACTAACTGGAATGATACAACGAAGTAAACCATAAGCAAGAAAAAACGTTAACTTCGGTTGCACCGAACCTGGAATAGCCTTCACAAATAACACAAGAACTTTTTTTCTTTCATCGTTCAGTTTGTATTACAGCTATATGGTAAAACGGTTCGATATCGGTGGTTCCGACAAACGAGCAGCTTCTTGGGGAGAAAAAAATGTGGGCAAAAGTTCAAATCGATATCTGAAAAACTGAAACTGAAACTTGATCACTTTATTAGATCAAACTTGCTAGTAAAGTTAATACAGGGTTTGTCCGGAAATTAATAGGACTGATTTTCTTCCACCGCGATTGTAATTGGGAACGTGCGCGCACCGACTGGATTCGGTAGAGGGCGTTCCTAGTTAACGAACGAGCGGCTGGTCAGTTGTCTCCGAGAATCTGGAGAGTCAGGACAAAACATTGTCGCGCGACGTGTTTCTATGAGTGGTGCAAGCCGAAAATGCAGCGTTCGTTAGAGCAGAGTTACGTAATTAAATTTTGTGTTAAATTCGGTAAATCTGCGACTGAGACGTTTGATCAAGTAGGCTTAAAAAATATGGTGCTTTAGGAAGAAGTGATGTGTTTCGGTGACCTCTTCCGGTCGCTGATGAAGACCGGAAGGATGAGCAAATCCATATTGAAAACGATGCTCTTTGTCTTTTTTGACATCAATGGCATCGTACACCATGAATTTATTCCTCCTGGACAAAACGTCAACATGGAAGTCCTCAAGAGACTCAAACGAAAGGTCAATCGGGTCCGACAAGACATCGCAGCCGATTGGAAGTTACACCACGAGAACGACCCGGCTCACACCGCCTTTCTTGTGAACAGCTACCTAACCATGGCCGGCATCCCAACGCTTCCGCAGCCGCCCTCGAGATCACATGTGGCCCCGGACTTTTTAGTTTACTTGCAGCATGCACCTCGGCCTTCAAAGCTCTTCCGGAGAATGCCTTCATTGACGCCTTCAATGCTTGGAAATCGCGTTGGCAGTGCTGCATCAACGCAGAGCCTATTTTGAAAGTTTTTAAAGACTTGTAACGATGGGTCAATAATTTTTTTAAATCGACTCAGTCCTATTACTTTCCGGACGCACCATGTATGCCCTGTTAGGGCATACAATATTATTTAGGCCGCAATGACAAATAAAGGGCACCATTAAAATATTAATGTGTAATTAAAGGGACATCCCTAATAAATGACAAGTACGTATTTACGTGTAAACAATATTTCCAGTTTTGTTTCCATTCGTCGATCGCGTCACCGTTTTTTGGATTTGCGTTAAAGTTGTTTAAATCCATTGGGTGTCTTCTGTATTTGCCACGTTTTCGCCGTTGTTGCTGTTACATTAGCAGCGACATAGTCAGCTTTTGCTATTAGCCGTGGTTGTTTTTGGTTTTATTGTGTTTTGATTGTTGGCTATAATAATGATCCAGCAAAAATCCAATAACGATCAACAACAGCGACGGAAATGTCAGAGCAACTGCTCACACACACACACACACGCGCGATTGAAAGCACAAGCAAGCATATGTATAAATATACATATGTACATATATGGTGACTCCGGCGACGACGACGACGACGACAGCAACACGCACTCAGTGCGGACAAGTGATGGACAGAAGGTTGACCGCGCTATCGCTCTCCGGTAGATTTCAGCTTTTTGTCGACCACTTTGATCGCTGATCGCCTCGTTGCTGGTGCTGTGTAGCAACCGTCTCTGCTGCGGCGGACAGTACCTGACGGCTGACGCCTAAAAATATGAAGCGGCGCGCAGGTAAACTTTGTCGTTGTGTGTAAGGACGCGCGGCGGGAACTCTGCTTCGTCCGATGGAATTGAGTGCAGGGGAAATTGGATTGAGATTGAAAAACGTCGTACACAATGGGACGGCTGATCTTGCCTTGTCGTCTTTCGTCTCGCTGTGGAGCGGCTTGTTGTCGTTATGGCAACATGGCTGGATGGTTATGGCTGGTGCTTGATGGCTCTTGTAGTTATGATATTTCGCTGATGGATTTGTTGTGGATGGACGCAGCAACAACAAAACCAACAACAATAATAACAAATTGTAGAAAATCACAATAAAGCTGTGCGTTCATTGTTTGCGGCTGTTGCCGTCGTTGATTATCGTGACGAAGATGACGCGTCAAGACTTGTGACCGCAGCGTTGTGTAGTGCAAGAGCGTTGGACGGTGGCGGCATGGGAGCTATGTTCTGCTTATTGTCTTATTATTATTGATGGGCAGCAGACGACATGCGGTGCGACCCGAGTGTTGCAATTATGGCTCCCCGAACGCATTGGTATTTCGGACAATTTTCTTCGTTTCACACTTCCCTGCTCCTGCTCAGCTAAGCTCCATAAATGAGTTCAACATATGCAATGTGCTTATCCACCAAGGGGTAAATTAGTCTGAACTCATAATTAGAAATGTGGCACAACAAAATTGTCGCTCAGCTGACCAGTTGACCTCTGCTCAATTCAAAAGGAAACATTCTACAAAGTTTCTTATTTCACAGTTTATATTTCCTCTTCGCTTGCCGAGATCAATGTAGGCTCATCACTCATCACAAACGCCTGGCTCCGAAGACATTTGTTTAATAAAAACTCGTCTAAGTTAGCAAGTTATTATCTTAAAGCCTGAAATATGAGCGCATGTAATTAAGACACTCAATCGCATGTGCACCTGTTGGTACCGCTGGTCCTACTCTGCCATACAATCATCCCCTCAATACCTTAGCGTAGTAAAATAGCAGCGGAACGCGACACGGCCCCCGAGACCGCACACTTGGCGCGGGTTAATGAAATTGTCGCTATATTTCATATGCTAATTATACAACAACAAGTGGAACACCACACAAAAACGATTTCAGGCCGGAATAAAACGATAAAAAGAAAACGAATAGTCGGAAAAATGTCCCAAAGGCAAGAAGCGACAACGACGGCAAGCCCATTGTAACTCAAGCGAAACGGGCAGTCAGCGACGTCTGGAAGGCTGTTAACATGAAATTGTGGCGTTTTTGCGCTGCCAGTCGGGAGGGAACGTCCGATCTTCGTTACCATTGTTGTGTGTCTTATTAATGAGCCGCTTCTTTTACAGGAGAGGACAATTTATGACAATCTTCACACTCACCCCGGTACCGTTCCGCTTCCACTACTCTGTATGTGCCTTATGAAAGAGTACACATCTGTAGACGGCCACATGGAGGTTCTGTGTAATGACAAAAACTGTGAATTTTTCCGCTCGTTTCTTTCAGTTAGTGGACTCTAGAAGCTGAACTCATAGCTGCATATCAAAAACAGAGAAATATAAATGACAATTCCTGAATCTCGACTGCATACATTAGAACTTAAAGTAATAGTGACATGAACTGCAAAGCTTTAGGCAATTTTTTTATTCAAAAGTTATTGACACACTATGTTGCAAATATTTCACAACTTGCAACAATATCGTAGCGTCATTTGTACAAATAAATGCCGCCAATCTTCTCTTTGAAAGAGACAATCTGCCACATTTTCTTTTGCAATCGGCGCAAGTGCTCAACGAAGCGTGGCAGTAGCCGATGGCGCAAAATGAAACACTTTGGGCGATTTCTGACCAAATGCCCGGCCGTCAGTTCGGCGCGAAAGCGTCAAATCAAACGGCCAACGACCACTGGTAGCCGGGTACGTTCAAGCAACACTGAAGTCGGAGGCTTTCTCTGCAACTTCGCATCAAGGCAGGTGCAACAAGTCCACACTATTCATTTAACTGCCTTCTGAGTATTCTCTTAAGCAAGCGCCACTAACTGTCCATGAGTTTGCTGTACGTCACCTCACATTCGCAATAGTTTTGGTGTATTCGCGTGAGGTGCCGTATGGCAACGAAGAAGAAGTCTTTAAACTTCAGCTGTCGTGTGCACCGGAGCGAATTGCGTTCAAGTTTTCGTGTTGCATAGATGGAATGGCCGCCCCCATCACCCTCATCACCCAGGGACCGCTACGTCGTCACCGGATTCACCGCCGCAATTCCCTCACGCATGCGTGTTGCCGTTTTGAAGTACTCTATCTGCTTGTCTCGCTTTCATGATTGCTTGACAATGTGGAAAATCAATGCGTGGAGATGTGGGACAAGCCCAGTGGACGGCCCCAACGTGAAGCCAGCTGCGACGGAGTGCTGTGCAACCGACTTTCCATGCATGCGCTTCATAATGCTCACAGCAATACACACATAGTTGCAGGTGTCCATTGGTGGAAAGTGATCCGAAGTGATGCGTTCACTGACACCCCCGCTGGCGACGTCGACGCTGTCACTGTTGCCGCGCGGAGTGATGCGTGCAATCTCACATCAACCATTTGATTTTCTAAACTGTGCTATTCATTTGCAGCAACATCTTTTTGCGGTTGTGGTTGATAAGTCGGTCTGCTGCCTTTCTGGAGCTACACAGATATTTGCCACTCAAGGCGATTTGCTAGTTACCGGCCTCTCATGCTTACTGGTGCCTTTTAATTAATAGTTGCGTACTCATTATATACCCGTCGAGTTCCTTGGCAAATGCTTGAATAGACATATGCACAAATACATACCTTGCAATCAATTGGTGTGCATTAACTTGGCCTCAAGCAGGTCAGAGATAAAAGACCTTATTAATAATTTCGATCTCTCGGTAAAAGCTTGGTCTAAACAGCGGATACTGAGGTTAGTTTAGATGACGATACACGCCTTAAATCAACTGCCCAATTTGTATACCTTCCGGATTCTCACTTCAGGGATGGGATCCACAGATTGGAGGATCGTTGGAGCAAGCATTAATGTTCAGGGAGATTAGGGAATGGTTTTCTTGTCACACGACAAAACCTTTTAAACAGCCTGGTATTTTGAAGACCTAGTGTATTTGTAGTGTGTAATGTATAAAATTTTGAAATCACTTTTATTTATTTCTCAACTTCTCTGCAAAGAGAGCGTGCTTCAAATGACTCGCCTAATAACATATTCTATTAGCAAACTCTGTTTTTACGCTCTACACCTGCGACTGCCATGCGATTGTGACGATTGGATACTCGTATAATAACCGTGACCTGCAACAACCCTACCCCTGAAAGATCACTTAGAGATAAGGTGGAAAAAGCACTAAAAACCGTCAATTAAATATTATTACAACTAAACACGAGAAACCTCCTTCATCACAGTCAAATTTCGAATTGTCCACTTGCATGTTTGTTTAGGGGTGAAAAACCAAAAACACACTCTAAAGTAGCTGAAATGAACTGGAATTCAAAGTGGAACTACCGCTGCTAATGATGTTTGCATAGAATACAAGTATATTTTAGGTACATTTTCCTCAATACGGTATATGTACAGGTATATTCACGTTCAAGTCTAAGGGACTTTCTGATGAAGTACCTTGTAAGACGCAGACATATTCAAAATTAAACCTCAAATACAATCCCTTGGATTCTTTTACCGGCAAAAACGTCTTCGCCTTTATTCGTAAATAAAGTTTTCACTGTATTGAATAGTTTATTATATGAATAATAGTATAAAATGTATACCACAGCAAGGCGTGGCCGGATCCACTAGTATATATGTACATATATCTTTGATTCTGCTTGTGGATTATTTTTATTTGGTCTTTTAAATTTTTTTACATCAAATCGAGAATATGATATCATGTAAATGGCCGCCGCCAAGGTTGATTGTCATTTGAGCCATTTTTATGGAATTTTTTTATCACTTTTGCTAGAACTTTCGACAATAGGTCCTCACATTCTTGACGGATATTGCCTTTAAGAGCTGCAAGAGTCCGAGGCTTGTTGACATAAACCCGCGACTTCAAAAAGCCCCACAAAAAGAAGTCTGGAGCGGTCAAATCAGGCGATCTTGCTGACCTGTGCAAATCGCCAAAACGGGAGATTAGGCGCCCGAGAGAAATTTGCGGTTGTGGCACGTGCAGTGTGTGCCGTGGCACCGTCCTGTTGGAACCACATGTTTTCCAATCCCAATTCAGCAAGTTGCGGCAGAAAGAACTCGTTGATCATTGCTCTGTAGCGCTCACCACTCGCAGTACCCATGATTATTTTTGATGAAAAATCATCTTCCTTGGTGGTGTTTATGGATGGCTTATGTTAGACGCGATTGGTGGTTAGCAGCTAACAGCTGATGCACCGTCTGGAAACGGAAACGTCTTCAAATCTTGTACCAAAATTCGCTGTAAACACCCTCGACTGATACCCATTTGCGTGCCACGTCGTCATCAGTATTCTCTGCAGAACGGCTACTCCGGGGTCTGCCACGCCTGGCACCATCTCGTGTTGTGCCAGTCTCTTTGAGGCGAGCGGCTCAACGTCGCAGTGTTTCACCAGTAGGCGTCGGACGGCCAGGAAATCTGCGACGAAATTCACGTTGGGCCAAAGTCACCGACCGATTATTGGTCAAATAAATAGTCACCAATAACCCGCGTTTTGGAGCAGTGTAGCGTACCATTGTTTATTTACGTTAGGTAGGTTGAAAATTGAAATTGGAAACGATTTTTCAAAACATTTAAGTTCTCTTGTTCGTGGCAAATTAATTTCCGGCAGGGTAGGCATTAACATCTCGAAATTAATTCAACAGTTGCTGTTGCATGAAATTAAACGCAACATAATACTCGTAACAAATGTTTTGGATCTTCTCTAAGTGCAACTAAAGATTTCCAACACACTGACACACACCCGGTCAACTGATGGCCGGTCGGGTCTCTCTACTTCATATGTATGCAAACACTTGTACTTCCTCAGGGATTCGATCTAAGAGATATTCAAATGACGGCGACACTTGCCATGTACTCGTATGTCGTCGGTTATTCGGCTTGCGGCTTGAGTCAAATGCATTCATTTATAATTTCTATGAGCTAGTAAAGGGCTGTCTCCGAGCAAGATGGAAGCCCTCTAGGGGGGTGGGAAGCTGACAGCCAAAGTGCGGCCAAATGTGACGTTTAAATATTCATGAGCTACTTGACCGTCTTTTTGATGTCGTATTGTGTCGCACAACCGCCGTGCGAAGCTTGGAACACTTGGCTATTGACTGCCTTGAAGACATTCTGCGCTTTTTGCCTCTTTTTCTACTTTATGAAAGTTTTTCTACAAATACGACACGGACAGAGCGACAACGGAAGTACGAATTGGGTGCATAAAATTATATCCAATTTTCTGAGCATTTTCAAAGAGACCACATTTTAAAGAAGCGCGAACTCGTCTGATAAACTTAGCAACCGAAAATATAAATGCAAATCGCGTAATAATATGATTCCCTTTATTACAAATGTACATATATAGTATGACACGTCTCTCGTATTTTTTCATTTCTTATGATGTTATTTTGCTTATAGAGCGGAACTTCACACTCACAAAGAAAGTAAGGTATAATCCATAGGGTTATGAGCTCTTAGAACTCGAGAGACAAGATTTAGTTTTTATCAGATTCGAAGAAGCTCAACGCATTTCAGTGCGACAATCAGATGGTCCCGCAATTCTGTTCCGATTATACCAAGTTTTCATTAAACTCTCAAGGTTACGACGGGAACACAGATGTTCATTTAAAAATTTAACAAAGTTATACAACATAAACATTCATTTAATTGGAATGGCCGCACAATATTGGACGGCTTTGTTTGGGATTTTGATAGAGCGAACTTCAAATTATTCCATCGTTGAGTTTGTCATAGTATCATCACCTTTGAATAGGCAAAGAACTCCCAACTACGCTTTTATTTACTACAAAAATCATATCGCAGATGTCACTTCCCATGACGAATGAAAAGATCAGTCGGCACATGATTGCCGTCCGCAACCTTAAACCTCCTCATGACATTCCACGCGGTATAAGCAAAAGCGTCTGAGGCACCAAAGTATTCAATACAATGTTTGCTGCTGGTTCCAAACCAATTTCAGGGCGCAAATTTATGCACTTTTAAAATTTACGTATGAGTAATTTATTTACAAGCGTTTAAATCAACTTGTTAACTTGTCGTTTAATCAATAACATTAACATTTGATCGGCGCTCGGAGTGACTTAATTAGGCGCCCAGCGTCGTAATTTAACACTTAGGGCATGTAAATTTGGCAAATTCAGCGCTGAAGCGGCAATGCAATGCAAACAGTTTAGTCAACGCTTATGTAAACTGCGATAATAACTGGAATCGGCAATTTGGGACAAGGCGCGTCCAAGCGCTCATGCACTCAAGCACCCAATTGCCCGCAACCGCGCGGCTATCGGGTGAGTTTGCACAGCCTCAGGTTGTCAATCATAATACTCATTAAAGGTAAATTATTTTCTGTTGAATGGACAATGTACGGCAAAGTAAATGGATGCGTTAAACGAAAGGGACAACAAACGCCGGCTCCGCCACTCTTTTGCGGTGACTGCCATGTGAAGGGCCGCTACGACGACGACGACCACGGCTATAGCGACCACAACCTCAACCACATACGTTCGTGTTGTTGCTTTGACGCGAAGGTTGCCTAATGAATGGACATTGGGCAGAGGAGGGGACCCATAATTACAAAATGAAGAAATTTATTCAAGCTTTCGGCATATTTAACGGATGATGCAGTGCGCCTCGGAACTGCGGGCTTCAAGCGGCGCGAAGATGGCCCTGGCTCTGCTGTTGGTCAATTTGACGTTGGTGATGACGGTATTGCCGCAAAGCGGAAGACGCTTCGCTATGCCGCGAAACTTTGTTGTTTACCGCAAAATGCGTGAAAATCAATGAAAAATGCATAATTTCATATATTTTGTATTTTAAATGCCGTAACGAATGCGCAATGCCAAGGCAGACGCCATGTCGGTGACGCGTATCTTGATATATGAAGCGTTTGACATGACAGCTGTGGCGGCTAATGGCACCGGTACTCGAGGTTTAGCGGCCAAAAGGCACTAAGTAACGCTCACAAACACATATTTAGATCATGGCTGGGTTTTGCTTTCAACAAAGAGAACGGTGTTTAAACAAACTTGCTGTGATAAAGAAACTATACAAAGGTGGACATTTTTTGTATAGAAGTTTTCTCCCGAATTAAGGTAACAACATAAACAGTTAACTAGAGTGTTAGCATTTGCCAAGAACTGAAGAATGACACTCGAACGCCTGATTAGGTGGAGAGTGAAGGAAACTTTGCTTCGATGAGACGTTTCTAGTAGCATTTGACCATACCAAACGGCTCAAATTTCTAGTGATTGGAATCGCGGTCTTTGTTTAACAGACGCGCTGAAATCCATAAATTTAAATAAACGGCTTCCCTGCTGGCCCACGCGCGCCTTCCATTCGGTACAGCAGTTCGCCACAGTGTTTTTGCTTTCTTTAACTAAGTATCTTTTATTTCGGTCTGTTCATCTGCATTTTAGCATATTATGTAAGCTTATCGATCATAAAAGGCGTTAGAAATCGCGCGAATGCGCATCAATTTCCTTCAGTAGCTTCCGCCGTTAAAACATCCCAAAACCAATTTCAATTCGATTGCTTTGAATCCGATTGGCCACAATGCCGCTGCCGAACACCGCTGTGTTGGCGCATCCCAACCAAAATGGTGCTGATGGCGCGCGCTCCTTGTTCTGACGGCTGCTTCTGCTGGAGCTGCCAGCCGCTGATATTGACTGCCGAAACGTGACGACAAGTCACGATTTTGATGAAATTAAACTTTACTATCCGGTAGTTTCGCGTCGGCCTGCCCGATCAACAACATCAACTCCGAACTCTATTAAGTTGTTGCTAGGTATATAGTTGCAGCATTGGTGTTGTTGCAATATTAAAATTTAGTGAATTAATTTGCGCCACCGCCATCATCATCGGCATAGCTATCGCCACCACCTTCAGTTCCGCCGCCCTCGCGCCTCATGCACCAAGCTAAAGTGTTGCTAATGCCATAGCATTTAGCCCTACTTCGTTTTGCTCCGAAGCTTCACCATGAAATTAAGTTCATCGGAGGCTGCTATCATGTCTTTTGTGGCGATAGTACGGCACAAAAAAGAAAAAAAACACAAAAACAACAGTAACAAACGTTATATGTGAGAGCATTTTTGTAATTTGAATTGCGAGAAAAGTGATTCTACCCCAAGTAGGCTCCTCAGAACATTGAACGCCATACTTAAATACTAATATAAACGTCGAGCGATTACGTGGTGTGAGCACAAGTTTGTTGCAGTCCATAGCTCTAAAACATTAGCTACAATTTTTAACTGATTTCTAATATTCTTCATGTAAAGACTTGGAGAAACCTTCTGATGAAGTGCTATACGTATCTTCGTGTCTACTTGTGAAATAATGCACAATCATAGAGGACAGCTGCTTGACATTTGCCACAATAATGACAAACATAACATAAACTCGGTTATAGTTCACTTTTTCATTAGCCGTAACAGTTATTTTCTACCATATGGAGAATATCTTCGACTAGTATTTATACGAGTATCAAGCGATCCGGGGTCGCGTGTTACTTACTACAAAAAACAGTTGATTGTGTGTTTACTCCAATTTCTTAGAATAATTGCCTTCACGATGTGCACTTTGAAAAGTGAGCCGTTAAAGACAATTTTGACCAATTCGGCTCAAGCGACAACAAATCCCTTGCAGTAGGGCGCGAATGATCTCATAGTTTGTTTGTGTGTATTATTTCTATTGCTTTCGCTCGCTTTTGCATAAGCTTCATTCGCCTTTCGGCGCCTCCCTCTCTCCTCTTTTGCGGCTTCACTTGGCCTGCTCTCGAGCAATTGAGACATCGAAGTCTATTGCTTCACCTGTTCGCTTTACTTATCCACACGCACTAACTCACATATACACACGTGCCTCACGTTAAGACATCTGGGCGCACCCCAGCACGTTTACTTGTGTTCGGGCGCTGTTCAGTGGGTTCACAAAAAGCCTTCATGCATGTGACTTCTGCCGCAATCGTCCATTGAAGAACTTCGCATATTTTTATTCGTTATTCATTATACGTTCGAAGTGGCCAATGCGACTGCGCAACGCCAACTATCGCTCCAATTTATTTGTTACGCTTGGCTGATTCGCTGGTAGCGTCACCACTGCCAAGAAGCGCAATGCACTTGTCGGCGATGGCGATGGCGATGACGCTGGCGGTGGCGGTGGCGCTGGCTAGATGGTCGTAGAAGACGTCGAAATTTGTGAAACTGAGGTTATGTTGTTGCTCCACTTGTGCTGAAGCGCTGGCCGCTGTCCGTTGGCCGTTGGCAGGCGGCATGATGTCAACACCAGGCGGATGTGCAGTACATGAATCGCCATTATTTGGCCAAAGTGAAAACACGAAAATGTAGAACATCACTTGCCAACGACGTCGTCGCACGATGCCATCGGCAGAGACTCAACTGGTCAGCCTCGTGTAGGTTACGCTCCAGAGCGCTCACGGCAACCGTCTTTAACCGCAGAGGCACTTACAGCGGTACCATAGCAATAAAAATGTTCACAACGATTTCAGAGTATTGCACCACATTGCACACACAGACCCAGTGTATACACACACACACAAATATGTATGTAGCTATGTCCTCACACTCGATTGCGCAGTGGCACAATCGATCAATTAATTGCATGCACCTCAAGAATTACACCAAAACCTCCACCAGCAAATTAATTTACATTCTTACATGAATAAATACGTTCCACGGTGGCCGCGTTTTTCACATACATACATACATACTTAGTTACTTTAAAGGTGTTGCACAGCACCGGTTTGGAGCTTTTGACAATCGTGTTGGTTTTCCAATGATTGCATGGCACCATAAAGTGACGGTTGAACGCGCACATCACACTTTCCCCTCCACAGCAAAAACAACATCGATCGCTTCACACAATATCACATAGATATGTATGTAGAGAGATGATCAGTGGCACGCTCAGCAATACTGGCACTATTGGCCACAAGGCGGCCTTTTTACCTTACGCAACAACAAATAGCAAGACATCCACGTCGCGGGCCAATTGTAAACACTTCTTTTGTTTGTCGGTGAATAACCGCAGCAACAGTAGCTTTTGCTGCTACCGAAGTGTTACAAGTGTAAACGCAGACACACATGCACACACACACGCACACACTGTGGCACAAAGGAATGTTGTTAATTTGTCAATTGTCATTACGCTTTGCGCAATGCTGCGCCTTGCCGCACTCTCCACCGCGTAGCGCCTGAGCAGTCGGCAACCAAGTGCCAAACCACAGACATCTGTCAACAGTTGTCGACCGATTGCGCATGCGCACCTAATTGCAGGCCCATTACCCACCGCACCCTACTCGGCGACCGCGCGGCCGTGATTTCAATGCGACAGAAGCTGTGACGTCGTGAGCCGACTGTCTCTTTTCTTTCTATTGTCCGCCCTTTGTCATACGAGGCCTGGCGGTGGCGGTCACACGCGCTTTTCGCTACTGTAATTACCGATTGTCTTGCCACGAGCATTGTTTGGTTTCCCTTTGTTACGTATGATGGGCTTTGTCATTGCTATCAATTAAGCTTTGAGTTTTACATTGCGCACACATATGTAGGTACCCTTCAATATGCCCATAGATGTAAATATATGTACATAGATACTTTCGCACATACTAATTATGTACATACATATGTACATACTTATGTGATAAAAGTCATATGTACCCCTGTGTCTGGATGTGACGTTTTACCTTTCAACAACGATGGCGCAAGTATCACCGGGCAAGGGAACATTTGCAGGGCCTCTAATTTGGAACCGATTTATTCGTTCATTAAGATTTTGTTTTTAGGCCTAGTGTCCAAGCTTTCTAGCTCTCTCATCACTAGAGCTCATTCCTGCATTGAGCTGGTGATTCCAAGCCGAACTCTACTCTTTGTAATAATGTGCTGTTGGAGCGAGTAGGTTGCAGTGACTCGAAGAAAGCTTCAACTGTGGCAGCCACGATCGAAGAACACGATCCAATCGTGGCAAAGTTCCGAATAGTATCCTGAAATACAAAGCTTAATTTATACTACCATATTCTGCACTGAAATTCAAAAAAGTCTCGGTTTTGTTTCACAACTACCGTTATATAGCATAAATTACTAACCATGATGACAAAAATGTGTGAAGCGTTCAATAAAAATTTGAATTTGTTTATTCTGAAAATTCCGTTAGGCGATTAAGCATAGACTGTGAAAGAAGAGCAGACAACAGAAGCTTCGAGCTGAGCTTACCATGATATAATCTCTTTGAGATAATTGATATCATTTTATGTGTTCGAAGCGGATTAGTCCATAAATTGGTTCCAATATACGGTAAATTTCCTCATTAGTCGTTTTAATGAGTTCATACACACATACATATGTACAATATTTAAGGGATACTTCTGAGAAACTCGATGTTAGTCAGCTGAGCATTTTAGGTGTACTCGAAGTAATTTGACCCCACCAAAAGTCTTCATTTCGTCTGTGATTTTAAGAAATACATACATATGTACATTTGTAATTGTTGTGAGATTAGCGTTGTCTTCCTCCGCTAATCGAACAGCGTTAAAGTCATGCAACATTAATCATTGACAGTCTTCATACATACACACAAAAGTGTGTATTTTTCTCATACCTGTTTATGGTATTTATGTAAAACTTTTGTGTTTGTGTTTTGTTGGCTGTGGACACTGATGGCGACTTGTCAAACCCAGATGTCACAGTGATGAATGAGCTGCGCGCGTGTAATTAAAATGATTATTACGTTGATTAAGACGGTGCTACGCTGGCTCTGAGTCTAGGCGACAAGATGTGTTATGGGCAAAAACAACAAAAAAAATACCAACAGGCAAACACATTGCTAATAATTAATACAAAAGTGATGAACAAGAATGAATTTGTGATCAGCCGACTCATATGCTCACATCGACGTGCTTCTATACTTATACATATGTATATATACTTAAGCATATGCAAGTGTGCGTGTGTGCGTGTGTGCGGCACAAAGAGAGATCAATAAACCTCTTGCCAGATGTCAAATAACAAAGTCAGCGATTAGAAATAATTGGCAGCTTCCGTCTCCGCAGCGTGGGTTTGGCTGTTTAAATTTGACAATATCGTAGTTGGACAGATCTGCCAACAAAAACACGGCAGCAAATGTTGATACGTCTGCATTTTTAATTAATAAGTAACAAAATAAGCATTAAGCACGGGCGCCCACGAGTATTAAATACCCTCAAACATGGCTAAAACTAACTAAAAACAAGTAAGGAAGGGCTAAGTTCGGGTGCAAAGGAACTTTTTATACTCTTGCGACTTGCAAGAATTAAAGTTAGGGAAGTGCATTAAGATGTAAACGTCAATTTTATATTACACCCTATATAACTCATCCACTCTCCGACATATCCACCATAAGAAGTGACATGGGAATTTGTGAAAAATGGCACGTACTGCATTTGGGTGAAATGGCGTTGCCACGCCCATCGTCCAATTTTCACATAGAAAAATCCCATTTTCGCCCTATATTTTGTACACTTTTGACACAATTTGCAGGAATTTTTGCCCGAATTGGAGTTTTTAAATACAATTTTTGAAGATTTGGAGAATTCAATTTTGTTACATTCAAAGCATAGGGTAACTGTGAGAGTGACACGTCGCTAGACAAAGCTAGAAAAGTGCATCTTTAAGTTCTATCACTATTTTTAAGAAAGATACATATAAGCCAAAAGATATAAGACAAATTCAAAGACTGAAGAGTATTCGAGTAAAAATTAATATTTTTCATTGTTATTCAGAATGATTACATTATGAGTGTACAACTCTTTACCTTTAAAATTTGTTGAAGCATTTTTCTGAATATTAAAAAACAGCGAAGTTCGTTTTGCCGCCCCCAAGACGTTGCACCACTTATAGCCTGTCTCTAAGCGACCGCTGTACTAAATTAGGTTAAAAATGTCATTATCAGAGTTATTGCACTTTGCGTGTGCTTTGGCACATACTACCGTGCATTTACAAGAGCAACCGTTTTAGGCACAAGTTTAATTGTTTACCGAGCTTTATCAACATATCCCAATTTTATGGCAATTTATCGTCTGAAAAGATAGACAAAACTATTTTTAGGAGCAACCATTAAGTGTACAATACATATAGCGTTGTTCAGACCAGTTCAAAACCTTCTGGTGAGAACTCATCCCAGAACACAAATTGTGGAATCGTAATAGCTCAGTTCTTGCTATCTTTCTGTCTGTCCAATAATGTGATATTGGTCAAAGGAACATAACTAACATACGCACATCTTAATTTCATGTTTAAAGAAATAGTATTATTCACGTACAAATATTGTTATTAGTTTTCAGCCGATTCTATTAAGCCTTCACAAATATATTTCACACTGAGTATGCTTCCATCCACAGTTGTGATCGCAAATAATGCGTTGCCTTGAGTATCAGCACTGCGAACTTTATACTAAGCAAATAGAACATTTATCAGGTAATTCGAGTCTAAGACTCACACACTGGCTCTCCCAGACGTCCTCCCCACACACAGCTGATAAACAGCAACGAGCACTTGAGAAACATCCTTTATTTGACCGCAAAGTTCACCGGACATATTGATCAAAACGCACATACAGTCATAAACTATTGGAAGTAAAAGTTGAAGAAGTTCGACGACGGCGAGGGAAACACACGACCGCAAGATTGGACGCGAAATGTGCAATGTGCAATGTGCGAGTGGCAAGATCATTGCCGGATTAAAAGCGAGTCAAGTACATAAAATATTTATCAAATTTTTAATATCAGCAAATAAAATGAAGTTTGCTTTGGAAATGTGAAGAAAAAATGTAGAGAGAAAAGGCAGTTAGCTCAAAAGAAAAGAAAGGAAGTAAATACATAAATGAGAGGGTAAGGAAAAGCTTGAATGTTCGTTCGCGTCGTTGGCCGCTCGCTTGGGCGATCATATGGCTGATCGTATGGTTGGCCGTCTGGAGCTGGCGGCTGGCGATTGACGGTTGGCAGTTCGGAGCCTCGACTGAGCGCATCCGCAGCCGGTCAGCACCGCCAGTCCGGGAATCAATAAAATATGAATGCCCGATAGCACAAGTGATTGGTCAATATGCAATATTCCCGGCACACATGTAAGCGTGTGTATCAGCTTACTGCATGTAAACTACACATACAAGAATGGGTTTTTGCGCGCGAATCGAGGCGATTCCTGTACTTTCGATTGCGACCAGTGCCATTGCTGCATAGGACAGAATTCAACGACACCAACCAACATCGATCGCTGACGAGTCACCAATTGGCCAATTGGCCAACTGGCCGCCGTTGAAGCTATTACTTCTGCGATCGTTTGGTCATGGAAAAGCAGGAAATAACGAGACAACACACAGCGAGCTGCAAAACATCTGCCGAGTCCACCCTTTCCTCCACCATCCGCTCATCCGTTCATCCGCTCGGCCGGCCGTTCAGCCGTTCATTTGCTAATTTAACGCTGTTTTTCATTTGTGTTGCTGAGTTTCTTGTGCATTCTCCTTGTTTTTGTTGTAATTTTTTTCTTTTTTTGACATTAAGTTTGGCAAATTGCTGCTCAGATGTTCAGATTAGCCCGAGGGGTTGAAATATTGCAACGTATTGACGTAACTTAAGTGCGACCGGAACGAAGATGCAGCGAAACGGTGTGTAAATGAGGTAGTGGAAGCCTCCACGGCCGCGGTTATTAGCTGCAATTTCATATTACTCCCTATCGACATACATATCTACACATATGTATATGGCTATGCGTGCACATATACATATACAAACGTATGTACATATATACTTACATAGATAAGCGTAGCAAAAGGAAGGGTGGGTGCATATACATATACAAACGTATGTATATACATATATGTATATGTATGCTTACATATAGAGAACATTTTAATGTAGCAAAAGGAAGGGTGGGTGCAATTTAGAGGATTGAAGTTCCATTCCGTTAAAAATTGGAGGTTCTGCATATTTATCTATATTCCGAGAGCGGAATTATAACACAGCCTATATATGTACAAATATATGTATATGTATACATACAGTAAAAAGCGTTTTCGTAGAAATAAATAGTTGAACATTTTATTCCTACGAAGACATTTGCAAACTATTCAAATCAGAAAATCTAAAATCAGTACATGTCACTTGAATTGACATAAATCTGTCATGTCAAAGTCGACTTCACTAGTGTTACACAACAAGGGAGCACAGTCAACAACTTACACACACACTGTGAATAAGCAAAAACAAAAACAAAAAAAATAAATAAATAAATTTGTATAAACCCGAAGCTTATCACGAACAAATAATACTCGCCCATAGATGTGTTCATTATTTGTGTGTGTGTGTGTGTGTGTGTGTGTGTGTGTGAGTGCTTGTTTGTAAATAAATTGTAGGCGATTGTGCGATAAATATAGCCAGAACAACAACATGATTTCAATCATTTCGATTATTCGCATGACAAAAAATGTGACTTGGACGCTTCAAGCGTCTCGATCACCTCGCTGCAACTGGCTCTTGATCTCGTCCAACAAGTGTCACAGCTAGAAACCTTTGTACTGTATTTTAGAGAGTGAGGAGTCATGACTTATCACTGTGAGCGGCTATTCCACTAATTATTTGCTTGCACAAATTAAACGAAATAAATACATACATATATACCAGGTAGGAATGTCCATGAAAAAAAAGCGATGTTTTATTCGATATGATGCATCGAAACTTTACAGCGATGTTATGCGATGCTTCGAAATTATCACTTTTGTCGAAAGTAATAAAAATTGCTTTAAAAAAATTAAAACTGCAAATTAATTACATTTATTTATCTGCAAATGTTCGAAATGTACTTAGGCTAGCTTTGAAAGAAAACTTTGCTATAAATATATTGTTTTTTTTTTACAAATTTAAAAAATTATGGTATTCAGTAGTTTAAGTTTATTAAAATTAACTAATCCAAACTAAAAGAAAACTTATTCCATATAAATTATAGTTAGTTCTTATAAATCCCAATATTCTTTTCCTAGGCTTCGAAGATAAACGTTTGAAAGGAACTGATGTAGCATCAATTGTTAAGTATTTGAAAGCTACTTTATATAATTTAAGAAATTGTGTTTAAAAATCGTTTCAAATTTCCAAAGGATTTTCCACTTGCCTTCCAGCTGGAGTGCGCAAATAAATGGATAGCTCATCCCACATGTCCAACAAATTGTGTTTGTTCATATGCCAATTTTTTGGACCAACTTATGATGATCAGCCCAAAAATTAAAAGAGTTTTCAGTTTTATTAGAACTAACTGAAGAGAGTGTGTCCATACCTTCGGCCTCTGTAATAGCATTAACGCTCATAATTTCTCTGATCTTTCTAACCGCATTAATACATGAAACGTCATCAGAAAAATGTGTTTTTTAGGTTCTAAAAAGGTGCCTATGGCCAGTGGGGCCACGCATTCTGCAGCATTCATCCTTTTATTAATTTCTTTCAGTAAATTTGTTGTGGTACTAGGGCCTGACGCAAATGTGTACACATTCACCGTTTAAACAATTTTTTGCAGTTAGAAATGAAAATTCATTTCTTCGTTTTTAAGTAAAACCAATAATTTAATTTGAATATCCGGTGATAAAAGAACAATCAGTGTTTATATTTTTAACTCCAACCTTATATATTGGCAATATTAGATCGTGCATTAAAATTTTTGTAAAAAGATCGATGATTGCCACAGATTTGTGTTGTGAATCATATTTGTCAATCCACTACAGCCATATAAACCAAACTTGTGGAGAACAAGACCTCCTAGGGATTTCTGATACATTGCGAAAATGGCTGAAGTCGAATGAAAAACACGCCCGGGGAGTAGAGGGAAAGGGGAGAGTATTACGTAGAAATCTATAACTTTGACAGTGGGCGTGTCACCGCCCACCCTTAGGTATACATAATCCTCAGGAGTTGCTCGACCAATTTCAATCAGCCTGACACTCTTGGGATACAGAAATAATATTTGTTGAAACATCACCTTTACAGTGTACAATGTCACGTCCAAGAACTGTCGGATTATAATTTTTCAAGATCTAAGACTACGTATATATGTGGACCTTAGTGCCTGTGTATAAAAAATTAGGAAAATATCATCTCTGAATTTCAATTATGTTTCTCAAAGTTTGGCAGGTATAGCATATATATATTAGTGTGCCCGTGTGTCAATAATTACAACTACCGGTTGGTTTAGTGCCGTATATATTTGTCATTTGTAAGATATTTCGGCAAAATAAACTGAACGTATGTATGTATATTAGTTCCGAAAAGGCGTGAAATTGGTCCATCAATTTCCCAAGCTCTCATATGCCAGTATACTCTCATAATAGTCTTCGTTCTTCTAGCAGACTTTATGCCACATAAGTCGGTTAGTGTGTGTGATCTCTTCATAAAATAGCATGTTCCCAAATATCCTTGAGTATTGCCATAAGTTTACAAAATCAATCCGGACTTTAAGTCCATTATCCTCATTATAGTTATTTAAATTTCACTGGTTGATTTTTTCTCATACATCCAATATATCCATTACATAAGTTTTGCCGTTTAATAAGAGAGGGCGTTGCTACTAGCCCAAATTTTTTTTTGTTTTGTTGGTACACTCTTCATATGAACGATTCTTTGTTCACAAGCCATTTAGTGTCGCCGTGTCACAGTATTTTTTCACAATGGAAAAATGGAATATCGTGCAATGATAAAATTCTTATGTATGTATGTATGTCTCTTAAAAGCTTACAATGATTGTTCACCTACAATTAGAACAGTAGAAAGATAGGTTTCTGAATGTAAACGTGGACGTGATCGTACAAGCCTTGAAGGCAATCCACGTGAAGGACGTCCAAAAAGCGCATCAACACCAGAAATCATAGCCAAAATACAGGATAGGGTTTTGGAAGATTGTAGATTGACTGAGAGAGATTTGGTAGAAGCTCTGCATATCTCATTAGGCAGTGCGAGCCATATTTTAAGTGAAAGGTTTTAGAAAGCTATGTGCACAATGGGTGCCGCATTCGCTAACAATGGAACAAAACAACATACGGATGCGACTTTCTCAGCAACATTTGGAGCGTTTTAAACAGGATCAAGTGGGTTTTGTGCGTCGATTCATAACTATGGATGAGACTTGGGCCTATCACCATGATCCTGAATCAAAACAAGAGGCTGAAGAATATGTGAACCTGGTTGTTCGGCTTAGAAACGAGTTCGTGTCCGGAAATTGACCAACAAGGTTATGGCATTAGTTTTTGTGGGATGCGAGAGGAATTTTGTAAGTGGATTACTTGCATACTGGTAAAACAATTAAGTCTCAATATTATTGCAACCTTTTGGACCAGTTGAAAAACCCGGCTTGCAGAAGAAAAAAATCCTTTTTCATCAGGACATTTCACTGTGTCGCAAGAGCATTTTGACAATGGCTAAAATCCATGAATTAAAGTTCGAATTGTTGGAGCATCCACCGTATCCACTAGAATTGACCCCCAACAACTGGTAGATATGTATGTACATATAATACATTATTTCGAAAATGAGCAAATGACATACGACTCACAACAGCGCCTTCCCTGATCGTTGTTTCTCATTATAATGTTGCTCCTGACTTTTATGTAAACATGAATTGTCAACCCGGATGTCAGTGCCCATGGCGTGCGGCACATAAGCTGTCAGATTGATCGAGCGTCATCTCTCGCCGAGAAGTAATGTGTTGTACAAGCCATATCGACTCGGGCCCCCTCGAAACAAATGCACGCACACATTCGGTGCTGTTTGATTTGCGGTGGTGGTTCTGCGCTGACGATGCCACTGGCGCTGGTCGGTACGGTTTTAAGGCGAGCGAAGTTTGAGTAATTTTTGACAGTTTGTTTATTTAATTTTGTCGCATTTGGTGCGTGATTTGTGGGCGGTCTAGCGCTGCGGTCGTGTTAATTGCTTAGTTTATGGCAGGTTAGCTGTTGCTCGATATAGTTTCCGTTTCGTTTCTTTTTTCTCAGGATGGATTGTGTTATTTAGTGGCGTGTGGTCGAGGAAGCGCGTCTGGACAAATTCTCCAAGTCATTTATGCTAGGCGTGTCGTTAGATGCCAATTTATGACGACGACGGTCTAATGGGAGCGCATCTAAATATTTACAATCAATGAAGGGCGTTGCATGCATTGAAACTCTGGCGCTGAGAACCTCACATGTAAACCGAAAATCGCCAAAACGCGTGTGCGGAAGCAATGCTTAATGGCGCAATGGAATAGAATCCAAGCTGTAGCGTTCAATGCCGCGAGCACAACGGCCGCAGAACACCAACACACCTTATCCGATGGAAACCACTTTTTTGCATTCGTTCGAAATCGCCGGGTGCGTTCGTTGTTCACCAACTTCGCAGCGCAACTTCAATCGACTTTGACATTTCAATAGTGTCAAACGCCCGCGTTAAAAACAAGTGTTCAAGTGTCACCATTGTCTGATCCGCGTACCGCAGCAGTGAGTGCTTATGTTGTTATTGGTCGCTGCTCTAAGTTACCCACATTCGTTGACATTCAGACGTCCACTCAGTTGATCGTTCAGTCATTCATGCCAGCGTGTTCACACATTTGACGTTTTGGGCATTCTTAACCGTTCGTTGCACCAGGTGCTCTGGAAAGCTTTGAACTTGTCGCTTTGCTCAATCCAATAACAAATCTATTCGGCTGTGTGACAACCGCCGCGGATCCCACCAGCGCGTTAACACGTGCGTATGTCGAATGTGTCAAAAAGCAATTTGTAAGCGTCGCAATGCTATTTAAGTTATCGCACCGAAAGGTATTCGGAGATCTGTCACACCACCATAGAAACTTGGCTTACGCTCGTATGCAAACATATACGAGTATGACAGTTCCGGCGATTACCATCGAATATTCGAATATTCAAGGTTAAAGTTGTCACTTGTCAACACTGTCAGAAATTCGTTTGAGACCTATGTTTGTTCGGTGAGCTCTCAATGCGGCTTTGTGTTATTTAACTGCTGTCAAAATGACTTTTTAATCCCTTTGACACTTAAAGTGTCGTTTCGAGTGCCATTCTCGGTCCGTTTTCTCTAAACTTGCCGTCGAATTAAAAAGCCGGGCATATTGTACATACATACAAATACCCGCACATACTTCATCACGCACACATTGACCACACAGTTTGAATTGATTGTACATACACAGCCACAAATTTAGGTATATGTAGGTGTATGCATATCCGAAAACATTATAACGAGCCGGTTGTTTTGTCTACGACCATCTGTGTGGTAATGGGATCTTGCGGTTTTGCTTTAATTACAAAACTGACACTGATTGCGAGACTTAATTTTAAGAATGAATAAAATATGCACAACTACAAAGCTGGCAAATTCACAAATAGTTCAAATCTAGATACAGTGGTTGCAAATGTTCAGTTATGCTTGAAAATCGACTTTATTTCTTGTTTCTTGTTTTTGTGTATTTTAGGAGAAAAGTTTTTTCTTAGCATCTTATCAATTTAATTAGCTGTCAAAAATTCTCAAAAATAAAATTTGTATACCCTGCTCCACCAGATCTTGTTTTCAGCATCGAGTGAAAAACTGACTCGATTCAGTATTCTTGCAATTGGAGTATTCGAACATTCACGGATTGGCAGCGACGGCGATGGTGCTCATTCTGGGCATCGGCAATTTTACTGCTACTGTTCCAACTGGCGGCCACCAACTATGCACAACGCACCACAATTTATACCATGTGAAGCTTGGAAACCACAACAGCAGCAGAACAAGGACATTCCAAGGAGCGATATTCTGCAGCTGTCAAATCGAAGCCACGCGCCGAACTATTTTACTAAAAATATTATTTTATATGTGTAATGTCTGCCTTTTACGAGCAAATGCGGTCAACTGCCAAAGAAGATGCAGGACTCACTGTTACGACACCCCTGGGAGCGCTAAGCAATCATGCCTTCAGAAATATCGCCATTAAACTACATGGGAAACACTTCCAGATGACCGCTGGTCAAATATTTTTGTTGCCTTAGTGCGTTGGTTGTTTGTGTTTAAACTGGTTGTTGTTGTTGTTAGTTGGATTTTGTCTTCAAGTGGTCTTTGGTCAGTATACACACATGTGTGCAAGTGTTGCAAACGGAAATTCTTAGACATTTATTGTTTATGATCAGCTGCAAAATCCAAAATCGGAAGTAAATTCAAACGGAACGGGGGAAGCGTGTGCCTCTGCGGGCCCTAGGGTAGATGCTGCACATACGAGCGAAACCACAAGTAAGCTTGCCTAAGTGGCACTTGCGTACCGGCTCACACATGCCTGTGTGTATGTGCTTCATGTGTGATGCATAGGTGTGTGTCTACGTCTGCGAGGGCGCACGTTACGCAGAAATATTTTCTTAAGTAGCGTAATCTTGTGAATAATCCATGAAGTGGTTGTTGGCCGCCTTTTTCGACAGTCGGCCGATGTACATACATATACATATGTATGTTTGTATAAAGCGTTTACATATACATACATATACTTAAATACAGTTCTTTTTAGAATTAACTTACGCTGTAAGATTTACAACCAATTCCAATCTCAAGGTGAATAAGATTTCTATATCATTGGAAAATTTCCGAAATTAAAAAAAAAAAAAAAAAATTAGCTATATGTATCTTTGAGTTTCCACAACTTGTGATAAAGAATTAGAGCAGAAGATGCGTTTTCGCTTACATGCGAATTACGGTTATGGAACTGGGAATCGGCCAGTTATACGCGACATTTAATGTCATTTTAAAACAAGAAAAAACGTTAACTTCGGTTGCACCAAAGCTAATATACTCTTCACAGGTGTATTTCTTTTAGTAACTTTGCGTCAGTTTGTCTGGCAGCTATATGCTATAGTAATCCGATCTGAACAATTTTTGCGGTAATCTATGTCAAATTTCGTGAAGATACCACGTCAAATGCTAAAGTTTTCCATACCAGCACTAGATACCGAGCGTTCCGTTTGTATAGCAGCTATATGCTATAGTAAGCCGATCTGAACAATTTCTTCGTATATTACATTTTTATCTTAGAAAATAACCTGTGCCAATTTTTGTGAAGATACATTGTCAAATGTGAAAGTTTTCCATACAAGAACTTGATTCCGATGGTATGTATGGTAGCTATGTACATATGTATATGTTATAGTGATCCGATATCGGCCGTTCCGACAAATGAGCGGCTTCTTAAAGAGAAAATGACGTTTGCAAAATTTCAAAACGATATCTTAAAAATTGAGGGACTAGTTCGTATATATACAAACAGACAGACGGACGGACATGGCTAAATAAACTCAGCTCAACATACTGATCATTCATATATACATATACTTTATAGGGTCTCCGACGCTTCCTTCTGGGTATTACAAACTTCGTGTCAAACTTAATATACCCTGTTCAGGGTATAAAAGTATTCAAACGGTTCCGTTCTGTTCGATATGCCTTTCAAAGTTTAAAAATATCTTATTCGAATATTCAATCGTACAAGACTTAGCTATTATAGAACTTTCGAATCAATCTTGAGCACTGAAATCGTGAAATCGTATAATACGACATTAGCTACCGTTAGTTGCTGTGCGGTAAATTATATCCTCCGGCTATTTGTGCGAATGTCTTGCCGAAAATTGGTGGCATTTGTTATTGTCAACCACCACACATGCGACACGGCAATCACGTCTGTCTCACTTACCACGTCAGTCTGCTCGAACTAGTTTGCCTTGTCCCGCTGCCTGCCCCTCTGACGTGTTGTTAAACATAAAACATTACAAATGACGAAACAAAAAGCGCATTTTCACTTGTCATTAACCTTGTTATTGAAGCACTTGTTCGTTTGGCCGCAACAACTGGTGTTCATCTTGACCTGCTACAGCCAAGCTCTTTCAATTTGTTGCTTGTTGTTTGTTGTTTTTTCCCGGTAAGACGTGTACAAATTCCTTACGTGCCTGTTATTATTTCAGCCAGTTTATATATATGGCTTTGAACGTTCGCTCGTTTGCTTCTTTTGTTTTTCATAAGTGGTGTCCTGTCACTTGACATCCTGCAGCCATAACTCCTGTCCACTTGTGGAGCACTTGTGTGCCCAGCCAATTTTGTTTGGTCATCAAATAAAAGTTCCGAGGAACTGCACTAATTTGCGGCATGATTTCAAGTCATTTGGTACATTTTTTGCGTCCAGCTGCGGTTTGGCATGGCCGGCCGTTCGGCCATTTGCCGAGTTGTTGATTTGTGGTCCCTTTCGATTGAGCATGAATTTGACAAATATTTTATTTCATTTTATTTTGTGTGCCTGTTGTCGCCTCTAGCCGTGAGCAATTGAGTTAAGTTGCTTACGTGATGTTTGCGTCTGTCATAGTTGTTGCTGTTGTCGTCATGTAATTGAATTTTTCATCACTCCCGCTTGCGGTTACTTCTCAGCAAAGTTTCCTTTTAGCAACAAATATAAAATTCATTATATACATATACTTATAGTAAAAGTGGTCATCTTAACAGGAAACACTTCTAGTGACCCATTGGCTTTAAGCTTTTGTTGCGACTCTTATTTGTACTAGCTCTGAAAATCGTATATTATAGACAAAGCCTCAAATAGCTTCCTAATCTATTTACATTATCTAATACCCTTACATATTGCTATAATAGCGTATTGGATTCCAAACGCTCACAAGTTGGCACAAGTTGTTTAGCAAAATAATGCGGCTGAAATCAGGCATTCCAATGCCAACTGGTAATCTCCTCAAAGCGGGATTCAACAAAATGTGCCAAAAACAGTTGAATTAGTCTACAAAATTTAGTATAACAAGCGTGTTATGTCTGCAATTGGCCAGTTATCAACCGTATGCCCAAACCTAGAAAGAGCCGAAGAAATGGATTGTGTCAATTGTAGACTATTTAGCAGCATTCGGTGGATTTGTAAGATAAAATAATTCTGGATATACCTGAAAGTCTGGAAGAATCTAGCTTCTACTATATCACTTATCCAAAACAGATTTCCGTGATTTCTCGAACAACTTTTCTAAGTGTTATTAAATTTGTTACTAAAAAATTGCTTAATGGTTTTTATTCGTGTACAGCTCAGAACACTGGTATAATGTGGCAAATTCCGACGAGAATGAGTCAATCTAACACACATGAAATGTGGTTTAATTCCCGAAATTTCCGCATTATTATAAATTAATTAATTTAATTATTAACCAGAATAATGGATCCAGAACACAGCAAAAGCAAAACAAAGCATTTGGTTTCAAGTCAAATATTTGAAGAAGGTTGAACTGTCGGTAGTCTGATGCTGATGTTGACCTTTAATAGCTTAAGGATTTCGAGAGGGGGATTATCACTTAGCTCTGCATATAGCAGAAGCATGACAGAGAAATTGGTAGAGAGACGTCACTACATGTAGCAATTACTTACGTACAAAAATATTTCACCAAGATGAACTTCTAAAATAGCCATTCATATGCGAAAAAGCGTATGCAAATAAGTGTAAACACATCTCTGTATATGTTGGTTGCTGTCGGTCGTAAGGACTCAAAATGTATACAAATGCATACTCGTGTGAGGACTAGGCAAATATTTGTACACCCGTCCGAAGGTCTGCGGCCACATAAGTATGTATTTACATACATACATACGTACACATAGTAAAAGCTTTGTATATTCTAACTTTTACGCGAACTGTGACGGATTTTACAAAATTTTGACAGTTTTTATTTTGTCCACTCATCAGAACCGAATTTTCCAATGCACGGCCAAGTTATTTACATATATTTTAGGATAATACAGAATAATATCAACGAAACTTCTTCAAACACTCCATGCACTAGAGGGGCTGAAAAGTCATATCGGCGCCGAGAGAATGAAATCTAAAAGTTTTGTTGTACTTCGAGCTAATCTTCCAAACGCTCGGTTTGTATCGGAAACATGAGCACCGAAGGCGATAAAAGCAGCGGTCGCCCGAAAGAAAACTTCTAGCTGTCTCTCTAAACAAATCAAAGAAACGTGTAGGATAGATCTCTTCTGAAAAATTGGGGATGCAATTGGATGCTTAGCGAGCTGACAATCGACAAAACCTAAAAAAATATTGAGTCTGAGATACATACATATGTATATTCAATGGTATTCAATAGCAATCATCCCAAAGTCTAAAAGGAAAATCGAATCATAAAGATATTGTTATAATCGGTATATATTAAGTACAGTACTCTACGGCAGTTATGGCGAACAATAACAGTAGAAAGTGTTACATCTACAGCAGATGCTTGGCTGAGGCTGCTTTGTAGTTGTGAGGGACGTCTTGATGTTATTTGGTTTATTTAATTATAAGATGCAGAATGTGCTAATTGATATGCCATTACTTTACAAAGGCAATGCCTATTAAAAATGCGTCTGAAAGCAGTAGAAATTAGGTTTTAAACTATGTGCAACCGCCAGGTACTCAGCACAGCGCTCAATAACTGTACATATGCATCTACACTATTCAGATATGTACAAGACACACGGAAGACATCTTATCCCTTTATTTCTCATTTGCACTTTTTTCATTAGCCTCATTTCTCAGTTTGACAAGGATACATGCGATGTTGCATATGAAATTAGGTGCAACACATTTTCTCCCACCCACAACAAATTGATATTGAATTTCCATTTCGTATTCTCCCTCTGCAAAAACCCATTCTTCGCCGGCTGGATTATTTATGTGGCAACAGGGAAAAGAAAAATATGTCACAACATCAACCACCCGCTCCATGTATAGCTGGCACGCATGAAAATTAAGTCCCGCAACGGAACATAGTGGCGGCTAAGCGGCCCCGCCACCTCGCCTTTCCTCGAGCTAATGCTGTACAAGGGTGTTGGCATCGGAGTGTATTAAGCATGCATTGCCCTAAAGTGTTTGCCAATATATCCACTAAGTATCCTTATCCATATTCTTATAACGTGGTAATCGTTCGCGGAAAAAGCGACAAATCATTTCGGTTTTCGCTTCCGCCCTTCCTCGTGGTCCGCCAACCGGTAAGGGACGATTACAGTCGTGTCCCAGTGCTTTCATATGGATACACATATATTTACATACATACACGTACTACAAAGGAGGAGGAATACCCAGAAAGTGTCTAGGTTTGTATAAGATGGGTGGCAAAGCGTTGCAAATCCTTTCTGAACAGCTAAAATCCAATGCCGTCTATCTGGGTACTTAACGAATTTGTCATAGTTCTTTTCCATGCCATTTAACCCTTTCAGCTTTTTAAACTTAGACGGCTACCGGTGTTGCCTTCGGACGTGAAACTACTTAAGTACAAGCACAGACACATTTGTATGTGCGGCAGAAGCTCCATGCTTTGTCCACTTTGTGGCATCGCCCAATTTGGGTTGCTGGTGTTTTCAATATTGATCCTTGCTCTTCTTAAGGGCACACGTATGGAAATGAATCTCTTTTTCTATAGAAAACATAAAAATAAAAATTGTTATTTTATGTCATTTTTGCGGGTCCGAAATGAGCAATAAAATATTACAACTCCTGAGGGAGGCTGGAAAGGATTTCCCTGCACAAAATCAGAAAAGAGCTAACGGGTAGAAGAATATCTGCATGGTGAAGTGAGTGCGGCAGGCGAGTATTCAGGCGATAATGATAAATGCGCCATTATGCACTTATCGTAATTGGAAAAGAAAGAGCCCTCGGACACAAGTGTACACACGCAAACAGCGGGGACTAGATGGCGGAATATTATGTAAGTAGTTATATGTATAGTATGTCACTATTTAGTGAATGTTCCTGCTTTTTAGATTTCTAAGAACTTTGTGGGGGAGCCATATTTTCTTATTGTTCTTTCAATTAACAACCCCGAATGTATAAAATAAAAAAGTCGGCATCACAAGTATAATGAAACCCAACAACAAAGGTAGGTCGCAACCGCATTATAAACCTTAAAAAAAACTGTCACTTTAATGCATTTGCTTATTATCTACAAAAACATGCCAAAAGCATTAAAGTATTTTAGTGAAACGCTTTAGTGTTTTGTTCTTCCCGTTGGTGTCACACTAAAACGAACCTTTTAATTTTGGATCGACAGCACTTTTGTTTGACTCCAAGTATCCATAAAAAGTGCTATTTTGAGGATAAAATTTGCAGTTATGTTTCAAACCAACAAAATTTCCTCGCTTTGTACAGAAAATGTCTTAATTTGCGAATCAACCAGCGCCATATGTGGCATACGCAGCTCATATGCAAATGCTTTCGAGCTTCTTCCACCTGCGCTATTAATCTTCCATTTCATTTGACGCCACATATGATGCTTTAATAAAGCCTTTCAGCCCAATCCGCAGCTTGTTGAAATATACTATACAAACACCAGCAATGCCTCACACCAGCAGCCACCAGTTAGCAGTAGAGGTTTCGGCAATTTTTCATTGGTGTCAGCAAGCAAACATATTAAATTTAAAACTACTGTTGACAATGACGTATGACAGACATGACATTTCACACTCAAGCTCATTCGCCTGTTCGCCAACACATAGCAAGCATTTTCAAATGTTCAGTGTCCTCTACAGTTCATAACCGAACAGTGAACGCCGAGCTCATGTTGTGCGTGCCGCGTGACTGATCTGAACTTGCCTCCCCACTTACCTTCGTACAGAGCGATGACATGTCATCCGTCGGAACTTCATTAGAAAGCGTTTAGAAACCTCTCGCCACCAACCATTCACCCAACCCTGACACATCTCCCAGTTGAATGAGTGCAGCGGGAAATTGCTGTGATGGATTTTCATTCCTTAGCATTTCTGCTCGTCAGTTTTCACACCCTTCACAAATTAAACAATTTGGCGTGCCCCTCCGGTGGGTGGGAGTCTCTCAGCAAGGCTTTGTTGTTTTAAGCGCAGCGATAAGGCATCGCAACAATTGTTGACAATTGCTCGAACGAGCAGGACTGCGAGTGTGCGTGCTGTTGGCTGGCATTCCGGGAAGCGCTTTAAGCGGAGCTTGCATGCAAATCCGTCGCTGGCAGCCGGGTCATGCTGTTCTCCTGATTTTCCTTTCAACGTGATTTTCCGTCCGCCGCTTGTCAGCGGCAACCCGGTAAGCAGAGTGGCTCGCGTGCCTTGATTGATGAATATAACGGCATTTGTTTGCAAACACTTGACACGAGCCTTGATTAAAAAACTTCACTGCCCACATGGGACTTGCTCGGCATGGCTCACTGCATCTGGCCCGCTGCTGTCGCTTCTGTCGCTTCTGCCGCTTATGTGACTCGTCAATTGTGTGCCTCGGTTGTCAACGCCGGCCTTATCGCTGAGTTTGTTGTTTTCGTGGGTGTTGTGCAGTTAATGTCGCTAGGATTATCGCACTTCTTTATGATTTTGTTAAACATGCAAATTGCGTGTCAAAAAGTACTTACACAGTTGTCCATGTAAATACTAAATAATACATACATACATACATAAATATGTGATCTAAAAAAATAAATATGTTTTCTCTATGGCATTAATAATATTTTCTTCATTGTGATGAAGGATAGGAATATATAGGCTGGTCGCTACAGAATACGAGCTGCATTTCATCTATATTCCAAAATATCAAACGGAAACAGACTCCGTACTTGCAACCAGACTACAAAGATATGGAAATCATTGAAAACTGAACGCGGTCATAATATCAGTCCGATTTTAATTTACGTTAATGTCCATGTTCAGGCTTCTATTCGCCATTAAATCAATTAATCGGCACCTAATTGTAATTTAAAGCCATGATTGGTAGTTGTACTCATCACTCAGCGAATGCGCTTCTGCCCAGTGAACGCTCCCATTGAACTCGTCAAAGCACATTAAGAAACCTGCCATTTGTATGGTCGTAAGGGCGCTATTGGTATTGTTGGCATCATATTACATGCCACGAGAATATGCAGAACGTACGCGTCAGAAGAAGATGCTAAATGTAGAAATTGAAAACAGTAGCTGCAAACAATAACAATGGTAATAATAACCGACATGGAAATGTTAATGAGGACCACCAACCGGACGGCGGCCTCGCTGCCACCCGCCAACCCGTTATCCCCTCACAATTGTGGCAATCTCACAGGCAAAGTCATAGTCGTAGTCATAGTGATCGCCTTAGCGTCAGCGTCGGCCTCACACCGTTCAGGCGATCGTATCGTTGGTAATTTGTTTCAACGCTTTTCAAATCGCTACTGTGGAAAAATGAAGCGGCCACGATCAAAAATATAAATTTATAAACGAAAAAAGAAAGAAATTAGACGGAACGAAAACGAAACTGAAACCCGATGCGCAACAAACGACATCAACCGGGCGGCAAATAGCCGGCGACCGGCTGCATTCACGGATTCAGCGCAGAGCTTAGTGCCTTCGCGGATCCCCGGCAAGAGCAAGCTAAGCGATCAGAGAAATGCTCACAATGGGATCCTTTCAGCTGGCCGGAGCAGCGATTTTACAGATTAAGACGAGATTATTGTTATATGGTAGTCTGACAAAGACGAGGTGAACGGTGCAATTGTATTTGTATGGGAATTTTATGCGATTGTGGCTTAACTTCTTTGTCGACCGGTGAGCGAAGCGTCAGGATCCGAACTAAAGCCAGCAACTGGCTAAACAGCGGCAAGTAGTGTTCGTGTCGAGTGTTTTCCTTTCGCAGATGCGTCTGTGCAGTACCCCGTGATGGCGATAAATGCTTTTATGTGCATACATACATATGTATGTGTGTGCTATGTGCTCGTGTATGTGTGGCGGGCAATTGTCGTTGCAACGAAGCGCGAAATTTAATTTGCAACTCAACTGTAACTAGCGAACAATGAGCTTCAAAAGCAACAACAACAACAACAACAACACACAAACAGACACAGTCACATCGACAGCAATTTCGTCCCGCAGTACAACATTTGCCACACTCGAAGGGATCCTGTTGCACATGATTTGGTGCACTTCAGAGCGATTTCGCAGAGATGAATTGTCTTCAATGAAAAATGTTGTAGTCGGTTAGTCGACAAGAGTGCCCAGTAGCAGTAAAAATTATCTTCAAATCATTTAAAATTCCACTTATTTAAATGGGTGAACCTCTGGGAGCTACAACTCGGACTCGTGTTTGCGAACAGCGTCGGCGACGCTCAACGGAGGAGACACTATCTGCGGTGCCTCTATCGCCGCAGCTTCTCATCAACGAACTCATTGTTGCTTGTCCTAAATGCCACACGACGGCCACCTTGTCGGGCCTTTTGTTGGAGCTACCGTTGATAATTTCGTGACAATAGTTTTTGTAACTTCTGCAATAACAACAAACACAGTTCACAACAACCAATGACTACACAATTTTGCTGTTGTCACCGTTAAGCACGTAAACGTCAAAATCGTCTTCTGCAAAAAACATAACTAATTACGTAACTTCCGCTGGTTATTCAACCTCCCCGTTATCAGCGCTGGAAATTGCAATGCCACATCGATGTCACCCATCTGTCATGTGTGCCCTCATTCTGCAGCAGATAAGCCGCGCTTACCAAGTCTATCAGGCGCTTTCGCCGCCTCATTCGCCTCATTACGTTGACAGCTGTGACGCAGTTATAAATCAAAAGGCGACTATCTGCTATCTGTCAGCGGTGAAATTTGTGTCACCCAATATGCTGGCGATAAGACTTGGCCGTCGATTGCTTTCCTTGAGCATAAGCGAAGCGCAAATATGAGCTTCCAAGAACAAATACACGCCACAATTACAGCGAGTCTGCGAGAAAGGAGGCCTGGCAACCCTTCATTCGCGCCACTGCCCTGCCCGTAGTTGCAGTCGATTTTATTTTATGTTGACAATTAAAATATTTTATTTGTTTTCCCTGCGGAGCACTTTCACCTTTTGTGCAAACAAGCCAACAACGGTCTTGCTTGTTGTCCTTCTGCTTGTCGTTGCTGGCTATTGTCGCACCGTCTTCGTGCCGGCACAAGGACGCCGCAATTGTCTCCAAGGAGCAATAACTTAATGCTGTAAACAAATTTTAATTATATTCGGCAATTCAGTCGACTCGAAAGGATGTGAAGAGCACGGTACACCAAACACCTACCAACAATTATGAAATGCTAAAACATATTTATAAACAACAGCGAATTGTCGTGTTTATTGTTCGTGGGCAGGCACGTGGAATTAAACCTTATTTAGTGCAAAGAAAAGATCAGTCTGGCCTGCAACCAATTGTGTTCCTTGGTTATTCAAATGGGGAAGCATTTGGCACTTTTTAAAAGTGACTGCATGTCAGCGAGGTTTTTCGCAATATCAAACTCTTTTTAGCCATTGATCTATTTTCAAACAGCCTGGTGTCTAATTAGAAGATTTGCCTAAATATTAATTTTTTTATCACTAAGACCGTGAAATTTAAAATAAAAGCTTAAGTCAACAGTTTTTCCGAAGCAAATGGTCTTTTAGGGATAACACAAGTGAAGAGAAAGAAGTTGAAGAACTGTTCGGCTGTCCACTCGCCCCCTTCTGCCAGACATCTGCGGCACGCAAGATGACACCGTTCAAAAATAGCGGATTGTGCGTGCTGAAAGTGAAAATATGCGAACACAATGCCACGACTTCTGTGGCAACCCGCCGCCGTTGTGGTGCACAAGTGTGACCTGGGCACGTTTCTGCAAATAAATTCCTCTGAACGTTGCATCATTTCTGGCGAATGCACTGAATGGGTGACCACTTTGAAGGGAGAGCATATGGCTCAAGATAACGCGCATGTGTGCTTGCCACAAGTGAAAATGTAACAGTAATAATTGCAGCGAAGTGTTTTTAATTACGGGAAGTCTAAGATTGTTGAAGGGATTTTTCTTTATTTGCAAATGCAATAAAACGCAATAACATATTGAAATGTTGAGAGGCGTAGTGAGGGAAATAGGAGACGGTTTAGCAGAAACCTCTGAAAAAAATAAAGAAAGAAGAAGACTTTGTCTCATTAAGAGGCACACCTATGGCGATAGTCTAAAAAAACGTCGATTTTTGGGAATTGAAAAAAAAAGAACTGTATCAATTGTTTTGTATTTTTAAGGTATTTTTATACATGTTTCACAAATGCACAGTGGAATTTAAAAACAAAACTATTTTTTTCAGTGAAATGAAATTTCCGACGGCGCTCAGAAAGATCCACCACTGCTGCAGTTAATTATAAGTAGAAAATGCCATTTCCACGACAGTGGGGTCTGCGTAACCGGAACGAACCCGGATTTTAATCCGGCCAAGTACTGTCAGACTTCTGCAGCTACAACAACAACAACATAAGTAGAATTATATATTGAACTGTGGGGCAACATTTCGGAAGCGACTACCTCGAAAAGTATTTAAAATATTCATTTAGAATTTTAGCAAGTTATTTTGAAAATATAGCCATTTTAATCGGCCACTATTCCATGAATACAAGAATGAATAGAATGGTTCAAAAGTTCTCCACAAAGGCCATTATTTGAAATACTCGTATCTACATTTTCCACTTGTTTACACCAGGTCAAAATGTATGGTACTTTGCCTCACTATCGCATTTACTGATAAGCCGAGGACCATTTTCTGTTGCGATATTGTCGACATTTTCCGAAGCGCATCTCATCCTTCCAACTGAGAGCAGTAGCTCCTATGGTAGTAAATACGCCACCTCTTCCGGTGTTATTCAGAATATACAAAGTCCCTGTTTCATATTAGCTATGGAACTAATGGGAAAAAGTGTAATTAATTTATGCAAGTTTCCCCTTAAAAAATATCATTTGAAGAATCGTAACTTTAATAAGATATTCAACGCCATTTAAATTTTTGTGGAGACATTTTGCCCATTTCCTCCAGCCAGTTGGGTAATATTCTACTGGCAGTTGCTCTGCGAAACAAATTTGAATGTCGTCCACTTGAAATACTTTTTGGCAATGCCAAAAAAGACTAAAACACCAGGCAACAGGCTGGAAAGTTTTTTCATATCTGGACGCTTGATGATACTCAAAAACAGCACAACAACACCGCCGACGCGAATCGCCCAAATATTGTATCTGGATAGAGCAACTTTCAAGCCACATATTTCATAAGCACACATTGGAGTTTCCGAAAATGAATGTGAAGAGCTAGCTAGACACTGCTAATGTCACGAGGGAAAGTGGGGAGAACACGTGTTCCACGGCAGGGGCAAAGTGAATGACTGATACGCAAGTTGTGGATGGGCGGTGAAAGTGATGCAACTCAAGTGGCACTTCAATTGCTGACTATACCCACGTAGATATCCGGAAAATACCACTTAATGTCAAAAATATGCCTCAACCAACCCCTCGCCTCACCACCAACACATGCACTCTAAAAGTGTCAACATCCGTCAATGTGCAACTCGATTGCGCAACACAATCGCTTTAATAATATTGGCGGCTCCTAATGCATGGTGCATTGAACTTCCGCATTCCGCCACCGTGCCCGCCACTCCAACGAAGCAACACATCCCTCCGATAATTGTCAACATTGTAATGAATGTTCCTCTAAACAAATCACAAATCTACTTGTAAACATATCGGTGGCAGCAAGTGCATTCCACACAGCCATTTGTTGTGCCACACGTGCTGACAAGTATAAAACACACGGCAGCGCACCAACGTTCGGCTGCTGCAACATAAACAAAGCAGCAACATGCAGCCGTGGAGCAACGGTTGTAGCTCAGCGCTCGCAGCAGCAACTCACCAGCACAACCTTCCGCTGCAGTGACACCAGCACCAGCATTTACTGCAATCCTGCGTAAGTAAACATTGCGACGATTTGCCCATCTATGTGTGCATTGATGTGTGCCCAGCTCGGGCTGGTGGCAATTTCTTAAGGTAAACAATGGGCGTCAAAGCATAATTAGTGTTGGAGTATTTGAGTTGGGCGGAAGGCAGCCTTCACGCCATTTGTGAAATTTTGGAAATATTGTGATGTTTGCACTCGTATGTATGTGTGCGTTAGCACCTGCTACACGAATTGTCTCCTGTGCAGGAGTCGATCAGTCACGTGCTGCAGTTGCACCATTAAAATCGTCATTGTCAACTCAGCTAATGGTGTGGCGTCCCGAAATTCAATTAACGTGCCACCGCTTCGAAATGTCTACGCATGCTCACTTGCATTCTACGATCACTGATGACGCCGCGGATTTCTCTCGGCCCCCGTTCTGACAGCCTGAGGCGATGAAATTGACGAAAAGTTGGCTGCTACAAAAATGTGAAAGACGTCCCCAGAATCCGCAGTCGACTAATGGAAAAATACATATTAAATTGATTTTATTGACAGAGACGTATGTAAATGTTTTGCTTGCTGACGACATGCTGACTACACAGTTATTAATATTTACGGATCGGCCACACATACCTTTAAATGTTCATTATGGTACATACAAACAAGTATTCACAAACATAGGACTGCTTATTCAACTTCTCTAGCGCCCTAAGTCGGCACAGTGGGATTCATAAGTAGCACAGTTGTATAAATATATTATAATATAATTTTAGGTGACCTCTAAGTTTGGAAAATATTCCACGGTTGTCTTACAATCTTCCGGTAACTTTTGAATGATTTTAATTTTAGGTAAACAAATGTCTTCCTTCACTATTTTTTGGTATTTATAAAACTCTGTATTTTAACCCATTTCTGAACGTTAACTTAACTTGAACGTGGGGTCTTTTCATGGCATTACAGTTGCCATTCACGAGCGATAACTAGAAATGTGTCGATTAACTTGTTAGAAAGTATCGTTCTCTCGCCAATTTCATCACAAATGGCATACTTTTCATATCGAGCTCTCATCTTGCATCAAGAAGGAGATGTAGATTTAACCGCCAACGATGACATCTCATAAAGTTTCTCGGTGTAAAACCGAAAGGTGTTTGCGAACATGAGAGGGGTTGAAAGAAAATAGATCTGAATGGATCTTTTCAGATGAAAATATCACCAGAACTCTAAAATGCTGGTACAAAAAGTAGACCTTTCTCAGAAATCTAGGCATAGAACATATATTTTTCATTTGAAGAATTAAATTTTGCATCCATACTATTGGTTTTGCACCACTGTTGTTCCAAACAGACAGCGAAAATCTTGCCGCACGCACTAAATACATCTACTTCCTTTCATAAGCTCTCGGCGCCTCGAATATCAAGCCACCCAACTCCCTTCTTGACATGCTCCCGCAGCATTTCACCCTTCTGCGCAGTGACGCCGTTGGAAGTAAACTAATTGCAGCGTCGATTTTCGGATCGATAGCGTGTGGCATCTGTGTCGCGGCAGTGGATTTGGCTCGTTTGCCTTAATTGCAAACATCAACACTCAGTGTATTATTTTTGGTAAAAGCGACGCTCGCAAGCCAAACACAAAATGCGACGCTGGATGTGGCAACTAAGGCCCACGCAACGGCCACTGTGGGGACAACAATTTTCAATTTTTATGCCAGCCGCGCGGCAAAGCGGACGATGGTGCGTTGCAAGTGCAGCATGAATGGGGCATGGGAAAATGTAAACGCACTTATTTTTAGATTTACTCTTCGTCTTTCTGCGGTTTAGGCAAGGCAGGGACGCCGTTGTGCCATCGGCATTAGGAGCTCTTCGCCGACGGCGACTAAACAGAAATGCGTTCGGTAATTTAATTTGTTTACGCTATGAGCCGTTGCTTTTGCTTTCTCGAAAGTAACGAGGTGACAAATAATAAAAACAACAAGCCAGCCAGCATACCCCACACCTCTGCGAGTATATGTATACCCATTGATGCAAATTGAATAATTGGGGATGCTTGACAAACGACGCTGCGGAATTGTCAAGTAATTTGTTTACATTCACGTCGAACAACATGCAACATGTGTGGCATGTGTGGCATGTAGGAGAAGAGCAATGCATAGACATTAGCTGCTCATGATGCAGACGATCCGCTCCATGCAGGTACAACTGCACACATCGGGAGCTGAAATTGTCAGAAGAAGACGCCATCCATTATGCGATTTAGGCAGCCGCTGGCAACCGACGTCACGCGAGCTTGTCGTCGATGTCACTATAGATGCAACTACCAAGTTTAAACGGCGAAACATTTTATGTTTATTCATTTCCATTGGAGTCGTAAATTTCTCAAATTGTTTATTGGCAATACGCAATACACGGAGTGCCACCAGATGTGCGGACGTGAGTGGAAAGTAGGAATTTTCACCGCTTTGTTGCGCTGATGCTTTATTTGTTTTTGTTTTCGGTTATCCACCATAATCGCACTCATGCAACATTTTGTTTATGAACTACAAGAATTAAGATGGAACAGTCGTAAATCTCGGAGACATTTGCAGTGGTTCTTCGTGGGTGGTCCAATAAAATGTATTTGGGCTCAGCCTGAAGAGGATTAGCACGTGATCTTGCGTTTTGGCCATGCCGGCTATCGAAGTTCAGTTTCAAAAATTAATATTCTGACAATCTCTCAAGCATTATATATTTACAAATTGCTTCCACCTTTGCTCCTATTAATGCATATTTAATTGTTGAGAATAAAATACGAAATACTGCGACAAAACTGTGACGTTGTTGTGAGTTGTGTAAAAAGCTCGCCATCAAAGTGAGTGAAGCTAGAAATCCGATTAGTATAATGTGGCTCATAAATATTAGAGTTCGCGGCTCAGCTAGTTGTCTTTTTCCTGCTGATGAAACTGGTTTTGCAACATCGAAACATTGATATTTCTAAACTGGTAAATGACAACTGTCGGCAATAACATCGGAAAAGGTCAGCAACGCAATTATCCGCTCAAGCCGCGTATTTTTAGACTAAATGCGACAAACTAATGCTTCGTGAAGAAGAAATTTAGCAAAACGTTTTGCCAGTCGGCATTTGGAGTGACACAAAAATCTCACGCACTGCCAGCGCGGCAGCGTCGATCATGGCAATCATGACGTTCGCAGCATGGTGGCCATCACCAGTCCAGTGATGGAAATGAGCAGTTCAATGCCAATGTCATAATCATCGTGATCAACGAAAACCACTCGCACACATCGCACGCATTTGCAATATCGAAGCAACAACAACGGTCGACATAATTGAATAAGCGGCGAACCACTGCGCTCATATACCCTCGTACATACCTGTGTGTGGGATCGGTAAATGGAGTTGCTGGCGCTCGTCGGTATGTGTACAGATGTGCGATTATGTTTGGCAACTTACCGGTTGCTGGTCTCTAGGCGGCTGTTCAGTTGGCTTGTTATACCATGTGTCCTTCCTAGCGCTGTGCGCGCAGAAGTGTTGTGTGTGCTGCCGCCACATATCACTCGCATCGAATGCAACGCTTCAAACTGCATACGGCAACGCTAGGCTGCCGAGCATTTTGGCAGTTGCAGATGATCGCCTCGTTGCCGGCCGTCCGCCACCCGCAGTCCGCCTCACGCTTTGCTCGTCCCTGGCTGGCCGCGTCATCTCATCCGCATTGGAGCACCCGCAAGCGATGCTTGTTCATTGCCCTTGCTGAGGCGGAGGTGGCGGCGTTCGCGCCGGAACCTGATTCTCTGGCTCGTGATCTCGAGTCACGTTTTGGGGTGTGATCGATGCTATTTTATTGGCGGAATTTATACCCGTCGTAGAACAATAATAGTTGTGGTAAGTCGCTGCAGTGGGGACGGGTCGGCGATTCAGCAGCAAGAGTGATGTTTTATGATACGAGTATAGTGATGTAAACGCTTCTGCGCATCATTGGACACACACGCACAGCATGTGTATGTATGTTTATGCAGTTATTTGAAGTATCGTGCAACGGTTGCACCTTGGCCGATTAGGCGTTGCGCTTCCGACCGAGGCTTGTTATTAAATTTATGCTACATGGGCGAATACTTGGAAGCCACTCAACCTAGCCACCATATAGAGCCCACAAAGCTTGGCAGTGGAGTGGGGTTATCATTATTTCGCACTGATTACTCAGCCCAAACTTTTTACCTACGCCTATACTTCGCCGTTAATTTGGTCTCATGTGGATTTTAGTTTCCTTTCGAAAGGCGTATAATGTCACTACAGAAACTCCATTGTGTACATATCTATAAATAAAGGAAATAGAAGCAAATTTTAATAAATAACACAAATTAATCAAACTCAATTAAAATTTGCAAATATGTCAGGGAAATGGAAGAGATTTTTCTCCTTTTAGGTCCACTTATTGAGCCCTTTGTCTCTTTCGATGTCACACAAAGGATTTGTTTGTGTTTACTATGCTCACAATCATTGCTCACAAGATCTTTCGCTTGCTTTATTATAATCAAAATCATGTTATCCATTTAACGACATTGCCACGCATGCCTGCCACACCATTAGCGACTGTGCGTACAAGCGCGGCATGCAACTACGCCTTGGCAGCGCCATACAGACGTTTGTGGCACGTCACGGCTGGCTTGCGGAGGGAGCGACACTACTAGTCCATTTGTTGCTGCGAAGCCGCAATCAATGACAACATTGTCCCATCAGCGCGAGATCGTTATCAGCGCAAAATTGCCACTAAACGTCACTTCTCTTAAGATCAAAGCGTTGTAAGCGCTCTGTGGCAGTGTAACAGCAGCGACAACAACAACGGAACAGCGTGAACCAACAACTGGAGGAGGACAACCAAGACAACCAAGTGCACCCCGCGACCAGCAAGACTGCGCTTTCGCAGCCGCACGAATTTCAATTAAATGCAGATGCAACCGTGCGCGATGTACCAGTTGCTGCTGTTGGCGGAGATGCTGGTGGATGTGCGGACCACACCGCCGGGAACAAGCGCCTCTGAGCAGTGACGTGAAAACGCATTACACCCGTTAGCAGGCCTGTACGCATGTCTGTGTGCTTGCGCTTGCCACAACAAGAGTTATGCTCTCACGGGTGACAACAAATTAATTCAGCGCCGAAGCAGCCGAACACCGTCGCCGCGAGCGCTGCCTTCTGCGGCTCCACAGTAGCTCTGGCAAAGGAAAGTGTTCTGGTCGATAGGGCGAAATGAGCAGTGTTCAGCATACCGACGGCGAAAATCTTGCTTCGTTTGCTGGTTCGGCTGTTGTTATGCTGGCGTGACTGTTATCTTAATATTGTCATTGTCACAAATTCGCATCGGGCATGCGCAGCCAGTCGGGAAGGTGATTATCAACGATGGGTGAGTTCATCGACACACACACATTTGCATGCTCGAATGTAAAGTACGAGGTTCGAGTAGCTTGTTGCGCTGTGACGCTAATGGATTACATGATTTTCGCATTATCGCTTTGTATCCACCAACTAGCGATCAAGTACAATCAGTTGCAATTGCAGCAACAACAACAACAAAAAGCTCAAGCGGCAGCTTGGCACAGAATTGCAATGCAACAGCTTATCGCAGCCGACACCAAAATGCAAAACCTTTTCGTTTAGCCGTCCGCCGTTGTTGTAACTGATCGTGCGATGGCAATGCCGCCTAACTCGATGGAATAGTAGCAGATCGCCACAGCGGCTACTCTGCTGCAAAAACTAAAGCAGCTGTAAGAGAAATATCATGAAGCCTTAAAGAAGGCTAAAACAGTTGCGATTCCAGAACCTTTGCCCATTGGACTAAGTCAATAGATTTGGTCTTCACACGTTAGTTTTTTCATGGCGGGAATAAACACCTCTTCAGTGCTCTTGCTTGATGTCAGCATGCCATAAAACGCTTTAGATATAAAGCCTGCGAGTTTGGGAGCCCTTTTCAGCCGCAGTAGTAATTTTTACGTGCAAAAGATCAACCTTACTAAAATCCAGGATTTAGTAACATAATATGAAAACCAAAACCGTTAATTTCGACTACACCGAAGCTATACTCTTTCTTCTTTACTGGCGTAGACAACGCTTAAGTGGTTATAGTCGAGTTAACAACAGCCCGCTAGTCGTTTCTTCTTTTCGCAAGGTGGCGCTATTTGGAGATCCCAAACGAAGCCAGGTTCTTTCCCACCTGGTCTTTCCAATGGAGTGGAGGTCTTCCTCTGGTTCCCCGGCGGGTACTACGTCGAATACTTTCAGAGCTGGAGTGTTTTCGTCCATTCGGACAACATGTCCTAGCCAGCGTAGCTGCTGTCTTTTAATTTGCTAAGCTTTGTCAATGTCGTCGTATATATCATACAGCTCATTGTTCTATCGAATGCGATATTTGCCGTGGCCAATGCGCAAAGGACCATAAATCTTTAGCAGAACCTTTCTCTCGAAAACTCGTTATGTCGACTCATCAGATGTTGCCATCCTCCATGCATCTGCACCATACGAGTATGTTCAAAAAGTATCGCGAATTTTGTGTTTTTTCAAAAATTATTTATTTATTCATTAATATCTATTTTGTCCCCTTCAAAGTAATCCCCATGAGATATTATACACTTGTGCCAACGGTTTTTCCAATCTTCGAAGCACTTCAAAAAATCATTTTTTTTATCTTCTTCAGCTCCCCCTTCGATGCCGTCTTTATCTCGTCAAGAGAAGCGTAACGTTGTCCTTTCATGGGCCTCTTAAGTTTAGGGAACAAGAAAAAGTCACAGGGGGCCAGATCTGGGGAATACGGAGGCTGCGGCATCATTAGTATGTTGTTTTTGGCCAAAAAGTCGCGCACAAGCAACGATGTGTGAACAGGGGCGTTATCGTGGTGCAAAAGCCAATTTTTGTTCTTCCACAAATCCGGGCGTTTCTGGCGGATTGCTTCGCGCAAATTGCGCATAACTTGCAGTTAATACGAGTATTCCTTATTGACCGTTCTTCCCTGTGGCAAGAACTCATGATGCACTACGCCCCTGCAATCGAAGAAAACTGTCAGCAAAACTTTCACATTCGACCGAACTTGGCGCGCTTTTTTCGGTCTTGGTTCGTGCGGCAGCTTCCATTGAGATGATTGAGCTTTGGTTTCCACGTCATAACCATAAACCCACGATTCGTCACCAGTTATGACCCTCTGGAGCAAATTTGGGTCGTCGCGGACAGAATTTAACATCTCATTAGCAATGTTCATGCGATGCTGTTTTTGGTCCCATTTGAGCAATTTTGGTACGAATTTAGGTAAAAATCGAAGACGATCCAAAACACGTGCAAGCAAAGCAGCTGTCAACAATTAAATGAACATTCAAAATGGCCGAGCTTGTCGGCATAAGTGAGAGACATGAGTACCAACATAACGCCACAAAAAATTCGAAATTCGAATATACGTAATCCGCGAAAATTCAAAATTCGCGATACTTTTTGAACACACCTCGTATAGCAGGACGGGAATAATGAGTGAGTTATAGAGTTTTGTTTTTATTCGTCAAGAGAGGACCTTACTTCTCATTTGCCTACTCAGTCCGAAGTAGCACCTGTTGGCAAGAAATATTCTAGTTGGATTTCGAGACTGGCGTTGTTGTTGGTGTTGATGCTGATTCCAAGATAGACGACATTATCAACAACTTCGAAGTTATGACCGTCAACAGTGACGTGGGTGCCTAGTTGCGAATGCGGGAGATATTTCGTCTTGCTCTCGTTTACTACCAGACCCATCTGCTTCGCTTCCCTATCCAGTATGGAGAAAGCACAACTAACGGCGCGGATATTGAAGCCAATGATATCAATATCACCGGTGTACGACAGCAGCTGCCCACTCTTACAAAAAATTGTGCTGTACTACTCTTCAGAAACAAAAATGTTTTCCATTCAACGTCTTGATTTTCAATCATACAGCTTGTATGGAAGCTACATACATTCTATAGTGGTGCGATATTGGCGCTTCCCACAAACGAACAGCTTCTTGGGGAGAAAAGGACGTGTGAAAAATTTCAATATCTCAAACACTGAAGTACTAGTTCACGTACATATATACAGAGAGACAAACGAACAAGGCTAAAACGACGAAAAATGGTCTATAGGTCGAGCTTCTTTCCACAACGAATTCTGTATTTATAGTAAAGGTTTTCTGAAATACCGCTAACGGTCGGTAGGTTCAAATCTATTATACCTACCTACCTGTCTACCAGGCTGAAGAAGCACATCAAAAATAGAAGCTTGAACAGACACCTATGAGAGGTAAAGGCGTCAATTATAACCCATATTTTATTATAAATTCAAGAATTAGCCGAATTTTACACGCGCCGTAAGTGCACTCATACATTCACATCTTGCCGCCTCAGTTCTTGACTGTAGAATTCTCTGAATGCGGCCATAAAGATATGCGTGTATGTATGTACGTATAAACACCAAAATATACCAGGACCGTACAAATTGAGCCGTTGTCAAACAAACTGAACAACATTATCCAATGGCTTTGATTAAGGCGGCAACGTCACAAAGGAATCGATCTGGGTGCTTACAAGCAGGAAGAAAGAGATGGACGCCGCACAGTGGTGCCGCTTCATACAATCCGCGGCAAAAAATAGAAGGAATCGAGGTAGGGCTTTGAAATTTGGCACACATCTCTCATATTGCCAAATTAGATGAAAAAAAAAATTTGTTAAAATCCGCCCACAACCAAGCCCACCTCCCATATAACACAAAAATCAAAAATCATCCTACAGTAACAAAATTTTCTACAGTGTAATATTTTGTAAATATAAGCTTGTCCAGAAAAAATAAAGCAAATCCGCCCACAATTACGCCATCTCCCATATAATATAATCACAAAAGTTGCAATATTTTCGCTGTTATCACAGCTAGTTTTAGTAGATTAAAATGCTAATTACTCATGAATTGGCAGCTAATGGCAGCTGATTTTTTTTTCTATCGATTAAGGAGATTTTAAAGTTTATTTTGTGTAAGTGGCTAACCTGCGCGCTCCTGCGCACAATAGTTATATTCTGTTGAAGTTGTGAAATATATGATTTTTTTGGACCATGAAAAAACATCATATTAAAAAAAAATCTTGAAAAAGAAAGTATACATTTGATGATGTAAATCACATCTATAACATTGGTTTTAATAAATAGAAACTTTACAATTGGTATTTTATAGTTAACTTTTGAGTTTTAACCTTTGCAATATTCATCACATTTTTCTGAGTAACTTTGCGTTGATACTTTGTTGGACTTTGAAGCTCTCCCAACAAAAAACCATTGAATATATCAAGCCCAAGTATTCGGACAATGTTATTTGATTAGTTCTTAGCTTAAATTGAAAAGATGGTACAAATTTGGAATGATAAAAAAAATCCTTTTTTTCCGCTCTGGCACCACTGTGCGCCGCCCGGCCGGTAACCGACCACTTCTCACTGCTGCAGACAGCCGCCCAGTAAATTTGAGGATCACGCAACTAACATGCATAACGACACATTTACGACACATCAAACCGACGATCGAATAAAAACATGCCCCGCGTGCCGCTGCAATACACAACAACAAAAATTATCGAGAATCCGTACGGCAATAATCAGAGGGTCATATGTATGAATGTCTTAGCGGCATTAAGTCCATTACGGCAACAATCTTGCTGCTTTCAATCATTAGAAGTGTCATAAAACGAAAGAGGATGAGTAAAACCTCTTAAAACCCTTTAAACAGCCGATAACAAAAACATCAAATGTGCTGCTACTTACATGCATTTACCCCCGCACCCTGCCTTCGCCGTCACGTTGCAACTATGTCTCGTATATGGTACAGCGGACATGCTGTCGCTAACGTTTTCTTACGATTTTTCCTCTTTTATTTTGTTATTATTTGTGAACGCTGAGCAGTTGCTGCAAATGGAAATTTAACCCGTTTGCATCAGCAGGCTTCTGGCGGCAGATAGCGCAGCTAGGAGTTCATGTCGTTCTCGATGGCCACATTCGGCGACATGTTGTGCAAACATGCTACCGTATTTTCGGTTTTACGACTCTTGCTGATCGTCAATCAAAGAAAAATGCCGCATTGTTGCATGCCACGCTGCAAGTAGTATGCCTGTGGTACATGAATATGTATGCAACTGCGGCAAATGTTGTGACTCTAGAAAGGATCGATTTCAAGGAAAAACATTGGCAAGAGTAATTAACACATTTTCCCCAAACCGACAGGCACGCCAACATACCGACTTAATGCATGTTGTTTGTTGTCAGTTTCAACGATGCCCGAAACGTGTTCTTTTGCAAACTGACAATTAGCCCTCGAAATTACGACACAAATTTCCCGTAGAGACAAGCGTTTCTTTCAATCAACAAACATAAATGAATGAAATAAGTTGTTATTGTTTTTGGTTTTTCAAACTAATTCAACTATCTCAACAAGAATTTAGCGCATTCTCGAATCGCGAACGGAACTTTCTATTCACAATAGTGAAAAAATATAATTTGATAAAAAAATTGAGAGAGGAGAGGCTTGGTTTGGTCTCAGCTGTTTGCTTTTTGCTAGAAAAAGTAGAAAGCAATTGCATTATTTATGTGGTGGACATGGTTATTATTCAACATCGGACAATTTTCCTAGTTTAAACGGTCACGTGATGGGTTATTTATCTCCAAATGTCGTGTTAAATCCCAGTCAAGACTTCAGCTGGAAGCTATCATGCCAAGTGGATTTCTAATGTATCAGTCTCCAACCGCTTCACAATTGCCTTATACCACTATTATTTATTTACAAAGACAACATTCACCTATTTCTTAATTAGTTTCGTTTGTTGTCTTTATTTAATTTATTTTCGTAAAAATTTCTTCACTATTCCGATGAAAAGCCTTTGATGCAACAAATAGTTTAAAATGATCCTAAAAATGTAGCTTCCTTCAGCGTCCCGCCGGATGTGACAACCCAGATGATTGCTTCCCATCGGGCGAGCTTCGAGAGCAGGTTGAATGTGGTCTGCAGAATGGCATCTGTTTATGCAATAAAAGTCCGTCTCAACGAATTTATGTGTTGCGTTTCAAAATTCTTATAGAGGAAAATCGAGCATACAAAGCGTAATTGATTACCGGCGCGCCTGCCAACACTTGCCAGCTCCACATTTCATTACAAAAGACTAAACAAATCGGAGCAAACCGAAGTGCTGTACAATGGTGGTTTTGTTGTTGTTAGACAGTCTCCACCAACCAAATATACATACATATGTATATAAAACTGCTTCTGTGGAGGTGTGTATGTGTTATTAACCCTTGTAGTCAGCAGTTTAGCGTTAGACAAAAAAACCCACTTTCGTTTTAGAGTCATTGCTGTGTTCTGGTCATTTTAATGGAAACTCGGATCACTCTATTTAGATGCAAATCCAAATCGCATACATACATTTGCATATGAACATGTGTACAGGTGTGAGAAAGCCTGGAATATGAGGTGGATTCTTCTAATTATGCCTGCATCTATTGTTCACATAAACTAATAATGCGTGTAAAATACAATAGCGTTACGTTCAAGTATGCCTCGCACTCACACACCGATTTATACATATATGTATATGTGTGTGATAATGGCGTAAACTTTAAGCATTTGTGTTGTTCTATTCGATAAATTCTGCCTTAATCTGTATTTGTGTAAATCTCTAATCGCATTGTAGATCAATAAGGCTTGAAAAGCTGCATGATTTTTTAGAACTATTCGAATATACGGCTGGCGCATAACCCATTCCCCGAGCGCCCAGCCTTACGACAGTGGCACTTAACGATTTCGTTTAGCTCATTAAGTTTTTAGCACATTAATACAAATTGAGCACAAAATGCTCAGAACATCGTCAGCACAAAGCCCGCCACCCCGACCATCGCCCGCCAACCGTCGACCGAACTGCACTGGGCCGCATGCAAGCAATAACGAATTATCCGCCAATAACGAGATTGTATTCGAACCGCAAAAAGGCTACCAAAGCCATAAACTATAAAGGCAGCCGCACAACAAACCAAACAAAGCAAACAAACAACAACTCGACAATCATCCAAACAGTCGAAGCCGAGCAACCGGCCAGCCGAGCAGTCAAACAAACAACGGCGAAAACGAGAAAAAAAGCTCAAAATCAAAATCAGCAATGCCAATACAAAAACTCTGTACCATTTCGCTGTAATAATGACTGCTGCTGTTGTTGCTGCTGTTGTTATTGCGTTTTGGTGTGGGCGCACTATGTGCCGGCACTTGCTCCGGCAACGCGCCTCTGGCAGCGCTGCAGACGCCGCCGCAGCAAGGCCGAGAGTGGGGAAATAAAATCACAACGAAATCGGCAAATCAAACCCGATTTCCGCACGCCTGAATTGATAAAGCGGCAAGGTGGCGAAACACTCGCGGAATTGAATCTGCACAACAACAGACGCATTGCCGCGCCGAGCAGCGGCCCATTTGTGAGCTGTTGAAGCGGCGGTGCATCAATAAATTATACAACCACTTTGCTCTGCTCCAGAAATCAGCGATCGTTCAGGCTAAAAAGTTGTATGCAAATGTATTCGTGCAACGACGACTGCGACCCTTACCGGCTTCGTGTAGCGTGGATGCCTACGACGTCAACTGTTGATGCTAGAAACACTTTATGCGGATTATTTGAATTCTCGGTTAATAACTAAGTCCCACCATTCCGTCGAATACAGTTTGGTAATTGTACGAATATGAACTAGCAAATCGTAAAAAAAACAACTGAAGGAATCCCGTCAATTTCTGCATTCTGTGAGTTACTTTTATTTTTATTCGGATAGCGTCTGGTATACTGTCCGTGCATTGCCCATTGACCGCAACCGCAACGCCTCGACTGATGTGTACGGGTCCATCCCAATCCAGCCCAGCAGAACGTGGTTAAAAAGCACTCAGCCATTGTCTCTAAAAAGGCGCTAATCACTGACTTAAGTTTCATGCACCCCTCACCCGTTCACTCCATTCCGAGTAACCTTACGTTTTCAACATTCACTGTATGGCACACACGGACGCATTCACGCCTCTCGCATGCTTGCCGTATTAGAGAGGACAGTGACGCTGCTCGTTGGCTCCATGACCATGGTAGTTTTACTATTGTTTAGCGCCTCTGGGCTTTTCACAGCGCTGCTCCTCGCATCTCCCTTGTCCCCATATTTAGCAAATCTGTACAAGCTTTTCTCTTCGCCGGCCGTTACGTCTGAAAAAGTGTACACTTGTCCGCCCGCTGTCCGCAGAGCAAATATGAAGTTATGCGTTAGTCGCTCATTTAAGCAGTCGCGCATGCGCAAATCCTCGCATAAGTGTTTTGGTCATTTACTTGTGTAATTTATCTTACGCTTATTTTAATTTTAACACCAACTTTTTCATAGAGTTTCTTCCTCGCCCCACAGCAGTGTGACTTGGGCTTTACTCCATCGTGTCGTTGTGCCTGCATGCATGCTGCGGCCTGATGAGCCCTCTGCCGTTGAGCTGACTGGGGCCGGTCAAGTCCAGATGGAGTCGCGTCAAGTCAAGCCAAAGTCGCCCCGCCAGCGGACTTGCCAATACCAAGTGTCATTCCACGCATCCATTCACGTGTCGTTGTGGCTCTTGTACGCCCCTAGCCGGAGCTAATGCTACTGTTGTTGTTTTTATTATTGCTGTCGCTGTGTTCATTGTTGTCGTTGTCTTTGTCGTTGCCTTTGTCGTTGCCCATTGTTCGCAGACGCTGTTAATTAGTTTTTGTTGGGTGTTCTTGTCATTTGCTGTTTTTATTAGCAATCACATAGAATATTTGTTGGCTAAGTTAACGAGTTAAAGAGGCGTGAATTAGACTTTCCGGCCCTTTGCCAACAACAACAAGTGCTCATTGGTGAAGGGCAAACACACACAAATTATGTGCTCACACTTAGTACGTATGTATGTATGTACGGTATAGCATGAACTGAATATGATACGTTCGAGATCAGTAACTGCAGTTGTTGTTGCTATTTTCTGCGAAATTACCGCTTAAACATGTCCGTCCACCAGCGACATTTTCTCGAACATCTGCGAAGGTTTTGGCCCCACCACCCAAAAATTCATTCCAAGGAATAGGAATCGGCCCTAAGTTTCAATACCAACCACTTGGCATACCTAAATATCAATTCTGTCAATTTGGCGCAATTGTGGCGAAATTGTGGAGGAACTACAACAAAAACAATGCCCACATGAATTCTTCTCAGCTGGCTGTTGGTCTGTTGGGTTTACGTTCAAAGTGTTAATAAATATTAAATTATCAACAGCTTACAAACTTATTTATTAGGTAATTGTTCGCTTGTTTAAGGCCTTGCCTCGCCGACCCATGTGCAGGCGTACACACGCTGCAGCACGCCCTTGCCGCAAAGAGCAGGAACAGTAACCGACAGCGGCTTTAATTTTCCTCCATTCATCCGACATCAGCGCTCCAACAGTCAATCATTGATTGTGGCATGCAACATGGGGCACATTGTAAACACGTTTATATGCACAGACGAGAGCACGAGAAGCCTTCCAATAAGTAGGAGGTAGGCGAAATAACAACACTTTATAAATCAAATGCCTGTGTTGCAAGCACCTTATTCATAACGCGGCAACAGAAACCAACAACAACATGCCACAACGGAGGTACCCTACCTGCCCAAGATGTGCATGGGCCCAACAGTCTTCTCACTCTCAGTAAGCGCGAGCCTCTACACTCCACCGCGTGCATGCAAATATATAGCAGTACACACATACACACATGCATACACACATACCGACGGAGTGTTGCAAGTGCATTCGTTGATGCGCGCATTTAAAGGCATAGAGGCCGTTTAAGAACAAAGCAAGTGCATCTGTAAGGCCATAGGAGCCAGCGAGCTGCAGCCCACTGCGCCCGACTTAGCGCAGCGGACATGATTCACAGCTGCAAGAACTGAGCGACGGTGTCGAAGTGACGGGATACGGGAGCCGAAGTGGCTTCGACAAAGTCTGCGGGCGCACAAAGCAAAAGCGCCGAAAGGGGGAAATGCAAGATATAGGCACTCGGCGCTGCAAAAGGGCCTTTGATGGAAGTTGTTGGCTTCGTTGCTTACTCGCTTTGAAGCATCGAAAACATCAAAAAGCATAGAAAAAGGGGTAGCTTTCGCTTTGAGCGAGAGAAGTCAGCAGCACAGGCACAAGCACTTGTGGGAAAATCAATTTCAATCATATGAGCTTGATTTAGTGCCTGAGCGAATTTGAAAACCCTTTAATGTTTATACAGCTCCCACTTTGCCCGTCACATGATTCCAGCGCACACATCTTCCGCTTACTCTCGCTCGACTTCACTAAAACGCACCTGAGGCTATTCCTCGACCGCATTTATTTAGATACTCTGTATATTTATGGAATTGGGCAGCGGCTGACTCACCTCGCCCGTCTTCTGCTTATATAAATGCTAAACGTTAAGCTCATTAGCTAATGTCAACCTCTGCTACGTGAAATTATCCACTGCCTCAAAGGACCACACCCGCCACCCCGTCCACCCTCATACGGCTTACCAGCCACACCAGGAAAAGCGCTTTTATGATATCAGCGCCACCGGCATCTGTCACCATCAAATTTAACCCTTTCGTCAACATTGCCCCACCTTCGCAGCGAACGCAGTGGTCCGCTTTAGAGTCCGCTAACTGTGCATGGTGAGTCCATATGTAGCCGGTAAGTAACTCGTATTCCGCTTGAGTAAATTTGCACAATAAATTGCAAATAAATGCAATTAACCAAAGTAAATAAGCAGACGGCAACCGCAACCGTAACTTTAATGAGAAAATTTCCAATTTGCCTAAAACGAAAAATCTATTAAATGTTAGCCTCCTGCCGTTTTCATGGGCGAGCGATGCCCCACTCAGTACACGGCTACGGCTACATCAAAGCGCCCGAGCAGAAAAGTATCGAAAAAGGGAAATCATGAAAACATGCAGCAAATTTGCAAAACCATAAAACACGGAAAAAATCACAGAATTCTTCTAACGAAAAATATGTGAAACGCACCTATGCGTTTACACCCACACATACACGATACTTCTGTCTGTCCGCAGTATGTACAGTGCGTTGCGCGCAGAAGTAGCTTCTGATTTTTTATACTCTTCGCATTAAATTACCGTTTCAATAAAATAAGAACATTTTCATTTATTAACGAAAAACAACGCGAGTCCACCCTTTACCCTCTGCACACAAATACGAAAAAAACTAATCAGCCTAATCGTTGCAACCTCTTGTTGAAAGTACAAAAATGTATATGAAAGTAAATAAAATGAATTGCGCCAATTATCCCTTGGCTATTTGCACTTAGTTGCAGAATACTTGATTTCGCTAAACGATTGACTCCGCTTTCGGTCAACGATTTGTACTGATCCGCTATTGTAGAGAAACCGTTATGCAAATTGTGCTTTTAACATAATCAAAGCTAATGTCGGAGCGTTCACACACTTTCGGTGGAAGGTGTAACGTTCTAGGTGCCAAGGAGATTTAAAAAAATTACAATTTCGTTTAGGACAAATTTTCGAAACTGTACCACCTAATAGTAAGGAAATCCGCTATAGTACTAAAGCTGATTGGGCCTGTGGAGCTCAACTATAGGGCTTCTTCTTCTTTACTGGCGTGGAAACCGCTTACGCGGTTATAGCCGAGTTAACAACAGCGCGCTAGTCATTTTTTTTTCGAAAGGTGGCGCCAATTGGAGATTCCAAGCGAAGCCACTCATCAGTTATTGCCATCGTCCATGCATCTGCACCATATGGCAGGACGGTGATAATGAGTGAGTTATAGAGTTTGGTTTTTATTCGTCAAGAGAGGACTTCACTTCTTATTTGCCTACTCAGTCCGAAGTAGCACCTGTTGGCAAGAAATATTCTACGTTGGATTTCGAGACTGGCGTTGTTGTTGGTGTTGATGCTGGTTCCAAGGTAGACGACATTATCTACAACTTCGAAGTTATGACTGTGAACAGTGACGTGGGTGCCTAGTCGCGATTGCGACGAATGTTTGTTTGATGACAGGAGATATTTCATCTTTCTCTCGTTCACCACCAGACCCATTTGCTTCGCTTTCGTATCCAGTCCGAAGAAAGCAGAACTAACGCGCGGATATTGAGGCCAATGATATCAATAACATCGGCATACGCCAGCAGCTGTACACTCTTGTAAAAGATGGTACCTTTTCGGTTTAGTTCTGCAGCTCGAATTATTTTCTCCAGAAGAAGCTTGAAGAAGTCACACGAAAGAGAGTCGCCTTGTCTGAAACCTCGTTTTGTATCGAACGGTTCGGACAGGTCCTTCCCGATCCTGACGGAGCTTTTAGTGTTGCTCAACATCAGTTTACACAGTTTTGCGGAGATACCAAATTCAGACATCGCGGCATAAAGGCAGCTTCTTTTCGTGCTGTCAAAGCCAACTTTGAAATCGACGAAGAGGTGGTGTGTGCCGATTTTCTTTTCACGGGTTTTTTCCAAGATTTGGCGCATGGTGAATTTCCAGACCTAAAGCCACGCTGATAAGGTCCAATTAGTTTGTTGACGGTGGGCTTTAATATTTCATACAATACACTCGACAGAACCTGGAACATCTGCTCCATCGCCATCGATTGGGGAATCGGGCTCGCCTTCTCCTGGCGTTATATGGCCATTCAGCAGGCTGGAGAAGTGTCCCCTTCACAATTTTAGTATGCTCTGGACATCCGTTACTAGATTACCTCCTTGGATTCTACAAGAGTGTGCTTCGGTCTTGAAACCTTATCTTAAGTTAAAATAGTATGGCTTGCTTTCAGCGGTTCCAAAACAGGGTTCTAAGAACCTTAGAAAATGTTCTTGGTAGGAGAAATCTGCTGATCTTCTCCGCAATCTAGGCGTGAGTTCTGTGATAAACGAAGTAGAAAAAATTACAATAGAAATAGCAGAATTCCAAGCTCTCACGAACGAGACTCAGGCGGCATGTTAATACGGAGGCTCCAAAATCCCTGCCGACTGGTTAGACAGTAGGTACAAAAGTAGCACCAAATGCATTTCTCTAACATATTTCTAAGAAACGTCGTTGTTGCAGAAGCAGAAAAATTCCTGAAGTAATTTAGGGGAATGCTGCCAAGTTGACAGTTCTGGGTCGGATAAAAATCTGGGTCCGTTCCATTACCTTAGACTCGACAGTCAAGGGAATGGCTCTAAGAAACGTCACCTAAAATGCAGAAAATGCTATTGAGGAACCGAGGTTGCGATGCAACCCGCTAAGGCATTGTTATTATTGTTGTCGTAATTGTCTGAATGCTTGTATCTGTTGTTGCGTAAAACGGGAATTCATGTATGCAAATGTCGCAAATACCGTTACAAATTGAAATCCTTCGGTGCACCTACAGTAACTTGAATCTTTGTAGTGTGTGTGTGTGTCCATGTACATGGGTGTATGGGTGTATGCGTGCTTTGGGCACCTGCAACCCTGCCCTAAGCATTCCGTTGCACTCGCTTTAATCCTTTAATAATCCTTCATAAGCGAATGGATTGCATGCAACTCAGACCGAGACATATGTACATATGTATGTATATGCCGCCGAGTGCGTGTGTGTGTGTGTGAGTGTGCATCTGCCCATATCACGCATCCTCTGGCATCCTTTGCGAACTGCAATTTGCACAATGTAATTTAATTAATGGTGAAATAAATATGTAAATTGTCTGCGGCACATGACGCACGCTCTGGGTATGATGTTGATAACAAACGTGGCAAATACTCGCACACAAACACAGCCAGCGTATGTGTCGGCCTATGACGACAGCGATGATGACGATGACGATGATGTTGAGTATGAGTTGTTGTTGTATCTGCTGGTGTTCGAGCGATTATACATACATATGTATATGCCGTTGATTGTGCAGCGCTTGTTGTTGCCACTGTTTGGCCACATGAACATAACTGTGCACGCACTACTCGTAGTTGGTGGCTGCGGCTGACGGTCTGCCAGTCCAGTTTCGGGCGGGGTTACAATGCTTTGTGCATTTGCATATACGGCCCGCAAGTGGCGCTACGCTTACGAGTGCGTGCGTGTGATTGTTTTGCTTGTTGCTGATCATGTTGATGACAACGGGCTTTTCGCATTCACGCACACACACATAGGCGCATCCATGTAAATATCTCACGCACATGCATTAAGCAAATATTTACATAACGCGGCAGGTACATATTTACATAAGTGGTAAGCACACGGACGCTTGTATGTCGGCATATGTGGCTTAGAGCTGCATACATTGTGCTTTTGACGCCCTCACATGTCCTTGCGTGTATTGGTGTGATTGGTGGCTTCGAGCATCCAGCATCCAGCTTACATCCAGGACTTCCCGAATGGCATCAAGCTAGTCGGAGAAACAGTTTTTCATCCAACCATAGAACGAATGAACGGGCTGCAATGTTTGGTATGTTTCTGAAAAACGTCTGACGGACGTTGATTGAATGGAAAATGCAGTCCTAAAAGCCATATCTACAGGTGGGGTACCCCGCAACACATAGTTGTCATTCGTGCTTAATTTTAGAAGAAAAAAAAAACGATTTTTGTTTTACTATTTATCTAACTGCCATTCTTATGCCGGTATTCTGCTTGTCACGATTGTCTCATGTCTCTATACTATACTATGTACTATACTATATCTGCCAGAATACCAAAATGAGACTGCTGACTAACAGAGTCACTAAATTACGATTGTGACAATTAGAGACATGAGACAAGCAGAATATCGGCATTAATGTTTGTTCAAATAAAATTAAGATTTCTTTCTCCAGTAGAAAAGCTAATGCGGAATAGGCATAAGCTCATTTCTGGATTCTGGTTTTCACCTCTAACATTGAAATCTAGAACATCCCGTTATGGCCCTTCTACGACATTCGGCAGTTTACTTTTGAAACAAACAAAATTCGTAATTTGCAAACTTCTTGTACGAATATTCCACGAGGAAGCACTGCTTTAAAAGCATTATTTTCAATTCTTTGGTGGCAGAGCTAGTTTGAGGAGTGTTTGTATCTTACTATAGGTCGAATGGCCTTTGCAAAAATTAGCCGAGAACTAAGTCGGCGTATGGAACCGAACTTTTAACATAAAACCCATCTTAAAAGCTCTATCTTTGGAACCACCCTTATGCTCATCTACAAAGTGAAAATGTATTAGATAATTAATTTATGGTTTTTAACTTTGAAATGTCAAAATTTCACACGCTAACAGTACATTGACGTCATCCGCCGAGTGAAGGGGGCAAAGAGCGATGTGACGGCTGGTGACGCGCTTGATTTATTTTCGATTAAAAACTCTTTAAGTTAATTGCCGCAGAGGCCACTCTCCCTTCGCGTTGTTTTATTGTTTCGTAGATTGGTGGTCGCCAATCAAGCAATCGCTGGACCGGTCAGCAGTTGACGAAATTCGGTGGCAAACTTGTTTCGACTTCTATTCTTCTGCTTCTGCTACTGCCAATTCTATGCCAACTTCGTCCCAAGTTAATTTAAAGTTAGTTTATGTGTGTGCATTGTTTTGGCGGTGGTGGAAGCAGCTCTAATGGGGCTCAGCCCGATCGGCTAGTGATTAGCGATCATATCAGTTTGGCGTTTAATTTGTTTTCTCTGAGCGGCCACACTTATGGGAAGTTAACGAAATTTGATGCGATTGCTTGACAGTCGGTGCGACGTCACCGAAAACTTTTTTATGCTTCGTGCTTTTTTATGTGTGAGTATACTCGGAATACACATGCGTTACCTCTGTTTATACTTCACCGAATCCAATCGAATAGTTGTCGCCCAACAGTTCGAAATTTTTGTTGGATACTCGATGCGTTCGGGTCTGCCTTATTTGTAGTTGTTGATTTAATGTACTTATCTATCAGATTTTCAATCCGATTGGCTTCTGTTCGTCGTCGGCCTGGAAGTGTGTGTGGACCTCTTCGCCCTGTGCTTATACTCGTATTTTTATTTGGCTTTTGTGTGTTTATTTTTATTTCTTGGATTTTTAATGCTTTTCGCTTTAAATGTTTTCCTTAAAAAGTGCTCAGCGAACTATCGGGTACGCGGGCGACGTACTTTACAACTGTATGTGTGTGATTGTGATTGGTGGCTGTGAGGATGTGTCTGTGCGTATTTGTCTTATTTGATGTTTTTTGTTTATCCGCTATTAATGTTTTTGTGTTCGTTTCTCGAAAATAAAACGATTTCGATTTCATCGAAAAACAATAAAAACAGCTTAAGAAATTATAGGTGTGATCTGCTACGAAGTGTGAACACATTTGATAAATTCATATTATTGGCGTCGCTCCCGATATCCGCCGAAACGTTTGAAACGCTTACGAAAGAGACAGTGGTGTGATGAAACTGTCGAGAAATACATTGGTACATCTGGACGCGATCACACATTGTTCTTTCGCACATACACATGCGGTTGGAGGATTTTTCGTTGTAGGCACATTTCCTTTAAAATATTTATTTTCGTTTCATCGGCATTTTGTAATTCAATCGAAACCCCCCTTATTTTACTCAATTACACCTAGGTGCTTCCTAACGGCTTATATAGACCACCGATTTGGCTCAAAGTGAGTTGCATAACTGACGATTTCGATGAGTGAGTCCTTAGCACCTATGTACAACGTGCGTTCCAAAGTAAACAGGACTTAAAAAAAAAACAGAACAAAAAGTTTTTTCGGCAAAATCAATTTATTTTATTCAAAATAGTCTCCTTCTGCTTCAATACAGCTTTTGCCCGGTAAAAAGTATGTCGAACGAGTGTTTTAGGTCGTTGGCTGGTATAGCCGCCAGTATGCCGGTGCAAGCCTTTGAATGGCCTCTACGTCTGCATAACGCTTTCCTTTCATGGGCGAATGATGTTCAATTCCATTTCCATGAATTTAAAAGATTATTTCGGCTGATTTTTGATGAATTCACGCACAGCTTCGATGGAATTTCCAGTGATCACGGATATTGATCTGCCCACATGTTGATCGTCATTTATATCCTCACGACCGCTTTGAAAACGTTGAAACCACTCGTGCACTCTGCTACGGGATAGGCAATCATCGCCATAAACGTTTCGGTAAAAGTTTTACCAATTTCAAAACAAAATTTAATGTTGTCTCTTTGTTTGAAGCTCATTTTTGAACCGATAACACAAACATACTGACACTTAAAACGCAATAACTTCACTTTCAATCAATGAAATGTCATGAAATTCTCACTGAACAATCGGTAAAGATAGCAGATTCTAACGCTCCAGTCGATTTATAGATGGCGCCACCAGGGGGCGCTATATTCAAAAAGTTCCTAATTACTTTGGAACGCACCTTGTAAGTATAAATGTGTATTAAAGTTTATTCTAGAGCGATGGATGAAATTGATAAAATTATTTGGTTTTGTATAAAAATAGACGGACGAACAGGCTTTCGCAGCAACGATTCGCTGTTGTTGTTGCAACAAAAGATATTTAAATTTTTAGACATTTACTCCAACAAATGCAGGCAATCGAAGCAATCAACATACATACATACATACATACATAGTTCCACATTTATAAAGAATTGTCAAACTAAGCCTGTTACGTTCTGTACGAACGCAGAGCGGCATAAGCCTTCATGGGGCCGTTTCATGCGTCACTTCACTTGTCAGTCTGTAAAGTATGTGACTGTCAAATGTTCTCAAGTGCGTATCAGTTGTAATTCTTTCAAGTCAAATACATTTGCAACCAATCCAACATCAACCACATCAACACTAACACACATACATATGTATGTATGTACATAGCACACACATTTTTACAAAACAGAAAGCTTCACTTCAATATTAGCCGCAACACTTTAGAATTTAAAAATAGGAAGATTTTCAATTGAAATTTTCGCATATCACAAGTTCATGGACGCTTCCCCCCATCCGCTTCCTCAAGATTTGGTTGCAGCGCTTGTGTTGCAGGTGAAAGTGGCGAGGAAAGCGGCAGTGGCTGCGCGCAAAATGCCTGACAGTCTGGCGCAAAACGCCGTTTGATCCCATAATAGAAATTACAAAACCAAATAGATCCCACGGGAGTCGATTGTCTCGCATGACACAAAGTGGCATAAAGGATAATTTCATAATGCATGACACGATATGATATGCCACAGAGAATATTATACATTTGTGGGTAGTGATCTCTCTGTTTGGTTGAGTATATGTACTTGTGGAACAACGAGTACACATGTATCCTTAATGCTCATTTAGCATGTTGCCCCTTCCCGCAAGCGACCTGCAACAAAGCAACGCGTCACATCACTTGACATTTTCATGCTGTCGTTACCGTTGCCTTGCGCCGTCTTGCAGTTTGCGGTTTTACTCCACCACAAATGCAAATAAACATCGCACATACACACATACATTTGCCAGCATTTGGCCAAATTCATATGGTGGCATGCACCCAGTAGGAAAGCACCGAATTGTTCTCTTTGAACCCGAGCGGGCTATATTGATGAGTGATCTTATTGTACACCCTTGAGATCTAGCGTATTTTTCCCGTTTGCACATTTTTACCCAAATTCTTTAAATGAGATTTAACTCAGTGAGCAACAAGGATTTCAGATATAATCTACTCCCTTGACAGATAAGAAAGACAGATAAGAACGATTTTTTTTGTTGCAAAAAACAAACAGTTTCTGGGAATTCAGCAATAATTAATTTAGTAGTAGTTAATTTAGAAAATTGCTGCTGCCAACTCTATGATAATCTCGTAAGCATGTTTCAATCTTCAATAGACATAGTGTGATATTGCATGTTCCGTACATCTAATCCGATCTTACTTGATTTTTGTAATAGTAAGTTACTTGACCAATAGTCTTTTTAACCAGTATATTCTTTTATACCCATAAGTAAGCTGATTTCCCCTGATTCAACTTCAATGTATTTACCCTCATTTGGGGTGCTATTTTGTTGCCCGCGGAGGTTACTTTGAAATGTTAAATCATTCATTATGTCTTCTGTGATCAACAAGCTGAATATGTTGTAGAGTGTTTCCTCTGAAACCCGCCGAACATGCTCTGTTAAACCTTTGTCGCCGGAAAACTCACATGATGGAGACGGTTTCATTACTTTACTCCAAACGAATTGCTCCATATCTTCAACATCAAAATTACTGTCTTCTAAAGCTGCTTAAGGAATAAATTGGACATTGGTATGTATTCGTCGAAATCAAATGCATCGAAAATGGAATGCACAGAATCTTCAATAGCGCCCTCAATTGATTCTAAGTCGAAGGAGATTTTAGCACAATAAATTCATTAAATTCGTCAAAGAATTCCCTGATTTTCTCATCATTCAGGTTTTTTCGTCGCTTGTCTATATTATCTCTTCACAAAATAAATAAAATATTTTTCAGTACAAAACTCGCAGTGGCTTAAAATTGCTACTCATAAGCGAAGCACTTCCACATAATTTTTAAAATGAATAAAAACTTACCTTAGCAGTATTCTCCAAAGTACACGGGTAGAAACAGAGAAAATGTACCTAAAAATTTGACATGATGGCGCCATTGATCCGTTATAATGTTTGGTACACATTTTAAACCTGTGAGTCTTTTGGAATAAGTCAAAAGTTATCAAAACAAAATGGTACAAAATTTAGACCGCGCTGCTGAAGAGTTAAAGCTTTTTCACACATTCATAAAAAGGAAAATGTTTATGTTAATTTAAATAGAAATCTCCAATTATCTCCCAATAAGAGGCATTCGCTTCAAAGTCTGCACGTCATTTTCTCGGACACTGATGCGAGTTTCCTGTAGGGTATCGTAAAAAAGCTGTGAGTATGCGCCTGTACTTGTGTGTGCTATTGATGGCTATGTATGTGTGCGGTTTTATGAAACAGCCATGAAAAATTGGATTATAAAATTCTATTTGCCACATCTTTTGTGGCTGCGGCGCTTCCCATTTATTCGCTTCTGGGTCGAGCGTCCCCCTCCCCGCCGTCGTCATCGTACCCATTGTCCTCGCTTCAAATGCCACTGCATGTCGTTCACGCTCGTTTCTCTAGAAATTGCGCAAAATTTGACAGTTTTGCACGTTTGTTGCGTTGTCAGTGGTACTGTCAAGCCAACGCGCTTTGAACGACTCGCTACGCCATTGTTGGATAAATTTTGAATATTCTGCTCGTTGCGTCTGTTGTCAGTATCTTTTGTTGCTGCAAGGATGTGTCATATTTCATAGATGAATGACGACATTTAAATATGATATCCCTTTAGTCGAAATGTCTATAGATATCTATTATCGTACATATGTATGTATGCATGTACAGGGCAACCCGTTAAAGTTCTGAATTTTGTCCGTTGTCATGTAAATTTTTATACTATTTACAAAAATTAAATCGAAATTCGAAGTATGAGTTCCAGAATGTGCCACTCGTGAATTTTAATTACTCAAAAGGAGGAGATAAATTGGTTCCGCGATATCTATCTGCCAGTCTGAACGAAAATTTTGCAAAACTTTCGTGATATCTCAGCTATCACGAGTTTTATTATCTCTCTGGTGGTATGACGGTACAGAATAATACATATTTTATGAAAATTTGCATAAGCAAACGATATCATAAAAAATCGGGAATGTCTGCTCCAAACAGATGTAGGATAAAATGGCTTAGGCAGACTTTCACATTTGGGTCCTATAGCATGTATCCAATAATTTCAGTTCCAGTTTCAGTTGTATGTCTTGAAAGAATTTTCAATATGACACCTAATTTTGTACCTATAAAGTATTGTCGTTTATTTACAATTTGGCTCTAAACTTTTGACCAGCAAATCCATCCGGAAGGCATCACATGGCAGTTCGTTAAACATCATTTCCATCTCCAACATTCTCATTGCATCAGCAATGATTCTAAAATATTCTATAACAATAGCGGGAGCACATCGGCGACATGGATTGAAATGGTGTGTGAGGGCGTACTTCAATTTTGGATGTGTACTTTTTCCCTTTACCCCCCTTTTGTCACTGGGCCTAAGCGCTCCCACCGAACGAGCGGCCAGTTGTTCAGTGGTCGCAGGAGGCCTTGCAACAAAACACATCACGAGGCCCAGACACGGAGCAGATACACATGTGTGTATTGACGCACCTATGTATGTACAATGTATTTCTGGCCATATGGAACTCGTTTCATAATTTCACTTGACATCGAAATGTGATGGCAACGATTTCATTTCATTTGTGTTGTTGTTCATGCGCTGATTTTATTAGTCGACTTTGATCCACGAATACAAAATGCATTTATGTATGTTAATATGTACATACATCTGAACCGTGTAGTGGGGATTGAAGCTGTGCCGCCTGGAAGTGGAGGGCCACCGCTTTTGTTTACATACATACATTTGGTAGAATATTATTAGAAATAATAAATTAATTATTTATGAGTGTTTGGTTGTGAAATCCATGAAATGTTTGCATTATTTACGACAGATTGATCGCTTCGCTTCCCTCGCCATATTTGTGCCAATGAATTTTGTGAGTGAAATCGTTTGGCTTTGATGCCTGACACATCGGGAAATATTAAGTTGTAATAAAATCGGCCATCACCGATTGATGGGATATTCAAACACGTAAGTCGCGACTGATGTGGATGAGTTGTGAGCACATAAGTGCCTAATGGCGATCTCTCAAATCCGGGACGTAAGAATCTATGCTTTATTGTTCTCAATTTTAACTTTTCGCTAGCATAAAAACATAAACTAAAATTAAACCGTTGCCAAGCATTGTATAAGAGTGACAGGACCGTTTGAAGAACCTATGTACATATGTATATAAAATGAAGGTCAAAATGTCGTGATCATCAAGTACACCCTTTTAGCTTTCTTTGTATTCGCTTTTATCACCCAGAAAATTATGAAAGGAAATAAAGAGCGAATTCTATATATTAGGTATACAGGGGCGTATTGGAAACTTTCGGACATTATGGGATCAAAATATTTGTATTAGAGGTTCTTCCTGCGAAAGTCCCATCAAAGCGTATAAAGACAATAGTGAAAAATCAGTACTATTATGTAACACAATAATTCGAAGCTCTCAAGGGACAGAAAGAAAAGGCACTCAACGGGCTCCGATATATGTACATGGAAAACTTTTTCACGATATAATCCAAATACGCAAAAATAATCCCTTGATGAAAGGAACATAGAAAAATTAATATTGGCTTTGATATTCAAATGATTTTCTTAGCAGAATTAGTATTATTTTCACATCGTCTGCTGAGGGGTGATCTTTACGAAGTAAAAAAGCGTGTTTTGTTAAGTTCAAGAACCTCGCAACTAATCATATTCACCTGATTAATTGAAACATTGTTTTTTGTTTTGATCGTTTTCATAAAAATTTTCCTTTTATTTAATACTTTCATACTCAATTCGCTAAATTTACTTACTGACTTTGGCTAAACATTACCAACGTCATGATATGTTGAAAACTCTTAATTTACAGTTTAAAATCTAAGACTTACTCCCCTACAACTCGTTGTACATCAATTACAGTTAGCTTGGGTTTCCCCTTAAATGTTTTAAGACAAACGTGTTAATTTAGAACATATTAAAACTTAACTTAACGCAATAAAAGTGAGGTTAAGCAAAGCACAAATTTACTAAAAAGCTACGACAAATGAGGGGCCCCTCGACATTTGATTACGACTTTTCCAAGTGTTTTTAAATGAGGAGCTTTAAATTAGAATTAAAAATATGAATACTTTTGCAGGTATAATGAAATAAATTTACAAATTACACAACTAACAGCTACAGAATAAATATTTACAATGAATCCGAGCATCTTTGCGACCCTCAACTGGGTAACGATAGACTCCAACAGCAACAGGACGAACTTACACAACTAAAATTAAATACAATAGTACATAACAAGGTCACGGTGTTTCTGATGACTACTAGGAAGGACGGTTGAATGCTAACAACTGAGGTGACTTGGCTTTACACCGAAATCGCGCTCGTTGGAATTTCAGTGTATTGAGGCTGAGTCGCTGTTTGCTGCTTAATGCCGCCGTTTATGAACATGGACCGATATACTTCGGAGAGAAGGTTCCATACGGGTGGCGCGGGTGCTGCTGGAGAGGCTGAGTCCGGGCCTACTTCGAGGGCGGGCAGCGCAGTTGGTGCGTAGGGCGCTTCGGAAGACTGAGCTGCGGCGGCGGCGGCGGCAGCGGCGAACATTTGCGACTGCAAGAGACGCAATTGCTGCGCCTCGGCCGACAAGATTGAGGAGGGATGGTGGGAGGTCGTCAGACAATTTTCTGTTGAATCTGTATTGGCTGCCGGTTGTTGCGCCTGTTGAGGAGTGAGATCAATCCCGTATGTATAATCTCTGGTAGTTTCTTCTTCCGCTTCCATTTTTACAACGACTGGAGACAGACGCTCCTCGGTCACCTCTGTGTGATTGCGTTTGCGTTTGCCCAACAAAGAATCTACCGAGAAACCGTTGGACTTTGATACTGCTGTATGTTGAGGACTACCGCAATCGCTGTAGTTGGCAGACATTGTAATGGTAACAGGACTGGATAAACGCTCTTCTACCGACACGCCGCGTCGTTTGTGAAGACTGAAGTCTAGCGGTTCATTGGAGTCTTCCGTTGGATCGAAATTAATCGCCGCGTCCTCATCGATAGATACTGATATCAGTTCTTCGTCGACGTCGCGTGCTTCTTCCGCATCGACATCAGCGTTTTCATCATCGTCGTCGGCATCAATTTCCCTGCAGTAGTCGTCCACATCGCTATTACTGTCGCCGTGACTAATGTTGGAGGCAGTGGTGTGCACATCTAGTATATAGCTATCATCCTCACCATCCGCATCAGACGCTGAAGCTGAACCTGTGCCAGTAGAACTGAGTCGGAACCCTGCCCTCATTTCTAATTGCTCCTGGTTGGCTAACATATGGTGAAAGCCAGCAGCATTGGCGGACGATGGAAAATCACCAAACATAACGGGCTGATGTGCGCCATAACCAGCAGCCGCAGCAGCTGAATGTGGCATGAGACCCGGAAATGCGGCCGAAGGTAACAGACCGGCAGGTGACAACGAAAATACGGGAAATTGTTGCGCTGTCCGGCCATCGTGTGGTGAGATCTTGCGGCGGATGTGGGGCGAATGCAGCTTCGGGTTGGGATTGGCGCTGTGGCGATTACGAGAACGACGTGAGCTGAACACCATGTTGCAACCCTCTACAGTGCACTTGTGCATCTCACGCAAGTGCACAGCGGAGAAGTGTATTTTCAAGGCACCCTTGTCGCAGAAGGTCTTTAGACAAAGGGAGCATTGCACACGCTTCTTGCCCGTCACAGGATTGATAAACTGGGCTGCGAGGTTGACGGGCGGAGAGCCCCACCGCTTCGGCTTGCCCATTGAACCGCCGATTGGCGAGGTGGCGGGTGAGGCAGCCATGTTCCCAACGGGAATTGGTCCTGGCGCTGCTGTGGTCGAGTGGCCCAGCAGATAAGCGGGAGGCATGAAGGTGGATATGAGGTGTTCCATTGCTGAGGTTCGTTGTATTTACACCTAAAATTAGATAAAATAAAGTTCTAAATTAGAAAGATTCTCTTAATTTATTGTGCTAAAATGGATATAGTTTAAAAAAAAAATATGTATGTACATACAAATAATTAATTTTGAGAACGTAATTGAAAATCACAACAAATTGGAGTGAGAATCGAATTTCCGCTTCATGAGTGATCTGCTTCTTCACGATTCGGTTGTGTCTCACTGCCGCCAAGAATAATCTTGATTGACAGTCCGAAGTGGCTGCATATGACTGGCATGGTGTGTGTGCACATACTAAGAATTTCACAACAATAACAACAACCACACACGCATATTTAATAAAATGAATGGCTGCATTTGTTTGCGATGATCTGCGCATAATTAGAAAGATGACATCTCCAGCGCAGTTAAAAATGCTCCGCGATAATTTCAATAGAAACCAAGCCCAACAAAGCGCATGCACACACTAATCCACGCACAGTGTCACACATACATTGAACTGAAGTGGAGCAGCTCTAAAAGGAGATTACATCATTTCCTCGATGTCAAATGGATAAGTGACGTCGCACTTGAGTCTGCTGGTTCGCCAGATTTGAGACTTTAATACTTTCAAGATGAGCACCGATGTCAATTCCACAGCCAAGCTATTGTGAATATATTTTTGATTTTAGCTGGATAAATACTCTCGATCCCTTTTCATTTTAAAAAACGAATCACACGAACAACACAAGTGACGATCGTAGCCCAGAGACATCGGTCAATCAAGAACGTAGAAGTTGCACCATAAATGTCCCCAACAGCAATTCACAGCAAGCGGAACGGATGGCGAATGCATAAGGATTATCGTGAAATCATAAAACGCAAAGAAATACATTCCTTCTGTGTGAGAGTGAGATTGAGCGGAAGAGCGGAGAAGAGAGTGTGAGCGACCAAACGCCTGGACAACCAAGTTGCACACACACATTCGCACTTGACGCACTACGTTTAATCCAAGGCAACGGTGCTGAACAATAACTCAAATCATAAATTCAAGTGATGTTCAATGCCAAACTCCACAACTGGATAACAGCGGATGCGAAAAATAAAAAGTGCCAAACGCGAGCCTCGTCTAAATATCAGTGGTGCGACAGAAAGACAATCAAGTCCACAATTTGAAAGAGCCTTGCACAGAGTGTATGGTGAGAGCGTTGTTGGCGTTGGGAACGGACGCGCTGCGCCAACGGTGGTGATTGACTTGAATCCAGTGTGTGAGTTTCCCAGCAGCGTCGGGAATCGGTCGCGAATCGGAGTTGCCTCTTTCCCCACTCTCGCAGGAACTCTTTCTTACCTGTCAGCAGGCGCATAAAATATGCTTTTACGACACCACACAACAGTGGCTGCCATTATTCGTCGCATTTTGAGTTATTCGCCGTGCCCGATGTGCCCGCCGATCACCAAACGACCATGAGCAATGACGAAAGATGCCAACCGACAAACACAAGCGCGGATACACACATGAAGCCTGTGTTACGAGCTGAAATGTCCATGCGATCAAGGAAGGTATGTGTGAAAATTGTGCGAGAAATGGAGGCTTTTAATTGATCGTAAATAATTACGACGTACGCGGGTGCAGCAAATTCCATTTACGACAATCAGCAGCGTTCAATATAAAAATGGAATTACGGGTTTTTCTGTGGTGGCGAGTGTCGAGATGTTGAAAGCCAGCGAGGTCAAATCAGAAGAAGGGCCGACAGTGTAATCCATATTTTCGGTTTGCGTCACTTTGTCACCTTCGTGTTTAAATTTGTCTTTTTACCATATCTTGACCTGTCTGTACCTGTCACACTCTGCTACAAGCTCAGCTCATGTCAGCGGCATGCGTTGCCAGCTCACATGTACAAGTATATACATATATGTATGTATGTATGTATATACCACGCATGAGTTACAATGACTGAACATGACATAAATACTACTGTAGTTTGGTGATTTATGCAATTACTACAAACAAGTCGAGGCATAAAATTCCAAAGTCTCTCTTTTTATGTTAAGCATTGCATACAAAGACAAAATGTTTGTCGCCGAATAACGAAAGACAATAATAAAAATACGACAGAGGTGTAAATGTCCGAGAAAAGTGGCAACCGCAGACCGTCTCACAATAAGCACAACGCCAGAAAAGTCTTCGCCAAACGAAGATGACACTTTTATCACTGGTAGCTGAATGGCGGCCCGATTTTTTTCTTTGGCTTCTCACTTCGACTTAGCCGCGACTGGCAGGGTTTCGGCTGTGAGGCCGGCTTGATGTTGATTTATTATCGACAGTGATTGTATGCGATGATCATTAACATTTAGATTGGATTTTTCTCAATGTTAGCTTGTGTGTTCAAACATCTGTGTTGTGCTTTATCTCGTCTTAGCCTGTTTTCAGCCGCTGAGCTTGTTTATTGTGCCGCCTGGCTTTATGCTGCTTTCTAGGTAGCCAGCTTGTGGTCGCTATAAAATCCTAATGAGCTTTCTTACCGCTACGCTGCCGCACCGCTAAGCGTTTTAAGACTCTTTGACAAAATCTTCAGATGCCAAATGGTTGACATGAAAAAATAAACGCATAAAAGACATTAACAAAATACATCAAGCCATTTAGAGCAACACCGATCGGATCACACGTTGGTAATTATAAAGTCATAATGCCTTAGTGGTGTCTATGCGAGTATAATTTAAGTCTACCCATTGTGCGCGCTAATACATTTCTGTAAATGTATCTATACAACGTGGATAAGGCAAGGCGTAAGGCTCTTCAAAATTACATACAACAAATCACAAGAACTGAAGCAAATTAGTTAATTTAATGTATAATGTAGAAAGTATAGTTCTTTTTTACCCTCAACGGTTCAAAAAAGAATCTACTGACATGAAGCTGAGGACCAGCTTTTATACTGGATTGTCGCGGACCCAAGCTGGATAACTCTTGTTAGCGCTTTCAATGACAGGTTCAATGCCGATTTACATGAAGCCAAAGCGAGTCTGCAAGTGTTTGCAGATTTTACGACCCCATTAGAAAGATAAATTCAGAGACGCATGTACTCATAAGAGTTAGGAAGAAAGCGTCGCGCTTGATAAGATCACAACAGTTCCAACAAGAGGACAGCACAAGCAATTATTACTAGCACAACTATTTCGGTGTGAATATTTACAAGGGAGTTTGGAGAAATAGCAATGATGAAGCCAACATCAACAGCATGGAGCAGGAGAGACGAACGCGAAAGACTTTGGCGATTTGATTTTCGATCAGCAACTTGGTGCCACGACAAATCGAGTAACAGGGAGGACGAAGTGAGATCTTCTTGGGTTTGAGCTATTCGCAATGTTTTACACGTACATATGTATGTTTGTACATGCGAACATTGTTGTATTCAGCGGACACGACTGCTGTGTTGCCCGCCTTTTGATGTCGTAAAAATGGAAGACCAGTAGTTGTAAAACGCTGTTATAGTGCTGAGGGCACCACGGGGAGGTGGTGTGCGGCAAATGTGATCGAACACTTTAGTGGACAAAAATCACAAAACATTTTTAATGGCAGCCGCAAATCTGATACATGCGAGGGGTCGGGAGATGCTCTGGTGAGTTTGTTAGTTTTAATTCAAAGTTGCAACCGGTGACCGCGGCCGCAGTGTTGCTGTTGATTTGTGGAGCTGTACCTCGCTTCGCGACCAATTTTTAATTACTTTTTATTGTCAACATTTTGTACGGACACAGACAGAAAATTTATGTTTAGGAAAATCGGCTGCTGCTGACACACCTTAATGAAATGCTCCTCTTTGAATGACTTTTCTCGCATTTTTCTTAATTGATATCTGAATTTACATGTATGCATGCATCTATGAATGCTATTAGGACAGTTAATTGGCATCGACAGAGATTGCCTTCATTGCCCTCAGTTCTGCCAATTGACTTGCGGCGACCTCGCGTTTCTAGGGCCACTCGATTGGCTGCTCGACGGCCTTTTCAATTAAAACAGTCAGCTTGCCACAAGATGTCGTCTGTCATCTGAGCGAGGGATCGCATCTACTCTTTGGGCGCTTGGTTGCTTGGCCAATTGGCCGTCAACAACTCCAGTGTCTTTTACTGTTATTGTTTTGTGTGTATGTGTTACTCTCGTTATGCTTGCTTAATTTCCAACATATTTCAGATTTATTGCTGTTGTTACACATATTTTTGGTACGCGTTTTTGTTTTCTTTCCGCTACTCTTTTGACCTCGCTCTTTGGCGATTTTAATAAAGCCATTTGATGGCAGGTTTTCTCACAGTTAAGTTGAATTAATAATAAAAACGATAAACTACATGATAAAATGTCCGTCTGCACACTTCGTCATATAATTACTTACTAAAAATTATAAATAAAAACGAAGCTTAGCAATGAAAACTGCGCTTTTTAGTAATGAATGGGATCAGGGACCAGTTAGAGCTTTGAATAATTTTCTGGCCTTTTTTGCTGTGGAATCTTCGTAGCTGCTTACATTCTGACTCATCAACTTGTTATTAAATGCATCTATAAATAGCCTTCCCAAATCTGTTTAACTCAATTCACCCATAGCTGTTGAGAGATAGTCTTCGAAATTCTTCGGAGGCTACTTTTTTTCTAACTTTCCATAACAAATAGTAATTTTAGAGATTTATCAAGATGTAAATTGCGCATTTATTCACTTTTTAGGTGAAACCTTAGCCAGTCAACCTTTCAAACCTGACGATTGCTTTAAATTACACTTAACGGTAAATATCAAAAATTCCGACGGCACAGCATATGCATATGGGCAAGTAATCTTAACAATTTCTGCACAAAATATGTTTGGATATTAAATTAAGGCTTCGGAACATTGCTTACCTTTAGAAAAATTCCAAAATCTCGTTCTTCCTTTCGTAATTATTCCTCCAGTTTTATATAAAATTTTTGAAATATGTCAGCTGTGCTCCAATATTATTCGTGAAACCTTCGAAAAAGTTTTGGTTTGGGAACAATTTTGTGTTAAAAACGGGTTTTCACTCTATAGGTTTTAAAAACAGTTAAATTACTGCCCTGCACTTGTTTCGTCACAAATCATACTTATTTACTTGCACTAGCAGGCATCACTTTTTTATTAATAGCACCGACAGTACTTTATCAGTTAAACACTTAACACCATTTATTCCTTCTGTTTCTTATTTTCAGTTCGTCAAATATGTGTGCATGATATTTAGTTCTTAGACAACTAGTACCCGTCGTGCTTCTTCGTTTACTTCACTCCTGCACATATGTCCACTTCCTACAAAGTCGTGGGTGACACTGACAGACTGTGGCACATTATGTCGCTGTGAGAATTCAACCAACTTGTGCTACTTGTGCTGTCGCCGCTTCTCAACGCGACCTCGTACCCGCTCACACACCACCGCCGCTGTCGTCGGTCACAGTGACACGAACACCAGCGCAAACACCATTCGCACAACGCGCTGCTGCAGGCAACTACCACAGCAATGCGCTCACACTCAGCCCCTATACGTTTTGGATAGACAGTATAATGTTCTTGGTTGACTTTTGTTTGCTCTGTCGACGTGCTCTGCTATGGCGACTCTGCTTGGGGACACTGTGCTGCGACGCTCTCAACCGAATGTGTTCGTGGACAATGACGATAAGGACAGCTGCGTCACTCGATTCGCTGCAGCTGCACATACACGCAACACACGACAATTCGAGACTTACTGAGAGTGAGTTTGTTTCTGCTGTGACAGTCATCCAAAGCGACCTGGCGTACCACCTAGCAGAGGCAGTGGCAGAGGCAACGGCAAAGAGCATACACGGCATTCTATTGTGAGCAACTTGGCTATCAGCCGAATGACACAAGAGACAAAAACGTATTTACTTGCATACATCTGTAGAATTGTTTTTGTGCAAACACATCGCATTCACACGGCCGCGTCTGTGTGAATGAGTGTGAGTGTGGTTGGTTGCGTGCTCAGTGACACTCAGGCGGACACATTGGCTTTTGTTGTTGTTGCATATGCGTTGCGTATTGCCTTTTTCCATTCCATTGTTGAAACCGTAATGAAGGCGAAGCCGCCTGGTGGAGAGGAAGACCACGAACGGACTGTTTTAAAGAGCACATAATGCAATGCCACTATTTCACTTCAACCAGAACCAAGTTCATAGCGCATTCACTCACTCCTCCAGCCAGAAGCACTGAGCGCCTGAAATAAGAGCGGCTTCGTGTTGTATTATTTTGACTTTTATCTAAGTATGTAGGGAGATGTGTACTTATGTGCCTATATTTGAGTATACAAACACATACACTTGTGTGCCTTTTCACACACAAACACACCTCCCGTATACGGCGAGTCGATAAAGTAGTTTCGATTTGGATTAACTTACTCTTACGCTATGTATTACCGTTAGAGGCCATTTAATAATTTATGTTGTTTCAAAGTAAGATATTCAACGATTAGCTTGAATTGTCTCTTAAAGTATATTCTCCAGCTGCGGTGCACTCAAGCTTTCTTCTCCCAACTTAAGCAAATTAAGAAGTCGGGACTATGTACATATGTACATACATCTGTTTGTATATACAAACGTCTATGCATCGTTTGTTGCATGACCGCGGAACACACATATGCGGACATTTGGGCAAACGGTAATACATTAAGAAAATATGTCCACTGGAATGTGCCCGCTCACTGTTCGACGCATGCCTTTTTCTTACTGGCCTTATGTACTGGCATAAGTAAATACACAAAAATGTAGACGAATGCGTGTGTGCATTGTATTATTGTCCTATGTTCGGCATATAACTTTGTGGGACGACACAATTTGCAGCAACGCACCCGCTTATCCGTCTAATCAAAGCAGGCATTTACCAACCTGCCCACCGACAGCACCCACATTGTCCATATACGCAATCGCTATCTTTTTCAACCTCTCACATACGTTTTCAAGGCAGGCACTTAAAGCAGGCCATTTCATTCGCACAGTGTCGCATGTTTCCGCGCTGGACCATATTCAGTTGACATGCGACGCTGGTGACCGTCGCATTATATCGCTGGTGTTGTTGCTTTTTACCATAACCGTTTACTCCCAGCTATTCAGGCAAAGAGGCAATACACGCTTCTTGCTTCTCTCAACTCAACACGAACGAAGCACTGTGGCTATTGATAGCAAGGGAGAGCGCACAAACACTGCTACGTTTTATTTAGTAGAGAGTTTCGCCCCTTTGCGCCTCTGTGTGAGACAGAGGTGAAACGAGTTGACTTTTGCAGTTTTACATTCGTACGAGTGAAACACCGATCCACATTCACTTTTCGCAGCGTCGTCGTCAGCTGCTGCATGAGGTTCCGCTGTTCTGTTCACTGTCGCTGTCGACGCCGTTGTAAGCGTCGCTGCAGCAGCGACCATATTGTCGTTTACTGTTTGGTTTTGTTTGGCTCACCTCGTTTTTTGTCTTCCTCCGAGAGTGTTAGTGCTGGTTAGCACACTGCTGCTATATGGTAGCGCTACCTTTGCTTTGGCTTCGCCTCTGCCTCAGTCTTTGCGCTGGTCGATGGCGTTGATATTGTTGTTATTGCTCTTTACTTGAGCTTCGTAAATATATAAGGTTATTGTTATTGTTGGTGGTGATTTTTTCCTCTCGTTTAAATTTTGTCATTTGTTGTGTCTCCTTGGTTTGAATATCTCTTTCACTCGAAGGCATTTTCTAATGGCGTCCATGCGCTGCTTCTCCCTCTGTCACAAGTGAGTCTTGGGTTTAGCTTTGATTTCAGACGACATTTTAATATGGGGGCGAGTACCAATGCACCAATGACATCGCAGATCTGGTGACAAAGGCATTATTGCTATTCGTGACCGTGCGATGCTGGGTAGAGAGATCAGGCAATGTTGAATGTGACTGCAAGGAAGTTATTCAGAACCTAAAGCAGGAGGGAGGTTCTTCGTCCGTTTACAATGGCACTGGTTATATATTCAGTTTTTTATTTCAGTTCAAATCTTTGTACGTATACATATGTACATATGTATATATGTATGCTGGTATATAAAGCATATACCATACATATGCATTTAAGTCAAATAGTAAGCTTTAAATAGGATGGAAAGGAGCAAACTTTCGGCAAATACAGTCACGAAGATGTTTTACCGTGTAAATATGCCGTAATCTATAAGGCAGAGAGGTACACAAACGGTTTTAAAGGTTTGAATTTAAGTTACCTAAATGTTTAGAACCTTCTTCTTAATCATGAATCACACACATGTCTTCAAAATGACGCTGAGTAAATTTTTAGAAAATTTATCCGCCCTCAACTGAAATTTATGCATCTATTGGGTCTCAACGACTACATATTTACATACAGTACTTATGTAAAAGCAATATTTTCTCCCTTAAAGATTTAAAAAGTGCATAGCCCTTAGCATTTCACACTAATTGTGGCCAACTTGACAACATTATATTAAATGAGGCATGTGATTTGTATATAAGGAGTGAATATTCTGTGATTGCTTAATTCTTGACGAATTTAAATTCTACAGACCAATTCAGTTTAATTTCAAACCGACGGTCCCGCGGTCCCGACGGTGTTTCCAGCTTAACACCATTGGAGCAATTTCACATTCAAACCTCTTCATCCTCTTGGCCCAAAATTGAAAAAGGGGCAGCGGTGTATGATATAGTGTTTTGTCAGAATCGTTCCTCTCTGCTTATGGCATCATACCTATGTTTAATTGAAGAGCTTGGCAATATCGAACAGTTCATAAAAAGAAAAAAATCGAAATCAAAGTTCACACATATACACGTATACTTATGTATGTACATACATACGTAAATTCGTCCTAAACTTCAGTTTAATCAATGCATGCATACTCGCTTCCACATCAAGTGCCCACTGTGACGAATTATAGTCCAACTTGTAGGTTTTGAAAATTCGTAAAGCATCGCTCTACATACATATACCTTGTAAATACGTTTACAAACCTGCTTATATGTGTCTATATGAATGTGTGTTTGTGCGATGTCCATCAATGTCCATTCGCTGCTCAATATTTTCAATTTTATTTGAAGGTATTCTCCTTCGCTTTGTTCCACTTTTTATCATTAATCAAATATTATCTTTACCTGCAACAACTCACCCACTTTCGCAACCCCTTCGCCGCGCGCTCTTCCATTTCAACTCACGCACTAACCGACTTTGCTTTAAATTGTGCATTTTTGGCGTGTGATTTTTCTCCCGTACGCACTTCACTTCATGCTCATTTTTGAGGCATTTTTAAATTTTAGATGTTTCCCCATTTCATTGGATAAACTATTAATCATTTCTTTAGGTTCAAATGCCAAAAAATGGCCTGCGGATTGCCGCTTTCTTACATATTCGATTTGGTGTCAATAAATTGTTTCACTTTGATTCCTTTTTCTCAAGCCAAACCAAGCCAGCTTTGTAACTGCCCAGAGAGTTGATATTAAAAGTTCATTAATAAGAAATAAAAGTCAAGGAAGATAATAGATAAAAGGTATATCAGCGCCTTTTGTGCGCTGCTGCTGCTGCTGAATGCATTCACGCAATTCGAAACACCTAGACAGATATGCGTCAATTACCAACTGCAGAGATAATGCGTCGATTAAATATAAATGTATGAAGTTTTACACCGACTAGCCCCGTGCATACAAAATCCAAGCTAGTTCAAAACCATAAAGGTAACTGTAAACTAAAATGGTAAATGGTAAATGGCCCATATCAACACTTATACTTTCTTCGAAACGAACTTTTTGTGGGGAAAGGTGTTGAGCATTACCAAACGAATTGGTTTTTGTGGTGTGAGTAAAGCTTAGGAGTGATAAATGAAGACAAACAGTTCAACTAGCTGAATATTATGGAAATATTTAATAAAAACCACTACATTTTCCTATCTAAAGTACAATTTTTTATTTTGGTACTAAACTAACGAACACATATACATATGTACATACACGCCGGCTTATGACTTAGCACTGGTTCTTTTAAGGGGCAACTGCAGTGTGAAGTGTCGAAAAAAACATTTTTAATTTTTGCTTTTTTTGATGGTTGATGGTTTGGAAATAACATACTAAAATTTAAAAATAATGTTTTTCGGTTAATTCAGTTTAACTTAAAAGGCGATCTTCTCAAAACTTGATTTATTAAAATGGCTTTGATTGTAACTCGAAGAGAAATCATACGATAACTTTGATTTGTTTCTGCTTAGTGTCTATATGTATGTATATTTGTATGTGCAATGACACTCTATCTTTTCGATTGGGTGAAAAATGTAACTTTGACGGACAAAACATCCGCACATTTTTTTAGGAAAGTTCGAAAATTTGTTTCAAAATGTAAAATGTTAACTTTTTAAAAAATCTTGGGTCAAATATAAGAGCGAAAAACTCTAAATTTATTTTTGTACCTTTTTGGTCACTATTTATTTATAAATAAATCCTTAAAATTTTAACACATCAAAGAATATTCACATACTTAAGCCAAAATATAAATATTTATGTTTTAATTTTTGTATTTACGATTATTTTCCTCAGTGTAAGATGGGTTCCTAACTCTAACAAACGCCGCAAACAGCAACCTCAAATAATGATGCGTCCTGTGCTAAAAGCATTATTGCTCCATATTAGGGGCATTTAGCATTTTCGCCTTTATTTTATTTTATGGGAAACCATTACGCCGGTGAAACGAGAGAGTGTCGTCGCTTAGCCATAGCAATTAAGCGAAAGGGTTAAATAGACATTTTCTTAATGACAGCAAATCATCTGCCAGTCGCGGGTCAAAGAAAAAAATAATGTCACAAACGAACTTACAACTAAATTTAACCCTTTCACCGAGTTTCCAGGCCAAATAAGGCGCTATTTTTCAAGCCAACAGGTCCAGACTCAGACACATAAGCAAAACACAGCAATGGAAGCACGCTCAAATTATGGCCTTTTGTTTTTAAAGACACAGTGAAAGGGTTACGCTGTTCGGGCGACAATTTCAATTTTCGATCTGGTATTTAACCCTTTCACTTCACGACGGCCTTTTGTATTCGGCGCTGGGCAATTTCGAACATTAAAATATGTTTTACTAATAGGCAGCCACTGTGTCTAAGAAAAGCAACGGTGATAATGTGTGCACTACTTTCTGCAACAACAACAAACTGGGACCTGCCGCACTGATTTGGCAGACCACACAAACGGCTTCGGCAAAAGAGAGCTCAGACAGGTACCAGCCGTCAGCAAACTCTAGGCGGCAGCAACACAAAGGCATAGCGATGTTCATACTTATCTGAAAACACAGCTCACATCAAGCGTGCAACAATGGGAAGCGCGAATACTCACAACAAAGACACAACAATAATATTTCGAAGATGAGAGGTGTGTCACCACTTGCGTGCCCTGCAAATGTGGCATAAGAAACCAGAAATTACAAAAACAATTACACCGAACGTCACATGTGCACCTCAGCATTCCTCTTCACACAACCAAAATAGTACTCCGTTGGAATCTAATTATGTGATAGAATTAATATGGTGGGAGCGCTCGTCGATCGTGTCCTTTAGTGCCGCATCCGCCCACCGAGTGCCGCTTACTTGTCATCGTACTTCGATTCCCCAGAAAAATGACAATAAATCGAGATTTATTCTTTGGGATGTCCCGATGTCCATTGTGATTGCATTGTCCTGCGGTTTTTGTTGTAAAATTGCACGAAATATACTGCAGGCGCTATCTTTCCTCGGCTATTTTCGTGGGCAATTAGAAGCAATCGTCACACCGATTTCGGATAGCCCACATTCTATACATAATAGATATATCTGGTCATTTTATAGAGTTGCACACATTCTTACATACAATTATTTACGGAACTGCGTCAAAACATATAAAACCAAGCAAATCTTCCATATTTAAATATTGAGTCTCCACTCCGGATTTGCCTTTTACGATCTACTGATTGCTAAGCTGGTTCTCCGTTTACGAGGTGACTTTGGAGTTAATATTCCTGTATTCACATTCTGCGTACAACGAAACTAGTTTCATACTTTAGAACAATATACACACATATGTATGTGTAACTTTAATATATAGCCACAAATGTAATATTATTGAAAATGTGTAAAATTTGATAACGGGTTTTCTAGTTGCTATTATTTAACACACCCCAGGGCCTTGCGCCATTAAAATCAAAGCTGAAGGGGTTGTTAACCGCACATAAGGGCTCATTAATATCCTTGCGGCGTTTGCGAGCATGACTATGTACACGCGTATATCCAAATATGTACATATGTATGTATGTGCGTTCCCGAGGTTATTATTTCAATAGTTAAAAGTATAACCTACCCCAAGAAGTAGTGACAACAAATAATTTAAGGGAGCTTCGGAAAGAGTAATACCTCTATTTTCATAAGCACTTCCATATATATGTACATACATATACGCATACATACATACATACATACATATACTCACAACAGACATATTTTATATGTGTATGTATCTGAAGTCACAAGTCCACTTTTTCTTTTTTCAGCCAACGAATATTTGAATGCGTAATAACAACTGTACATACATATGTACATATGTGTATATATATACATATGTATTTGTCTACAGGGGAGCGAAGAAGACTTTAAAAATTAGCCCACTTAGGTTTGGAATTTCGCGGAGTAGTCAATGTACGTCGCGGTTTCTTATTTCGTGGCATTATGGAATCCTTATAAATTATAATTTTTAATTAAAAATTATTATTAATTTTTCACCTAAACTCAATTAAAATTGTTCATATTTTTCAATTTGTAATGAGAAGATTGTCGCTTCGCAACGCAGCGCATCACAAGCTCCTTCTCTATCCAAAAGAAGCTTGGCAGCAATTGTGGAGAACTCTTGGCGACAATTGACGGAGATGCTGCCGAATAATAATTGTAAGCCATTCCCAGCCTCGCATTCACCACCCACAGCTGTGGAGAGCGTTCGCGGTTGTGTGTGGCAGAGCGTAGTTTACTTTGCTGAACAATTAAATTGCTGGAAAAGGCGAAAAGCAAAGATGAACATCATTAAAGGAGCATGCGGCAGGCCTCATTATAAACGTGTAAGTGCCTGCATGGATGTATGTATGTGTGTGTACAGTAGCGATTGTTGTTTGCACGCTGGCTTCCTGATTGCTATTCTGAGCGGGTCTAGCCTGCACTGACTGGGTTTGGTTTCATGGCTAAAAATACGCGCAAATGACGCCCCACGGTAATAGGTCGCAGACAAACATAAACATAAAGCTGGCTGGCATCAAACACAGCGACAGGAACAACGACCTCACGAACTTTGCACACAATGAAACCAAAAACAAAAACACAAACAGTGAAGTGAAGTGAAGGAGCCACCACAGTGTGCGGTTGCTGTAGCTACGAAGTTTTCAAACAACTGCGATGTCGGGCTCGCCCAGCATTCGCCCCTTCACCGAAACTGATCCCCCGAAAAGCAGTTAACGGGTTAGCAAGAGTGTTTGCCGTAAGACACAGCTTGTCAGCGTCTACTTCGGCCAGCCAATGACTTCAGCTGATACTAATTAATTCCCAACAGAGAATCAATGCCAATGAAGTTCGGCCGTGGACCACACACACACTCTCAAACCGGATTGTACGGGGAGGCAGACGCCGCTGCGGAAGGACACATTTAATTCATTTCACGTTTAAATACGACAATCTTCCTATGAGATGGCGATGGCGATGGCGATGATGCTGTCCGACTTCAGGATACACCGTCCGCCAAAAGGCAGTTTGTTTTGGTTGTTCGGTGAATTTCGGGTCGCCCTTTTGCTACCTAATAATTTAAGCTAATATAAGCGTAAATTTTGTTGTCGTGGCCCTCAGGCGTTCTTCCTGCACACACATACTTATTGTCTCTTAACCCTTTCGTCCGCTCATCTTCTTCATATTTGCTCCTGCTTTGCCTGTAAATTTCTAGTGCAAATATTTTCATAACTTCAACTTCCGTCGTCTCAATTCAATTCGCATTACTTAAGGAGGTTCTTAGTGATTTGAATTTGCTTGAACTGTAATAAAATTTATTTTTAATATAAAACAGACCAAATCTTGCAACAAAGTATATAGTATAAAAGTATGCATATACAAAAGCCTGCGATAAAGAGAAGACCTGGGTTTTGTACATCCTCAGCAGAGTCACATTTTGAACCAATCCCTTCCTAATGGTCTCCAATAATTTTATTCGAGATCAGTTTTGATAGACAAGCTGCCACCAGGTTATGCTAGATACACAGACATACACACGTGTATACCAAAGCACACGTGCATTCATATTTTCAATTTGAAAGTTCAAATTATGGACGCCCCTATTGCTGCTGCGACGAGCACAAATGTGTATGTGCGAAAGGAAAAGTGAAAGGGTTGCAGCGCTCACTCGAATGCCCGTTATGCTGTGAAATTATGATGAAAATCAATAAAAACATATTTCCCTCATTATGAAACTTGCTACCATATTGCTGGCTCTTCTCAAGTCATACTTAGCTACATACATATGTATGTATATGTAAATATTTATATACTTACATATACCAGCCTTTCGCCATTGTCGTCTTCCTTCCTGACGAAGTTGTTGCCAAAAATGGAAGGATGCAATTACTTAAGGCTGGCTTTGTCTGCCCCGGCGGCTGAGTTCGCTTTAATTGGAGTACAGATCCGTAAATAGGCACAGCGATCCACCTCTTTTGGAATTGGGGGGAGAAGTTCGAAATTAGTGCGAATTTGCCTATTTGCCGTGGAAATTGTGGTCCATTAAAATGAGGCTAAGGTTTGAGCTCATTAGCCAGAGAAAGACGGAAGCAAGTAATTTGCATTACGAGAAGGTCACCGCAATGAAAGATTTTGGGAGTTGCTCTGAAGCAACAAAGTGGTGACTAGCATTGTAAGCTAGTGCTATGATTTCGGATATGTGCTATGATATGAGTGGACGTCGGCGGAACATTGGAATTGACTTGGAGAAAGCCGAATTATGCTGATATTGATCATCCAATTGATGTGTCTGGATATTGTGAGCTCCAAAACAGCGCTCCAAAAATTGGATGTAACACATCTGTTTATTTCACGCCTACCATCGCAATTGTTTCGATAAGCGCGAACTTTCCATCAAAATATGTTTGCTTTCAATTGAAAAAAGATGCAGCAACAAATAAAAAGATGCGCTTAAATTATATTTTTCAATCAAAATTATGCATAATTACCCATTCGAGCTTTCGTATCTGCGAATGCATTTCCACGCCTTCAGCTCATGTTTGAGTGGCTTTCAGCATTTTAAGCAAACTTAATACACGGACAATAAATGTGCATACGTGTGTTGCCCGAACACGCAAGGACATAATTCATGCGACAGCCCCAACCACCATCCAAACCGCTCCGCGAGCGAACGAAAGCAATGATCCATATTAAAGTCCTCCGCTGCCTTCCCTGCATTGGAGAAAATGGGCTTTTAACACGAGAACACACGTTGCAGGGGACACTAAATTGGTATGTCCGCACAGGATATGAAATGAATATCCGTAAATAAATAAAATGTCAGTCAAGTTGTACACAAGCAAAGAACACGCGTATCCTGCATCCTTGCACGCACGCCAGCGCCACTCTCCCTGGAGGTCCCCGCCGCCCAGCAAATTAACAAACACAACAGCGAAGGTGGAACAATTGTAAATGAAGAGAAAAAATATCAAACAAAAATCATAAAAAATGGCGAAATGACAACAAAGTGATTATGTTGTTGCATGTACATGGGCGAGGCGTGTTTGGTGTAATATCTGGTGTATCACATGCAGATTACAACAGCCCTGGCGCCAAGTACCGTTGCGTCGAGCGCGGGAGGCGGGGTAGGTTTTTTGCAAAATTGAAATCGTAAAAAGCCGAGCCACGGGAATGCAAAACAGATACCAGCAGATAATAAAATATTTTTGCATTTCACAGCAGAGCAAGTGCCTCCCACTCCGTTCACGCGCCGAGCACAATTGCGGAGCGGAGGGCAGGGCGGCAACGCATTCGTTGCTTTAATAAAACGAGCTCAGCCACTCATCAGCTCGTCAATTTGCAATAAAGTTGTCAGCACGGTTGCGGCAATCGCTGCGGGCACGGGACGCGAGCAGCAACAAAGCACGTAAGGTGAAATGCGGGGTGCAGCAACACGGCGCGGCATTGATTGCGTGTGGTAAATTTAGCTCCAACAACACGGGTGAGAGAGAGGGATACCAACAGCAATATTAATACACCAGAATTATGCGCTCGGTCAGAGGATAAAAAAACGCCCGAGAAGAGAAAAAGAATAGTGTGGCTTTAGAATAATCGGAAAGTGGAGAACAAAACACGAAAGCACAGCAACAATGCCAAAACAATTGGCGAGAATAAAGAAGAAAAAATGTTAAGTCAAATCAAGTGGGGTCTGGCAGCGTGCGAAAGCTGTCATTGTAGCTGTGTTCGCCCCACGAGCGCGCGACACCCTGGGCACAGTGCAAAACAGCCGCACGGCCCCTTGGTGTCACTTTATCAGCCTCCCAGCAGGCAACTGTTGCTCGCCCTCGCTTGCCGCCCCATCGGCCGCCGCCTGCGAACACGCCGCAGCAAGGACAACGCGCAGCAATTGTTATCATTTTGCTTCCCGCCATCCAGCCGCAGCTGTGGAGCTGGCATTGTTGTCGTTGCTGTTGTTATAAAAGCCGTAAAAATTGCGGATTACAATCGCGGATTTCAATTACAATTGTCGGCAGTTGGCCGTTCGCTGTTGGCTGTTGGCTGCACTTCGCCACTCCGACTCCCTCTCAGCATATACCGTTTTTTTCGCGCATTGTGTCCTTTGTGAGCGTTGTGTATTTGCTCCGGCACCGCAGCACCCGAATCGCCCCACTGCGAGCCGCTTTGTCGTTAACTATTTGCATTTGTGAGGTTCGTTCCACTTGAAGTGGCTTTATTTGCTTCTACTTTCACTGCTTCGTCCCCACCAACCTCTCGAGTTTTCCTTAGCAAATAGCTTTGTTCATATACATACATACATATGTACAGTGGACCAATAAAGTTTACATACACTTTAGTTCTATTAAATTTCGACACAAAAATGGATAAATTTTGTGGTTTTTTTCCATCCATTTCATGATTTGTATATTTAGCATTAAATATAGCATATCAAAATATTTTTTTTTTTTACACAAATAAAAAAAATTAAAGGTAAAGCGTTTTATATCAAGAAAGTTTACGACTTCATTTTTACATAAAAAAAGCAATACTTTTAACGGTTTTTGGCTTTTTGTTGCTTTAGTGTCCATAGGGGTATTTTTCTTTTTGACCCATTAAGTCCATAATCCAGCTTTTTGGCTTTGATGTTTTCGAATTGTTCTTTTTGAATAGGATTAATGTCTAGTGATTGTTTCACGTACAAGATTTGTGTGTTTTGGGTCTCTTAATTTGATGTGATTTAAACATTTTTATTTTTTTGTTCAGATACATATGCTTATTGTTTTTGTAAAGAAATTTGATGCAACCAAAACCCTAATTGAAAATGCTCATTTTGTCTTGCGACTTTCATTGATCTTTCTCCACATTTTTCGTGATCTATTCGAACCAAATTTATTAAATTTTGAATCGTCGGTGAACTCAATGTTTTCCCAAAACCAATACGGTTTGTTTAAATATTGTTTAGCAAACGCCGACATTTTCTTTTTATTAACCTTATATATGTATGGCTTACGTCGCGCGACTCGTCTATGATAACCAGCACTCTTCAACAAATTCCTTACTGTTTGGGGATTTATTTTTTTGTGTACATTTCAAAAATGTATAAGCATATGTATCTGAGCATTTTAAGAAAAAGATTTAAATTTTAAGTGTGCTTAAATCGGCTGTTAATAGCAGCCATTTCTATTTTCCACAGGATAACGACCCAAAACACACAACTTATCTTGTACGTGAATGGTTGTTTGGAAATAAAAATAACTCCTAAAACTAAAAAACCGTATTCGAAAACATCGAATTTCATCAAAAAGCTGGATTATGGATTAATGGGTCAAAATATCCGGAAATAATGCTAGAAAGTGCGTGGGGAGCATACAAGGATGTCTATGGACACTAATAGCAACAAAATGTAGGTTAAAAGTATTGTAATCTTTTTTTTTTATGTAAACAAATAAGTGTACGGATAAATTATGTCATTTTAAGTTTACCTTTAATTTTTTTTATTTGTGTAAAAAAAAAAAATATTTTGATCCGTCTATGCTAAATATACATATCATGAAATAGATAGAAAAAAAACCACAAAATTTATCCATTTTGAAACAAATAAACGTGTCGAAATTTAATAGAACTAGGTGTATGTAAACTTTATTGGTCCAATGTATACATATCTTTAGCCAAACTTGGCTGCCACTTGAGTGCTTGCTAATTTCGAAAATTCGCCGTTTTCCGACTTCATTTACATAGCTGGGGGCTTTCTTTTGGGGGATTTCTTTTATTGTCTTGAGTGCGTTCGATTGTTCTTTTCAACTTGTTTATTTGACTCTTAATTTGATGTGTAAACATTTTTATTATTTTTCGCTGTTTGTTTTTTGTGAAATTTGAGGAAACTCTAATTCGAAAATGCTCTTTCTTACCTTTTTATTTTCGGACCTCTCCTGCTTATTAAGAGATAATATCACTAATTATGGGCAAATATTTCGTAATGCCGTCGTTAGACTGTTTATACTCTCGCAACAATGTTGCTAAGGAGAGTATTATAGTTTTGTTCACATAACGGTTGTTTGTAAGTCCTAAAACTAAAAGAGTCAAGTATAGGGTTATATATACCAAAGTGATCAGGGTGACGAGTAGAGTCGAAATCCGGATGTCTGTCTGTCCGTCCGTCCGTGCAAGCTGTAACTTGAGTAAAAATTGAGATATCATGATGAAACTTGGTACACGTATTCCTTGGCTCCATAAGAAGGTTAAGTTCGAAGATGGGCAAAATCGGCCAACTGCCACGCCCACAAAATGGCGGAAACCGAAAACCTATAAAGTGTCATAACTAAGCCATAAATAAAGATATTAAAGTGAAATTTGGCACAAAGGATCGCATTAGGGAGGGGCATATTTGGACGCAGCCCCCTACTAAGTTTTTTGTACATATCTCAGAAACTACTATAGCTATGTCAACCAAACTCTACAGAGTCGTTTTCTTCAGGCATTTCTATATACAGTTCAAAAATGGAAGAAATCGGATAATAACCACGCCCACCTCCCATACAAAGGTTATGTTGAAAATCACTAAAAGTCCGTTAACCGACTAACAAAAAACGTCAGAAACACTAAATTTTACGAAAGAAATGGCAGAAGGAAGCTGCACACAGGCTTTTTTTAAAAATTGAAAATGGGCGTGGCCTCGCTCACTTATGGACCAAAAACCATATCTCAGGAACTACTCAACCGATTTCAATGAAATTCGGTATATAATATTTTCTTAACACCCTGATGACATGTACGAAATATGGGTGAAATCGGTTCACAACCACGCCTTCTTCCAATATAACGCTATTTCGAATTCCATCTGATGCCTTCTCTGTATAATATATGTATACATTAGGAACCAATGATGATAGCGGAACAAAACTTTACAAAAATACGGTATTTGAAAAATATATAAATGACGTATAATGAAATCTCGATTATCACTTTATCATGCGAGAGTATAAAATGTTCGGTGACACCCGAACTTAGCCCTTCCTTACTTGTTTTTTATTATTATAGTATTGCCCAACAAACATATACGGATTATTCCGGAAACCTGCTGGTTTCAATTATATATACATATGTACATAGGAATAAGTATTAGTTCTATCCTGACTTCCATATTTATTAGGCGGTGTGTATTTATGAAAGAGAGCGCTTCTTGCTCCAACTGTTGTCGCAATAAGTCAGGTAGAACATTACACTCTCACGAAATGCGAAAATATTATAAATATATGTCGTATTTGCATTAAGGAGGATGGAGTCGTGTGTAGAAGTACACGCAAGTGAGGAAAGTTCTCTGATCGCCATTCACTTGGGAGTCGCCAGAAACGATTCTTTTACATATGGCTCAAGTATGCTCTGGGAAGCCAAAGAACATCCGTTTGAAGGCGGACCAAAGTGATAAGGCGAACCATCTCTACTCAGATTTGTGCGCTGGGCTTGGGACCCACCACGTAAAAAACGCCCCCTATGAAAAGGAACAAAAAGCCTCGGAAGAGAATCCCCCCTTTTGATGACGACCATGGCAAACGAATTAAGCAGCTACTTTGGAATGAGTAAGCAATTGAGAAGTAAAGTCCTCTCTCGACGAACAAAAACCAAACTCTTTAAGTCACTCAGACAGGACGGCTGGGAAATTTTGGTGCATCCACCATATAGTCCTGACCGAATCGGACTACCATTTGTTTTGGTCAATGCAGAATTCCCTTAATGGAGTAAAGTTGGCTTCAAGAGAAGCCTGTGAAAATTACTGGTCACAGTTTTTCACCGACAAACCAGAAAAGTTTTACACTGATGGAATAATGTCTCTAGAGAAAAAATTACAAAAAGTGGTCTACCGAAATGGTACATATTTGGGTTCCTTAAAGTTCATAATAAAAAAAATAAGTTGAAGTTTGATTAGAAATACGAAAAGACTTTTTCGACTACCAAATATTACTTAACGCTGGAGAGAGCTATGACATCTCTTTATTATTTCGGGCAGATGTCGACTAGGTGGGTTCATTTCTGGTGTCGGAAAATGCAGGATATATATCCACAATAATTTCATCAATATACTACATACCGCACCATTTGATAATTTTTTAAGTTATCACAGGTTCACTATTTCTGCCAGATTTTGTTCCGAGACTTTATTTTAATGCTCCGCATATGTACATACATATGTGCTATATCCTGGAGTAAAACAAGCTAACGGGATTCAAAATGGCGTTGTATGTGTGTACCACCTAATAATTGAGTGAAATTAAGTCGCTAGGATTCTGAAATGGAGCTTTACTGGGAGCGTTGCATTGGTGTGACATGTGGAATTAGTTGCAGAGCAGCAGTTGTTACTCATAAATACAGTTATCGAACTGCGCAATAACCGCCAACATGCACATGGCTGTATGTACTATGTGCGTGTGTTTGAAAATACGTTTGAAGTGAAAGAAAAATGTCGACTCACGTTTTGCTAATCATTCATGGAAGGATGTGTCAGATATCAGTGGAATATGTGGTGACAGGCCTTCGACTATTAGAAAGCCATCCAGACGTGAGCACTCTGCAAGGCGGAGATGCCAGCAATGTGGATTAACATTGTAATGAATACGCAATATGCTGCAACTTCAAGGGCGAAGACCGCCGCTGAGTAAAGGGCCTCTTGCTCCTGACAAAGGATAATGACTAAGATCGCATGATGCCATTTTATATTCTTCGTACTTTTTACAAAGTCGTACGCATCTGCATCCACTTTTTCTATTTTTTACCAGCAGATGAAATTTATAACAGTTATGAGGAAATTTTCGTTTTCATTATCTATAAACATTTTATGTATACAGCACATAAGCATACATATATGTATGTATGTACATACTTATGTACATACAAATGCGATGTAATGTCGGCTCGAGTGTTTGCTTGTTTGCACTGCATTGTATGACTGCCGGAAACCCTGTAGCACTCAGCCATTGTGTAATCCTGCACGCCATAGTTGCAGACGCTAAGCGTCACAGAGTCTTCGATTCCAAGCGTGGTTGCTTTTGTTCCGAACCAGTGTTGTGTCAATTATGGATTAAATTTGTTTGTAAATGCCTTCATGTTTTTCATTATCATTATGTTTTAATTTCCCTTCAGCGTCCAATTTTTGTTTATTTACAGAAAGGATCGAGCTCATCCATTGTGGCCCTCCGCCTGCCTCTCGTTAATGACTTAATTTGCTCCTTTTGTTGTTCAGCGCTGATATTTATCTTTCGCTCACAAATCCCTTGGTTTCGGCAAAACTATTTCGCAATGCCACACAATAAACAAGAATATGATACATAGTTCACAGCTCAATAGTTCACAGCAAACTTTCGGCCTTGCCGCAATCAATATCTTGGCTCAATATTGAATTTCTACTTTGGAAAAATCACAAACTATTTACTTTTCCTCCTCTAACGTCAGCTAGTTTGCTAGACCTTGCGTAATCCAATTATTTGTGGCAAATGCGTTGCAACAACAACACAGTGCCGAAGAGATACCGCATTTATTGCGCTCAGACGAAGAAGAAAGACCACATATTGCACGAAATTCGATTTGCAACAATGCACCCAGACTCACACACATTCATACTGAGGATAGTTGCGAATACTTAAAATATAAAATTTACAGAATTTTGATACAGGCGAGTGGTGGTCCATTATATATATATATATATATATATGCATATATATGTATATACTTGTGTATATAACACACTGAAATGTGTGTGCGAGACTCACAACATGCAATGTCCACGGCCGCCGCGAGCCTTGAGTTGGACCACATCCAAATTTTTCTTCTGCTGCCGGCCAAATGCATGCAAAATCCATAATTGGCCAATGTATATTAGACAATGGTCCAAATCAAAACGAACACAGTTGAAATTTCAATTAACCACATACCATAACAACGTCTGTATATAAATATGTATATACAGAATATATGTATTTGTAAATATGTGTGTATGAATCTATTTCTATACATGTGTGTGTATGAGTGTAAGCACAAAGCTAAGCGAATAGTTGAAGAGCAAATGGCGAACATGCACGAGAGCGATACAGGTAAGCAAGCCCATTATGAACCCATCACCATGACAATAAAAACTGCCATCGAGGTCAGCATCGACCCCCGCCGCAGCCGCAGCCTCAGCTCCAACTGCGCACATATTTGCCTCGATAAAAACGACAATCAAAATTCAATTGACGCGCCACTGACACACACGTACGCAGATTTCCGGTTGTCTCTTTTCAAGTTTGAACCCAAAACGTTGCCACAAGCGAAGTTGGTTTAATTAAATGCCATTATGTCGTAAAAGTTCTCCGCCAAACGAAAGCACACGCACGCACGCTTAACAAACGCTCTAGCGCTAGTGGCTAGTGGCTGGAGTTTGATGTCATTGGTAATTTGACGACGTCTTCCGAAAGAAAAAGCCTTCATTGAGTTATAATTGTTCGGCTGCACTGCTGAGCTCAGGTAGTGGGCAGTTGTGGGCAAATGGCATGCGACGAACTGCGCGCGTCAATCCAGTCGGACTTTTGACGCTTGACGTTTTGGCCACAATTACCTTATGCTCGTGTAACCGACCGACATCGAACGCTGACCGACTGACTGACTAATGACGAAAGCGACAGCGCATCACCTTCTGCTTCGGCTTTGGCGCCGCATTGTTAACGGCAGTGACATTGGCGTGTGGCAGCGACTGATCGAATTTCTTTGGACCTTCCCGCCTTCACTTTGATAATGACTGTTCGTGTCAGATCGTGACGGAACTGTAACGCTTTTGCTTCCCATTCGCGAGTAGGTTTGCGATTAGAAACGGTTCAGCTTTCTATTGAACTAACCATTTGGACGGACCGACGGTCCAGCAGAAGTGCACAAAGTTCAGGTTTAGTACAGTAATGACGTCCGCGTTCGCTGCACTTTACTCATGGGCAGAAAGATCATGCAATCAAAAACCAGTTGATCCATTTTAATTGTCATGAGCCGTTAGCCAAGTAGATTTCCATCTACAAGATGATCACCAAATACTGAGCGCCGACAGCTAAGGAAATTGCAGCTGCAGCACCGGCAGTAGTTGTTGGACTCTGGTGACTTGTCGCTTTTGTTTCGGTTTGTTGACACAACGACTCGCTCTGGCACAGTGCCGCAGCTGGCGTGATCATGCAACAATTCGGTGCCTCCTTATGAAAATACATTTCTTACTCAAGCGGGATTTTGTTTAAACGACATCAGGTTGCTTATTACTGAAAAAAAAAACTCATATGTATGTATGTACATATGTATGTATGTACAATCCTCAGATTAAATCACCCGAAGGATATTGCTATGTTGCACCTTATTTCGTATATCTATTCTACTTGAAAAGAAGTGTGTTCGTGTCTTCATAAATAAGACTAGGCAATATTGTTCACGGAAACCGTTCGGTTTGTCAACCTTACCCCACCGAAACCTACATTAAATCCCGATGTGCTGGCAATAAACACAAATCCACCACATGTAAATATATACATATGTATATGCCCCAACTGGTCTAACTAGTCGCGTTATTGTTGCACAGATTTCATGCAACATCGCAGCCACAGTAGCCGCCGCCGTAAGTGCACATTTTAGAAACTGTTTTACTAGTTGCAGCAATTGAATTGTTACCATTCATTCAAAGACACATCCATCTTGTCGGATCCAGCCCGGCGGTCCGATGTGGCACCGCGCGCTGTCACTGCAGCTGCGATTGCCGACTGCTAACTGTCTCTGCCCAACCGCACTGCACCACAACTCTTCCAGCATCGCTGTCGTCTGCTAGCATTCGCTGAGGTTCGTTTGCATGCGCCGCCGTTGTCTTGTTCAAATGGTGGAACCAAACAGATGCAAGCAGACCTCAGCAATTTGCAGTTATTAATTCGTTGCGGCAACCAAACTAGAATTTAACTACTGTCGTCGCAGCTTCCATTCTTAATATGCCTCTGCAGCAGGCCATTGCCCATGCAGAGTCGGCTATTCTTTCTAATTTCATCATCATCTCGCAAGCAAGGCAAGAGTCTTGATTACTGCCGAGTGGCGTCTGAGGACTGTCGCTCGATGTGCGTGTCGCGTTCTAATGGCACGATCTGGTAAATGCGTCCGAAATTGTGACCGTTGCACGCAAACTGGTCATTTTCGTATTTCCACGCGTTTATTTGTGTTGCTAATGTGTGGCCCATGGCGCAGGCGCAGGCGCAATCACAAGACGCCAAGAAGCAGCAGAAGCGACAAAATCAGAATAGATGACGGCCGTTTGTGAACATTATAACTAAATTTGCTTGTTCCCGCAAATATTTTCTGTTTTTTTTTCGTTTTTGTTTTTGTTTTGTAAAAGTGGCTTGCAACTAAATGGCTTGCTTGCCATTACTCAGTTCAGAGGACATTGAAGAAAGCCTCTTTGCTGCAAATACCATAGTTTATGAACAATACAGGTCCACTAGTCCCTTAGTCCCTTTACACTTCAAGTTCGAGTCTCTGAGAGAATGCGTAATGGAAATTGTTTCAAAATGTTTCACCAAAAATCCAAGTTTTACCCTCGGCAATATCGGCTTAACCAAGTGCGGCGACAACTCTGTGAGCCACTTGTTCTTCTCGTGACATAAAAACAACTAAAAATGTATCACAACAACGGCCATATATGATATAACGGAGTTCTACAATATATAAGTTGCGAAAATCTTTTTATTTACTAAACATCACAAACTCATCTGAAACTGCACGGACATTTTTCCAAATTAAGTGCACCAGATGCTGCAACGTTGACAAGTCCAACAAGAATTGCTCTATGCCGAATTTGGTTTGAGAGTAATAACTCGTTCATTTAACTTATTTTTTCGGAGGGGAACGGCATTTGGGTTCTTCTGGTCCTTGCAATGCTATCCCGCTGGCATGGTGAGCGTGTAAATATGTGCTTCAATGGTCTGAATAGGTATCCATCAAAATCCGTCATTGTCACCGTCACAGCCGCCTGTTGGTCGCGGCAGTCAAATGTCAAACCGTTTTGGAGTCTTCGAAATTCAACCTTCACAACCTGCATCCAACAACTGTTGCCACATTCAATCAACTACAGTTGACATGCTCAACTGGCAATCCACATAGACATATGCCTGTATGTATGTATGTAAACACATAAGCGCTCGCATGCCTTCACTTGGTTTATTAGCAAACGTTTTGTTAGGTGTCAGAGAGGCGGTGTTCGTCTAAATATTTCTGACACATGTCAAATTCGTTCTCACACTCGGGATGACGTAACGTCGTCGGTGTGAAGTCAAAGTAGCTTTAGTTCTTGCCACATTAAGATTGATAAGGATTGTGTAATCGGGAGAAAAAGGTGATAATTCGAGTAAAAAAACAGTGTTGCATGTCACTAAACACGGCGCAGTTGCTTTTGCTGCGCTATCATGGGGTTCTGAAACACTTCTACTTTTATTTGCGATCAAAGGAACATACAAAAACAAAACTAAAAACGTTTCACTATCAGCTTCATGTTGAGGTCTTGTGGTGGCCCAAAGCGCCACCGCTCTAGCTTCGGTGGCAGTTTTGCCAGATTTGCCGAGCCGTTGCGCAACATATGGGTAGACCTCCAAGGCAACGAGTGGTACACACATACAATATGTAGAGTGTAACCCAGGCGCAACGCTCGCCGGCTAACTAGTCGACGTCGCCAGTAATGGGGCAGTGGCGGTATTTGCATTTTTCGCTGGCGGTGCTGCGTTGACCACAGCTTCTTATCAATGCTGAAATCTCGACAACAGCAGACTCAGTCACTGCGGAACATTCAACATGCCAACGCCATCAGCGCGTGTGCTGCAGCAATACCACCGATCATTTCGATAACCAACACTAACACTAACCGCACACCAATAACGCTGTTGCCATCAATGCGTTGTGCGCAATTGTGTTGCAAGTTGCTTTGTAGTACCACGACCGCGACGAGGTAATGGGAAAACCTTGTAATGCCATTTCTGAGGATCGGGCAGGACGAAAGCGATCCGCGAACCATTGCCGGGCCTCACTAAGCGACGGCCATACAGTGTTGTCGCCAAATTCAAAAGAACACTATTCGTAGTGATCGCCTAGAGCAAAAGTGCCGCAAACGCTTCCAAACCCATATTCCATACCCAACTGAGACTGATCTAATTTAAATTTTACGCTTAGTTGACTTTAATTTTCTCTATCCTTTTCTTTGTTTCTACACGGACTAGTATGACTTAGGACCGCTGCCCGTGGAAGCATTGAACCACTTTCAGAATCTCTAAGGCACAATTCGCAACCTGCAGAAATCTGTTTGCTGAGCGGCGATTTCCTCAAATGAATAATTATCAAAGACAATTGGAAGGCCAGAGAGTCTCGTGCATCGAACAAGTTGAACAGGACACATGAGGTGCGGATCAGCCTTTGTTGCGCTTAGCGCCATGCGCTATCCACCTACACATACCTACTTACCTAAGGCGGGCACACAAAAGAGGTAGGCAAAAAGGCTAATAATTACGGTTGTGAAACAAAGCAGCTGTTTTGTTCGCAAATTAAACGTCAGCTTAGCAGGACAAAGGACACAGCATAAGTAAAAAGGGCAATCTATTATCCCGAGGGCTTATACGGAGCACGATTAATCGCCAGAACGGCTGTCGAAGTGTGACACTCCGCACAGAGGCACTTGATCGACACTTGTCAGTTGACTGCTTCCAGATCCCTGCTTCCAGTCCCAAGCGGTGGACACAGCTTCAGAGTCGGCAATGGCAGTTGCAGTTGTCAAACGAGCAAACAGCGTGTACATCAATTATCACAGCAGAAACAGTAACTACTTCAATAGTTGTTGCCCTTAATGCTTCGGCAATCCTTCGAAGGACTTTTAAACGGCAGCGCCATTTCATTAATCAAACAGTTGAACTTTCGCAAAAGAACAGGTACAATACATAGTACATGTATTTCCTTTAGAAGCTGCCTTAGCGCCGCTCCGATCCCTTGGGCTGGTGCGTGGAGCGCCATTTGATTCACCTGTGCCGTATTCCTTAGCGATCACATCCTGTGCGGAGCTGCTGTGCCAGTATAGATTGCCACAAAACAATCGCAGAACGACAATGCACGAATAGCCGCCCATTTTCCGGCTTGGCGGTCACAGATGAAAAGCGGCTTTCTTGGAACTCCTTTTCCTAGTCACGCTGATTGGTCTGTATACGGCGCCCACCTGTGGCGCTCATGCTTGGGGGAAAGAGAGTGACGTGTGATGGTGGCGGTGGCGATGGCGCTGCTCTCCCGGTTCACTTATGAATATCACAAAATTAAAGTTGTTCTCAACATATACACATACAAACATACATATGCCGATAACCAATCAGTTCCATTTGATTGGGCAACGATGACAAAGCAAGCGGCCCTTTAGGCTCTACTATGTGCATGTATGCACGTTTCAAATCATAATTAATAACAATCATTCATTATGGTTTACAACATTTTTGGCATTTTGCTCTCATGGTTGTGTTGTTGCAATGATCCGCGTAAAATTGTACTTTCATTGCTGCATAATTAACTCGTAATGCAATTGTTATTTTTTAAGGGCCGAGTAATAGCAGGAGGCTCTTCACATTGCCTTTGTTGGCCTGTCACTGCAAGAATTCTTCAAATTGTGACTTTTGTACGAAATCGATTTTCCACAGACATGCCTTGGGAGTGAGTGATCATATTTTGGACGGCGAACCGATCAGCTTTTTGGCGCTGCATTGCTGCTGAAATCAACCAATTCGGAAAATTTCATTCGATAAAGAATTGTTATTGAAAATACATATGTATTTAGATGCTGTTAGAGTATTTACTCATCTTCAATTTTACATAGTATACTGTTATTTATAAAAGAATGTATATATAAAAGTAATATGAGAAACTCGCATTCCTAAAATGGCTGACATATTCAAATTCCAACTGATTTCTGGAAATCAACGCTCTGCTTGCTGGACAAGTACTTAAAGGGTACGCTGACTGCTTTGCATGTTTCCACCACTTTTATGATTTTAAATTGCTGCTAGAGAAAACATATACATATGTGTGGGTATTAAGCAATTATTCGTCAACCCTTAAAGTATAATTTAATATGGCGCGACATTCCATTATTTTCGGCACAATACATTAGAATCGAAATCAAAGGCGTTGTTGGTGGTTCAAACTCTCTTGTCGTGTGACTGCGGCGGTGGGAGTTAAAGCATGGCAAAATTCCATTTTTGTCAAGAAAGATTTGCATATGCACTTATGTATGTATGTACATATATAAAATATTGAGCTTGGGACAGTCCAAGAGCGTAAAAAACTTCTTCTTGGGTCACACAAATTCCTTCTAGTCACAGATGACAGAAAATTGAGAAATTTTCAAAAGAGACAAAGACAAGTCTTCTTAAAAACATGTTTGACCTGCCGTGAGTGAAGCACCTCTCCATAGTGTCAATCAAACTTTGAAATGATGCCCCTGATTGTACTCATGAGTACCAGTCAGTCCAGATATCCAGGATAACCGTTAGACCAGATTTACACAATTGCAACTGAATAAATTAGAGGGTGCTGGCCCTTCAGAGCTTTCAGGCACACTTAATGAAAAAATTATTTGCACAAAAACTAAAAATTTGAAAATACATACAATGCATTTCCCTGAGGGCTGAGGCCGTGACCGTGGCTGTTCCTGACTGTTTCTGTTTGATTTTTTGCTTTACTTTTGATTTTGGGCATGGCTTTTTATTAATTATGTCCTCAGTGCCATTTTCTCCTTGCCAAGCAATATTGGTCCAGCCCCTCTGCGCTATTGTTGTTGCTGTTAATGTATAGTATATACATATGTACACGAGCACTCGTATGCAAATGAACACACGTGTGCACACACACAGTTTGAGCTTATGAGCGGCTCATTATGATTTTCACATAATGAATGTTGAATGTTGTCATTGCAAACGACGTCGAACCACCACCGAGCGATACGCCGTCGACAGGACACACACTCGTTCATCACCACGGATCATCAGCGGAGGCATATTCATAACAACCTTCGACAGCACAAACGCGGTACGGGCATCATCAACCCTGCAGGAGCTGTGGGTGCTCTCCAACCGAAGGCGAAAGGGTGATTTCCGCTGCTCGATCCTTGTCACACACACTCCCGTACATGTGGAGGACTTGTTAAGTCCTTGTCGGCTTCATATTTCAAGGCTCGTTCAGGCTGGCAAATAACAATGCGCGCAGCGACAACAAAAACAACACGAATATATGCGAAATGGCAAAGGATTACAAGTTATGAGTTATGAAAATGAAAATGAAAAACGCCGCTCAACGCGTACTTAACATCAGAATTAATAATACTAGCGCATCACACAACGATAAGCGTGCAGGCAACAACAACAAATAAAACAACAATGACGTAAACATTGCCGCCAAGTCACAATAAAGAGTACGACAATTCAGAGGTCTCACCAAGACCAGATTTATAACCACTCGCATCCCCCTTCCCATCGCTGCCCCGCATCATGTTCATATTCATAATTTTATTTGTCGCACACACGAGGGTTCGGAGGCATAGTCCAGTCGTGCAATCAACCCCTTTCTTGCGATGAAGCCACTGCAAAAGAGTGGATACACGTCACTGTGTTCATAATTTAACTCGCCCGGATTGTTTTTGTTTAGTGCCCTTAACGAATATTGAAATGGGCAGAAGTATGTCATTAACTCAGGGCTTTTTGTGCTCGCTTCCTCTTTGCCTTGCTAATTATCCTCCATTGATCTACATATATATTATACATATTTCAAGTACATATACATATGTACATACACATATATGTGCAAGTTTGAGTTTACATGAAGGAAAGAGTTATGAATTGCGCCAAAACAAGGAACCAGACGCAAAGACCACGACGCACAAAAAGTTGAGGATTTCATTTAAAAAGTTAATATAAAAACTTAAAATCGTTTTCTAATCAACATACCAAGATAGTCAACAAAATAGATTACATCGTGTGTAGTTGTAGTTCGAAGAAGAAGTTGGAAGAAGTTACATAATAGTCTGCAAATATTTATCTGCCTTGGTCTTCGCATACGATAAATATGAAAAAGGTTGAAATTGTAAATAAAACGCAAAATATTTAATTGTGCATCAATATTTCTTTTGTCACCTTCAGAGATATCCCCACCAGATGTAATCAAGGATTTTTCCGGTCTTTGAAACACTTTTCATAAGCACTTTTTGGGATGGTCTTCAGCTCCTTCAACGAGTTTTGTTTTATCTCTTCGATCTTCGAGTTCCACGGAGTGGCAATTTCAGTTCGAGGAACAAGAAAAAATCACACAGAGCCAAATCCGGTGAATACAGTGTTTGATCGATGTAATTCATTGCGTGTTTTGGCTTTAAATTCGGTAACAATGGTGGCTTGATGCGATGGTGCATTATCATCGTGTAAACCAAACTCATAAGCCCATGTCTCACGGCAGTAATAATGCTCTCTATGAATGTGGGATCGAATTCGCACTATCAAGCATGTCCAATGAGACCTGTCTACGGTACTCTTTTTGAAAGAAAAACTTCAGCTTTATCGGAACTAGTCAAGCAAGCACATTTCATACCCAAAATATCCACCAAAATCATTCGAACGGACTCGCAAGAGAGTGAAGCTCTCTTGCCATCTCTCTAGGAGAGATGCCTGACGATTTTCAAGTACCAAATTATTCACTTTTTTGATAATTCATCAGTGTAAGATGTTGAAGGTGGTCCAGAACGAGGCATGTCTTTAACGATCTCTCGACCGCCTTTGAAGGCATTCTACCACTCGTAGGCTTGTGCTTTTGAAAAATGACGCACCGTGAGAATTTCGTGTGCAACGACTCCGCACACGAAATTTGGTTTAAAATTTAAAATTTGAGAGAAATTATATGTTCGATATTTTTATCCATTGTAATTACTGAGGTGTACCGACTTAAGCAGCTGCTGTAAAAAAAATCGCATATTTGGCATAGTAATTAAGGACAGTGATACCGAGTTTGCAAAATTCAATTTTTTTGAAATATCATTTAACCGGGGAATTTAATTACAATTTCCGGGTGCTTTTTTGTCACAAAGTATATTTCCAAATCCACATGAACCAGATCTATGCCTAGTGAAGTTTCAACATACTTGCATTTGAATTTGTGAGCAAGAACTTAAATTTATATCAAGCCTCGCTGGTAGTGACCAATTGTTGCGGATTTAATTGGCTTCTATATAATTCCAGTCACCGCAAAATAACTGTATGACTCTGTATTTTGTTATAGAAATTTTTGTGATACTTAGTAAGGAAGACCTTGAGTCCACAACCGGGTGATTTAAAGCTTCTATAAATAGCTTTATCTTAGAAATACTCGTAAATGTTTGTATTGTCTTGCTCTCGTGAACAAAAATCTATAATTTAGGATTATTATTATTGATATTGATATTATTCATAAGGGCGTATAGAGTAGGGTAGAGATAAAGATATAGATATAGAGTTGCACATCCCTATATCCCTTCAATCGGGCTGGAAGCTAACCCAAATAAAACTGAAATGGTTTTATTTACGAGAAGGATGGCTCGCGCTTTCAGCATGTTGACAAGATGAAATACCTGGGGCCTTTCCTTAATAGAAACTACTAATGGGAGCCAAATATTGAGAAGAGAGCAAGGAAGGCATCAGTTTATTAGTGTTGCTGTACACAAACTGTAGAGAAGAGACAAGCTCTATGAAACCGTAGTCAAACGAACAATGTTTTATAGTGAAGGGCGCCGAAAAGACTACACTAGCTAAGAAGCGTGAACGTGTCCAAAGAGCGGCCCTCTTCGGCATCTGTGGTGCAATGCAGACTACACCAACAATTGCACTTAATGCCATTCTCTATATCGCACCAATGGCTATTGCCGGCAGATGCATTGCTGCGAAAGCCACTATAAGCCTTACAGATGCTGGGTATATGAAACGATCCAAACAGGGTAGCGCAAAAATTCTCTCCTCCTTCAATTGCATCTGCGAAAACTTGGACCCCTGCGTCCCAAGAGTCTGCTTCTCTGCTCACATGCCAACGAGGGATGTGGACGAGGGATAAGAAACGCAGTGAACTGTATCACCGATGGGACGAAGTTAGGAATAAAAGCTCGAGGAAAAGTCTTCCTTAAGGAGCTCTCTCTTAAGATTTGGCTTACGGTTATGGAACTACTGTTTTGTTTTACAAGCGGTAAGCTCGCAAACTGTGCGCTGAAAATTAGTCAAGTAGTGTCAGTCCTCACTGGAAATAGCATCAAGATAATTCAGCCTCGTTTAGCTGCCTGGTCATAATGGATTGGCTAAGAACTGCAAAGCCGATGAGCTAGTAAGAGGGGGCTTGGCAAGCGCTGGTTGCCAACGAGCTCCTGTGAGGCTGCGATATCCTTCTAGCCTAGAAAAGTACACAAGAGCTCTACTAAATAGTGTCATTTTAAGTCTCTTCGTAATATTTTCCCCTTCATATTTTTGAATTCACAAAAAAATCAAATTTTTCTTCTCTTTTAAAAATTATTAACTAAAATATATGAAAATACAATTTGCCAAATATCTAGCGAGGGTTCGCCTTTGTGAAATCTAGAGTCTTACAGATTACCTTAAGATTTTCTACACTATTAAATGCTCGCCGAGGTGCAGGTTGAAATACTTTTCCACTAATGTGAGATATTTGTCGGTTCGACGAGTAACGATGCGAAGCCATGTCCCTCTACGATCAGCGAGAAAATACTCTGCATTTCTCACAATTCAAAGTCAGTTTTTGATGAACTCCAATTTAAAGGATATTTCGAAACTCATCCGACACACATACCAACACATAAGTAGATATTTATGCAGGTACACTTCTATTTAATAATCGTTTTGATTAATGTCATCTCGCAGAGCAGAAAATGACAGAATAACATTGGCGTCAGCGGTCCTAACCTCTTTGTCTACAGCATTGTTCCTCATTACGACAAAACTATTGTCAGGAAATAATGACAGTCATTAGAAATTTCAATGGTCTCTAAAGGTGCATATGTACATACAATGTATGTATGTATGTATCATGCAACTACTCAAAATGTCTCCTTGTAAGTGTTTAAAAAATACAAACGTCTAGCATATACGAAATCCATCAGTAAAAATCAAATTCTTCCAGACACGCACACACACACATTCATACATATCTACATACATACATACATACATACTATATTGAAATAGAAATTTGACGAATAGCTTAGCAGAAAATTACAGCATGTGACGGATCTGGCAGTGCTGGGCGAAGAAAGTCCAGAACACAAAACACAAAATAAGCGGAGCAAACGAATCGCCCATTTGCTGTGCCCTTGCCTGGCCTCTATCATTAGATTGACAAACAGTCAGCAACGAAATCACACATTGGTAATTGTCTATCTCCGGTCCCTCAGCGCACCACATGCCGCTTGAATGCAACTACAAAGTACGCCGTAAAGTCGCTCTTGAGCGCGTCGTCGTTTCTGCGCACACCCTTGCATTTTCGTTAGTTGCTCGTTTCTTCACGAGTAAGGCCGATAGCGCTCTCCAACAGAGTACGTCGAGCGTCGCACGTTAACGCTCTGCCCCAACCTGTTAAAGCAAAAATAATAACTGATCGACAAATAATTTTCGGGGAGAGGAGATCATTCAAAAACGCTTCGTTGTAGCTTGTGGAGGGAAATTGTGTCATTTATCGATTCGACATGTGTAGGATAAATCGTTGCCGTGTGAGTATGTATGGATGTGACCGCAAAGTGTTTCGGGCGTTTGTTGTTTTTAGCCAGTTGCACTTTTCGCTGGCTCTGCGTGCAGTCCTTTCAGATTTGCCGCCTACACAATCGGCAACAGCAGCACGAAATGCGCTCGAAAGCAGAGATTAATGTATTGCACAGGATTTGACAACCTTTTGTTTTCCTGTTGTCCTCTTCGTTATTCTTTAAGAGTTGGCGGCAGGTACATTCCTGACGACAATTTTGTACATTGTCATTTCTGTTTTGCTTGTGAAGTTCTAGAGTTTGGTGCTGACTTCTTGATCCTTCGCCTGCGCCAGAGCAATGTTGTTGTGCACACTCTCTGCCGCAATCCACTTGAATCGGCTGATTGTCATTTCAATTTCGACCTTTTATTGTTTTGTCAATTTCGTCAAGTGTTGCACGCTTGTCACATTCTGTCAATTTCATCTGTTTTGCTGCCATGTCCGTCCGCCAACCCGGTTTTGGACGCTATTGTCCCTTAATTGGTTTCGCTGCTTTCTGTGCTCTTAAGTTGTCGCTTTGAGGCTCGAGGCGGTGCCTGACTTGTGTGACAACAAGTGTCCTGTTCATATCTGTCATTCGGGGCGCAAGTGTATGGGTGTGTGTGTGTTTCTGACATTCTCGAGTGAACCAGCGACAGGTATTCTAATTGTCTTCATGTTATTTGGGTGCTCTCGTCCAATACTTGCTGTGACGACCCTTTCCAGAGCCTCTGCTCATTGCGTTCCTGCCACTTTCGCACTCTTGGTGGGGTTCCTTTTCTTATCGCAATATTTGCTTTATGTGCGTACTTTTGTGGTCTCGTAAATGCTCATAAACGGTTGTTTAGAATATTTATTTTTCGCTTATGAATTTGTTTTGATTTCTTTTGTGGTTCCTTTGTTGTGGGTGTACAACTGGCACTGGGCCTTCGCACTACTTGCTCAAGAATATAGATGGATGGATGCATGTATGATGTTAAGTACCGCACAATGAATTTTAGTATCTTGCTGCTACGAATGATGAGGTGTTAACTTTTAAATATTTTTATGCATCATTGTTTACAAAACAATTAACATTCTGCCAAAGCGCTGCCTTTCGACAAATAAGACAATAAATGCTCTGAATATTTTTTGCTCTTAATGTTATTTGTTAAATTAGACTTAATTGAGATATGTTCCGAGAACTCTTCTCAAATACATATGTATGTGTTTCAAATTTTTTCGCGTTTTTCCAAAGGTTTTTTCTACAAAATGCTATTTCTGGATGTGCCAATAATCCAATAATTTTTAATATTAAAACACAATACGAGTTGAAGAGTCAGCTAGTATTTATTACTCTCAAATCGCAAAGGCTTATTGCATACGAGTTATGAAAAACTCACCGCATAACTATTATTCAGTGAGTAATAAATAAAGTTATAAATTACTCTTATTTTGAAAGCTAAAAAATAAAATTAAAAATGTAACGTAATCACGTGAGGAAAAAATAAAAATTTGGAAGATTTCGACATATTTGTGCAGTCCAATAATATTTTCTATTGGTACTCGTATGTACATCACAAATAGTATATCCGACCCTTCCTTTATATTAATATTTTAGTCAAAAATTATGAAATAACTGTTATTTGGTCCCTGATTAAAAATGGTTCTGGAATCTGTGAATGTATGGTAATTTCCATCACTTCATTTATTTTCTTATTTTACATAAATGATGCTCTATTTCAAGACACGAAAATTGGTTGAACTTTAGCGGAGGATTTCAGATTTGATATTTTGAACTACTCGATTTTTTTCATTCATAACTCTAGATATACTTTACAAGCATCTAAAAATTTCCAACTGAAAAGGGAAGCTCCATTTTTCTTGAATTTCTTAAATACAAAACGAAGAACATTATATTTTGACTGATATTAAACATTTGAAGGCTTTCAAGTTTCAGTGTTCAAGGGATTCAGTCCACTGTCGATTCGTTAGGAGTGAAACCCACTGTTCTTCGGCATAACTGGTATTTAGCACGCTTAAGCAGTGCTAAAAATATGGCCGGGCTTTTCTGCATGTTTTGTTGTAAGCGACTTGGCGTTGTTTAGCAAATTCGAGATCGAATCATTTTCAGGTACTTTGTATGGTTATAATTTTTATTAGGAACGCCACAGAGGATTCTCTAAGTCTTAGTAGAAAAATATTTTGAAGTGCCTATTTGGAGTGTCAGGTTTGGACTGAAAATTCTATATATGTACATATGTACACATCAATAGAAATATGCTCCCATTGTAACTAGTTGCAATTTTCAACCATCCAGAGCCTCATTTAGTCACATTCTATTATCAAATGGATTTTCTTCTTTTTATACTGTAATCAGGTTTTATTTAGTCTTTAGAGTTAATTGTGAGTCTTAGAATACTCAAACATTTTAACGCCCGATATTCCATACATATGTACATATATGAAAACATAGAGTTATTTTATTTAATATTAGATACATGTAACTGTACCTAGAAAACGCTGTCCACTTTTATTATTAATTTTCCAACGAGACACGCACTTGCATAAGCCTCACAAATTATGAACTCATCTCAGAAAGACAACAAAGCTAAGTAATTTCCATAATTTTTGTCCCACAAGGTGCTATTCAATTAAAATCCACCCCAGCCCAGGCCGGATAGTTCCCACCGCATTTTAAATGAGTTATACCAGTGTTTCATATTTCAGTAACATTAATTTCGTTAATTTTCGTAATTATCCGACGGCGACAATCCGCTGACCGCTGCAGGTTGGCATTAAATGTGCGCGTCAACGATGCCAATCACTTTGTTTTATGCTAATTTAAATATTTTAACTTCTCTCAAGTGGAACCACTAGTCCACGCTGGTGGTGAGTGCCGATGCATAGCCCCCGGAACGCAATGCACGCCACTTCGGGTACCGTAAAGATAAGGATCGCATGCGATCACTTTAATGCCGTTTGTACACAAACAGACACGTATGCCGAGCTCGTTCTGTGAGAGTCCGCCAGTTGACAACGAGTCGGGTGACATTCACGCACGTCACGGAGAGGATGGGGAAGCAGTTAGTTTGACCGAGGCACTGCGACCACTTGTCACTTGAATGTTCCAATTTATATTTCTTACATATTTACATGTTGTTATTGTTATATAATTCAAAATAAAAATTTTGATAAACGAGGTCGATATATTTATAGGTAAATACTCATACCTAGCTTGTATGAAAAGCGAAAAAGGTGTATGTACATACATATGTAGCCCTCCAAGTACTTTTCAATTAAATACATATATGTACATGTGTGTGGGTTAGTGACGTAATTACTTCAAAGCGGTTGCCGGCACCTCCCCCCTGCCCCCTGCTCATTAGTCACTGCGCGGGATACGCTTTGTTTGGACCACAAGCCCGCATTACGCTCATTTGAAGATGTGTTCGTGTGCACTGTGTGTGTGTGAGTTCTTCCAAACGTAAGGCTGAGTGTGTGTAAACAAATACTTGAGAGCCAGTACCGTAGGGATGATCCACCATAAAAATGAAAAATGTTCCATGTGCGAGGCGTGTGTAATCGTGTTTGTGATCCAATGTAAATACCGAGGATTGTTGGCGGTGAGCACATGGGTGTGCGTGTGTATTGCTTTTTGTTTCGACACAGATAGACGCGCAGACAATTGCGACAGTTGTTGTGCAGGTCCTGCTTACCGCATGTTTGATTATGGGACACCGAACTGGCGCAATTAATTGTATTTCATCTTTGATGAATTCGTTCCAGCGCAGACGTGAGATGATCGTGCCCCTGATCACCGGCCGAGCTCGAATGCCCTTGAAATCAGCGGCGTAACTGCTCTCGGAAATGGGCGAGCACCACCGAAGAAGAAGCAGAGTAGCAAAATGAAAGCATATCGAAAGTACAACAACGGAAAACGAAGCGAGAAATAGACACAATCGAATATGTATCATATATGTACATACATATATATTATGTACATATGTACATATACATTCATTGCCACATGTACATTTATTTTATGTTAGACCTATACTAAAAGCGTGATAGAGGAATTACTAAGCAGATATTACAAAAATAACAAATGCAAAACAACTGTTTCCCAAATGCAAATACATAGACAAGACATTGCGTCATTGCATAGCACTAGTGATGCACCGATGCCTGCGACAGGATAATGAGAGCGACGACTCAACACCGTAGTGTCAATTGTGCCATAGTGATTGTGTACAAGCCTTCCGAGAATCCTTCCGTTCTGCGAAGAAATCAGCGACTTGTCAAATGCGAGTGCGATCCATGCGATGACCGTTTTTCCTTCATGAGCCACGAAATTCATCAACTGTTATTGATCCTGAGCAAACAATCGGCGGTAAACGATCAGTAAACGGAGACGAACTGGTCTCGTGTGGCAATTGGCACAACGTTACAATTAAGGTTGTGAATAGCCAGAGCAAAATGACGGCGTCGACAGTGATGACGTAACGGCAGCAGCGAAAAATCACATGTCTCGCTTGCCAATATGTGTCCTCCTTGCAACTTGCCGAAGGAAGTCGCCGAAATCTCCATATCCTTATCACAAAGACGGCCTGCCCTTTGATCTAGATTGTTCAACGCCAAAACTGCGATTTGTTTACTCAATACGCGTCTACAAAATACACACACATCCTCGAAAACAAGCGATCAACACGCATACGCACATATGAGTGGATTTCTATGTACATACATATGTATGTACCTACGCGTGTACTAACGTATATGTACTAAAATTTGTATGCAAATACGAAATCAGAGCGATTACAATGTTTGACTAACCTTGTCGCCATTGTGTGCTCACATCCGAAATTGTAGTCGTATGTCAAACAGTGACAAAGAAAGGGACATTTGCCAAACGAAATATCAACTAAATGATTTTTCCAGTGAATCGCCAAGTCTCCCTAATCGTGGCTTACTCAGTGATAACAGCGTTGGAAGGATACAAACAGATTCATTGAAGAAATTATAAAATAATCTGCCTTGGCCAGTGGCCAACAGCATTCCTTCGAATTTGATATCGAAAATCTTCATAATCACGTCAATATGTATATTCTCAGAAACTTGTGTACTACATGCATATGTATTGTATGTATTTAGATATTCAAATATCAGATAAATATAGAGTTGTAAATCGTTCAATCGTTGAGAATCTCAAAGAGTTATCGAGTTTCTTATATAATAGTTTATTAGTATAATCCACCGGATGTTCTAGAACGCTGATATTAGTTATATGGGGCCAAGTTTTAATCCGACTATTTTCTTAATTTCTATAATAGACATATCTCACACTTTGACCGATATTTTCGGTAGAAAGTCAGCCATCGGCTCCGGAGTCCACATTTCCGGGATCTGGAGGCTTTATTTATGACAATTTTAGTTTTTTATTTTATTATTATTATTTTTTTATTTTTATTATTTTAATAAAATAATGCTATATGGTCTGAATTGGCCGCTCCAAAAATGCGCGGCACTTTGGAAAAGAAAAATACGAGTGCAAAATTTTAAATCGACATTTCAACACTGAGGAAGTAGTTAAACTTAATAGTGTCGAAAATATCAAAAAATTACTATATTTTTCAAAACGAACCGTTGTTCTGTTTCGCGTTTTTTTTATTGTTAAGGCCAACGACAAAAACCTATAATTTAAGTTTTTATCAAGTTATATGACAGACATCCGCGTATCAATTCATTCGATCATTCTATCTTGATATACGAACATAACCTTACTGCTATATATGTAAGTATGTATGATGTATGTATATGGTATACGTATCATTCTAAGGTGGAATACGCAACTTTAACCTCTTTACAACATGTTGCGAGGGTATAAGCACAACATTATATATACATACATATGTATGTACGAACTGTGCATTTCCAATTTTACTCCAAATTCATAACTCTGTGTATGTTCATAATCCAGCCCGTTTCTTCTCTCTTCCATTTACGATGTGAAAATCTATTTTAATTTACAGCAAAGACAAAACGCCAAAAACAAAGGAGCGACAACCGACAGAGAGCAACAAAACGAAGTCGTCCGAAGCTGCAAAAGCATTCATTGGAATTGAATTAACAATTACAGCAACCGGTTATTGTTGGACAAGTGGACACAGCACAAAAACAAAAACAAACTCTTTGAAAAGCCATTGTGGAAATGCACGTGGAAAGGGTTGTGTTATTTAGAACTGACTCGAGTCACTCGAGTTTGGGTGGAAAACGTAGATGTCAGTAAAACATGCAATTGCAAAAGCAAATATGCGCAACTCAAATACATAAATAATATGCGAGGTCTTGTCTGTTGTGGCCTGTATACGTTGTAGGGAAGAGTGTGACTACCACTTGGAGAATCGTTAGTCTATATCACCGCTAAAGTCACAGCAAAAGACACAGTGAAAATTTCGCGCCGGCTTAAAGCTTCCAAAACTCGCCACTTGTCGGCGTTGCACCCCGACGCTAAGACACGTAGAGCAAAATAACAAAAGCTCAACCAAAAATTGATCATGCTAAGAGTAACGACGGATACGTTATAGTTTATTGGAACTGCATTGTTTGCTTAACTATAATCGGGATACATCGGTCACTTTCAGAGATCCATGTTCTTCGGCATGGCACATTTTGGAATCCTATTCTTTTAATTCTAAATCATGAAAACGAAACGGTAAATAATAATAAATAAGGATGAAAATTATTGGTGTTCCTTCTTTAACCGTCCCATACGATCCGTTCTAAAAAAGCCGTAATTAATCTCATCAAATTAACATAGATATTATGTGTTCGGGTATAAGTTTACTCATCCATAAACTCAGAAGATAGTACTTTTTCTTCTTTACTGGCGGCGTAGACACCGTTTAGGCGGTTATAGCCGAGTTAACAACAGCGCGCCAGTCGTTTCACCATTTTGATATATGGGGCCAGATGGAGATTCCGAGCGAAGTCAAATGAGTTACGAGTTTACGAGAGAAAAGTTCTGCGGAAGATTTACGGTTTTTTGCGCATTGGCCATGGCGAATACCGCATTCGATGGAACGATGAACTGTAGGACATAGTTCCTCGATTTAAAAGACAGTGGCTACGCTGACTAGGTCATGCCTTCCGAATGAACGAAAACACTCCAGCTCTGAAAGTTTTCAACGCAGTAGCCGCCGAGGGAAGCAGAGGAAGACCTCCACTCCGTGGGAAACACCAGGTGGAGAAGGAACTGGCTTCGCTTGGAATCGTACAATCTCAGAACATATATAATGTGATACTTTGAGAAATACATATGGTAAGTTGTGTGTGCCCATTTACTTTTTTCACCAAACCAAATGTTGCTAAGTGCAGAATAACTACCCAGGATGGCGTCCCCAGTAGAGCTTTATATATACATACATATATAGTAACTAGCACAAAACTGGCTAGCATTAATTCTAATCCAATAGTCGTTATGATACGGTAGAGGTAAGAGAGAAATATTTGAAATCAAATATCAATTGCAACCGGATTTAGCACTGCCTTAACAGTTGGAATTACTTTATTAAAAAGTAAGGTTTTCATTCTAGTCCTCCAAGATTCATATAATTTTGCAAGCACATAGAAGTTTACATCCGCGAGCCGAAGCCAAGCCGAAAATCCCGTTTCCCTTTTAGACCCGAACTTAATAAGGTATTTAGTTTAAGCATAAAATTTAAGTAAAATAGATTTCTTGCTATGTAAATGCTTTGTCTTTAATCGCAAACGTCTCTCTACGAGATGAGAAAACGTTATTACTTGTGTTAGTGAGAAACACCACAAGGGCTATTGTTCGTATACACGCCTAAGGATGAACGCTCGAAATATTGTACAATATAAATATCATTCGCTCCCAAATATACATATGCATGTACATATATTTAATTGTTGAACTTGCACTTTCATTGTTTTTCGTTTAGCCACATTCCATGCACATTTCCTTTTCCTGTTGTTGCCGCCATTCACAATCTGTTTGTCATGTGCTCCCTTTGCATCGGTTGCGCTTTTGTCGTTTCACCGCTTCGTCAATTCCATTGTGGAAGCTTTCTAACCCACTGGAAGAGCCGCATCCGATGTTTAGCTGACGCCAAACCTATTTCTGGCATGTTAATCACCAATCAATACTGAAAACCATTTCCTTGATTAAAAATGTATCCCTGCTCGGCTGAGGGGAATGCGTGACGCGCCGCCACCCCTTCCCAAGTTCCTAAGTGACTGCAATGCGGGTCAATATTTGCAGTTCTGTCAATGCACAAACATATGCTTACATACAGACATGTGTGGGTATGTGTGTGTGAATTAGCAAGCTCAAATCCTTAGGTCAGAGAATTTATGAAAATATTCACATAATACATACCTACATACATACATTCATATACATACTATATGTATATAAAGCACAAATCAAAATCTGCAAAAATGAATAACGGTTTCAATATTTATAAAAAATTCAGCGCCGGATGCTGGAGACATGTTCGGTCGGATGGTCCACTAACTATGTATGTATGTATGTCTGTATGGGGACGATTAACAATGAATTTTCAAATGTAAATTTTGTAAAAAATAAAAAATATTTTTTTATAGTTTCTCATCCATTTTGGAAGCAAGTATACTTCGCTTTAAGGCATTTTTCGAATCAAAGAAGTTTGAGTGGCTTGAAATGGGGAACTTAAGTTCGAATGTTCACAAGTTCATACATACATATGTATCCAGTTCATCCAAACACACACACACAGACGCGTGAGATTGAACACGCACACATACATACATATGTGCATACATAATAATGTGACTGCATGCCCCGAATTTTCGAGCATGCGACAACGATATCCATTAGTGGATGACGGCGTAAAACGGCGACAGCGATGACTGTGTCTAGTGAAGCCCAAATCGGCGTTGGCGACGACGTCTGCGGCGACATCACATGTGATTGACAGGCAATGACAAGTGATTTTGTTGCTATTGTGCAGCCCCAACGCTGCGGACCCCGCATAGTCCGAGTTCTGTATTCACCTCATCGCTCGAAACTAATTGTGTCGTCAAAATACAATTTTGACATTATTCGCTTTTAAAATTACTGCGCACACCAGCGCCGCCCTCACCCATGGGCACCGGGATAAGTACCTTCACGCCTGCTACCGAAGGAGCCATGTACGCGCAAGTGTGCTCACACATACGGAGAATGACGATGACGATGCTGTTTGCTTTTTGTCAACAAGGCACAAGGCTGCTTCGGCGCATTTAATTAAATAAATTAACATTTGCCGCATATTTCTTTGCTTTTTTAAGTGATTTTACTTAAAACATTTGACAATTATGACAATTTGACACTCTGTCTTTCAAAATCAGCCATTGTGGTATTTTGTTTGTCATGGATTTGTAAATGTTTATGGAGTTTTGTCATTTGGCGGCTTCGACTTCAGAATTCTTGACAGTTGTTTGTGTGAATGCTCAACTTGTTTCCATAAAACATACATGGATGCTCGTGAATCACCGAATTAGGCTACACTTGCACACACCTAAAGACATTTGACGAAACGACTTAACTCGACTCTGTAGTTTTATTCCCTCAAGCTGTAAACGGGTCACGGGAAATGTGCCAATAAAAACCAAAAACTGATTTCAAATATTTATGAGAGATCAAATTAGTTATAGTATAATTGAATGGCAGAATGCTTAAGTCAAATAAGTTGTTTTGTCAACACCCCACATACATATATTTTGAAGATGTATCAAAATCCGAATTAAATATGACTCATTTCTGTTGCCGAAACGAATTTAAGTGTATATGGTACTTTTTCTACGAATTGTTGTTTACATAAGAATGTACAACTTTTGGAGCAGTTTACTTTTTCATTTTATGCTCTCTAACATGAGAACTTATTGGCGAGACTAATACGCAGACCACGGCGTTAGGCATTGCAACATTTTAAGATCTCGTATTTTACTTTTACGACATTCTTTGCTGCTGCCAGGCACAGAGCAAACAAAAAATAAACAAAACACCGCCAAAAAGTGCCCACAATGCGCCACCTGCTCTATGTCAATTGGCGCCTCTTGCCGTAATAGCCAAACACTCATGGACATAACACACACAAACACATACCTAAACATACCAACACATGTGCACATACCTATGTATCTATATGTTATACCTATATGCATAAACAGACATACTTACATAAGCATTGATCAGTCGTCAGCGCTCGGTCACATCCCGAAATAGGCTCCCCACTGAAAGACTACTGATGAAGGGGGGAGGTGAACACCACAAAAAATCAGCAAAATGCACATGCCTACAAACTTTCGAATGAGTTTAATCGGAATCAAAAGAACATTGACGTCCATACATATGTATGTGCCGGGAGATACACCCTCTTGTTATTTAAATGTGTATGAGTGTATGCATTTAAATCTATGTGTATCTTTTTTAAGAACTGAGAAGACAATTACTGTATTCTTCAGCGTATTCATAAAAACAAGACGGTGGGCTGAGTCGAGGTACGCTCAACGGGGCAAGTGGTTTATGGCGCAAAACCACCGACCGTCGAGTAACTGGACTTTGTAGCTGGTCCGTCAAGCGTCGGTCTTTTCTAATAGGCAAGTATGCAGGTTGTCAGCTTATTGCAGCCGTCACTTGACGCGCCACCAAACAATCATCGCACCGACCAACCATCGACCAAAGTAATCCGTAGCAATAATAACAGCATTAGCCCTACGAGGCCACAATCGTACGGGTAATTATGTAAATGAGGCTCGCAGCTACCAACGAAACTTATGTTTCAGCATCGGCCCAGTTGCTTATGCTCTGGCGGTAGCAGCGGCCACGTTGTTGCACCCAATAGTTGGCATAAGTGCCGCTTCCCTATTTCGCTAAGATACTCGCATTAAATGATTACCATAAATATATTTGTACGCAGTTAAGACTGGAACTTCCAGCTAAAATCCAACTATAGAGAATAAGCACAGACTTGTACCAATTATACAACGACTTTCTGATGACTTGTTTTTGCGATCAGTGCTTTGCTCCATATTCCGATTAAGACTTCTGTTTTGGGCTATTCATTCACCTAGTGGTATTTTTCTGATGGTGGAGTGGTTCGTGACCAGTTGATGGTCCCACAGGGTTGCAACGCAACTGTGTGAGTAATTTAGAAGTTTTTCTCTCGTAGCATAAGCGTAAACACAAATTTTCCGCTGCCAGAGTCGAAATTTAATATATTCTTAAATGGAGCTATAAAAATCATAATTCACCTGTAGAACTTTGTGTTTATGCGCCGCCTCGCGCATTATGGATGCACAGAATTTCTTAATACACCCCATTCCCCTAGCGTGCACCTTTGCTTGGCGGGTCATCGTTTTTTATTTATATCCAAACTTGGAAATTTTGCTATGAAAACTTTTAGCTTTTTGTGTTTGTTGGGCCCTTCAAAGTTTTACACCATATTGACCAAAATAGGAGGATGGTCCTCATCTGAAAAACAACCGAACAGCAGCATCCTCTTGAAAATAATAAAGTTCAGTTTCGTTTACATTTTATTGAGAATAAATCATTTATTGCTTCCTGCCATTTCAAGAGCCCACTTTTGTGTGGTCCAAAACGTCGCTGAGTAACAAGCTTTCTAATTAAGCTCATTGGAAATCGAAATAGAGATTATTGCACAGAAAGTCGCTATTTAAGCCACAAAAAACAGACTCTCACAACATAACGGTCAGCGACCCGATATATCAATACAGGGTTTGTCCGGAAAGTAATAGGACTGAGTCGAATTAAAAAAATGTATTGAAATAATCGTTACAACTTTTAAAAACTTTCAAAATACGAGGTATGACAATTAAGTAATGGGACTGATTCCATAAAAACCGTATATTTGAAAATTATTTTACAACTCTGCCATCCCCTTTAAAGTAGTCCCCTTGGGCAGCTATACAGCGATTCGGGCGAATAAGGCGGCTGTTGCAACACGGCGATCCCTTTAGAGGCCAAATACTGGGACACGCTGAGGGCGGTGTGGCACGGCGCGCTGTCGTGATGAAGGATCCAGTTACGAGCGATGTCTGGGCGCACCCTGTTGACTCGTTTTCGCAATCTTTCGAGTACTTGGCAATAGTAGACTTGATTCACAGTTTTCCCCCGGTGGAACGAATTCTTTGTGGACGATTCCACGGCTATCAAAAAAGGCAATATTCATCGTTTTCATCTTCATCTTGCTCATGCGAACTTTTTTTGGGCGTGGGGCGCGCGGAGACAACCATTGTGAGCTTGGGCACGACTGGGCACGGCTAAGAGCACTATCACCATACACTCTTACAATTTTAGCGTACGTTTCCGAAGCTGTTTCGCCCAATCTGGCGCAAAATTTTATCGCGACGCGTTGCTCTTGATTTCGATTTTCCAGTGCACTACAAACACACGTCTACTCAAATTGAAGCAGCAGGCGAACTAAACAAGCTAGAGCGATGGTGCATATGTATATCAATGGAGAGGGGAGGGATGCTGGAAAAAGAGAAAGGGAATTTCAAGGTCACAGGTTTACCACAAGCGCGGCAATAAAATCAGTCTCATTACTTAATTGTCAAACCTCGTAGGCTACTTCTGCGCCGATGTAGAGCTGCCAGCGCGATTTCCAAGCATTGAAGGCGCCACGGAAAGCATTCTCCGGAACAGCCTTGAGAGTCGAGGTGCATGATGTCAAAATACTTTGGATTCGCTTTTTTGGGCGAAGAGACGCCGGCTTGTGCCAGTCTCCAGAAGATTACCTCTTTGTCTCGGGATCATACTCAAAGATTCATGACTCGTCACCGGTGATGACGTTATTCAAAAATTTGGGGCCCCTTTCACATATGTTCAAATTTTCCTGGCACACTTCCACTCGCCGCAACCTCTGCTTAAACGAACGCTGCATTATCGGCTTTCACCATTCACAGAAACACGTCGCGCGAAAATGTTTGTCCTGGCTCTCCAAGTGCTCAGAGACAAGTGACCAGCCGCTCGTTCGTCAGCTAGGAATGCCCTCTACCGAAGCCAGTCGGTGCACGCACGCTCCGAAGTACAGTCGCGGCAGAAGAAAATCAGTCCTATTACTTTCTGGACAAACTCTGTTTGTAGAGCGCAGCCTGAAAATGATTTGGTTCGCTCCCAAAGAACAGAACTTTTAACCGACCAAGGACTGCTATCTCAGTGGTACTACGACATAAAGTTGGTTGCATGAAAAAGTAACAATATTACCACCGGTCTTCCAGCAAGAGACAAGTTTATGACGAACATCAAATTTTATAAGCCATAAATGTGCTTGTGAAAGCCTTTCTGCTGCGTGCACCACGATGAAGCGAAAGCTCATCCCTTTCGCCCGCGAACCGCCCACATTCGGCGTATTTTCGATTTCACCTAGCGAAAAACAACAAGGCGACAAAATATTTGTTATTAGAATATCTACTCTGCAATGACTACACAATACAAAATGAAGCTTAGCACTGAGCAGACGAGATACAGGTTAAGGGTTCAAAGGCAAGGCGTTTGCCATATGGCCAAAAGTTCTGCAATTAACCATTAGGCACTCAGAGACACTGAGTCTTAATGCAATTGATGGGTTGTGTTTGTATGAAAAAATTGCACGCTTTCGGAACTCATTAAAAATAAGAACGCTTTACGACTGCATTGGGACCGCGATGTTGTCTAAAAGGGTTCATTACGACTTGGGCAGTTTAAAAAAAGTGTACTTAGCTCTTGGCTTTGCCTTGCACCTTTCGTGAAAAATGAAGTCATGAAAATATCTTAAAAAAAGGAAGAGAATTCTATTTTATTATTATGTTTTGCGCTTTGTTTTAAATAGTGATGACTGTGGGCTTCGGACCCATAATTTTTTTCCAACATATGTTGCAAAATAACCTAAAATTATGTCTTTACATCTTTTATACTTTTTATGCCAATTAGACTCGCAGGGCATGGCTTAGAACATATGTATCTCCCAGTCAATATCGATAACTAATAAATCACTATTTAAAGCAAGTAACTTTCCAAAGTCAGAAGAAAGTTATAGCCCCTTCGCCTTTGCTGGCATTTAACGCGTCTTCAATTCCCGTTTGTGCGAATATTCTATTAATTTATTTATAATTAAATGTCGCTTGCTTTGGTCACATTAAAAGTCGCATAAATCAACGAGGCGCCGTGTGGAGTGAGCAAAATGCGCGCAAACGAGCACTTACAGCATTAACATTCCACGACCGAGCGCGTTGAGAATCGATAAGGGTGAGTGAGACGTCTCCCTCTTCGCTGAAACTCAAATAAGATTTGCCTACGCTAAAGACGTTATGCTGTACCTTGTGGCTGCTGTTGCTGCTGCGAGGGAGGAGGCAAAACTTTAAAGAAACCTAATTGATTGAAAAATTTATGCTCGGGGGTGTTGTTTTCGCTGCTTTTATTTTGTTGCTTTTCTTTCATCCTCAAAGAAAACGTTCTTTTTTATATGGTATTTTCCAGGCGCTTCTGGGCGTTTGACCTTTCTTGTTGCGCTTTTGATGCCGACCACAATGGCCATGGACAAAAGCGACAGCGACACAGTCGCCCTTCAGTGGCTTTTTGCTGACAGCGGAGCTTGCTGGGTCAGGGGAATGCCAGGCAGTAAGTAATAGATTATGATTGTAGATTTAACTTTAGTTCGTTGGATTTTTTCGGTTTATATAATTCATGTCCGTCGGCTAATGGCCTTATGTTTTGTCGCTCGTGGGGTGGCAATCTCTTATAAATCTGTTTAAAACACAAATTATGTTCTGCGGTTTTGTTTATTTGATTTACAAGTTGTTGTTAAATTATTTAAGCACATTTTGGCGTAAATCATACTTATTTAATTGCAAAACGTAAGCGACAGACTTTCAAATCCCGCATTCCATATTCCGTTTCATCACTTGACTTGCGGCCGATCTCTTCTCTCTTTCTCTACAAGTTAAATTTAAATTTGATTAATGTTTACACACGTCGTCGACATCGAAAGTAGGAAAGTAAGTTAAGTGGGTAGAAAATAGGGGGAAGGAAATTGAATTTAAATGCTCGAGACGACAGTTCATTTCCACTCGGACCAGGCAACAGTGTGTGGTAAAACCGAATCTCACTTACGAATTGGCATCTTAAGGTATCCAATTTTGCACAGAAGAAAAATCTTAAGAAGCGGTCTTTCAATATTAATTAACCCTTCATTTAGATGGAGTTAGAGCAGAGAACTTAGTTGCTTTACGTCCTCTGTTTAGAGATGTGTTGTTAATTGGCCCGCTGTGCCTCGCAGAAACGTACGCCACGTTGCGTACAAATTGAAATTAAATTTGAATTTAAGCACTTTTAATTGTGTAGCATACTTTTAGGCACCATTTGAGTTTACCGCGTAATTGACGACAAGCGGGGTGGGAACAGTTTGAACAGGAAATACAAAACGGGGAACATGAAAAGAAGTCATTTGCGTTAAGTGCCTTCGGCTGGAAAAGCGCCGTCAGGAGCAGCGCTTAACTTGCCTCGACGGCTGCGGCACGATGACGCGCGCTTGTGTTTAATTAGACGCACACAAACCAATTAATCAATTCGGAATTGCTGTCACCCCTATTTCCCAACTGCGAAGGCGAAATTATGCATTTTTTCGAGATTCTCGTATGGAGCCCTTATGCCACCCGCCCAGGGTTGGCGCTGGTAAATGGCGTAAAGTGTCAATGTCAAAAGCGATTCTTTACGCTAGAAATACACCAGTCAACAACAACAACAATGGGTTAGAAATATAAATAAAATCTTGTTAACACGCCATTCATCACTTCGCACAGGCCCTCCTCACCACTGAGCCCTCCTCACTAGTGAGCGCGAAACGTGTTGGCATTTATGCTGGACTGATTTTGTTGCAATAACGACCCAAGGAATGCTCGTTACTCCGTGATATGCAATGTTTGGACGGAAGAACTTTGTTTTCTGCCTCTGGTTCCGTTCATATTTTTGTGGACTGTGTTATTTTTGCTGATGGTGTTTTCGGCTAACCTAAATTGGACTGCAGACAAATTGATGTCATTAATTAAAAGTACAAAATTACAAAAACTTAAGTGCGACGCATCACCCCTCCATTCCTCGCTGTGGTAAGTAACTCTCACGTACAAACTCAGCTGGGGAGTGGGCTGCCCAAATAACTTTGAGTTGTTGGGTTGGCCGAGGTGGACAAAGTTTCACGAACGCAGCACTTGGACAAGTATCAATTACAAGACCACAAAAGCAATTCACTCTGTGTGCTTATCAGACGATGCGTAGGCGAACGCGTTAAAGGGTTAGCGATGTGATTCAGTCGATACTTACTTTGACACGGATATTTGATATTTCTTGATTGCTTGTTTGACGCGATTGCTCTGTGTCAATTATAGCTGCCTGACTGCAGGTATGAAATATTCTCTGTAGGTATACCTAGAAAAAAAATGCCATCAACACTCTCCAACTTATTTTGACAAATTTTGTTTTTATCTCCCTTTCTTAAGAATTCACCGTCAAATGGCAATTTTATCTCCTGTTCGCCCAATTTGCATATAATATCCGGATCATCAGTTGACTAATCGCGCCCATTGATGAGCTGACGAGAGTGATCGAAAAGTGACTCCAAAGTATTTCAAACAACAATCACTTAAATGAAGCCACTTCTCATAAATAACTGTAAATCGATCAAACTAATGCACAACTGCCAAAGCCTAAATTGAAAAGCAACCTATTCACCCTATTTCACCTGCGGCGATAACTCTCACATAAAACTGAGCTTCAATGGTAGTAACCCTTTTTTTTACAAGAACTTGTCCGTGGAGACACCCACAAGTGGTGAACAGCAGTTCTCATAAATAAAATGAGAGCAAGCAAATGAAATGTTGCCGAAATCAACGACTCCGCTTCAGCACTCCTGGGGCCCTTCGGCCCTCATCTGGTGCGAACGATTACACTTTATCATTTGCCACGCCATTTATAGCCACTTTAAGGACATTTTGATTGTCGAATGGCTCGAGTATGTTAAGTATGCGCGCACAGAACCACACATTTTCTGGATTTTTATGGCGACCGTGGTGAACTGGAAGGGGGCGGACACTTGAAACCCAACCAACAACACTTGTTCGAGGCCAAACCCAGATTATGCAAGCCATCATATATTTATGGCATGTAAATGGGCATAATTTTGCCATCAGCTGTCAATGATGCTAATATATTTGAGCTTGTATGATGCTCATACTTTCTTGCGCCAACCTGCATACACACACATACACAGTGTTCACAAAAAACAAAAGTAAAACTATGTAAAAGCAATAATGTAGGCAGAATTGACAACTTTTGGGCTGTTTTAGGCGATTTTATTAGGAAAACACCTTTCTTCTGTGGGCAGCGAAATGGAACAACTTTTTCGAATTTCTTTATTAAAAATGCTTTGATGAAAACGTGGAGCGCAACTATGTGGTGTGGTGCACACATTCGCATAAAAAGTATTTGCTTGAAATAATGAAAATATATGCGCTTTTGAATTGAGCCCTGCTTTTTTAAGATTACCGCACAGCTTACCATCACGCAAGTCCAGCACGTGGCCAGGGTTGAAGCAATGAAATTTGCGTAACTAAAATATGACAAACAACAGCAAATGTGAGATACCAGCGAAAAACCAATAAAGCATCGGTCATAAACAATGTTGTCGCGTGCTCCTGCCGACGTCAAAGGTTCCACTGCTCTGCGACGCATTATTAACTTGTCATATTGAGATATAAAATGGTTCAACGCATTCCATAACTTTCTCTGAACTTTCGGCGGAATGCGTGATGGGCAAAAAAAAATCAGAAAAAGGGGCAGCAAATGCTGAAAAATTACTTTTGTACGCTTTGTGGCATGTTTATGCGCCCTCCCTCTGGAATGTCGTCGTCCCCGCCCTCTTGGCAGAGTAAAGCAAATTTGTTGTCATTAGATCTACGATAAGCTTCCGACGACGCTCTGGAAGGATATCACGCCGCCACGGCAGTGGTTGGGCGGTGAGTTTTCTTTGTCATCAAAACGTTTTATTGAAATCTAAAATGTAGCAAAAGCCAACAGTCAAATCGTTATTTTGAGCAGGACATTTCGTAATTGCAAAACCGCTTTCATGTCTACGGAGTCGCTTTGTTCGCATTAAGTTCATTCAATAAACTCCTCCAACCTCGTAGTTGCTTTCAACGCGACAAGGTCGGTAAGCAGTCACGGTAATTTTAACGGTTTAACGAGATTTTTTTCGTTTTAATTTTATGTTTAATCTAAAGATCAAATGTACTTAATTTGGCTTGAAAAGATTCCATCACCAGTTGTAAATTACTTGATTAGTAAAGTACAAACCAGTTGAGGTCTACACAGTATACAAGCAAATGAAATCAAGAAAGGTAATCATTGCAAGTGTAAATTCATATATTTTTTATAGTGTTCCTATTTGATTGATTCCTTATTACACGAGGAATGCACCGTGGGCTTAGGTCTATTGTGGACTCTCCTAAATTACAAAGACCCACATAGCATAACGTCCAATATTCTGCTGGGTGCTAAGGAAGCGATTGACTAGCAGGTGTTCTGGTGCTTCAGGCTCCCTGTCGCAGAACCGGCAATTTACACAAGGAACTAGGCGCATGTTGTGTAAATGCCTCTTTAGCTTGCAGTGGCCTGTGTAAAATGCGACAAGTAGTCTGAGTTTATATCTAGGGATGTTGATTGCTTATTTAAATCTGCTGAGACTGTACCCCCATTAGCAACTTAGCATGTAGTTGTTGCCAATGCTACTCCCTGCCTACTCCTTCTTCCTTGCGGAGCTTTATGGTATGTAGACCCACTTCAGTGAAGGGTTCATGTCATACGATGTTAGTGGAAGCTGTAGAGCGGGCGTGCTCTTCAGGCATTTCGTTACCGGGTATACCTTTGACCGGGCACCCAGATGAGGTGCTCATGGTTACGTTCCGCTAGGCTATTATTCCTGCACCAGTAGCGATTTGATCTCGTCGGAGGAGACTGCTTTTAGTGCCGCTTGACTATCGCTAAGTACGGTTATACGCTCCTTGCGACAGTTGCGTTGGATGTTTATCTCTATGCACAAACTTATGGCTAAGACTTCTATCTGAAAAATGCTCGAAAACTTCCCATAAGTAAGGAGAGTTTTGGTGGTAGTTGGAGCCCTACCGAAAATACGTGACTATCGGTCCCACGATCATGGTGTACAGCGAGCCGATTACACACAGGTCAACATGCTGCTTCCACCGCAAAGTGGAATCCAGCGTGAGACGAAAATATTTAACCATGTTGATCATCTCCATCTATCTGCTCCCAAGTATAAGATTCCTGAGGCCGGGCAGAGACCTACGTCTCGTGAACAGGCGGACGGTCGTTTAAGAAATGTTGATGTTCAACTCAACCCCACTATACCTCCCTTTTGCCAGGTTTAAACCTCTTTGTAATAGGTCACAGAGATTGTCCTCGAATTTACCTCTGGCTATAATAACAATGTCGTCAGCGTAAACTTGATAGCAGATCCCATTGACAGTTAGCAATGCTAAAAGGTCGTCCACGACAAGACTCCATAACAGCGGGGATAGTTTCTCCCAGATCCACTTTTGGTAAATGTACATGGAGAAGCTCGCCAAGCCCAGCAATCAACGGTAGATTCTAAGGCTGGGAAGAACCGAAAAAGATACGATATAAACATTCAGAGATTACCTCTCAATAGTGTAAAACTTTAAATCATTCTCTCGCACATGCATACGTAAATACATATACATACAAATATATATATGTATGAATTTTAAATGAAATACTTTTCTGAGAAGAAGAGGAAATTTCAGCATTATTTATCTTTTATTCGATCTAACGGTAGCTACAATAAATTCTACAACGGCTTCTGCTGCAGAAGTCCAAAATTTACAACTGAAATAACCGCAGACCACAGCAAACAACAGGCGAATAGCGAAAAACAATTTCACATTCATATTTCAAATGTTATGACACCCAGGGGATGTAGTGAGTGGCCACTGCCTAAGCTTTAGTACCTTTCTGGCACCCCACCTACCGCCCGCCGCCTCACTGGCGACCATTACAAATGTGCAACTAACGAATATCGATGTGAAAATGCCCAATTTTCGAGTGACCAAAGTGGCCGGGGCATCGCAAACGGCTGGCTGAACTCAGGACTGTCCGGCAAGGGAAAGAGCGCCAACTATCGCATACAACGCTCGTCCGTCGTGAGGTGGCACTTAGTATGCACAGCGCATTTGCCATATCATGACAACCAGCACAAACGAAACGCCCGAATGTAAAAAAGAATCGAAATCTACCGTCCCATTGCCCCTGGACGCACCGGTGGCGGCCCTTCAATACGCCAATATTTTAAATTCATTCTAAATAAATTCCGCTATATATTTTATAGCAATCGGAAAATCGTTCATGGCTCATCACTTTTATTAATCTTACGGTTCCCAAGTTTAAAATAAAATAACTGTACAAGATGACCGAATGTTTATTGTATCCGCTCATCGCCCATGGAATCCATGGAAAATATAAATAAAAGCTGCTGCTGCGGTTTCCGTCCCATTCCCAAACAATACCACTCTCTTATGTTAGCTGCATGTTGCAAATACATATCTACCGAGGGTACATACATAGGAACAATTTCATACATAAACACCTTTGATGGTGGATAAGAAGAGCACATGTTCCACAATGCGAGTTTGCGTTTTTCATGGTGTACGTGTCTGACCTTTTGATTTGCCTGCTCCACGTATGAAACCATTCTACACTCCTTAATCCTTCTTTCGTGGTCAGGCAGCATCAGAGTTATGGTTGCAAATGCCACTTTTTGCCATTGTGTGTGTGTATGTGTGTGTGATAGTCGAATCTCCTCGTTTTACACTCTATTTTCAATTGCATTTTTTCAGAGAATGTAAAGTTTTTTAACCTTTCACCGTGGTTTCTGCGCGCAACACAAAGGCATAAGCCTTTTCAGTCACATGTAGCCCCCTTCACGTCATCACGCCTTACTCTGCTTGCTAGTTGGCCGTCCACAGCTAAAAAATTCCATTTTCATCGCTTCATTGCCGTAATAAGGCCAATTTATTGAATATTTCCCATTTTACAATGCTCTATAAATTTTCCAGGGTACTCATGACTTTTACTCCACACATAGTACGCTAAAGTCCACCGCAACCCTCAAAAGTGCCCAGTAATTCGGACACTCACTACTTATGTGTACAACACCAAGCCAGCCATAATTTGTTTATTATAAGCTTTGAATAGTTAACTGCCTCCTTTTGATACCTTTGTCCTCCTCACATTTTTTACAAATTTGTCCCACGCCCACCACACGCCTTCTGTCATTTTCTGTCATAATTTATGTCGCCTTGAGCTCTGCGACGCCACTTCCTGCTGCTTCTTAGCAATCAACGTCTCCTTAGTGTTCTCGGTGTCTGTGGTAAATTTGCCGTGCGAATTTATTAAAAAACCCAAACAGCAGCCAAAAGCAACAAAACTCCCCCTCTTTCACTCTCATGGCTGTTTCATTAATTTTGAGGGGTTGGAGCTGGCCTGCATGAGACTATTCCCAGGGGGTATCTTCGTGTTCGTTGAATCGGCAAAAAGCAACAGTGGCAAGCGAAGCAATTGTCTCATAATTTTTGTACTTTTGATATTTTAATGCGAATAATGAAATTTGTCTGTAAGCTCTGTGTGCATTATGAAGGGTAGCAAACGTTGGAAGGTACCCGCTAGTTCGCTGGTAATAACGTCACGGGGTCTTTTAAAAAATATTGAAGGAATAGGCTTTTACATACAAGAAGGTTCTAAAGTTTACTTAACATTTGTATCGTGAAACTATTTTGAGGTTAATTTTGATTTTTGAAGAGATCAACAATTTCTTTCTCTAATATGATGAATACCTGTTGTTAAACTAAATACAAAGTTCCTGCACAGCTTGATTGACAGATTCTCTGAAGTTAAGCCATCCAGCCCTGCGTATGAAGGGTTCTGAATGATGCACCGGAGGTATAGGAGAATAATAAACCCGCTCTTAATATATATAAAGTAAAACGATTTCACACGACAGAAGCTGTCACTGACAAGCAGACATTGAAAAACAACGGAACAGCAGCAACTACTTAACTCCCTGTTCGTGTAATATATGTATACGAAGATAGAATAAAAAGTATTTCGAGTTCACGAGTCGACGCATACCGCCAAGAATTAGATATGACAGCAACCGACGACGTGAACATTTAGGCAATGATTTGGAAATCAGAGCCTCAGTTGAGAAGTTAGCTGGGAATAGACGGTATGTATTCCTTTTTCTTTGGGGATCACTGAGAAACTTAAAGCCATAATATGTGTTTGCGCTTTCCCCATCAAATTTAGGAATTAAAATTGTTTTTTTTATGATAAACTTTTTAATATTAGAGAAGAGGAGAGTGTGAAGTTAAAAATATAATAATTTTCACAAGAGAAAAAAATTCAATAAGATTGAACTATAAGTATGATTCGAAGTTTGAAAAAAGCTTGATGGATATACAGGGTTTGTCCGGAAAATAATAGAACTGAGTCAATTAAAAAAAATTTATTCAACCAATCGTTACAATTCCTTAAAAACTTTCAAAATAGGCTCCTTCTGCTTCGATGCAGCGCTGCCAGCGCAATTTCCAAGCATTTAAGGCGTCACGGAAAGAATTCTCCGGAATAGCCTTCAGAGCCGAGGAGCATACTGCTTAGATCCCCTCTGTCGTCTCAAAATGCTTGCCTTTCAGCGGTCTTTTCAGGCAAGGAAACAAAAAAAGTCCGGGGCCACATCTGTGCTGTAGGGCGGTATGGTAGCTGTTCATAAGAAAGGCAGTGTGTGCCGGGGCGTTGTCATGGTGTAACCAATCCGAATTCAATCGGCTGCGATGTCTTGTCGGACCCGATTGGCCCTTCGTTTGAGTCTCTTGAGGACTTCCTCGAAAAACTTGGCGTTGACGGTTTGTCCAGGAGGATCAAATTCATGGTGCACGATGCCTTTGATATCAAAATTCAATACAATACTTTCGCTGCATAACTTTCGTTGGGATTATTTTTACTAATTTGGAGTCACAGATAAAATAGTTCACTAAGATACAGAGATCAGAATATATACAAAATAAAACTTAGACTCCTTTGACTTTCACAACCAACCTCTATATCTTCAAAATTACTCAAATCAATAATCCGAAAGAAAAACACTTAACCACTTCTCCGAATTCTAAGCTGCATAAACGGAACTCATCAAGGTGTTGCCGAAATCACTTAAAGAAATGATAATCGCTTTGTTTATAGACACACGGGGTAACGGCCATCGAACGCAGGTCTCGTCTTCAGACAGTAGATTAGCTCGAAATGGGGCGAATAATTCACCTGAAACGGGCGTGTGGACGAAGTTGGCAGCAGCACAAACGGAGGCAATTTCACAAATATCATAATGGGGTCAAATGTAATGTAGCCACACACACATGCACGGCACACATGTCGAGGCACTTACACAATCACGCTTATCTCTGTCAGCAAATGCTGTGGCAACAACAAAAGAACACTCAACGCGGAGTATCTGCCAAATCTAGTCGACCTGAGTAAGTTCAATAATCGAGCAAACAATTTGGGGGTTCGAGTCCTCAAAGTTGATGCCACACATGTACTTCTGTGTGTGTAGGTATGTATGCAGCGCTTGAGTACGCGAAATGAGTAGTTAAGTTACTTACCGATGAGCGCAAGGAAAGGTCGGCCGCGCGAGGGGGATTCGCAAGGATTAGCAAATAAACTCGCACCCGCACGCACGCACTTCGTGTGCCGCAAGCTGTGTGTGTGTGTGTGTGGAGATGTGTGGGCATGCGGGTGATAAGTATGCATGAGAATTCCAGTTGCGATGCAGGAAACCATATGTATTTTATTGCGAACGCATAGGCATGGAGGCATTTGTATCAGTTAAGTCGAACACCTTCACACACACGCACACACATACACACACCAGCTATGGCACTTGTAATGTGTACTTTTATTGCCGAACGTTTTGCACACTTTGCGGCCACAAAAAATGCGAAAATAAAAATGAAAACAACAACAAACAACAACTAGGAACCAACAATGTTCGCTCGTATCGAAGTCGAGTATTCGAACCCATATCCATTTTCGATACACTTAACGATTTCCCCAGGCCAAGCCGCCTTTTTCAATTTGAAGAACGGCAACGGAAGCACTCGAAAGCTACATAGTATAACAACAACACAGCGCGGAGAGCACTCGCTTTGTTGATAAATATAACCGCAATTGACTTTTAGTCCGCCAATTCATTTCAAGTTGCAGGATAACAAAGTGTTTTTCTTTATGATACCACTCGGACACCCACACACCAACATATTTATTTACACATACATACATATGTATGTATATCGAAGATATACGGTTCATATTTATACCACATACTTGTCGCTGGGTGTGTGCGTGCTTAAATCAAAGTATTTCTTATTAAAAGTTTAGACTTACTTTTCAAACATACATACATACACATGTACACATCTAAATACCGTACATACTGCTCATTGGGGTCCACGCGAAGATAGTGTGAATTGAGTCTCATATGAAGGGTACATAAGTGTCTGCCGAAAAGTTTCGCCAAGATTAACAGAAGCACATGTCAATTTTGCTTGTAAAGAGTGAGCCCGTGGACCTTTTTCCCGCTGACTGCAGTAATTTAATAAAAAAGTTCCAATCGCCATCCCCGAAAACATGTGTCAAAAAACTTTGAGACGCTTAATTTGACATCGAGTAAACGTTTGGTTGGCGCTAATGCGGAGATAATGTCATGTTGTCCGTCATTTATTCGATGACCTTGATACAGCTAAGCCGACTGGTAACTGGTAACTGGACATGTCATGTACAACAACAGAAATTGTTGTAGTCACTTATTTTTTGGAAGGAAATGAAAAATTACCCAAATATGCACCATGAAATTGATGATAGCAAGCACCGAGGGCGTCTGTCTCAGGACCCAGGAAAAGCCAAAATGAGGTAACAAATGTGAAGAGTATGAAATTTAAGTGTGAACAATATCGCAATAAACAGTTGCTCATCTTCCGACTTCTCTGTGCCAAGTGGATTTCAGTTGCTATGATTTCTATTTAAGCTTGTCCTGTTATTTCTTATTCGAGTAGGGATGAAAATTGTCTACCTTTTGGCCACATCTTTGGAATTAGGTCACTTTGAAAAATATAGAAACAAGAAAAGCCGTTAACTTCGGTTGGACCGAAGCTAAACTTTCAGCTGTCGATTGAGAAAAGGTATTTCAACCTAATTTCCCAAAGAACAACTTTAAGTTGCCCACTTTGCCCAATACCGCTAACGAGTTGCTTGTGTCTATTCTACTAAGCTTCTTACCCTGAATTTCTAAAACATTTGGAAAAGTGTTGCTATCAAAGATGACTCCTTTCCTCCACGAAAATAATATACTTAATACCAACGCACCAATTCGGTTTTCGTGCTAACTGGCACTGTAGAGCAAGAAAACAGAATTACCAACGAAGCGTTCGAGCACAGAGAGTACTGTTCAACTATTTGTCTAGATGTGGCTCAAGGGGTGATAAGGTCTGGCATGAAGGCCTTTTATGGAAAATCAAAAACGTTCTATCTTACGAATTGCATAAAACTTTGGAGTAATATTTAAGAGACAGGAAATTTACAGTTAAATAGCAAATTTCAGAACAGAAGAACAGGGTAGCGTGCTAGGCCCAATTCTGTACATAATATATACAGCAGACATTCCAACAACTATTAACGTATTACCATCTACTCTCGCGGCCCCATCAGAGCATCAAGGGTATTATGAGCAAAAATGCAAGCATGTTACATTCTCGCTAAGACCAGAAACGTGTCGGACAGTTAAAATAAACAATGTCCTAGTACCCCAAGCGAATGAAGTATCGCTCAGTTTGTATGGCAACTATATATGCTATAGTGGTCCGATATCGGCAGTTCCGACCAAAGCTGAGGAAATAGTTCGCCATTATACAGACTTAGAGGAGCGTGGGAGACCCTGTAAATCTCCCACGCTCCTGTAACACCTAGACAAACTTCGCTGCAAACTTAATGTACCCTGTTCAGGGTATAAAAAAAAAATGTAAGTAAATTGGTCACTCATTTGCCTTTAATTAGGGATATGTTATTTTGATCAACATGTATTTTCACAAAAGAGTTGTTGTATAAGAGCACCTATCTACACGCTGCAATACCATCGATATTCATTACTTCATACCAAATTTTTGTTGATTCATATTTATACAATGAACAGGGTATATTAAGTTTGTCACGAAGTTTGTAACACCCAGAAGGAAGCGTCGGAGACCCTATAAAGTATATATATAAATGATCAGTATGTTGAGCTGAGTCGATTTAGCCATGTCCGTCTGTCTGTCTATCCGTCCGTCTGTCTGTATATATACGAACTAGTGCTTCAGTTTTTAAGATATCGTTTTGAAATTTTGTAAACGTCATTTTCCCTTCAAGAAGCTGCTCATTTGTCGGAACGGCCGATATCGGACCACTATAACATATAGCTGCCATATAAACTGAACGATCGGAATCAAGTTCTTGTATGGAAAACTTTCACATTTGAAAATGTATTTTCACCAAATTTGGTATAAATTATTATCTGAAGCACCAATGTAATCTGTGAAGGGTAGATTAGCGAAGTTAACGTTTCTTCTTGTTTTCTTTTCTACTCTATGAAAAACTTGAATACTGAAGAAGCACTAGCAGCCAGGGCTTGTTTCTGAAATAAAATTATTATCATTGAATCTTAAGTCGGGATTTTAGAACGTTTAAAACTGATTACTAGATTTTTGCAAGTGGGAACTAACAATTTTTCTCTGGTTACCCAATACGCAGGCCATAACGGTGCATTAGTATACATGGAGCGCATTCGCACTTCATTGACTGTCAAGGCGCATTATTGGAAAACAAAGCTCTAATGAACAATGGCTCATTAAGCACCAATAAAGAAGACGTCGCTCAACCAAAGCACGATTTAGTGAAATGTGTACGAGTAGGCCTGCAACAGGATATTCGAGGAAAAGTTTTTATAAAAAATTCAAGTTGGAGTGGGATCAACTAAAGCGCAACGACAAACGTTCAAGGTACACTGCGGTTAAGCATCACAAGGACTTCTACATACTTGGCCAACAACTAATGACACAAAGTGAAGAAACTGTCGGTGGAGTGAAAGAATATATCGAAAAGCAATTAAGCAGATGAAAGCGGCTTAAGTGCAAACAGCATCATGTGACATGAAATTCTTATCAGCTGCCAAACACCTCCTCCATTCAGCTTATTCAAGCGAAGCGGTCCTCCCCACATCACTTCGCAAACCATCTCATCGCCGCTTACGTAGTTTGCGCATTTGACAACAGCGCGCCCATACAATTCACCGTTAATGATGTGTTTGTGTCGATTAGGTGGCACTGAATGTCCTTTCAATGAGGTGTTGGCCACTTTGCATCGTAGCCTCATCGCATGTCTAATGGCATTTTCATTGTGGAGCTGACCGGAAGCTGGACGATGCGTGTCGTACGAGTACGTCAACTAAATGAGTCATCTCACGCACACATGTGCCCTGAGTGAATGCAATAAATGAGGCGTGGGTGGCGTGAGTGGGAGTCGGGCAACGAGTGCGTATCGCCTGTCTTAATGCCGCTTGAAGAGGCTGTCGCTATCGGTTTTTGCGTTCTCCGAGCACAGAGTCTGGGAACATGGACATCTTGGGTGTGAATTATTGGCCCATTTCAAATGGGCATTAATTAGTTGTCCAAACCAAAATAAAACCACCAACAACCATATCTTCAATTTCAATTTCAATACATACATACATACTTACATACTGGGGTATGTGCACAAAGTTTACAGTGAGAGAACATTGAACTTCCGAGGAAGTACGTAAAGTTGTTGTATTAGGTTGAATATTCTTGAACCAAAAGCTTTCATGAGTTCGGAGACATTCATGGTAGCCCTGCTAATTTCGGATTAATTACGGCAAAAAACTAACTCAAATGCTCCGATTTCTTAACGATACTTCGATAACAGTACTGAGCCCACTGTGTAGATAATGCGCACGGAAGTAGATTCTCGAAACGAACTCCGTACGTCCTTCAATGTGATGTTCATTCCATTGGCGCGCTTTTACCGTTATTCACCGTCTAATTGTGCAAAATGTGAACGTTTATAGGGTGGACTTAATGAAATGTTTTTATTTTATTGGCAGGTGAAAGACAATATTTGTTCGGTAACCACGTATGTTGGTAAAAGTTTCCAAGGGGTTGATAGAAATTATACTACCTATGTATTGATTTTTGCTGGGTTCAAGAGTAACAGGTCCGCGCAATGCATTTGCAAATTTCTGCGTTCATAAATCCGAATAAAGCAAATTTTCAGTAAAATCACACGAATGATTTCTGACTCACAGCTCTTAACTATTTGATGCTGACGTTCTTAATAGTGCGGCGTAAAAACGGGATCTAAATAAGTATTATATTATATTAGCTTCCTATTCCCATTGAAGAAGAAATCCCGCTTATTGCAAAAGACATTTTAAGGACCCGAATAATGAAACTCATAACGAATACGAAGTTAGACGAGTTTTTCCCAGGATTAGGGTCCACAATAGTAAGAATTACCACCTATACCTACTGAGAGACATCACTGTGGGCAATAATAATACCCAATGACCACTTGACTTAGTGCCAAAGCAGTGTATGATCGAATCGAGCATGAAGCTTATCAATCAGAAAGGAGATCAATATATAGTCGAAAAAGTCTTTTCGTATTTCTAATCAAACTTCAACTTATTTTTTTTTATATTTATAATGAACTTTAATGAACCAAATATGTACCATTTTGGTCGACCATTTTTTGCCAATTTCCCGCTGGAGACATTATTCTATCATTGTAAAGCTTTTCTGTTTTCTCGACGAAGAAATGCGACAAGTAATTTACACAGGCTTCTCTTGAAGCTAACTTTACTCCATTAAGGAAGTTCTGCATTGACCGAAACAATTGGTAGTCCAATGGTGCAAGGTCAGGGCTATATGGTGAATGCATCAAGACTTCCCACCCAAGCTCTCCCAGTTTTTGCCGAGTCATCAAAGATGTGTGTGGTCTAACGTTGTCCTGATGGAAGACGAAGCCCTTTCTATTGATCAGTTTTGGTCGTTTTTTTCGATTTTTCGCAGACAATTCATGTGGTACCCAAACAACGAACTTCTTTTTGTAGCCAGCCTTTTTTAAATGGTTTAAAACCGTTTGAAGATGAATGTTAAGTCCTTAGTGATGTCTTGACTGCTTACGTGACGGTCCTGGTCAATCCTTTCAGGAACGGAAGCGAACCAACCATTGTGTTACACTTCACAAATTTCATCGGTGGCTTGCGCAGCATTCTTCCCTTTTGTATGCAAAAATTTCAAAATAAAGCGAATTTCTTTATTATTTTCCCTCATTTTTAAACAGCTGTAACTTTTTTTCAACTTCCCCGAATTTCATTTTTTTGGTTAAATGAAGCTTAAAATCTCACCTTTCCAACACTATATGGTATGACACAATATGAATGCAAAGTGACTAGCACTGGAACGACTTTTTCGACTACCCTGTACATATGTAGATATATCATTAGACACTATAATTCATTTCGACAAACTCCAAGTTGGCAGAGAGATGTGTACCAGAGAAGTGAACTGAGTGATTCCCTTCCGTCCGAACGCATCCACATACTATACAAGTTGTTATACTTGTAGTTATACGCAGGTGCGGGCTCACAAACAATATGCATATATGTACTATATTTCCACTTTGTTTATCACTCAACGACAAATTAAATAAATAGACTTGTAAGCATTTTTATGATTTTTAGCCTAAAAAGTGCTCACTTTTACCACAGGGTTGACTATTTGTTGGAACAGTCTAAATAATGCGCACATTTCCACGAATTTAGGTGACAGTACATCACATACATGTGTAAGTTTGTATATTTGTGTGTATGATGCACACAGATTTTCCTTGCGGTGGAGGGGCAATGTGGGCAATCATAAAGTCAAGTGGTGGCCATAAATATAACGAGCGACACATGTCGCCCCGGCCTGCCGAGGACAACTCGGGTGCACGTAAATAAGAAGTTTGTTACTTTTATCATACATAATGCATGTACTCATGGACATACATACATACTCTGGACATATGTGTGTGTGTTTGAATTTATGAAAGCAAATAATAAAGATAACGCCAAAGCTAGTTACGATGGCGAACTGTGTTTTTGGGGGAATTGCTGGTTAGTTACTTAGTTGGTAGCCACGGCCAACTCCCTGGCGTATGCCGTGGTCCTCTGCGTTAGTTGTGGATGTCATAAATCTCTATTGAACTTGTCACTATTGATTTGGATTTTTGGCTACCAGCATGTATGATGTACCGTTAAGAGGGCGAGAGATATCGGTGGACGTGTGGGGTTCGCTGGAATTAAATAATGTCATGTGTCATAATGCCCGGTAGTCTAGTCATACTTCACTACACTTCCACATGCGTGTATACATAAGTATGTGTATATGTGTATCGCATAATTGGAAGTGTCTGCATGAGCCTTAGCACAAAGAATTAAACACCGATGTCCTCCATGTAAACCACACGAAACTATATTTTTGTACATACACACATTCGTATGTAGTCGTGTGCTCGAATGTCTAATGCATCTGCTAGTTTCCTCTCGACGCCTCTTATCAGTTTGCCATGCGAAGTGAAATGAGAAATTACTCTTGTCGACTTTTTGCATTTTTCTACCATGTCCAGATTGTTTTGCTTTTCATAAATCACTGATGAATTACATCTACATACGGAATTGCCAAACTAAACAAACAGAGTCGGACTTTGCAAGTCTATTGTTATTGAAACCCTGTCGGAAGTGTGCGATATGCGGAAGCTTAGTAACAAAGAACTGGAATATCAACAAAAAGACATCTATATTTTGACCAGGTTATATAAGTCTCTATCTCTTTCTAATTATGTTATGACATTCCCACATATTCCATTTGGAAATCGACGACATTGAATTCGAAATTTCTTTATGGCTTTCTCACAAGACACACTCGACAAAAGCGTTATAAAACTTCGTATTAGTTCGTGGGTGTACAGTACCATTACTTGTGTCAAGATATTGCATTTGGTAAATAGAACTTTCGTTAGATTAAAGATGATTTAATACTGGCTTTCCACAAATATTTGTATCGAAGGAAAAACTGACAGTCTTTGTCTTAAATCTCATTCGGTTTAACCGTTTTCATCTTTAAAATTTCTTCAGCTGTATATTGTATGATGGTGGTGAACTACATGAAATCTCTACTGGCCACATATTTCTCACACATACATTCCTACAAGAATGTGCATTTGAATGTGTGGGGGATGCATAGTACATATACATACTTATACACTATATGAATATGTATATAGATCCAAACACGGTGCGAACATAAATATTAAACGAACTTATCTCCCAACTACCTTTTGCTTTTGTTATTGACTTCTGCGTTTGGCTGACTATATTTGGTTGCTGTGAAATTTATCATTCATTCCGGGGCAAGTTTGTTAATTATTTATGTTCTCATTTTTGCACTGAGACTTAATTTTGTATCAAACACATAATTCGTCTCGTAAGCTTGTTATGTTCTTAGTGAAGTTTGGTGATATATGACCGCAAGCAGAACTTTGCTTATCTTCGATTTCGTTTTGTGACAATTACGAGGGACGGACCACTTCTGTGACGGAGTTCGCAACAAAAGCAAAAGAGAGTCGTTTGAGGTTCAAATAGTATCTTGGTCTCTTTCTGTCGTGGTTTTAATACTCTCGCAACATTTTATTATTGTTTGGAACACCTAAAGCCACTAGATATACGTAAATATGCTATACATATGTACATATACATATATGTATAAGTGATCAGAATGACATCTCTGCAACTGATGGTTGAGTAAAAATTGAGATAGCGTGAAAACTTGCTATACGTGTTCCGAAAGCGCGATTGGTATTGTAGATAAAATTGCACATGGTTCTATATATTATGAACCAAATATGTACCATTATGCTCGACCACTTTTAACCATTTTTCCGCTGGAGACATTATTCCATCAGTGTAAATCTTTTCTGGTTTCTCGGCAAAAAACTGCAACAAGTAATTTTCACAGGCTTTTCTTGAAGCCAACTTTACTCCATTAAGGGAGTTCTGTATTGACCGAAAGAAATGGTAGTCCGATTGTGCAAGGTCAGGGCTATATGGTGGATGCATCAAAACTTCCCAGTCAAGCTCTCATAGTTTTTGTCGAGCCATCAAAGATGTGTGAGGTCTAGCGTTGTTCTGATGAAAAACGAAGCCCTTTCTGTTGATCAGTTCTGGCCGTTTTTTCCGATTGCTTGCTTCAATCTCATCAGTTGTTGACAGTAAAATGTAGAATAATTTCATCGAATTTTCAAAGATAGGTCGACCAGAGCGAAGTGTATCTTTCACATCCAAATTTCCAGAACGGAAGTGAGCGAACCATTGTTGTGCTACACGAACTGATACAGCATCGTCTCCGTAAACTTCACAAATTTCATTGGTGGCTTAGGTGGCCACCACTTTTTTATACACAAATTTCAAAATATAGCGAACACATTCCCACACATTTTTGAGCAGCTGTAAATTTTTTACAACTTCCCCGAATTTAATTTTTTTGGTTAAATGAAGCGTAAAATCTCACTTTTCCAACACTATATACTTTGGCACAATGTGATTGGTAGCACTGGAGATGTGCGACTGCAACGACAAAATACGAAAAGACTTTTTCGACTACCCGTTGAAATAAGTTTTAAAGTATACTTAAGTACTACCAAAAGCTAAATTTCGTCAGAATTTCTTTGTTTGACATTTTATTGAAATTAAGTGGATATGTTTTCTTTAAAATAATGTAATGTGAATATGAAAGCTCACATCCCTAATATAATGACTTCTGATTATTTGGTTGGCATTTTCCTTATACGAGTATACCGCATAAATTTAATTAAGCCTTTTCGGTATTATCACATACAAGCATATCTCATTTGAGGTGTTATTATAAATATCTGGGACGCGGAGCAAAATTAAAGAATCTAAGTGAGTCTACCCTTTAATTAAAATACGAAAATTGATTTGACAAAGCCTGAAAGTATTTCCTCAGTTTTGATCCTTCAAATTTACGAATGCATAAAACCTTAGGTTACCTTGTTAAAATATCATACCTTAGGAGAGATATCTTCTTCTTCTTAATTGGCGTAAAAACCGCTTAAGCGATTATAGCCGAGTTAACAACAGCGCGCCAGTCGTTTCTTCTTTTCGCTACGTGGCGCCAATTGGATATTCCAAGCGAAGCCAGGTCCTTCTCCACTTGGTCCTTCCAACGGAGTGGAGGTCTTCCTCTTCCTCTGCTTCCAACGGCGGGTACTGCGTCGAATATTTTCAGAGCTGGAGTGTTTTCGTCCATCCGGACAACATGACCTAGCCAGCGTAGCCGCTGTCTTTTAATTCGCTGAACTATGTCGATGTCGTCGTATATCTCGTACAGCTCATCGTTCCATCGAATGCGGTATTCGCCACATAAATCTTTCGCAGAACTTTTCTCTCGAAAACTCGCAACGTCGACTCATCCGTTGTTGACATCGTCCAAGACTCTGAACCATTAGGAGAGATATACTACTTACATATGACTGAAGAGCTTTTGCTATTAGAATTTCTGTGCCTCTAAAAACAAGCCATTTCACCATATATGCCGTGTTTAGCAACGTACTAATTTTAGTTAAGTCCATTAAGATATAAACGACGAAATCGAGTTTCGAATGAATGGTCAAAATAGCTTAAACATAACCTCAGGCATAGTGATATTAAAGTTTCGATTTAAGATGACGTTATCGGTTGAAAACGATTAATAGTTGGCTTATACTCATGAGTTACAACAGCTGTTGAGGCATTTGGTGTCTCTTCTCCATACGCGACGAGTCATTACCGAACAATTATGGAGTTTAATTACACGCACATACTAAGCCAAATGCGAAGCGTCTTCACTCATTGCGAAGAATAGTTGTTTCGTTCTATCAGAAATAACGGTGGAAAAGGTCATAAATGTCAAGCGATGTTATTTAATGCCGTTGTAGTAACACCCACCTTTGTGCTGGGTCGTTTTATTGTGTCTTCAGTAATGGACAACGTATGAGTTGCGTTTCGTGCACACATGCAACCACTCTACAAAGACGTAGCATTCGCGTCCGATGAGCACCAAACTTTAATTTGCACAAAAAGAAATAAATCTTGAAAGGTTCGTTGAGCCGCCTCGTTATTTGTGCATTGTTTCGCTATTTACGACAACACCTCAGCACATTGTTATCATGGAAGTTTCGAAGTGTGCACTCTAACCGCTCTGTTTGTCGTGTGTCACAATCTCGCTGGGTCCATTGATTCTCATTAACAAGCAAGCCACGCCAACCAAATTTCAGACTTGCGTGTTTTATGCGAAGGACCACCTCCTACACTCATTACAGTCGACCCCTCGTGTTTGCGTTAAATAAACGGGAGTATGGAAAATGTCCCAGAAGACTCTTATGCTCCGGAAATTTGTCAAATGTGAAAAGAAAAAATCCACACCAACAGTAATTAGAACTTTCGGCGCAAAGAAAGACCTGAGAAATGGCGCCCGTAACTGAGTTATTGTTTTTCCATTAGGGTTGCCAGATGTTTCACTTTGTAAGTCAAATATACCAAGAAATATCTTCGTTTAATCAATCAAATGGCACATTTCCTTTTTATTTTCCGCTATAAATTTTACATTTCACAGACAATTTTTAGTATGGTAAACTAACTTAACTCATACGACAACAAAAGACCTAGCGCGATTTCGCTCAAACGCTTGCTGGACAACGCTGCTCTATCGACGGCGTGAAGTCGAGCGACTCCGGGCCCGTAAATATCCATGGTCGTCAACCGACTGTCTTCGGTGGAAACTGCTGCAGTCGCTGTTACACTTATGGGACCGTCTATGTCGGTTTTCGTCGCAGACGTTTTCTTCTCCCTCTTCTTCATCGCTGAGAATATCCCTAGTGTTTTTATCTTTACGATCCTTTTCGTATTTATTATTTTTTTTGGATTTCGACACCTTTCGCGATGGCATGCGTGCATTAGCTGGCCTTGACTCTGTTCCCTTTTTTGATTTCGGTTCAGGGGGTACATCTCCACTGTCCATACTCTCTAAGCTTTCCGCACTATCGACTTCGTCATCCTCATCCATTTCGGAGCTCTCGTCCATAGCATCAACAGCGTCGCAAACTCGATAATAAAACTCATTGTGCTTCTGCACAAACCCGTACCGTACTCCACCATTCAATACCTCCTCGACGAGTTTCTTCACTTTATCTTCCGACTGCGAACTAACTTTTGCTACGTAGCGCACGATTTCGTCCAAGGTCACAGGCTCCTTAAACTCGGCAAGCGCCTCCAAAACTTCTTTTCCCTCTATAGCCTTCGGCATATTTAATTTAGATATGTACGTTGATTTTTTTTTTTTAATTTTCCACGATAACTTATGTATATATGTGTATTACAAGAATTTTTTCTTTAAACTTTTTTTTTGTAATTTTCATATAAACTGGTGACAGCAAATTTCATGCTATTTGATTATTCACTTTTTCACTAGTACCCAAGACTCAAGGTGGAAATTACTTGGCAACTCTCGTCTCAAGTGGATTTGGTGGAGTGGAGCTGAGCTTAAACAATAGTCAGTAATGGGACAAAGTTTACTCAGTTTGACAATGATTAGCTGCCCGACGCCTCCTTCTACTGCAGCCTCAACACAACACAACCGAATGGAAGCTGAAACTATACAGCGAAGCATTATCGTCAAGGTCGATGTCCTAACGGAGTACTTACAACACACGAACACTTAATTCCTGCAGCTTGGAAGTGTACTTGCAGAGACCTCCCCTAGTAAGATTTACAAGTAAAAAGCTTTTACGTCATTAATCTCGGAACTCGCCATAAAACAAAAGCAATTATTCGTGTCGTGTCCTCATCGAGAGCCGAGGATCTCATAAGGTGCCGCAGCTACATTTATTTCACTACTCAGTTACACACACTTGCACACTTATGGTCTTTTACTTGCGTTTGTAAGTGTTACGACGACTAATTTTTTATTTCGGATTCGTCGGCGCTATTAATTCTGTTGTTTTATTAGGTAGCGAAATAATTGGAGAAAAACGGTAGCAAAATGCATACCTTTTCCAGGGTATGCCGATTTTAATTGCTCCCTTTCGTACTCTTAACACATTGGCAGTCCTCGTAGACAGCGTGGACCTTTAATTGTATTGCCAATATGTGTTTCGGAAGATTTACTCATTACAGCAGACTTTGTACATATGTATATACATACATATGTATATGTATTATATTATATAATTTATTCTATATGTGATATGTTGCCATTTTTGCGTACGCGTTCGATTCGTCAACCGTGTAAAATTAATTATGGAAAATGGTTAAATCTATGCGTCTTTGGGAAGCAGTGTTTTCAGTAATAAAAGCGCTGAATGGAGACAGGTCTAATAAATATATGAAGCACTGGGGTCACCTTCCATGCCCGAATTTTTTGAACAAATGCCTTTTACTATTTCATTAACTTTCATAAAACTCCACCCTTCACGTATTTAATATTTAAAAAGCAACATTTTCATAATTTTTAAATACACATCCATTATTTTGCTTGGCTCTTGTTTACCTCTTGCCAGCGGTGGCGAGTGAAATTATGTAATTTGCATTAATTTAATATTAGCCTTTGGGGTAAAAAATGTCCCCATTGAACTCTTGCGGGAGTGCGTATGAAACTTTCAACGCCGCTAACGTTGAAGGAGCTTAAAAGTCGACAACAACAACAACAACAGCGAACAACAAAAATTGAATGTGCTGCATAATTAGGCAGCAGCTACAACTCTTTCGCTTGACATATTAATTTGGCAACATTTTTGAACTTTCGCCCCAAGGGAAATCTTTTGAAAAGTAAACACGAAAAGCAGCTAAGAAAACATATCCAGATGAAAAGGAAAGTGAGTGAGAAAGTGAGTTGTTTGCAAGGAAGACCCTTTTTAAATATGCAGGCTCTTTCTCTTGCATTGTACCTCGCAATGCGCACCTGAAATGTTTTGATAATTATTTTTGTCGTTTCTGTTTCTGGTCTGTTCGGCGCTTTGTTCGCGTTTCTGTGAAAAAATTGTTGAAATAATTAAAATTTGCATTTTTCTACATAAGTACATACATAGATTACACTCTTGTTGCTTTTCTGTTTGTTTTTGTTTGTGCTCTCAACACATGTGCGACGTGTCTACTTTTCATAAATAAACAACTGGACCAATTTAAAGAGCTCTTTGGGAATGCGTGAGCGATAAGCGCGACTTGAAAATGTTGCACATTCTGGAGTGTGACTAACGACCAATGGATAAGGGAATTATTCACCAATCATTATTACGACAGGTGCAGACAAGGCAAGCAAATTCATAAGATTAAGGTTATGTTTAGGCGAGAGTGGATCTCGAGAAGGAAGATGCTGAACTCAATCGTTATGCTACTAATCCCACGGTCATCAGTATTTATCTAACTGCCTGAATAACGTTACGCCCACATTATTTTGCTCATCTTCATGACTCACGCGAGAGAATAAAGATGAACGAATTGCAAATACATATGCAACAATTGAGGATTAACTATACCGATGCTATAACAACAATTCTTCAAGCAGCTCACGACTTGCGGTCTGTGACCAAGTATCCTCTGGGTAGCCAGGAAATATCCGATCGAAGGCGATCTAAAGTGAGAAGACGAAACATCCCCTCCACAGGGTTGTGCGCTGGGTTTGGGACCCGCTAAGTAAAAAACACTACCAATGAAGAAGCACAAACAGCCTCGGATAATAACAATTAAGTTAAGTTAAAACGAAATTTGATATAAAATTATGAACGAATGAAAAAAAGTGGAAAACGGGCTCCTAAACAAGGCTTCTGCATCAATCTTAAGGGTTTTCATTTGAAGTCAAACCAAGCTAAATTCATGATTATCCTAATAAATGGTTGAAATATCTCAAGAATGTATGAGTCCTTTATTTAATTTCCATTTTATTTAATAGACATCTTGTCTTAAAATGAAATCTACACACCGATAAAACTTCCTTGGCAGGAACCTGGCTGACTTTACTTAATTTTATATACCACGGAAATGAAATGCCATTTTATTAACGCTCATGCTTTGACATGCAGACACTTAACGGCATCTTAATATTTGGCTTTCGGGCACATTCTTCCCAAAATGAATTTAATTAGTCAAAATTAACCATAAATAGTTCACAAACCTGACAATATCAACAAACATTAAGGTAATTGCCAACATTATGATTACTGAGCACACAAAACATAAGACCCACCTTCTTACAACTGGAAAACGTTTAGCAATTTCCCTGCGGCGCTGAATGTCTTTATCTCATAAAAGTTTAAAGTCACTCACTTACCACAGATCTCGACTATTATTGGAACCGCAAATGCACACCGAACCAATGGCAAACTAACATTTGAACGACAAACGCCTAGAGGCCATTAAATCTTCCACTAGAACTTCACTCACACACTCCCTGAATGTGGCGAACCAGCAATGCTCACTTGTTTCGGAACTTCAAACTGTGCGGCCGGTCACACAAAGCTTGCGGCTGAGACACATTCACATTCGTAAGTTCACTACGGGCAGGTTGAAAATCATGTAAGGCAGCGCGCTTCAGATGCGTCCGCGGTTTGGGGGAGGGCGGGGGACCTTCTGAGTCTTTGGGTAAACCTTTCGAGCAAACACTCACGCACACGAACGCTCACTTCATATGTACATAAGTACGTGTGTTCGAAGCTTCACGTGCTTGTGCCTTCGCCGTCAAGGGGTGCCGGAGGACCTGGATCAAATTGGCTGAAGCACGCATGAAAAGCCGCATTCATGTACGCTGATTTTTTGTTAAGAGTTGTTGGCGCAAGAAAATGCGGTTGCGATTGAGATTCTTTAATGTTTTCTTTATGGCCAAGGGTATGAGGAAATAATATTTTTAAGTGAATTTAATCCTGTAAGGTTATGTCAAAGGAGACCCTAATACACTTGTACCAATGGATATCTGTATGTAGTAATGCCTTTTGTGCTCGTCTGTAAATATCAGGTTGCGTGGAAGGTGAAAAGAATTTTTCCGCTCACTTTAACAAAACAAACACGTAGTTCGGATTGGAAAACGTTCAGCCACCTGCACCCCTTCCCTTCCGCAGTCACACACAAGCATATGTTGGCATATCCTCTGTTTATTAGCGTCGGATTTATACTATATTCAATATTCAGAGAATATATATTTCGGAAACTCGCTTTTCCAGGAGCAATCAATGTTAAGTGTCGCCAGGCATATAAAGCAGAACCCACCGCTATACCGGTGGTTTTTGCTGTTATCTGAACTCACACCCACCACTCACCGAGTGTTAGTGATGAATTCAACTTTCTCGCTATGGCGGCTACCTATAAGAGGCCTTCGAGTTTCATTATTTCTTAGCCTGAGATAGCGATTCAGTTCTTGGCCACCAGCTTTCTGGCATTTTGTCATTACTATGCCACTAAAAGCGTTTGTCATCGTACCGTCTACTGCAAACTTGTCTGACTCCTTCCCTAACGGAGTTAATTAAATGTCAGTCGCAAAAAGACGAGCGTTGTATGGCTTATAAATCACTGTCCAGTTTTCGTAGCCAAGCAATGACTAAACTAAAAATTTGCTGCGTCACGAACCCATCACGAATTCGCGTCACACCCAATCCTTTGCAAGTTCATAGTGCAAAGAAATCGTGAAAAATTAGGAGAAAATAACGAAGTGAAGATTCTTTCATAATTTGTTTTCCAAAACAAAGAAACTACTACGAGATTTACCGTTAGTTTGCGAGGCATTCGTTAAAAATACTAAAACCGAAATTTACCGAAGATTGGAGCTTATATTGAAATTGCTTATTAATACTATTGATTTATCATTCCGCTTAATCAACACAGATCCATGCAAGTGAAAATACAGAACACTGCCGAGGTACTTAAACATTCACTCTTTCTAACAGGGAAGAAAATTAGATTTTTTTCTGTTATTTTTATTCTGGAACCACATCCAAATCGACTTAATTAGAGTTTAATTATTCACTTCCTTTTGGATCAGTCATAGGTCTATCACACCTCCGAGAAATGATTGCAGTTTTGATGATCCTGACTTCCTTATATAGTAATACCATAAAATCTTAAGATATCTTACTAAGTTATCTCAACCACACTAAATGAAAACTTCCCATATCACTATCTCATTCGAAGCTTCTATATGCGGCATAGAACTTTCCTTATAATGCTACTTTGTAGAGTTTTTGAGTTCATTATTGACAAAAGATAGTCAGAAACAATAAACACAAAGGAAAACGAACACTCCACTCTTCACTACATTGTGCACAACAGGTGATGCAGAGTATACTAACGGATTAACAAGCTACAATTTATTATGCTTACTCCGTTCCGACCATCCGGTGTCTTCATCTAGCCTCCTAAGGCAAAAGTATAGATCTAATCCAACTTAGATAAATATTACCAATTCCTTATGAACGCAGGTCCTTAAATAGTAAAAACAAACTCCTTATTGTTCTCTTGGTCGATGTAAAAATTGCAATTAATAAGATACCCTCAATTACCATGTGTTCCTACTACTGCACAATCGGGAACTTGTTCCTCAAATACCGAACGGGTAGCCACCACTCGGGGCCACAGATAGATATTTACGATTATTTGCTTTGAAAGAGAACTAAGTAAATAGTATTAGGAGAAATGCGCTGGGATGGTGCGTGCATCAAAAGATTTCATGCATTCATCTGCTGAAGGGTGAAGCGCTTGACGAGCACTGAAAGGCAATCGCAGATTAAATGCAGCGCACGAAATGCAGAGTACGAACTGCACCTACCACTCCGACATCCTTGTCTCTTTTTCATAAAAATGAATTAAATTCTCTATATTTGAAAGCATCTCTGTTGTAAGCCTTACCTTCCTACCTCTCAGTCACTCGCAGTTACCTATATATGCATATACACAAAGCAAAAGTCGGGGCAGGTCGGTTTATACTTGAAATGTTGAAGTAGTGCAACGCGACGCAATAAGGACTCTCGGTAGAAGTTTACATTTGTAAATTGATTTCCCCATCTTAAGCCGCTATAGAATTGGCATCTGCTTGCCATTGTGAGGGCTGAATTATCAAAGCGCTTGCACACAGACCCACAAACACAGAGCTCAGCAGCGTGCCACCAGTCTGCTGCTGGAAAAGGCAATAAAATACAGAATTGCAAACGGAAAAGTCAAGTAATTTGCAATTATTCAAAGCACCCAATCCCGACATTCTCAGTGCAGCGCGCTCCGTAAACGCCTCTCATTGGAACGACATTATAAATATGTACACACGAAGGGAGTTGGCGAACAGCTTGAGCAACTGAATTTTTAATACACTTTAATATTCGCAATTTCATATTTCTGCGCTTATTTTGACACTCTCCCACCGCTGTTTGCGAATTTTACAAGCTCGTAAAAGTAATAAAACCGACGCTCGTGACACTCATAAATGTTAATGTGACAAATAAACATATTCACACTGTTCGCTGTCTACCAGATGTCCCGGCATTCGATTGTCGTTAAATTCGTGTTCAGACACCGCCCGAGCCGCAGTCGAGGCGCCGTCATCTGCTTGTGGGGTTGCCGCCCCCTCTTAACACAGGTGAATATGCGCCAAATTCATTGTTTCGGTTTTTGTGTTTTTTTTCTGCTGTGCCTACACACCACTTTGCACGTAGCAATATTTAAGGGCACAAGTTACAGCCATAAATGGGAGGCATTTGTATAATTTTGCAATTTTCATAAAATGTGATTCACACATTTCGGGATAATAAAATAATCATTTAAATAATTTATATACTTAGGCGTTTAAAGGCACATACTCACGTTCAACGCAGTGCGTACCTTAAAGAGATGCGGGAACTCCTTTAAAATTGATTTTTGACTAAGCAAACTTTGTTTTCTCCTAGCCATATTTGACAATTTTATGTATTTAGGAGACATTTGATCGATTGAACGACATATTTATAAGCAAAAGCTAGAACAAGGGCTGAGCTCTTAAGCCACTCTCGCAATAATCAAAGAATTAAGGGCGATTGAAATATTTTATCTTTCTTCCTGCTTTTTATAGTATTCGAATATCTTTGTTGATACCTGATCCGATCCATACCTTATCTTAATAGATAGATAATAAAAATTGCTTATGTGTTGTGGTCCAAAATAAAGCAGAAATTTAGAATTTCAACAATTATGAAATTAAAAATTTACTTAAAAATTTTTGAGATACCTCGACAATTGTTAAAACATCAACTGTTAACCAACGCCTAAACTTAGCCCTACCTTACTCGTTAATAATATTATATGCTGTTCATCTAATTTGATTTTTGAAGGAGTTATTACAAGCTTTTTCTTTATGCATGCAGAACAAATTATAATGAAAATCGCCTTCAATTATTTTTAATCATAATTGGGCTCCTCACCTTTATAAGTACGCCACCAGCTGCCGTAATTAGGACCGCGACGTTTTTCTGTAATTGTATTGATTGTGGGGACGCGCAAAATTCTCACTTCTGAGTACGCTGTCAAGTATATTTGTATCTACATAATTGGAGTTTTAAGAAAACTTCTCGAACAAACAAAGACTTCAGAGTACATACACACCTGTATATAACTACATCATTGTATATATGTATACCTATGTATATATAATATATAAGTGCCATTGTTCATTGTGAAGAATGAAGCAGTAAGGACGAAACTACAAGCAAGCGCCTTAAAGTGTACAACTATTCGCTCACAAGAGGCTACAACTATTAAGTTATTGGCTTGGGTTCAAGGGTTCGTGGGGTAGAGAATATTAATGCCCTACAATGGGTTACATGTAATATGCATGGCAGCTCATTAGACTAACTGCATGGCTTAAGGATATTTTGCAATGTTTCGGTTTCGGTCAGTGTACGAGTAAATAACTAAGCAAACATACCGAGCCCTTGTGCGGCAAGCTCTTAGCAAGCGCCAGAAGATGGAATAGAACGCTGGAGTTCAAAGGGTGAAGAAGAGTAATTGCGATTTGCTGGGATAGTTAATCTTGATCTGCTACAAAATTCACTTAAAGAAATATTCAAGTAATTGCAGTAAATTTTTATATAGCCAACAGATGTGCTCCCTGCACTAGCCAATGTCACTAGACTCTGGAAGGAAATAACGGCAAAGTGCGAGTGGCAGCTACTCGTATAGCCGTAAATATTTATGTACATATATAAATCCGCTATTTCAAAATGTCAAATCGTTATTACCATATTTTGACACTAAATACCGTTATAATGGCCACTAATATACCTAATTTTTTATAAAAATAAACCATCACCAGAAGCAACACAAAAACACAGAAGAAAAAATTAGAAACCGCGAAGAAAACGCCGACTCATCGTGCAATTAAGCCGACTATAATGGCGTGTGGCACATCCCGTAAGGTAAAACCTGTTGTAACAACAATAACTGCAATAACAAACACAATGGCACCAAATGAATTGTAAATTAAGTGCGGTGTCATGTTTCACGAATTTCACACCGAGACGGCCAAACGACTAGCCGTTATCCTCTCACGCGCTAACGCACCCCCAAAATGGTAGGGTGTAAGTTTAGCCATTTAGTACTCCAATTTTCCTCATCAAAACACCCCAAAGCGAGCTTGTAAAAAGATTAGATTTTTTTGATAAAAACAAGCATGTTCTTTGATTAGCTCCCCTTGCGGCAAAAATTTAAACGCAAATTTGTGGCTTTGGCACCACATGTCAACCGTAATTAGTAATTGAAATCTGCTCCAAGACGCGCGCATTGCACTTGGCGGATGATTAATGGCTGTCGCTTGAGGCGCATTGGCCGAGCTGGGAAGCAGAGTGGCCGTATATTAAACGGACAAAACGGATTAAATGCTGCTTTGTGTCTTGTTGCTTGCCACTCGCGGCCGCCAGTTGGCAGTGACTTCACTAATCACCTCCCTGGAATCGTTTTTTCATTTCAGCATAAGTCGAAAGGATGATTAAGTGTGGCAATTTCTTTTAACAACATTGAAAGAGAAGCTATTATGACTGTAGGTGTAATTGGCCGTGTTTTGAGATTATGACATGAAAAGCCTTTTCATTCGAAAAAAATATCTTTACAAGAGGTCTAGAAGAAGTTGGGTATATTTGTTTGGGTTCAACATTATTTAGCACAGATATTGTTGTCTATGACAACTGGATAACTGGAACATATTGGCACTTGTTTCCGAGACCACAAGAGAATTAAAGTTTTGCAAATGTGGATTTCAATCAGGCCGATCAAATATTAGTTCATTTTAATTTCATTTTAATTAAAAATTTCACACCTGTATAAATATATGTATATGAATACATAATACTCCAGATGTAATTACGCATACCTGTAAACGATTTACAAGTCACAAACAGTGAAATAAAAGCATCTTTGGATACTAAGAAAATATAACAAAACTTCTTTGAATATTTCAAGATTCACCAAGTCCAAAAATAGATAGGTGCACAAGTAGATCAATGCAAGTACCCACTAATTATCGCTATTAATGATTATTTAGCAACAACGCCATTGAAGCAACCCACAAGACGAGTGTGATTGTTTGCTCAAAGTGCATGAATGAGCAAATGGAAACGCTTAGTCCATCGCTAATGACTTTTTCACCGGCAAAACACCGAATCGATAGGTATATAATGACTTTTTGCGATATCAAAAAGGTCTGACAATTTTTGAGAGAAGATATGGACGAATACATACCGACTTTAGTATGTTGTCACTGCTATACAGATGGTCAAGTATTTTGAAAGGAGAACAAAATGAGTTTTAACCCTCTTGTTAAAAGTGAGCAAATATTTTCTTAACCCTCATCGAGACCCTCGGGTCTGGCCAGGCATATTTTGTTTTTAAATGTTATTTAAATATATTTAGAGTGTAGCAAACGACTTGCGCTTCCAGGTAGCTTCCTAGAATTTTATTGTCTATAGCATTCACAAAAAAATGCAAGGATATCGTATCGAAAAGGACGAAAAAAGGATATTATAATATTACACCTTAGTGCACCAATGGTGCTTGGCTAGACCCCATATATTTTGTATGAAAATATATGAACTTTGGTATGTTTCTATCACTTCGCACGGTTGATTTATCTGTTTTCATGTTCGTTACATGTCCAAATTGGTTTGTATGTTTATCTATGTCAAATACTTTAGCCGCTAGAGCGTTTTAAAGGTTAAGAAAAATGTAAATTTTCTCAAAATGTTACATTTTTTGTGAACGCTATTGCCACGCCAAGCGTGAACAAGGCAGTCAATTTGATTTCAACCAAATCGAGAGGTAAGAAATTTCAAAAATGTATCTACATATGTATATTGTACATATATGAGCGTAAATACAACACGTATTTCCATACAAATGTATGTAAACACCAATTGGCCTAGCCAAGCACCATTGGTCTCGACTAAGTGTATCAGACCGTTGGTCTCGACCAGGGTTAAGTCCTGAAAATATTACGAGATAGATTCCAAGGTTAAAAAACACTGGCCTGGCTACTTATAATGGTCAAGACTCTTCGAGGCTACATCCATACTGCCTATTTTATATCTTATCATAGTCCTAACATAAAATTCACAATCAGCAACATTTGTTTCATTCAAAACGCGCTTAACATATACTCGTATTTAAAGTAAATTCAGACAATTTTTTCTTTAACTTACATTTTTAATCAGATTTTCTCTTAAAAAGCGTTAGTGCACATACTCGGGAATTATCAACAAGCGAGCATTCGAACAAAGAGAGTACGAAAGGCAATTGTGCTCTTCGTTTGCCTTTTCTCGGAAGTTAAAAGCTTTTCTCAACATTTGCAAATATAAATACTGTTGGGTCCGTGTGTACACACATTTTTCTTTTCGGCTCACGTCAGAATAGCAACGACAACCCCAAAGTGGAGGAAAAGTTGCTCTCAGTAAAATGATGGTGACACTCCTACTTGCAAGCGCCAACAACAAACCAATGGAGTTGTTGTTGTCGATATTGCAGTAACGGACGCCGACTCTGCCGCCGCTGCAGTTTATGTGACAAACCAATTGTGTCCTTTACAAGCGGCAAACCGGGGTCATTGTCGTCCCAAATAAATTCCAACCAATAAAATCGAAGACTGTTCTAAAGCAAACGTGGCAGCAGTATTTTCACTGCTCTGCTGGACTTTTTTAATATTTTTCCTGGAACGCTGGAGAGCTCTTATATTCGCTTTCATCTTTAGTTGGCTGGTCGGCCATATACAAAGAACCGTATATTTTTTATGAGCGAATAAAAAGTTATATCAATAGTAAGAAGCATTTACTCGGTTATTTATTATCTATATAACACAAACATCTTCACATATTGGCTGCAACATTTTTATACTCCCGTAATATGTAACTCAGAATATAATATGTACTTAGTTCACCTAACGGTTGTATGTTTAATTTACACTGAAAATGGTAGTGAAGTTTTGCAGACACCTCCAAATAAGTCCGCCAAAAACACTGTTGCAACAGAGCGAATGTATGCAACGTCACAGCCTCCCTTCTCCGAAGGCAGACATATTTGGACACAAAAATTCGGATTATCGATTTTCTTGCACAGTACTAAACGTAAGAATGATGTGGACACTTGTCTGATTATACGCACGCATATGCAGGCGAGTACAATGTAGCAAGTATTCTCCATTTCCCGTATAAACAGACAATTTGGGAATTCACTCGTCGAGTCTGCAATCAGTAGATGAGTCCTCCGCACGTTAAAGCCGGGGCTGCGTGGTCATCAAGGCCAACGAGATTAATGTGCTGTTTGATGACCCACTCATTACGCAGGCAAATGTTGCCACGTGTGAAAGTGTAACTGGGCATCAGCTGCTGCCCTCCCCCTTACGTGTCCGCATGTAAACATGCTTTTTATCTTGGAGTCGACAAATAAATATATTCAAACATGCATTTGTGGTGGATGCTCGGAAAGAAGCGAGAATAATTAACAAAAGGACAATTTGAATTTGACACGCAAAATGCGAAAATGTTTACGAACAAATTAGAAATTGATTAAGTTGATTGTGGTGAAACGTTGACAGCTAGACGATGGGCAACCCAACCCGGAAGTGTTGCCGGACAGTCTCTTTTGTGGTTGAAGCGCTCAAATTAAAGGCGAAGAAACTCGTTAATTTTCTGTCGCTATGGCTTAACGGTCGGACCTAAAATTAATTATATAGTACATACCACCAGCCTTGGAAATACTATTTCAGGAAGCCTAAACGGTAGAAATTTAAGTACGATGCAAATAAATAGATTTTTGTTCAGGATTAAAGTATGTAGACCCCTTTTAACTCCCCTCAGGTTTCAGCCTCCAAACACTGAAATCAACGAAACATACAAGAACAAGTATGGAAGAGCTAACTTCGAATGCAGGCCACATTATATACTCGCAATATGCACGGAGCAAAGGTGGGAAATATTTACTGTCTCCAAAGCTTAAGAGAGATGTTGCATATGAGCTTAACATGCGTTGTTAGACGGAATAGTTAACATTCAGTTGCGAGCAACAAAATATTAGTGAGTGTCAACACTCTTAATCTTTTTCAATAATTAACAATTTTCAAACATAAAAACTCCTTCCGGCCAAAAAAAATAATTTTCGAATCTTCCGTGCAAAAAGTGTTCCCACATTTTTCTTTTGGACAGGTCGGATGTTTCTGAGCATACTATATAAAGCGTCGCACTACGTGATTTTTTAAATAAACAAGCTTTACAAAGGATGTAAGCACACTAAGTATGATTTTGCAACCTTCTTTCCCGGATCTGTATAGCAGCCATTATTGGTCGAGTTTTAATTTTCAAATAAGTGCAATAATGACATTACGTATTACAAGATGTTGTTTTAAAAGTAATTAATATCATTAATACTACTACTTCATTGTTTGTATCTGTACCATAGCATTGGCGAAGGTAAATGCCGCGTGAGATAATGCTAATCGAAATATTCTCGACTATATAGTAATGTATACATACATACATACATACATACAAATTATGTATGATGCTACAACAACATTAAATATAAGAGTATTAAGAGAACTTATCGTGACAGCATAATATTTAGTAATAAGAGAAATTAGAATAAGCTCTATGTTATTTATGCTTAGTGATAATATAAGAAAATAAAGAAAACTAGTTCTTAATGTGACACTGAAGATTGTGTTTCATTAAAGAATATTAATATATTCTATATTTTAAGATATCTTGCGCTTATATCGGTATATGCGATATAAACTCAATTAATTGGACCAAACTCAATATATAGGATATGTAACGGGAAATAGAACGAATTAATCGAACCTACCTCTACCAGAAGGAAGGAAATAATAGTATTGGTTGTGGGGGAGTTTGTGGTGAGTCCCAAGATAGACCGACATTCCACAGTCGCTAAATGAATATTTCCCAGTTACTATAACAGGCGATAACAATCCAATAGGATCAAAGATTCGCGCCTCGCTGAGTACACGATGCTTCGTGGGAATCTCTTCTCTTTGACGAAGATAAACGCATCATCAACTAACTGTCCTTCGAGTTCCATTTTCTTAGGATGGAATTTGCGGCAGTTAAGATGTCGTCCACGTTTTTAGCCAGCTCCACTGTATCAGTAACGCCTTCACAACTTGTTAAGAAGTCCTCAACATAAAACGAAGTTAATATTGTATGTTAGGAATCACTGCGGAATTGTCAATGCAAAGACTACATGCCATGCCATATGTCTTGAGACGATACACTCGGATACCAACACTTGCCTGAACATCAGATCTCGAGCCTCTCGCTGCACACGCTAAAAGGATAATCGGCTTTGGATTGGCAGCGAGGGGTCTGATTTGATCTCAGATATATAGATGTATATACATACATAACTATATGTAGATTAATGAAATGATCCAATTTTGCTCATTCAAAATAGCTTCGTCTTCAAAGTGCCACATGTACTAAGGTTTATCAAGAAATCTCAATTTCTACTCATAGTATCAGGCCGACGAAAAACCGCAAATTGGTCTAGTCCAATAATTATGATGAATATAACCCTAGCAACATGCATGGCCTTAGGAAAACCATATCTATCTGCCGCTTGCTGTTGCTGTCCATGGGTATCTCATATTTCTCCCGGATTTTCCTTCGAATGTAATTGCTTGATTTAAGTCTTCTTAATTTCGAACTTACTGATATGTAGCATAGCTATGTTATTACTTTTAATAATCAAAAAGTTCAAAGGTGTGCGATTTGCCGTGTTTGCTTTATTGCTATTTCCTATTAGGGCAGCTGGTGAATGAACAAGAACAAAGGCTTGATATGCTGGGTGCCGTTGTAATAGTTATACTTGTTTACAATTTGAATTTAAAACCCTCCAAATACTGTTATGGGATTCTGGAGCTTTGAACTGTCAACGGAGTGGATTTGATGCCCTGAGCCGCTTCCTGTCATCGCGGAAATTGCATTTGTTTTATTTATTTGAGTTTCCGCATTTGCCGCGAGCGCGTTCATTCTTGGCTTTACCCACTGCCCCGCCCGCGCCACCTGCTGCGTTTATGTATCAATTTGCAGCTAATGTGCGAGGAATGTCGCGCCAAGGAAATAAATGCGTTGCCAAAAAGCATCAACCCGACGATGCTTCAGCTCTAGGCTGGTGCGACAGCCGCCTGCCGTCTGCCGAAAAGAGCAATTACTGCTCGTTGAACACATGAATTTTCGCTTGGGTTTGTGTGTGCCACAAGGCATATCATAACGTTTTCATTTAGGCACGCTTCACGTCATTTGCATTGGTGAATTTATGTATGCATGTATGATGGCGAACGAAAGCCTCAGCACTTCCTTGATCCCACGGCAAAACGACGCTATGTCTATGTTTTGGCATTTATGTTGCCATTTATCTTCCAGTCGACTGACTCGCTAATCCTGTGCTGGTGTACGCTTTCGGGGCTTTGCTTCAGTGGAGTCTAACTTTATGGCGCTTCCGTTTGCCTTCGAGGTAAGACTGCTGAGTTTCTTAGCGACAAAACGTAATAATTTCTTTACCTACTGCATTGTCTTTGCACTTTATGAATTATGGATTCAATCGGCTGCAAGTGAACAGAACTAGGGTACATGTGAGCATACGGGAATAGCATTCAATTGGGGAAAAATTTCATTTCACTGCATACAAAAGACCTTGTTGCAATGAATCTCAATCAGTAATAAATAGTCTGTAATAGATTTCTCGGAAGGTATCTAATGATTAACACGCAAGTTTTAATTTTGAGGGTTCCATCTAGGCACTACATATAGTTTTTGTTTACATTTTAAAAAGGGTTTTCAGTTTGAACAGAGTCCGATATTTTCAGAGTTTTAAATTAGATGCACCTAGTCCTAGCCACCGATTATTTGTCAGTTGACTCTTCCGTCATTCCCGCTTTCGGGTGGTTAGTTTTTTGCCTACCATGAACGATATGTCTGCGAAGTTTTTTTGATATCTTTACCGTGTCTGATATCTCGATCAACTTCACTTTTGATGTTCTCATCCGAAGCTTTGTTGAACGTTTGACTGCCTGCGCCCTCTTGTAAATGGTTACTTCTCCCGCCCCAGATCCCAGATATGTCCGATCTATTCTCTCTTTGAAAGAGTACATTAAAGACTTTCGCTTAAGTTTTAACTGAAAAGCGTTCGCCCACTTGTCTACGACACAAAAAATGAAGACGCACGAAAGTGCTTCCATCATCTGTTTCGTGAATTACAAAGTGAAACTTCTTAAACAACCAAAGTTCTTTCACTTGCAAAAGTACGCGCCAAGAAAGTCGCAAACAAAAGTTTTAAGTTTAGCGAAATCAGAAATTAGCCAAAGTTATATACATATGTACATATGTATGTATATTTATATAGCAGTGTGTTGATTAGCTGTTTGAGTCCTGCAGATGCTGGAAACTGTTGCGTGCATGCAAATTTAATTAAGAATTCCACAAATTCTTTCAATGCCAACTCACCAAAGGCGAGCCAACAAAGTCAACTGTCAGCGCTCGCACTGCTGCAGTCCGAATAAACTTCTAACCACAGCCGGTATTGGCTAAAGCCAGCGTCAACCCCGCGCACAACTTGACAAACAAAACAAAGCTAACTTCTGCGCCGTCTGTAGGGCGTATGTATGTATGCATATGAAGCCACGTAAATATGTTTATAGCTGCATGCTCGACGGTTAGAATGGTTTGTTGGCGCGTTTGCACAGCCCAGCGGCAACATTAGCAAGAGCGCTTTCGTCTATCTATACATACCTACATACATATGCCATATATGTACATATTTACGTGCTCTTCAGTGTATGTGTAAGTGATTCGTGTTAAATGAATTTAAAATGGTTTTCGACAACTCTCGCCGTGCCCCTAGACCTACCCAGTGGGGCTGCAAGCCGCAACTTAAAATGAGTATTTTTATTTCGAAATTCCATGGGCAGTAGCCATGCACGTGTATGCTGCCGCATAAAAATAAACACGCACACACGCACACACGCACATTAATGAGTTAACAATAAAAACGAATTCTGGTCAAAGCGTCATCGTTTTATTAACGCAAGATTAAACATATTTCCGGTGGGCAGTAGGAAGTGACGCTGCCAATCGTTGCTTTTGTAGTAGCGCCTAGCTGAAAAGGGAATGCAAATATGTGGTCGGGTATTGTGCCATCCACCAGCAGCATGAAGAAGAAGCTGAAGCATTGGACCGTTTCTGTTGTCGCCGGTGTTGCTGAAAGGCGGTGGCAGGCTGCGTTCAAATTGACCGGAATATTTGTTAATGTGATTCTTTGCTTTGTGTTCCCCTCATTCAGCTGCCAAGCCCCAGCACTGCGAATCACTGGAGAGTGACACGCAGTATCTCGGCCACTCCCAGACCCTCCAACACTCTTACAATCTAGCGAGGAGTGTAATTAAATTGTCCAGTCACTGTCGCGTATCCTTAGGGCAGTCAAACAACCTGAAATTGACTTCCAAAATAATAATTTTTGTTTTCTTTTAGTTACTAAAGTGTAATAAACGCTAATCGAAAATGATTTTTAAACACTAAACGCTGATTTCCAAATATTTATATTTAATACGTACATTCGTCGGGCAAACCAAGTATATGTGTTTAGGTAAAAAAATTTAAGGTCGAATGTACATATTTAGGTAATCAAGAATCGTTTTATGGGCTACATTTAAAGTCAAAATTAAGTGCTAACGAAGATTTGAGTACATTTGATATTGCTTTGGAAAAGGTCCAAAGGGCTCTCGCTTCTGAAGTTTTAAGCGACTTCTTCACCTACTGTCGACCGCTGGTGTTCGATTTGACGGGTTTTGATGTTGGTCGATCCTTCTTATCGCGCTTCATGTAATCGTAGGAATCCGCATTTGGAGTAGCAGCACCTGTGTTCCCGGACAACGGTTTTTCGTATTTGTATGCTCCTGTGATAGCTTTGTTCGCCTTCATGAGATCATCGTAGCGGTCGTATCGGTTAGAATAGTCGTAAGGTGTGCGCACAATTTCTGGCAAATGCGCGTAATATACTATGCGCCGTTGGTTTCGCGGATACTCCGGATACTTTGTGGATGCGTAGCTATTACTGGAGGGATAGTTGGCTGCGGGATAGAGAGTCTTATCGTAGATTTCATTATTGTACACAGGAACATATTCTCTAGGCTCAGGAATGTCATAACGCCGATCCGGATAATTATAGTATAGTTCAGGGTATTGTGGTATCCTGGGGCTATAGCTATCATAGGGATCGTAATGCCGACGGTGTAAATAATGGTCTTCATAGTTGTAAGGATCGTAACGAGAATACTGTTCGTCGAAGCTTGAGAAATATCAGACAAATATTAAAATAATTGATTTTATTACATAAACAAATCGTAGATGGTATCTTACCGATCGTAGCGACGTAAATATGGCGCATATGAACGTGATGGATACATTTCATAATTATAGGTCGGAGAAGTAATTGGATACTTCATATCGTAATGAGGCTTTGCAACTGGAAGTTTGGGCACAATTGGGTCTGTCAGCTCTTTAGCACCATCATTAAGATCCTTTTTGGGTTGTGTAATAAAATTTACACGAGCTTGACGTCCTCGGGTTGCATAACTGTTACTGGCATCGGCCGTGACATCTTCTCTGTCGGTTGGTGGTCGCGATGCACTACTGAGCGCTGACGATCCATATGCGTCATTCCAGGTGGATATGTGCCGTTGGGAGTAGTAGTCATAGTCGGGATCCATTATTTGTTTCTCTGCCCGTGGCATGTCAGACTCCAATTTATCCTCCCCACCCCTCTCCTCTTTTCCATGCACTTTTATTTGCTGGGTACCGATGTTTTGGGTAAATTCTGATAGACCATTCGGGGGCGATACACTTGCTTGAGGTAATCCCTTAGCATTATCATATTCTAATGTTGAGCGTTTATTGCGGATAGATTTGTGAAAACCTGATAGCAAACTTCTGGCCTCGTAGTAGTTTGAATCAGTAGAGTAATATTCCGGGGTATCGTCGAACTCGAACCCTTCAAGTATTTCAACATCTTGAGGTATTTGCATAGCACATACCAGAAGAATACAGCAACTCGCAAATAAAGGGTAAACAAGCACCCATAGCTCATTTCGAGGACAGCGCATTTCGAACTATATTATTTTATCTTCCTGTAATTTGAACAAAAAAAATGCGTTCGAGGAAGTTGAAAATATTTATGCTGTTGACCTTTATTACGTTCGCTTAGATTTTAAAAACTGGCACTCTTTAAGTTATAAAAATGATTGGCAAGTCCTAACTGTAAGATCACTTTGAACAGCGTGATATACCACTCGATTCAGGTTCTGAAAAGCAACTGCACTGTTCAACTGAGTTTCAATAGAAGGCATCCCCAAAAAACGTTTGTGGCACCAACGTACATATGTATATTTGTAATGGCAATTATGCATTCTGGCAATAAGAAAAAAATAAATGTGTCGCTTATCGTTGAACGATCAGAAAAACTGAACTCCCGCATCCAAATCCACACACACCGTCACACATTACCAACAGTAACAAAAACAACAGTTAAAACAAAAATTACAAAAATACATATAATAATGCTAAAAACAGCAACGATCTAACCAGGCAACGAACCCGCTAGCTACGCCACAAATGTAGGTTGCACTCCCGGAACCACAACAACAACAATTTAACAAGCATGCGACATTTCAGTAAAACAGATCCGCTCTTTCTATTCGAAATCACTGAAGCGCGGTAAAAACTTCATATGTACATACATACATACATACATACATACATACATACACGTATGAGCTCCTAAGTGTATACGCATCAATAAAAAGCCACAAGCTCGGTCTAGGTTTATACATGCTTTGGAATATGTGTACCCAATAGCAAATGTGGAAGCACGAGTATTGTGTCAGAAAATTGGTTGAGATTATGACGAAAGTGGGAAGTAGCAAGATTGTTTTGCGTTTATTCAAATACAAAGCAAAACAAAAGAAAACACATTTCATTTAATGGAATTTTGGTACTTTTCAGTAAAAATAAAATTTGGAGCCTTATTTAATTGCTCCGAACCTTTCGAATATATCAGATAACTTCGAATTGGTAATTCTTGTGGTAGAATGGCTAGTTTAACGCACCATAGGGTTGGAGGTGCATCAATGTATTCTCGTAATACAAACATTTGTATACATTTTATTCACTGTTCCTAATGTGCCTACCATATTGTCACTGATTTGTTTAACATGAATACAACATACCTATTTCCATACATACATTGTAAGTATAAGTATGTCGGCATGCACATGACCAGAGGTACGAATGTTTTGCCCATATTTTGCACCGGCATGCGTGACATCTATTTAATGGTGGGAAACTTATGCCATCAGTACTAACATTTCATTCATTAGTCATAAGTTATGGCCAAGGCAAGTCTTCAATAAAATCAAGTGAATTAACACACACTAACTCACATAAAGATGTACATATCTGCATACATATATGTATTAAATATATTGTCACATAAAATGCAAAACAAGGTATTAAATTGAATTTTTTATTGGTTGCGATTCACTACATCATTTTACATACATACATATGTATGTATGTATGTATACAAAGGTTTAAGCTTCTGCTATCAAATATAACCAAGTTACAACCAAAATTAAAATTTTGTTTCAAAATTATTATTTTATTATCGTATATTGTTTTTTCCATCACCTAAACTTAAATGAAAAGTGAGGTTACGTTATTTTGCATTTTAGGTGATGGTATGCTAATTTCTAGGACTTATATCTATTTAAAAGCACTCACATAATGATGTAGACATATACACATTATTCAGCATTAAAAAATAAATAAATATTGAACCACACAGATATTTGCTACAAATTCATTTAACCAAACGACATACTTACGCCTGAAGAAGATCCATTATTAGAAGTATTCTGTCTGATAATATAGTAGTTTTACATCAGTAAACTTTTTACACAATTGAACAGCTTTAATCCATTCATTGCTGCTCTGATTGGAATATTTAGTGAAATTTTCGGTCAATTTTAATGTGTGCTTTAAAAACCTGAAATTAAATCAATATTTCAGAAATACAGATGTACAGATTAGATAAATATAGACATATCTGCCTGTCCCTTGAAACTACTTATGTATATTCGTGGGCTTCAGATGGTTTAATATCTTTATATATTGGCTAAAATGGAAAAGTTCGCTTCTGGAAAAATTTAATAATTTTTGATATTCTCATTATCCCTCAAATGCTCTCAAAAAAGTATCCTGGTTAAAGTTTTGAAATATGTAATAAGCGCGGAAGGCTCTAAATATGAATTATCCGTGGCATATTTTAATATGCATTTCACGAAGTTTTTGTAATAAAGAATTTGCTTAAAAAATCCTCATAAATAAAAATTTAACAAAATTAAGGGCAATTGGTTTACTTATATTAATTAAAATTTAAACTAAATAAAGAATGATGCTACGGAGAACATTAAATATGTTTCTATCTATCTATTTGTTAACTATGTGGCATTACCTTAGTAGAGTTTTAGAAACTTCTTCATTTTGAAAAATGGAATCGTCAGTTTGCAGCTTTACAAATATGCACAAGAGGCAAGTCAAAATATCACGTAAAGCATTACAAATATTCGGCAGAGCTTCCAGCATGCGCTCCAAAGTACGACGCCTTTTAGAATGTAATTCGCGCTGTTCCAGCAGCTTAAATTTAGTATCAATAGAAAATGAATAGTTTGCACAAGAGGTTTGGACAAATTTCGCATTTCTTAACACTAAATAAATTATTTCAGATTCCTTTTTTGGACGATTAAATATTTTTATATCACAGGCCACTGCATGCTCGATAAGTAATTTTAAGGAGTCTATATTTTCTTCTTTTAAGTATTTTTCTGTCAGCTTTTCAAAATCTTTTGCAGCTCGACTCAATGTGTTTTTTGTAACGCAATTTAAATGGAAAACACTTTCATATTTTTGAAACGGCTGCTCAAAATTTAATAAGCCCATAGAAAGATAGAACAAGATATCACATAATTCCGGATAATCTAATAGAGCAATATCAATTTCACCATGACAAATTTTATCTCTCACGCGTGGTCCATTTGGTGCAATAAATAAATCATATGTAAGGCTAAGCAGGTCCTCACTTAGAACATTCCCATTTATTAGCTTGTTTTTACTATTTGCCTCCTCAGTGGTAACGTTACACTCAAATATTGAATCCATTGTAATATAGTACTCATCCAACTTGGCAGAAACATCAAAATTATTTGCTTGTGCATATATGAATCGGAGTAATAATTCGATTTGCGGTATGATCAGTATTACGAAATTCCAAAACTGTTTTCTTTCATAATATTGGAATAGCCGATACCAGTACTGCTTAAAAGCTTTGTGTAGCCACACATGATTTTTAATTTGTTCAAAGCATTTACTCTCATTTACGAATTCTGAAGGTAATAAAAGTTGGTTTAAAACTTTCTCACATAATATTTTAAAGTCTGAAGCTTTTGGACGCTCCATCAACTGAACAATTTGTTTACTTTTAAGCTCCGAGCCCAAGCTATGTATAATAATGATTAGTATTGTGACATAATAATTTGGTATTTCTTCAGGTTTTGGAAAGCCATGCCAAACAATGTTCCGTAAATTGATTGCATTGGGTGTACCCATTATTATTTTCAATAAGGACATCTGAAATGTGTAGGTTATTATGTGGTAAATATTTATGAAATTAATAAACTCACTGTTTCTAACCCGAATATATTGTGGAGCTCCTTTGTGCGTAATAAGTCACGCAACAAATGCGGTGGTGTACAATTATCACTAGTTACAAAGAACAAATTTGCCAACGCATTTTCCAGAACTGAAGTTAATAGTAGAGTTTTTTCTACGGTAAACGTTTCTGCAAATTCAGTTGACTCTAAAGTTTTCAGCAAATATTTGGAATTGACTCCAAGCCATTCAAAATTAAACTTTTTTAAATCCTTTTGAGCGTTGCAGTACAAGAAATTTATGCCTTCAAATATAGGCAATAATTTTCGAAAAGAGTTCAAGGACTTCTGGTAATTATAATCTGTAATAATTTTTCCTATATTAAATATTTCAGAAATTTACAGGATTTAAATTATTCAATTGTAAAAGTACCTGCCAGAACTGGATTTAATATATCTTTATACAATCCATAGAATGCTTCAAAATTCAACGACCAATTATCGTGTACGTACTTTCGAATTTCTTCAAGTTCAAACTTGTTATGGCTTACATAGAATTCTAAAATACGTTTATTTATTAATTTGTGATTATTCAAATTACTCATTTTTGTTTGTACAATGGTTCAGAGAACGTAGATTGCAATCTGTATTGTTTTGGTTTACAGCTGATTGGCGATGACATTTAAACATTGCCACCTTAAAAAAAATTCCAACAGTTCCGTTAATATTTTGGAACTGAAATCTTTAATCTATATTAATTATAAACATTTAATATAACTAATAGTTTAATACATATATTATATATGAAGATTTCTACTTACTATTTCACAAGAATTTTTTGCAAATCGACAACATAACGCCACATCTTCTCAGGCGATGTTTATTGCCAACCAGCTTTTGTGATTTATTTCTAGGTTAACCTATTATCATTGGCAATATTCTTGCGTGGGCATTTTTATCCTGATATACTTTAAACGTCCGACTAGCCCAATGTTCATTCAAATCTTTTAGAGTACTAATAATTTAGTTTTCACATAAGTGAACATCGAATTAATATAATTAATATAATTAATAGGAAAGGATATAGATAGTCACAAAAAATGTTCCTAAATGAATTATCAATGCCCATGACTATTCAGATTTATATTTTCAATTTTTAAGATGTAAAAAAATTTCATAATTTGTATTTAGCAATAATCTATTAAATTACAAAGGAGGGTTATTGGTAGAAACCGCGGAATAAAATAAGAACTTAATACAATATATAAATTCTTCAAAATATTTATTTACGTTTCGTGAACAATTCTCAATTATCAAAGGATAACAATAAAACAGTAACTAAAGTGATCACATTAACATTTTTGAAGTAGCTCGGGTCGTAAGCGTGTAGGAGTTAAGCTCACGCGTGAAAACGTGCATTTACGTTCGAATCCTGAAAATCGTGAGTCTTAAATTTTATTTAATTTTTTTGTTTTATTAATTGATATCTTAGCATATCTCAATTTAGTTACTTTGGTAGAACATTTTGCTTATTGAAGTAATTAAAATTTTTCAGGAAAATATACTCATATTTTTATTAAATGTTCCCCTATTTATGTATATTTACACAAATATGATAATCACACAACATTCTTAAATACACGCTCGCTACTACTAACTAGGTTCCAAGCGCCACACACTTAAGGAGGGCCCAGTACCGCCACAAATTCCTAAAATCAACGGCATGAAAATACTTCCATGAAAATGCTGCATACGAAGTGATCATTCGAAATTCGGAATTTTTTGCAACCAAAAATAAACACTGTAAAAGTTTTATTGGGCATAAGAGGGAAAAATATGGGGAATTGTGAAACGATTTCATCGATTCCTGGAATTAATTACATTATGTTTAAAAATGCCATTGAAGTATGTAAATCACATTTTTATCGTTGCGTTCTTCACAAATTCATCCGGAAGGTCGACACTTATTTTTCTAGGTACATGTGTGTACGGAGCTAGAGAAGTGCTAAGCCGACTTTTTAAATTTTTAGCAGCAGGCACAATCTTTTCAGAAGTATATGTAAAAATATTTTAGCTTTTATTCCAGAATCTTCAGCCAGTTTTTGTACTGATTCCCGTGCAAACTTGCTGAACCATTACAACCGACTTTTTTAGTTTTGCAAATAATCTTCTTAGGTGGAGGAGTTACTATGGCGTTTAACTTATTTTATACTACAAGTATATCATGCTTAGCTGATATAGCTGTAGTAGTTTGAGAGAAATGTAGAATAAACCTATTTGGGGGGCTGACCCACTTTATAAAAATTTATAAGTCACCTACCTCTGCTTTAGTGCGATCTTCTGTACCAACTTTATGTTTTGCAGCTGATTAGAGAATTATTATATAATTTAAAGTTGTTTCAATTAGCGTCTTTTATGAGCACGGCAATGCCAGCAGAACATTTACAAGAAGCAAATGAGTAAGAAAACATAAAACGGTGAACAATAAAATTGATAACACCACCATAAAAATTACATAACATATTTAACATATGCAACTAGTAGAAAGTTAAGTCAGAAAGTTATACCAACAAGTCTTTGTTAACGGTAAGGCGGTTAAGTTTGAAGTTGGCTGCGAAAAAAATTCAATAAGATTAGATGTTATCATCAAACGAAATTACTTATTGAACACCCTAATATAACGAGTGACACGATACGATTATATTGTCCCACAGTACATTGTGTATAGTACAGAGTTTGTCCGGAAATTTAGACTGATTTTTCTCCGCCGCGACTGTACTTCATAGCTGCGCACACCGACTGAATTCGGTAGAGGGCGCTCCTAGATAACGAACGAGCGGCTGGCCAGTTGCTTCAGAGCATCGTCATCATGAATTTTCTCCTCATGGACAAACCGTCAACGCAAAGTTTTACATGGAAGTCCTCAAGAGACTCAAACGAAGGGTCAATCGGGTCCGACAAGACATCGCAGCCGATTGAAAGTTACATTCCGACAACGCCCTGGCTCACACCACAGCTACGCATCCGCAGCCGCTCTAGAGCCCAGATGCGCCCCCTCGAATTTTTTTGTTTGCTTGCCTGAAAAGGCTGATGAAAGGCAAACATTCTGCAATGAGAATGCAGTCCCCTCTGAGACGACAGAGGAGATCTAAGCACCATGCACCTCGGCTCTCAAGACTATTCCGGAGAATGTCTTCCGTGGCGCCTTCAATGCTTTGGAAAACGCTGCATTGACGCAGAAGAAGCGAGCCTATTTTGAAAGTTTTTAAAGAATTGTAACGATTGGTTCAATAAATTTTTTTAAATCGACTCAGTCCTATTACTTTCCGCACAAACCCTGTACATCTCAGAGTCTGCCATCTCTTTAAAGAAAGAAAATTTGAGATAGCTTATTAGAACATATTCACAAAAGCCGTCCCCCACTTTAAGCTTAGAAAATGTTTTTTTTTTTTTTGCTTGAAACCACTCTACTGCAGTCATCTTTTTAATAATTTTTGTCAAGCATTCTATAAGCCCATACAGCCTCTGGACGCGAACTGATTGTTCAATATGATCGAAGCCATAAAGCTACGATCGCTTTGAATATTAAAACACAGAGAGAGGAATCGACTCTCTGCTTTGCCATCGTACCAAGAAATACTTCGTGTGCACTTTCCAAGTGTTGTTATAAATGCAAGCATGCAACTTATCGCCCGATTAGTAGCCTTCGAAGCTAGAGAAAGATAAGAAAAAGCTGAGTTTATGATGTGTTCAGTGGTTCAAAGCAATTGCACAATTTTCTCCGGTTTCTAGTTGCAGTGATAATGTAAGCTGAGATGAGAGAACAACACGTACATCTTTTGTGGTAATTTCTATGGAAATAATATTAGTATTATTTTTTGCGCTCTAATTTGTATTCTTTATATGAAAAAAAGCCTTTTCGTTTCCTTTGCGTCAATTACTAAATCAAGATTCTTGCACGAAGGGGACGAATGCAAGTTAGAGCATAAGGGAAATTATTCGAAATTTCCGGAAGACTTTTCCTTTGGCGTATCAACGGCAGCTTACCAGGTCGAAGGTGCATGGAATGAAGATGGTAAGGGGCCCTCCATTTGGGACACGTATACCCACTTACATCCGGAACGTATCGCTGATCATTCAAACGGTGATGAAGCTGCGGAGTCTTATCATCGTTTCGCTCAAGATTTGGCCGCATTAAAAGAACTCAAGGTGCGTTAAAATGTATACATGTACATGTATACATTACGTACGATCTAAGCAATTCTTCCAGGTTAACTTTTATCGGTTTTCAATTTCGTGGCCCAGAGTACTTCCTCGTGCAGATACACGAGTGCAAAATCAAAAGGCCATTGATTACTATAATATGATGATCGATAAGTTACTAGAAAACAATATTGAGCCCATGGTAACAATGTTTCACTATGATATGCCAGAAGAGCTGACAAAATTCGGCGGCTTCACCAATGACATCGTTATTAAGTACTTCCGCTATTATGCAGATTTTCTGTTCAAAACCTTTGGTGATCGTGTAAAAAAATGGATCACATTCAATGAACCATTCGATTATTGTGTACCTGGCTACGGCAATGCTGACTTCCCACCTATGATACACGCTCCTGGCGTTGCCGACTATCTATGTATGGATAACACTTTAAAGGCGCATGCCTCCGCCTATCGCCTTTATAAAGCCAAGTATTCAAATTATCAAAAAGGTAAAGTGGGCATCACTATCAGCAACCGTTTCTATTACACTAACACCACAGATTTTGGCTCAGAAGATATTGTGGATCGTGCATTGCAATTCTCGGTGAAAATTGTCACATCATTATACTATATTATTTAAATCACGTCTATGTATCTTGTATATTATTAAATATAGCTTGGTTGGTTGGCGCACTCCATATTTGGAGAGTCAGGTAATTATCCTTATACCGTTATCGAAGACATTACAAGCAACAGCATGAAAGAAGGACTTGCATGGTCTCGTTTACGACCTCTCAACTTATACTGGTCAAAAATTGTAAAAGGTTCAGGAGACTTTCTAGGACTTAATTATTACAGCTCTCGTTTTGTCCATATGGCCGAACCTCCAGGGGGTGAAATTCCCTCTTGGGAACATGATTCACGCCTCAAATATTCGGTGAACAAGAGATGGAAGCGTGCTAAATCTGACTGGCTCTATTGTGTTCCCCAGGGATTAGAAGATATCTTGAAGTGAGTAGGGGATTTTAAAAAGAAAACCAAAAATGTCCTTTAGATATATTGGTCCGGATATTTTTTTATTTAGGTGGATCCATGATAACTACAATAATATTGAAGTATACATTACGGAAAACGGTTGGTCCGATGAAGGCGAATTAGACGACACAGATCGCATTGATTACCTCAAGGTAAATTTTGTCGAAATGACCCACATTCATACTGAAATAACATACATATGTATGTATGTATATCTGTGAATGTGGAATATACATACATACGTATGTACATATAGGGGTTTCATAGAGTCTCATTCAGTTTTAATGAACCGGAAACATAGCGTTGAGAATTGTAATTGCGTAAACTCATTTTTTTATGTCATCCAAGAACAATTTTTCTAAAGTGATAATAAATTTTACGAAATTATTATTCTTAGATATAATAATACACGTTTATTCATAAATGTACATCCATGTGTTCTTATAATTTTCAGTCTCATTTGCAAGCAGTTCTGAATGCCATAAACGACGGGTGTCAAGTAACACACTACACCCACTGGAGTTTAATCGATAACTTTGAGTGGAATAGAGGCTATACGTAAGTTAGTGGATTTTTTGAGTCCCCTTTGATGTTTTTTGAGACCTCCTTGATGTTTCGTGATTGCGTGCCAGCGACACCTTTAATCAAAAATAAACCTTCATTTCGTTGCAGCGAAAAGTTTGGTCTCTATTACCTGAACGTGACAAGCGAAAACAAAGAGCGTGTTGCTAAAAATTCAGCCTCTTATTACAGGAGTGTCATTGAAAGTCGAAAACTACCATGAAGTGACAATTTCGTGTGAAAAGCTGATGTAAGTTGAGCAATAAACTTACAAAGGTACTTACAAATAAGTATACACACATATCAATGTTGTCAAAATGGCTTTTTTGATTTGATTATAAATATGTATGTATATTCGTGCATTAAATAAATAAATTGCTTAAAGTTGAAATTAATATAGAGGGTATCTTGAAATGTATGTGTATGTGAAACTACAACGTCTTTGCGTAAAAACGTGATCACAAGAGTTTCGGTTAGAATTGTCAATGTGGTCTTAAGAAACTTTAACAGAAATCTCTGAGTAATTAACTGGTGGCTTAGCCGATAAGTGGCTCACACGGTAATAGGGATATAGCTATAGTAATGTTTAAAAATACTTCCCTATGATGAATTAAGTTGCACAACATTTAATCAGTATGACTTCAAATAATCGTACTATAAAAGTCTAATTTTGCGTTGACGTTTGTCAGTAAGAAGATGTTTTATAAGTACAGCCATGGCTTACGGGAACAGAGCTGTGGTACAGTACGAAACGTATTAAATGTCGAGCGTGGAAGGTTAATGAATACAACACTTATTTAAACAAAAATATTAGATAAATGCCGCGATAAATACTGAAATTAAAGTAAAGTTAGTCGAACCACTTAAAATAAGCAACACTACCAGTTCAAAACAACTTATATAAAGCAGTTATGAGTGACCCAGATATGACAAAGTTCCAAGTGGACCAGCGGTCAAATTTTATTTCTTTGATTTTACTGGATGCACTGGAGGATGGAAACGAAAGGTAACAACTGAGATTAAATATTATTACACATTACATTAATTTTTTATATATAACATTTATGTACATATGTATGAATTCAAATTGTTAGTGATATATATGCCATAATAGCTAAAAATAAGGTAGATGCGAGTTATGTTCCTATCGAACGCGGTATATCACCCCTTCATTATGCATGTGGAATGGATAACGCGGCAGTTGCTGTGGACATTATAAAAATATTCCTTGAAGGCGGTGGTAAGTTAAATATAGCGTTCACTATGCTTTAAATTCATGTCTGTAATTTTTTTTATTTTGTGAACTTAAGCTGACGCCAATGTTCGGTCAAACGAAAATATGACACCATTGCATGTTGCTGCGATATTTGGCCGTGTAGATATAGTCGTTTTACTTTTGGTACGTAATAACTCTAATAAAATTATTATAAGCGAAGTTAACGTGAATAAAATTTAGAAATATGGTGCTCGACATGATTTACTGGACGATGAACGAAAAACACCAATACATTACGCTATCGAAGAATGCCATTTTGATGTATTGGAGGTAATCAGAGACCATATTTTTCAACATAAATATGAACTCGTGCGTAAAAGATCCACAGAATATGTTTCTGATAAAGACAATTATTCAACCAGAGGAGAATCAAATAAACAAAAAGAAGAAGATTCCAATGTGACACCTGTTAACAGAATGCTTTCTAATGTTCGTAATAATGACTCAGGAAACCCTGATGCACCAAACAATAAGTACACACCGAACCGTGTACACTACAATTATGATGTGACATCTCCGTATTATATAAATATAACTCATCGTCGACACCGACCACAACCGATATTTCCATCTATTGGATCTCCACCAAACTCTAAAAATAAATCACGTGACTTCGAATGTGAGAAGTTAGAAGTGCCAGATTCAAATACTAAGGTATTCCTTATATACCTATATATCATAAAGTTAATTTGACAATCATTTTATGTACAGGAAGATCAAGAAAAGGAATCTACTGATAGGCAATCTTCTGTTAATGTATTTCACCTCACTGAGAAAAATTTGAAGGAACTTTCTAAGACATCTAATTTAGATCGTTCCTGTATTTCAATGATCGAAGCATGGCGAAAGAAAGTTGAGTTATCACGTGCTAAAAGGTCTATTTTGAGGTGTTACTCAGATGTAGATGAAATGGTAGACGAAGTAATGAAAAGTGATCACCTGAATTTCACTAACACTATTTTACAAGAAAATGCGAAAACAGTATCTGAAGACAACGAATCTGAAACCAATCCGATTATGATCTCAAATCTCTCTTTGGGTGCCATAATACAAAAAGCTGCCCAGGCCCATGTATTGGATCAAGAACCAGACCTAGATAGTAGTTATCATACAGTGCCCCCAATAATTGAGAACGAACTCAGTGGAAGTATTAAGAAACAACCTTTGAAAAACTCACCAAAGAAATATTTAAAAAAAAAATCTGACAAAAATCCATCAGGGGATTATATACTACAAATGGCGGAAGCTTACGTTCATACCGATGATGAGAATGGGCTAGTCTTTTACGAAACTAAACTTCTCAGTAGTCAGAAGAGTGCTACTAATTGGTACTAAAATAAAATTTTACAAATACATGTTTTAAATGTTTATATAATATTTAAATTGATTTTTAAGTGAACAACAAAATTTGGACAGTACTGTATCGACTAATGAGACACACATTTTGGATTATGAAACTGATGAACTGCGTGCTGAACTGGCTCAGTTTGGCGATCCTCCTGGTAACTAATTATGTAGTATTTATGTATACGCGTAATGCTTAATTATTAAACTAATAAATATTTTTAAAGGTCCAATAACAAAGAGTACAAAACGACTTTACATAAAAAGACTTATAAAATATAAAAGAAATGCTCCGGATCTCCAACAGATAAATACAAATGGAAAACAAAACGCCACAGAGTGTGCAAGTATATAATTTTGAACATATATTATTATATTATCTATATCTGTTGTTAATTGGTTTCGATTGAATTAGAATTATCTGTGGAATTGCAACGGACTATACGTTCTCCGGAACATTTTGCCCTAATACCAGAGTACCACAAGTATGAATGTAAGTCGACTGAATACTTTGCTAATTTACAAAATAAACATAAAATGAGAGAAGGTCATCTTAAGCAAAGTTTTATATATATGCTAATAGATCCGCGAATTTCTTGCAATTTACCCGGAGAAAGCCTGGTACGTTTTCTAATCAAAGGCATTTTTATAAATAATTAAATATTTTTCTCATACACAGTATATAGAGAGGCATAAAGCGTGGGTGCGCTTCCTTGAATCAGTGTTCTATGTTGGAAAAGGGAAAACTTCTCGTCCGTACTCCCATTTATATGAAGCTATGAAGTTACATTCCCGAGTTCATAGTCACCAGAAGATTACTAATTCCAGAACAGATTTAGTACAGTCCCAGCGGGGGAAAGCTTCATGTAAATCATAATCAATTGGATATGAATTGTATAGTTAAATATATTTTTTATAGCTATAAGGAAACAGACGCTTTGTCTAGATATTTTTAAAGCAAATGTTCAAAAGCCTTTGGATAACAAGAAGTTGGAACGGATTCTGGATATTTGGAGATGCGGAAAGGGTGTGGTGTGCCTTCACGTTTTTCACAATATATTGCCTTCAGAAGCTTATACTCGCGAGGCGGCTATAATTGATGCCTTTGGGATACAGCATTTAACAAATCACAAGCGTGGAGACTACTACGGCCCAGCGCAGACTTGGACCATGAAGGAGAAAAAAATGTTTGGAATATCTTTATTATATAAAGCAATGCAAATTTATTTAGCAGAAGGTGAATCACAGCTATCTCCTAGTGATCTCATTTAAAATAAGATATAAAATGTATGTTTATATAAAGTAAGCCAATGTGATATTTTTGTATATACGAAAGAATATAATGACGTTGATTGTACAAATCTTTATTTAATATATTTTATTTCCGATTACATAAACTTTTAGTTTAAGAAAAAGCAAAGGTATGTGATAAGGATCCAAAAAATATTTACTTTTTCTGGCTTTTCTTCTCGTTTTCTTCTTTTTCTTGCTTAATAGCTTCAACGTGTTTTTTTACTTCTTCCGCAGAAAGTGTAACCAATTTTGGTGCATCACCAGGTTTTTCTGCTTTTTTCATTACAACAATTTCTAAATTCCCACTGGACTGTGCTACCTCACGAAGCGCTTTTATTGTGAGCCTCACTGCCGAGTCTTCTTCTGCAACGCTTTCCTCTTTGTAGTGCTTTTCTAAGTACTCGCGAACGGTTTTTGCAGCACGACCAACGGCATTGGCTTTCCATTCATAATAATTTCCAGAAGGTTCAGTCTGGTAAAGATGTGGTTCACCATTACTGTCGAATCCAGCGATCAAACACGATATTCCAAAGGGTCGTCTACCATTGCTCTGTGTGTATTTTTGTTTTAATTGAGCAATGTACCTAATAAGTTATAATTTAAGTTCGATGTAAATTTTGTCCGATATTTATATATTTAATTCAACCTTACCGTGTTATATATTCCAAGGTGACGGGATCCTCAACATTCAATTTGTGACTTTGACATTCGACTCTAGCTCGATTAATAAGAATACGAGCATCAGCAGTTAAACCGGCAAATGCAATGATTACATGTTCATCCAATGTACAAATTTTCTGAACTGTCCGATCTAATTGCAAAGTAGGCATTGATTTTTTTTCTACACCCAACACAACCACATCTTTTCCTCGAACTCCAACCTGAAAATTTTGTTAATAAGCTGTAGTATTTGGTCGAGATTGAAAAGGATAAGTATGGACAAGGGAGGTTAAGGTCACTTACAGCAGAAGATCCTCGACGCACTGCTTCCTGTGCATATTCCACTTGTAACAAATGACCATCTGGGGAGAAGATAGTTACAGCGCGATCATAACGTGCAGACATTTTGCTGTAATATTTATATTTCACAAGCTCTGATAAAAACTAAACTACAATGAATTGCGGCAATAATTACAATAAATGAAAAAGTGTTTGTCAGCTTCGCGAAAGAGCACTGCCAGACTTAGTCTGAGTTCAGTTAAAGTTGCCAGACTAAGATTCTCTTAGGAATATAACAAATTTCACACAGAGATGGCACTCAAAGTAAAATTAATTATGAAGGAATATGATTTATAATGTGAGTAGGAAATTGAGATCACTTTTAAAAATTTACAATCTTCTGATTAGTTCGCTGAGTGGGTTGAGTACGTTACATGACTTCTATTATTCCAAGAGCTAAAAATCAAGATTTTTTGATCTCTGTGTATGTATTTTTGAGTCTACTAGAGGGTTGGCAGTCCGTTTTTTGGTACTTCTTTTGAGATGTCATTTATCAGTTTCCTTTCTATTTATGTCGTCATTGTCCGATTTCTCAGATGGTTTTGACAGTATTTTGTGAACAACGTCAACGACGACGAAAAAAGTTTTGTTTTCCTTTTATTTTATGCAAAAGAATCAAATAAAATTTTTGTGTTGTATTTTTATAATTGGAAAGCATCCATGGACGAATGTTGCGTGATTTGAAACGAAAATAGAAAATTGCGTAAAAGTAACGGCTGTGACGGTGACAACGACGTCGGGTGCATGAAAAATTCTTGAGCTAAAAATTGAGATTTGTAGAATTCGTAAACGGTAACAATGATGACGGCAACGACAACTTAGTCGACGAATGAAAGATATCAAGAAAACCAAGCATAACAATAGAAGAAAAACTTCTGTATTAAAATTCAGAAATTCTTTATTCTTAGAATAAAGTAAATATATTTGATTTATAAATTTGACAGAACAACGGAGTACATTGAATATATAGAGGTGGCTAAAAGTTATGGCATTGGCTAGAAAATTGACCGCTAAAATATGTAAGTTTCAACCTTCCTTATGCAAACTTTATTTTTTGTGCGAAGGAACATTTTTTTAAATCTTCTCAATGGAACTCTGTCTCAAAATTTCTCTGTAGATGAGATAAAAGCTCATGACGGAAATGTTACCAGTCTAGACCTTGGAGAAACTGGGAGTGTTTTAGTAACTGGAGGGCAGGACCGAAATGTGAATTTGTGGGCAATCGGTCGGGAAGAGCTTTTCATGGTAAGTTATATGGTATATGTGGACTTCTGTCACTAATACATATGTTGTCATTCCAGTCCTTAACAGGACATAACAGGCCCATTGATTGTGTACGTTTTGCATATAATGACGATTTCGTGTATTCGGCGGACGATATTGGTATTATTAGGCGATGGGACTTAAACGCACAAACCATTTGTTCGACTTTGAATGGTCATATGAAAAGTGTACGAACTCTAGATTTTAATCCTTCTGGTGAATATGTGGTATCGGGCAGCAATGATACCACCGTCAGGTAAGCCTAAGCTTCTAACAATGTTAAATTTATTTTAGATGAGTAATATTTAAAATAACTTACACATCTGCATGTTTATTGTTTTACATATGGATTTTTTATCAACATATGTATATATGTATCTAAGTAGAAACTTAATTCAGATACATACAAACATATGTTCAAAAAACAAAGAGGAATTTTACCCTTTTCGACTTTGTTTTGTTAGATTTTATATTTTAAACTCGAATCGCATTTCAATGAACTTTTGAGCTCAAACCAAAGCATTTCAATAGGTCGTGATTTGCGTAGGAGTTTTTCTTTTTTGTCAGCTTTGGTTTTATCAATGGTACATAGTGACACTATTTACCTTCGTTCGATGAAACTGCATTAAAAATAAGTTAATATATAATATGACTTTTATATCTATTTGTTAGGTTGTATAATAATTAATTAGGGACTCACAACTTGTCATAACGCATCGTAAAAGCATAAAATCATAAATTTGTACACTTCTTTAAAAAAGTTATAACTTTATGAGACTATATGAAAACCCTAATAATCATAAGTTAGTTTGCCGAATTGTATTCATATTTGAAATAACTAGAAACCCACACGTTAAGGCTACTTCTATATCTTATAAAAGCGTACATGTAGCTTGGCTGCTGTCAATGCTTACCTACACATAAACACATCTACATTCATACATGTTATTCAGATTTTTGTAAATAAAAAAATTGAAGCAAAATTTATTTATTGATGCTCAACGAATAATAGGCATGCATATTTGCGAACTTACATACATACATATATGTACATACATATATACATATGTACTTATGTGTATGTAATAGTTTTTATTCCGGTATTTTTTACAAGCATCGTATTCGTGGTTTCACTGGTATTTTATTGCTTAAGTTATAATTTAATAGCTTAATATGTACATATGTACGATATTATAACAATTAGAAAATTGAGTGTAACTGGTTTACAGACGATGAAGATGGAAGAAAGTTTTCTCTTTAACTTGTAAGGGGAATATGAATTTTTGTTCGTATGGAAAATTATATACTGACGAAAGTATGTACATATGCATATGACATTTAAAAAAGGCGATAAAGCCTGTTGCAAATTTGTAAATCGAAATTGGTTGATGTTCTTGAATTTGTCGAAAAAGAAATGTTCACGTCTTCTTTAAAGTATACACCCATCCAAGAATTGTTAATATTTTTGCAATAACAGTACAAAAGCTCTTCGTTGTTTTGGTTGAAATAAGATTTCGTTCGTTTTGTTTTCGTGGACTTGCTTTTTTTTAAGTAAAACTATCCACATATATTCTGATCATTTTGGAAGTAACTTTTTTCAATTAAACTAATTCCTAACTAGAATAAAACTGCAATCCTCTAATAGTTAACAAAATAATTTTATTTAAGTAATAAGAAAATACCCCTTTAAAAACCATAAAATATTATTGTGTTTTGAATCAAGTGAATATATGTTTTTCGAATCTTCACAATTTGGCCGCAATATCCTTTAGATCTACATATCCCCCAATAATTGCCTTCGTTCCAGTTTCCACGACGGTGGTAGTAAAGAGAACTCGTTTGCCTTCCTTCCACATGTCAATCTTAAGTGTTTGACCTGGTATAACAGGGGCCGAAAATCTTAACTTTACAGCTTTAAAAAGTGATACATTATTGTTGGCGTACTGTGCCAAAATCGCGCGTACTGAGAAACCCAATGAACATAGACCATGTAAAATTGGTGTCTTAAATCCGCCTAAAGCTGCGAAATCAGGATCAATATGTAGGGGATTTAAATCACCAGAGAGTCTGTACAAAGCGGCTTGGTCCGCTGTTGTTTTGTATTGACATGTGGCGTCTGGGCTCCGATTTGGTGGATTCACAATTGGTATAACTCCTTTTATCGGTGTCTTTTTTCCTCCAAAATTTCCAGCTCCAACTATGAAAGTGGAACTTTGATTTTTAACTAAAAGTCGGCCACTTTCATCATATGTGTCAGTATTCGTTACAACAAGTGCGCCAGACCCCTTGTCCATAACATCAAATACTTTTCCGATAGTGGTAAGGGTTCCGCTTGTAGGAATGTCGTCACATATTTCCAAATATTGTTCTCCATGTAGAATATTTGATAGATGAGCCTTTCCTGAAGGTAATGCATTGCCTACAATATCAGTGGTCATACATAACATGAGACCTGGCAACACAAAATATGAAGGGATAGCCGAGAATTCGGGGTGATTTTCATATAGAAATTTGAGATCGTTTTCATTTTTGACACTGGCACCGATACCCAATGCGTAAAGAATCAAATCTTTGTTGCTATATTTAAAAGTATCTTCGTATCCTCCAAATTTGCCGTCTTTCAACTTTTCCAGAACTTCTAATAAAGAGCCAGAAGCCTGCCCGATTGTGTCCAAATGCTTGGCGTCTGTCATGTCAGTGATCTTTGCCCATACGCTTTGCACGTATTCTGGCGTTGTGGTAGTTTGATCAATAGATGTGCGCAATACACAACCCTTGCCACGTACAATATTTAGTTTTGTAGCCCAACCCGCAGCACTCTCAATATAGGATCCTAAAATAATGAAAATTCAAAATTTTGCACTTTATATTTATTATGTTCCAAGTCACTTACCGTTATCTTTGCAAGATTCGTGACACAAGTATACCACAACAGGTGCAATCAGGTGTGGTTTCAGCTCATTGAAAAGTATGTCTGGAAGGATGTCTTCGGTCATGCGACTAGCCGCAGTTGGAATGATAACATTGCAATGTATATTGTTTTTCTGGCCCTCAATGGCAACTGTGTTGGCCAAGCCAACCAGCCCCATTTTCGCAGCTGAATAGTTGGCTTGACCAAAATTACCATAAATTCCTGAATTTGATGAAGTCATAATGATCCGTCCGTAATTTTGTTTTCGCATATACGGCCAAGCGGCTTGTGTACACTTGAAACTGCCTTTTAAGTGGACTGCATTTATCAAATCCCAATCTAGATCGGAAGTCTTGGCAATGCTGCGATCGCGAAGAATTCCCGCATTATTCACTAGTATATCGACACGCCCGAAATTGTTGATAGCTGTTTCTATGACCTTTGAACCGTCAACAACTGAATTGTAATCAGCAACCGCAGTGCCTCCTTGTGCACGAATCTCATCGACTACAATATCTGCGGCTCGTTTGGATGCTCCATCGCCGTGGAAACTACCACCTAAATCATTTACCACAACCTTCGCCCCTCGAGATCCAAAGAGCAGTGCATATTCACGACCAAGCCCAGAACCGGCACCCGTAACAACGGCAACTCGACCATCAAAACGTAATTTCTCGGCCATTTTACTCACGATCGCTTTTAGGTACTGTAAGTCGCACTTGCCACTGGTAAACTGAAGCTGATTTCCACAACTGTGGAATTAAATTAACAATGCACATCTGATTAGTTTCACTTTGCAAAACAAAGTCCACCTCTCTTGAATGTGTGCATAATGATAAGGAACATCCGATAAATAAAACTACCTTTTTTATTACATATACATATGTACATATATTAAGACACATTCGTATGTTGGAGGCTTTCTACTGTGTGGAACAAAGTTCGAATGACTTTTAACTCACCTAAGTAAAATTCTGAAATATTTTAGTTTGTATATGTATACGTTAACGATGCACCGTGTTTTTTGATATTTACTTAATTGTTTTAGTAAACGTCATCGAATTTTGAAATCACGGCGAGTAAAAAATTTGCTGAACATGTATTTATCCAATAACCTTTGTTCATATTATGCATTCTCAATTCCGTTTAATGACATTTATCAGTTTCGTTTTTGTTTTATTGCTTATGGTTTGTGTCTTTGCTTAAATTCTCGCAACATACTGCGCACAATGTAAAGGCCAATTCACATAGCCATATGTTTAGACAGAAAAGTTCAATGTACGCTCTTGTAGGACGTGTTTTTGTGTTCACATAACATGTTTTTGACGCGAAGCCCAGCAAAATATTGGACAACACTCATCTTTTTATGTTTTGTCAAGCAACAATCGCCATTTTTATTATAGAGAAACGCGGGGAAAAAAGCGTAAATTGTGGCATTTCCCTTCGTTGTTTAGTATTTTCTAACACGTCAAGCGTGGAAAATTGTATGTGAATAAGCCTTATTAGTTTTATCTGAGAACATAAAATAATAGTAATAGTAATGAATGTAATTATAGAATATACAATATAATTACATTTTATTATAGTATATTCCCTGAATATATTCATCCAATGGTTTGGTATTGTCAGGTTTTGACAAAATTGCGAAAGAATTCAATTATGCGTTCACTTAGTTTTGCAAACATATCTTACAAATTAACGGATATACTATACTGCATAAGGCAACCGGAAGTTTTAAATTTTTATATTGGGTAAATGGGTTCAAAGTAGTATAGACCCGATTTGACCCTTTTTAGGCATAAGAACATTAGATGGAGATACTTAGTCTTATCAGAAATATAATATCTCCGAATTACAATAATAATATTAGACATATTATGTCTCACACATTGATCGATATTTTCTGTAAAAAGTTAGCCACATATACTGGGGTCCAAATTTTCGGTATTTGGTGGCTTCAAAAGTTGTGGCTCGAGTTTGACAATTTTTAGACTTGAGATGGCATACTATCTATTTCACATCGTAAGAAAATAATTTCAAGATAATGTTATCTCTCGAATTTAGTTAACAGTCACCATAAATTCGAGTAGAGATAAATCATTATCATTTACAATATACATATGTATGTATAACTCTCCATCTATCTCGATTAGTTTTAGTTGGTACAAACAACAGTTTCATGATACAGGGAGTGTGTACCAGATGACACCTGAACATGATCACGGCCACTTGATTGAACCAAATTAGTTACATAATATTCACATGACAAGTATACATATGTTACAGGTTGAAAATGGGGCTTATGGCAATATTTTTAATTCTTCTTCTTCTTCTTAATTGGCGTAGACACCGCTTACGCGATTATAGCCGAGCTAACAACAGCGCGCCAGTCGTTTCTCCTTTTCGCTACGTGGCGCCAATTGGATATTCCAAGCGTAGCCAGGTCCTTCTCCACTTGGTCCTTCCAACGGAGTGGAGGTAATCCTCTTCCTCTGCTTCCCCGGCAGGTACAGCGTCGAATACTTTCAGAGCTGGAGTGTTTTCGTCCATTCGGACAACATGACCTAGCCAGCGTAGCCGCTGTCTTTTAATTCGCTGAACTATGTCAATGTCGTCGTATATCTCGTACAGCTCATCGTTCCATCGAATGCGATATTCGCCGTGGCCAACGCGCAAAGGACCATAAATCTTTCGCAGAACTTTTCTCTCGAAAACTCGCAACGTCGACTCATCAGTTGTTGACAACGTCCAAGCCTCTGCACCATATAGCAGGACGGGAATTATGGACTTTACTTTTCAATTGCCTACTCAGTCCGAAGTAGCACCTGTTGGCAAGAGTTATCCTGCGTTGGTTTTCTAGGCTGACATTGTTGGTGGTGTTTACGCTGGTTCCCAGATAGACGAAATTATCTACGACTTCAAAGTTATGACTGTCAACAGTGACGTGAGAGCCAAGTCGCGAGTGCGACGACTGTTTGTTTGATGACAGGAGATATTTCGTCTTGCCCTCGTTCACTACCAGACCCATTTTCTGTGCTTCCTTGTCCAGCCTGGAGAAAGCAGAACTAACGGCGCGGGTGTTGAGGCCGATGATATCAATATCGTCGGCGTACGCCAGCAGCTGTACACTCTTATAGAAGATGGTACCTTCTCTGTTTAGTTCTGCAGCTCGTACTATTTTCTCCAGAAGCAGGTTGAAGAAGTCGCACGATAGGGAGTCGCCTTGTCTGAAACCTCGTTTGGTATCGAACGGCTCGGAGAGGTCCTTCCCGATCCTGACGGAGCTTTTGGTGTTGCTCAACGTCAGTTTACACAGCCGTATTAGTTTTGCGGGGATACCAAATTCAGACATTGCGGCATAAAGGCAGCTCCTTTTCGTGCTGTCGAAAGCAGCTTTGAAATCGACGAGGAGGTGGTGTGTGTCGATTCTCCTTTCACGGGTCTTTTCCAAGATTTGGCGCATGGTGAATATCTGGTCGGTTGTTGATTTTCCAGGTCTGAAGCCACACTGATAAGGTCCAATCAGTTTGTTGACGGTGGGCTTTAATCTTTCACACAATACGCTCGATAGAACCTTATATGCGATGTTGAGGAGGCTAATCCCACGGTAGTTGGCGCAGATTGTGGGGTCTCCTTTTTTATGGATTGGGCATAGCACACTTAAATTCCAATCGTTGGGCATGCTTTCGTCCGACCATATTTTACAAAGAAGCTGATGCATGCTCCTTATCAGTTCTTCGCCGCCGTGTTTGAATAGCTCGGCCGGCAATCCGTCGGCCCCTGCCGCTTTGTTGTTCTTCAGGCGGGCAATTGCTATTCGAACTTCTTTATGGTCGGGTAATGGTACGTCTGCTCCATCGTCATCGATTGGGGAATCGGGTTCTCCTTCTCCTGGTGTTGGGCGTTCACTGCCATTCAGCAGGCTGGAGAAGTGTTCCCTCCATAATTTAAGTATACTCTGGGCATCAGTGACTAGATCACATTTGGGGGTTCTACAAGAGTATGCTCCGGTCTTGAAACCTTCTGTAAGCCGCCGCATTTTTTCGTAGAATTTTCAAGCATTACCCCTGTCGGCCAGCTTATCAAGCTCTTCATACTCACGCATTTCGGCCTCTTTCTTTTTCTGTCTGCAGATGCGTCTCGCTTCCTTCTTCAATTCTCGGTATCTATCCCATCCCGCACGTGTTGTGGTCGATCGTAACGTTGCGAGGTAGGCAGCCTGTTTTCTCTCCGCTGCGGCGCGGCACTCCTCGTCGTACCAGTTCTTTTGCACTTTCCGAAAACCAAGGGTTTCGGATGCAGCTGTACGTAAGGAGTTTGAAATGCCGTCCCACAGTTCCCTTATACCGAGTTGTTGATGAGTGCTCTCAGAGAGCAGGAGTGCAAGCCGAGTAGAAAATCGTTCGGCAGTCTGTTGTGATTGCAGCTTTTCGACGTCGAACCTTCCTTGTGTTTGTTGGCGTGCGTTTTTTGCTGCACAGAGGCGGGTGCGAATCTTGGCTGCAACAAGATAGTGGTCCGAGTCGATGTTAGGACCTCGGAGCGCACGCACATCTAAAACACTGGAGACGTGTCTTCCGTCTATCACAACATGATCGATCTGGTTGGTAGTTTTTCGATCCGGAGACAGCCAGGTAGCTTGATGAATTTTTTTTGTGCTGGAATCTAGTACTACAGATAACCATATTTCGGGCCCCGGCGAAGTCGATCAGCCTCAACCCATTTGGGGATGTTTCCTCGTGGAGGCTGAATTTACCGACCGTAGTGCCAAAGATACCTTCTTTGCCCACCCTGGCGTTGAAGTCGCCAAGCACGATTTTGACATCGTGGCGGGGGCATCTCTCATAAGTGCGTTCCAAGCACTCATAAAAGGCATCTTTGGTCACATCGTCCTTCTCATCCGTCGGAGCGTGGGCGCAGATCAGCGATATGTTGAAGAACCTCGCTTTGATGCGGATTGTGGCTAGACGTTCATCCACCGGAGTGAATGATAGTACTCGGCGACGGAGTCTCTCTCCCACCACGAATCCCACACCAAACTTGCGCTCCTTTATATGGCCACTGTAGTAAATGTTACAAGGACCTACTCGTCTCTGTCCTTGTCCCGTCCATCGCATTTCTTGGACGGCGGTGATGTCAGCCTTTGTTTTACGAGGACATCAACCAGCTGGGCAGCGGCACCTTCCCAATTAAGGGACCGGACATTCCAGGTGCATGCCCTTAATTCGTAGTCTTTCTTTCGTTTGCCATGGTCGTCATCAAAAGGGGGGTCTCTCATCCGAGGCTGCTGTTGGTTTTTCATTGGGGTGAGCTTTTTACGTGGCGGGTCCCAAACCCAGCGCACAACCCTTTGCAGGGGTGTTTCGCCTTCTCACTTTAGCTCACCTTCGAACGGATGTTCTTAGGCTACCCAGAGGATACTTGGTCAAAGACCGGAAGTCGTGAGCTGCTTGAGTCATATGTAAAAGAATCGTTTCTGGCCACTCCCAAGTGAATGGCGATCAGAGAACTTTCCTCACTTGCGTGAACTTCTACACATGACCCCATCCTCCTCATTAATTATTTAATTACAATAGAGAAATCAAGCATAAATGATGAGCTACAAATATCTAAATACAATGTGTGTCTTAATAAAATGTCTCTTTTATGACTAAAGACGGGTTTTGGTACTCAAAATAATTTCGATTAACTACTCCTAGCCCAAATATAATATAATTATCTATAATGTAAAAAAATATTATTCTTTGCAGGTTGTGGGATGTTAAAAATCAAAATAGATGCATTAAAATTTATCGGGGCCATATCGCTCAGGTTAACTCGGTAAAGTTTTCGCCAGATGGGTTGTGGATTGCATCTGCTGGCACAGAAGGATCCATAATCATCTGGGATATACGAAAAAGTAAACAAATTATGGAGTTTAGTGAGCACCCTCCAGCAGCTGCCATTACTTGCATCCAATTCCATCCGTTTGAGTTCCTATTAGCAGTTGGGCGCGTCGACGGCACCATTAGCATATATGATTTGGAAAGTCAATCGCGTATATCACAAACAGAAACAGAAAGTCAATTTTATGGTCATCCAATAAAGTGCATAACTTTCAGGTTAGAGAGTTGTGTTATAAGATTTTATAGACCTAATAGTATATACCCTTTCTGTTTTAGTGAGAATGGAGAATGTCTCTTCGTGGGCACAGCAGCAGGTATTTCTGTGATCGGTTGGGAACCAGATCGCGAATTCGATCACATAATATCAACCTGGACAGCGTTAGGCGATATGAAGGTGGTTAATCGAAAGTTGGTATGTCGACTTCCTCAATTTGTTGAATATTATCTTCTGTAAATATTATGGTTATTTCTTAGATATGTGGTTCATATGAACAAAGCCTTGTTTCCATCAATGCACTTAGCATTGATCGCGTATTTCCATTTTACAATCCAACCAATTCAACGCCCACCGCTTTCAGTCATAACTCTACTACACGCAAGAGCTTCTCGCGTGGTAGCCAGAAGTTAAGATTGTCAATCACTGGCCCAAAAACATCGCGACTAGTAGAAGAGAATGAAGATAACAGAAGTCCCAGTATTGATGGCCATTCATCCCCAAATTTAAGTCTTGAGTTGGTTGACGAATCCTTGCTGGATACCACATGTCCTCCTCCACCACCAGCGCCAGCTATAACGTCATTAAATGGCGTGAATACTAATATTGTCAATAGTAACTCCTTGCATTTTGACTCTTCATATAGAGGAATGACATCTATGACGCATAAGTCCAACACTTCTCCTCCATATAATTTTCCGTCGATGGCATCCAGCACTGGGTACAGTTCATTCAGTGGCAACGGTCACTGCTCGTTGAATTTCGATGGACCTAGTTCGTTAAAAATGCCCGGAGAACGTGATATTTATCTCCACATGCCATTGGGGAACTCATTTGCAAATGACATTGAATATAATTTAAATGAAAGTAATCCGCCCGTAATATCAAACTATGACCACACAGAGCTGGTCGAAGACTTTCCGGTGAATCAAAACATTCATCAACAGCCAAATGGACCAAATTCAGTGAGTTCAACCACCGCGTCAATGGGGCCTGCCCAAGCGATTCCGGCGTTTAAGGGTCCCAAATCGAAAGCAACAACCAGCGCACAAAAACGTAGCACGCAAATAGCAATATCAACTAGTGGCAAATCACACATGAACTCCTCCCACCAGCATCGTAGCAAGTTGTCGCAAGTGTCGTCGGTGAGTTCTACAGAGCTGCATAAATTAGATGACAATATGCCATTGAAGAAGTCATCTTCGTCGCATTACATAAACAAGACGAAGCGCGGAAACGAAACGCAATCAAATCTCAACAAAGAGAACGCAAGAAATAAGAATATAAGTGTGCAAATCTACGCAAAGCCGCCAACGCGCTCACGCACTACCCTGGAGCTGCGCTCGCCACAACGTCAAGCTGTTTCTGCAGCGGTGGCTGCTCAAAGACAATCTAACGTAAGTTCAGTTCAAACGATCATTTATATCCGATTAACAACAACAATTATCTGTTGTAGAGATTTTCAAGTTACGTTGCAGATGGCAGCACAATCCCTAATGTAAGATTGTGTAAAGGCATTTGTTCAATATGTAAATAAATACCGTTAATGCATAATTTTTGTAGATACCTGTCAACGCTCGGCCGGATCCAGTGTTACTAACACAAGGGAACTTGAACCAAAAGAGTTTTGGCAACCATCAAAATATAGATGATAGTTTAGAGATACAAATACTGCTGGCGTCGCATGAACAAATCTTTCAAGAGCTAAGCAACAGAAATGCAACTCTGCAGCTGATACGGAATTCTACAAGGTAATATATTTATTATTATATTGAATGTTCTTTAGTTATGATTCCGGTATATTTGGTATTATGAAGGTCTCATGACGTCATTGGTGCTTTGAAGCAAGCTATCAAGACAGGACGAACTGTGTTCGTCGATCTTTTAGGCGCTATAATGGAAAAAACGTAAGTATAACCAAACATTGGACAATAAAGTAAATATGAATTAAATTGATACTATTTGTGTGCACGTAGCTCGTCGTGGAACTTAGATTTGTGTCTTCTGTTACTACCGGAAATCTATGAACTGTTGCAAAGCCCACACAAGTTGTAAGTAACCTCGTGTTCAAATTAACAAATGACTTTCTGCTATGTTCATTCGAAATATCGTTTGTTGGTTAATTTTAGTCATTACACGCGCGGCTGTGACACGCTTCGAGTGATTCTTTCGAATTTCTTGCCGATTATACAAGACAATATAGATCCCTGGTCGAATAGTTTGGGAGTCGATGTTTCGCGAGAAGAGCGAGAAGAGCGCCACCGCAAATGCATCGAGTGTCAGCACTGGCTGCTACAGATACGCAATTTGCCAGAAAGTAACCATTTCGGCAGCACTCTGTCCCAATTGCAAAACATGATCGTTAATATTTAATGGAACATTTTGGTCTACCGATTCCACCTTACACGTTTCCACACATATGTTTTGTGTTGTTTATATTTCAGTTTACCAGTAGCCACTTTGGCTCCGTTCACTACATATATACATTTAATGTCCACCTTTATATTCATTAGTTATGGTGTCGAAATTGTTAATAATTTATTGTTAGGTTCGTAAAGAGTTAAATCACTGCATATTTCATGTAACATTTATGTTTCAAACTAGTACTAACAGTATTTTAAGTTGCATGTGTGTTTGTATTCTCAACATTTTGTTGACCGTTTTCTGATACAAATATAAAGTAACAACATATAACAAGAAAAACTGAGAAAAATTCACCTATCGCTATTGATTTGTTTTTATAATAAAATGTTCTTGCAAAACACTGCAAATTACAATGATAAGAAAACGCGTATCCACATACTTTGTAAAAAGTTCGAACACATACACACATACATATGTATATATACATAATTAATTAGCGGACGCAATTTCATTTAAGCATGATTGTGAGACAAGGGCTCAGTAATTATTATGCGTGATCATAAACGTACTTACATTTTTAAAATAACATAAATATATTATAGATATTCATTCGAGCTAGTTTTTCCAAACAAAAACCCTATGAGTTAAAATTGAGAAACCAAATTTTTTCCCAAAACGAAAAAAACAAGATAATTAAAAACATTCCCCCAGTAATTAGAGAATGAAGAAAGTAACATAGCAATTGTGTGAGCCATTACAAGCTTCAATGCACATATTTTCGTTAATTTAAATCCATTTCGTTATTGGAAAGTGCCTTTTAGGAGGAGGAGGAGGAAGCGCACTGAAACCCCGTCGGTAGGATGACAGTAGAGACATACTTTTTAAAAGTATAAACAGTAGTGCTTTTAAGGCAAAAGTAAATATAAAACTCAGTCCAAAAGAAAAGATGTACATACATATAACTGAGAATTTTTATGAACTTCATATTTTTATACAAGAAAGTGGCAGAACTGAAAATAGGTCCGCAATTTTAATGTAAAAATCATGATAATAATAGAAGCTAAGACGGCAATTTTTTTACGATATTACGATAATAAGTACAGATTGTGAGTTACAAGCGAGCCGAGGGACAGCTGAAAAAAAGGAGAAAGTGCGATAAGAGCATCTTGATTTGAAATTCGCTTTTGTTTCTTATAAAAAGTGTTTAGGGTGTAAATAACTACATAAAAAGCAAGACAAGAATAAATAATTATATTTATATCGTAAGAGTAATTCAACTTCCTTCCATTAATAATTCGGCTAGGCGGATTGAAACGTAAATTATGACAATGAACAAATGTTTTGTACTCTAGTTGTAACTGGAGCGCATCTGTAGCTGCACTCACTCTAAGTACATACACATAGTACGCATATATTTACAAAATAAGCATCGAACTTTGAAATTATTTTTGTACGAATAGTAGATGGGATATATATATACATATATATACTACATATATATATGTGTATATAATTAATAAAGTAAAAAATCGTGAGGCTTTGCGCACGTTCATGATCACATATCACTATTTCTAACACCATTGCTGCAATCAGTACTACTCCCTTCTTATGGAAACACACAAACATACATATATCGCTCACCACTCGCTGAATGCTATCATCATCTAACTGGTCATCTAAGCTTAAGTAAGAGATTTCCGCTCTCCACTCACGGTCACTTTGAACGCATGTAGAAAATAGTACGCATTCACCTAGAATATATAAGGTTATTTCACCGCTACAGGAAACTATTTTATACAATTTATGACGAGCAATATGCAAGCAAATGAAGGCATGTTTTGAATATTAACTATTTTTTAACAAAGTTCAAACTTATCCAATCCGATTATTTATTACATAATAAGACGATTTGCATTTTCAATTCACCAGGCTTATACGCAAACGAATGTATATGCATTTTTACTACCAATTTTTAAGCTTAGCGATAAGCTCAACCGACAAATTCGACCAACGGTTTTAGAATATAGGCAAAATAAAAAGCGCACGATTTGATCACGTAATCACCAATGTCGTCGTTTAATAACCTAGTATATTCACTATAAGTAAACTATTTATACTAAATGTATGTGATTAGCTATATTTTAAAAAGTCCACATAAACGTAGCCTTGTTTTAAGATTCACAACTGAATAATATACTAATTTTAAAATATTTCCTCAGTTAATTTATGTTTAAAAATATTTTAATTTTTATTAATTGAAACTTATCCATTGCAAGAAAATAAAAATAAAACAAATGTTTTGTATATCTTGAACTGTTTGAATTTACACTCTGGTTAGGGAACACTTGAAATTAAATATATTGAAGAGGGCCAACTCGAATAAAATTGCTCTGAATAATGTTTGTTACAATAAATCACTTACAAATTCTCCAAAGTAGAAGGACCAAAACCCTTTAAAGAGCAGTGTTGAACCAATCCATTTCTATATTTATACCTGGCTCTACCCCCACTAAATGCGTGATGGAATGATGTTTAGAAAGATGGATTTGATAATTTTGAAGAATTTATTAAAAAACTAAATAAATTTTTTTTTTCTTATTTTCAATACACATATGTATATTTGAGTGGGTTGATTTATAGGTGCCACTTTGCCTAAGAAACTATGGGTTTAAACCCTATTTCGAGCCAGTCATTTTCAAAGTGTAATTTAGCTTTAAGGGGTTGTAAAAATTTGTTCACACATATTTGGGATAAAGGAATGGAATTTTGCTAATTATTTGTCGGAATCATTCAGATCGGATTATCCAGCACTTATTTAACAAGTAATGAAGAGACCAAACATTTCATACTCTTGCAACTTGCAAGATTAAAGTTATTGATTGTATGGGGTCTAGGAGAAGTATTCTCTCGATTTTCTGCTTTATTCTAAGTACAAATATGCACCTTTATAAGAAAGACATGTAGTCTCAATTTTATTAAGATAACTCACGATATGCGGTATAAAGTCACCCGGAAGTTCGAAAATCTTCATAGTAGGTACATACATATATAAGGGCTAAGGGAAGTATTGACCTGATTCAATCCATTTTTGACACACCTAAATACCACTATCAGGAAGGGATTCTTTCCGTATTTCAGTTATGTATCTCACACATTTACCGATATTTTCGATAAACAGTCAACTATAGGCACTGAGTTCACATAGTGAGAGCCTAGGGGCTTGAGCAGTTTTGGTTCGATTCCGGCAATTTTTAGTCATAAGGTGGCACGCCCCAAATGCATTATTCGTGCAAAGTCTTAACCTGATATAGTAATTCAGTCTCGATTTGTATACTGGAAAGTGGAAGATTCAAATGAAATTTAAAACTGTTTTATATGGGAAGAAGGCATCCAGCCGATTTTGATTTTTTTCAAACTGCAACATAAGAAAAAATCACGTAGTAAATTTGGTTGAAATCGGTCGGGCGGGTCTCGAAATATGTGATTTCACTTAAGTGGGTGGTACCACGCCCATCTTCCAATTTGGCTACGGCTCCTTTGAAGGTCTCTTATATCATCCTGGGGGTAAAATTTAGTTATTATTTTATCTGGTTTTTAGTAGATCTTAATTGTTCTGTTATATGGGGAATAAGCGGGGTTATCATCCGATTTTATCATTTCCCCACTGTCGGTAGGAGTTCTTATAATATTTGAGCTAGGCGAATTTGGTAGTTATGGCTTAAGAAATATGTACATTAAACTTATTACAGGGCGGGGCCCAGCGCATCTATGTACTATTTTTCCAAGGAACGCACATGCCAATTTTCATCAGATATCTCAAGTTTTTACTCAAGTTACAGTTTGCATGGACGGACGGACAGTCTTGTCATCCTGAACATTTATATACACATTATCCTATATAGTCATATACCAATACTCCCACTACCAACAACATACACTTCCTTCTTCATTCTTTCTTTACCTGTCTTACTTATCCTCTCATATCTCTTTTTCTCATTTCATAATTTCCATACTTGCTAATTGATCTTTCCTTAAACTAAATTCTCTCATTCTCTTAAATAATAACAACAACAATAAACATTTGCACTCATTAGTTTTAAGCTCACATACATTATGTTAACTTCCTAGCTGTAAGGATTGGAAATTGTCATTAATTAATAAAGTTACATTCGAAAAGAACGGACTTATTATTATATCTATCTCGATTACTTTTAGATAATACTAAAACCGTTAGGTGAAAAAACTATTATACTTTGTATCAACCTGTTACAAGCGTATAAATACTTAAGAGCACATAATTTTGCGGAATTGTCCTCTAATATACAAGGTGCGTTCCAAAGTAAATAGGACTTTTTGAATCTAGCGCCCCCTGGTGGCGCCATCTATATGTCGACTGGTGCGTTAGAATATCTGCTATATTTATCAATTGTCCAGTGAGAACATCATGACATTTTATTGATTGGAAGTGAAGTTATTCGGTTTAAGTGTCAGTATGTTTGCGTTATCGGTGCGAAAATGAGCTTCGAACAAAGAGCCAACATTAAATTTTGTTTTAAAATTTGTAAAACTTTCACCGAAACGTTTATGGCGATTCTATCCTATCTCGTAGCAGATTGCACGAGTGGTTTCAACGTTTTCAAAGTGGTCGTGAGGACATAAATGACGATCAACAAGTGGGCCAATCAAAATCCGCCATCACCGGAAATTCCATCGAAACTGTGCGTGAATTCATCAAAAATCAGCCGAAATCATCATCGAAATTCATGGAAATGGAATTGAACATCTCCAAAACATCGATTTATTGCATTTTGACCGAACATTTTGTTCCGCACAAATTGACTGACGACCAAAAATTGCTCAGAATCCAACATTCGATCGACGCTTGTGACCATTATTTGACCAAAAATCACATTTTAAGCATTAACCACTCCCCGTTTTCACCTGATATGGCACCGTGCCTTTTCGGAAAAATGCATTTGGCTATGAAAAGACAGCGTTATGCAGACGTAGAGGCCATTCAAAAGGCTTGCACCGGCATACTGGCGGCCACACCGGCCAACGAGCTAAAACACTCGTTTGACATGCTTTTGGACCGTGCAAAAAGCTGTATTGAAGCAGAAGGAGACTATTTTGAATAAAATAAATTGACCATTTGTTCTGTTTTTTTTAAGTCCTGTGTACTTTGGAATACACCTTGTATACTTATTTTTATAGAAAAAATCGACCGGCCGTAACATATGTACATACATAAATATGTACATACCTGTACATGCAAATAATAATGTAAATGTCTTGTAGTCAAAGAATAAAAAATTATCGGGAAATACTCAATGGCGCAATGGCTTGAGAGTAATTACCCTCAACTACGTATTACGTAACTAAGAAAGTATTGCCCCATAGGCGCTTCATGGATCATGGATCTTTTGGTGGGAGAATTCAGAATAATATATACAACAACAATGCTGAGTGGATATAAAAAAGCGCAATAATAATATAAAACACTGAAAAAGTACGTAGGCAAAGCTATTTAATTACCGTTAACGATCCGAAATGGTCACAGAGAAAAGTGTGAACATACGAACATATTGGTATACATATGGAAATAGTATATTCGTGTGTGCATTGTAATTTAAATGAAGGTGAAAAGAGCTGTGATGACCTGGAAGTGCACAAGCACTTGTACACGGGTGCTCTGAGCTCTTTGGAAAGTGAAATATGCGCCAATTAACCTTTTTATTTACACTTCAAAATATGAGCAGAAGCAGCTCTTTTAATGAGCCATAATATCACCTTAACAACCGCAGACATGGGAGGCTGCTTCAATTGTCATCAGTCTTAGCCGTCTTCCGCCGCTTGGCTGTGTGAGCAAACTCCGCAGTACGAAGAGCAACGTGAACGCGGCACGATATGTCAATATTCGAGTCCGAGATTTGATAAACGTTTAGTGATTAAGAAGCGCAGACACTCTTCGAGTTAACGGCAGCATTTACCTCATTTATAATTTTCGACTACCGTTATGGTTTCTAAAACAAGAATACTCAGAATATGGTTAGCAGTTTTTGTTGTTTCCGTTGTTTACAAATTTCCTAAAACTGCGGCAAAATTAAGCATGGGAATGTTTTCCGGCGCGGCACCAGATATTCTTCCCTTTGGCGTGATTCAACAATTGCAGTTGGAACAAAAAGCACACAGCCATCGTCGAAACTCCTTGAAGAGTGTCAAAGGTATTGCAGCAGAAAAGATCTTTATGTTTCCTCCAATGCCGTATCAAGATCCAATGTTTGGTCAAACCCGGAGGACGTCCATTAACTTCCCTCGCCATAATTACATCAATCCAAAAAGTAGATTGTCAACTTTACGAAAGCAGTCGCTTTTGCCGCTTTCCCAGCAAAATATCCAGTTATTTCACTTGTACGATGATGAAGGTGAGCACATGTTGGATTTGAAAGTAGACAAGACTCAACATCGTCCTTCTGCTGAACCTAAACGCACGACGAATAGGCGAAAGACTGTCCTGTATCCCAAGCAATCAAGCGAAAGCTTCAAACGAATTCATCACTACTGGTTGCACATATGATGGTGCGCCACATAAGATCTCTTCAGTTTTTCGAGAACAGTCTCACTGACGATAGACGTATTACTTCAAATTTAATATAAAAAAGTGTTGTAATTATTTATAAAATGTATTATGTATATTGGACTTAAATAGTTATGCAATTATAAATTAAAAACTCATTTAATTTGATGTCGAATTCTAATTTAAAAATAACACCATTAGTGACACCCTTAACCACTTTGTGTTATGCAACATCTGAAAGACTACCATCAGACTTGTAACCGCCGAATTTGTTTTCATAACCGTCAAACTCGGTTTTAGCAAAGTTAAAGCCACCGTATTCGTGATAACCGTGACTATAATCCTCGCCTTGGTGTCCAATATATTCTCCGTATGCACCAAATTGGTTGTGATCGGTGTTATCTCCATGATCAATATGAGTGTTAAAAATATTAAATTCTCCTTGATTGTCTTCGTGATGGTCTGAATGGTTTTCACCAAAATGAGTTGTATGTTGTTCGCCAGCATCGTAATTGCTTTGACCGGCACTGATCCCACTGAAACCTCCGTGCGCTCCGAATTCATCGTCTCCCTCTTCTCCATGTATAGCTTTTGTTGCTTTGAATTCTAGTGGCTCACTGAATACTTCTATAGTCTCATGATGAACATGATCATTGGGACCAACATGGGGTTGGAGTGTTCTAAAAGACCCAAGTCCTCCAGTTCTAGCTGCTTCGTGAATAACTTTCTCCGTATGGTGCTCACGGCTATGCCCACTGAAGTCACTACTATCACCGGGAATACCATACCAACCAGTGCTAGAGGCTCCTTTACTTGCCAATACACCGGCATCTTCAATAAATCTTGTATATTTGCTGTAATCGTCTTGACTATCCAAACCAATGTGTTCATCAGATTGCCTTTCTTCCTGCATCACTTCGGTAATTGGTTTGCCATTTCCAAAGGCTTCACCGTAATCACCAATTACGTCGGTGCTCTTATAGTCTGTGGTCAATGACCTTTCTCCATCTTCTTGGTTCACTTCATGCCAATTGTTTCCACTGAAATCGCCTTTAAAGTCGATTTCTTCATTGAGAGCACTCCCGGGGAGGGTGTATCCACTGTTGACTGAGGCCACAAACATACACAGGACATAGGCAAAGACCTGAAATTTAACACTATGCAAGATCAAATGGTGCTGAACGACGAGTTATTTTATGTAACAAACCTTCATATCGACAGGCCCTTAATCGGATTATAATTAGGTGAAGTGTTGAAGTTGAAGAAGTGAGACTGTGCGCAGAACTGCAAAAGGTTTTATACACCTTTCCATTTATATAACTAAAATGGAACGAAGCTCGGAAGGCCACGGAATTTATTGATGACATTCTCGCCGCACATATGTAGGTACATACATACGGGCAATTTCTGCATAGAAATCAAAGCTATTCATACATTAGTGTTTCGAAATCGTTTTGAATGCCCTTTGTGAAAAGTCATCCTATTTATCGAGACACAAAAGTTAAACAACAATAAACTGGCGCGAGTATGCAAATATGCAGCGAATGGTGTTATTGGGGAACCGCATATCGGTTAGCCCACATTATCTGTAACAATAGCTAAATATTATCTTAGTTGTATGACAATAGATTCGTCTGCATTGATGCGCATTTATATTTATTTTTTACACAATATACTATAGATGCATTTGTATACAATTTGGAAATGCTCCATAAATGTGTGTCTCTCAAGGCGTTCGGTACAAGTCGCCCAAACACCTGTCCGTGAGAAATACTATATAACTTGCGTAGCTTCGCTCATTCCAACCGTTGTAAGGTTTTTGACGCCAACTACCAACTATTTAACTACAGATTGTTCCTTATATACAGGGGCTTGGGGTCAAGTCGTATTTGAAATATCCTAACATGTGAAAATTCAAACACCAATGCCAATTTGTGACTATTTCATCCATCGTAATCTCCTCTGGTAATTTTAATTTATTAGACTTAGAAATTCCCTTAGCGTCTGCACTCAAATCATCAATGAACTTATTGTGCTCCAAATTGGATCGGATGGAGAATACGGGGTGTAGTATTTTTCTAGCTTGTCTACTTCATTAGAAATATATAATACAAAAACAAATATGTACATATAGGACAAATAACTACGGCATCCCAGATTTTTGTCTGAATTATGAGCGTTTACTTTCGTTTCCATACAAAAATGTTACGCATAGTTGCTGGTGTAGACATATGCGTATAATGGACGTTGGCGTTAAATCCGTCTTTAACCGGTTCAATTACATGCTTCAGGGTAGATAACCAAGTAAATTGAATGCTTAACCCTGATAATGACAGGTTAGGTTAGGATAGATGGTTGATCAGAGATCGCACGAGGACTAATGTAGTCCTTTGTGAAGCCATTGAAAATAGAACTCCCGTGTTCGGACTTGAAGATCGGCAAACCGCTTAGTAGCCAATACAAATTTGCAAAGGCCCTTAATTTCTACGCCCGCCAGATCGGAGGGATGTCTGAAGGTATGTATCCCCAAGTGTCTAAGTCTTGATCTCCCAAAAGCAGGGCAGTCTAGAAGGAAGTGCTGGCTAGTTTCTACCGCATTTTCTTCTAAGCAGCTTCGTAAAAACTAGTTAGACTGGGAAAAGTGTTTCAAGGTTGATATTCTCTATGACAAGATTACTTTTGTTTTATTTTAGAAAAAAGAAACCATTGCGGAATTTGTGTTTATACATTTTAATTCTTTAATTTACTTTCTGATAGAAAAATAAATATATACAAACAATTGAAATATATAGTACTATACAACGCTTAGTACAATGCTTATAAACTAGATAACTTAATTAGAAAATAGTTAAACCTAAGATATTAATAGAACCCCTCGTTGTGCAATAAATAAAAGCCAACTTTACAATCTTGGTGGCAGGTACTGATTTGAGGGAGGTACGTACTCGTTGGAAGGGGGCCCATACTGGTTAGATGGAAGCCCATACTGGCTTGGTGGAGGTCCATATTGATCTGATGGAGGGCCGTACTCACTTGATGGAGGCACGTATTCATTAACTGGGGGCAGGTAACCAGCGCCGGAGGCACCGCCGATATTTCCACTTGCGGATGCTTCACCACTGAAATGGCCGCCACCGTTCGCATTTCCCCCTGAACCGCCATAACCACCATCTAATTCACCAATTAATTTGAGCGACTTTATGGTTTCAAATGAATCGACATTATGTCCACCATGATCACCTCCATAGCTTCCTCCGCCTACGTGTGCACCACTGGAATGACCTGCGATATCGGCTTGCTCATGAATTACCTTAATGGTTTTCACTTCACCACCACCGATTGCGCTTCCACCAAAAGCACCACCACCTACAACTCCGGCTTGCTCATGAATGACTTTGATGGTTTTGACCTCGCCGCCACCAATAGCACCTCCAGCTGCACTTCCATAATTATAACCTCCACCGGAACCACCGCCCACTGCACCACTTTGCTCATGAATGACCTTAATGGTCTTGACTTCATCGTGACCACCGCCAATAGCTCCTCCACCAATTGAGGCGCCCACTCCATTGCCACCTGCATGCCCCTGCTCATGAATAACTTTAATTGTTTTTACCACACCACCACGTGGTGCACCCCCATCAAGTCCACCAGCATGACCACCAGCATGGCCACTATGTCCGCCATTGCCATAGCTGTAGCCTCCATTGCCAGCATAACCATTTGAGAATCCATTGCCACCAGCTTGTTGGTGTATAACTTTGATGGTTCCAATGCTGCCACCATGGCCCCCACCATGTCCATGACCACCATTACCACCATGATGTCCGCCGACTGCTCCTCCCTGTTCATGAATGACTTTTATGGTTTTGACCTCCCCTCCACCTATCCCGTGGCCAGCAAAACCACCGTGATGCCCATGGCCCCCTTGACCGCCGTGACTCCCGTAGCTTCCGCCGTGTCCAGCGGCTTCTTCGTGAATGATTTGAATAGTTTTTATCTCTCCGCTACCTCCGGAACCACCATATCCACCATGACCTCCATGACCGCCGTGTCCACCGGGACCACCACCATAAGCACCTCCACCACCGGAGCTACCACCGAGAAAACCCGCAGAGCTTGATCCAATTAAAATGGCGAGCATACAAACAGATATCTGAGGGTAAAGAGATTAATGGCTTTTCTAAATATTTACATAAGGATAACAAATTTACCCTCATTTTGTATTTTCTTCGAATGTGGTTTCACTGAAAATACTGTTATGATGAGTCTTTAATGCAAACTAAAAGATGAACTGATGCTGACAGAGGCGAGAGCCAGTCATTTATACGAAAACAAAAGACACGCGACGCAAACTTCAGCTTTTGGCAGCAATGTCATCATGTGTTTGCCGTTATTGTAGCTTTCTTGATACGCGATGCCACAACCACACATACAAGTCGCACGCTATGGATGCGCAGACCGAATGCATTTGCAGTTTACCGTGCGACTAATCATAAAAGCGCTGGAATCAGTGGAAAACAACAAATACACTATATGCCGAACTATAATCAATGCAGTTGCCCAACAAAGGTTAATGTAATACTGGCAGTTTTAATAGGTCCGGAATGTATCGAAAATGTTTTCTTCGTTTCTATTCAATTTTGTCAGTTGATCATTTGGTTTTCGTTTGTTGCGTCCACAGGTTCGTGTGCAGATGCGTATCTTCATATTCGGGTTAGTAGTTGGCGTAGCTACACACTCATAATTAAAGCTAACTTGGCCACCTGTGAGCATTGCAACACTGTTTGAAGCTGATTCCCCGGCAAAGAAATGCTCAGGGTCTCGACCGGTTGTCGACCTAAGCCCTTGCACATTTTGTAACAGTTAGCTCATTATAAATATATACTAGTAATATATGTACGTATGTACTCGTATGTATGTACGTGGGGTACTAAATGCTCTTTTTGATGCCATGAGGCGAGTTGCCTTTGTATTTTACTAATATTTAGTATTATACTAATACCTAGAAGTTATGACGCTTGAAATCAGCTCAATGACATAGTAACACCTGCGATTATTATCCTAAATAGAGCCACTAGTTTATTGGTAAGCTTCAGCCCACATACATATGTATTTTGAATTTATGTTGAGTAATTGTATGTAACTATGCATGTAGGCATCTCGTTTTATAAATACGAATCGTGATGAAAACGTGAAGCGAGACAAATTAAAGTATGTACAAAAGTTCGAAAAGCTTGTTAAGACGTGGAAGCACATCAATTTCAAGTTCACGGCTCAGCCGTCTTGCTCAGCTGTCTTTATCATACGTCTTCTTTAGGCATTCGTTAACAGTATATGAGTTTTGCATATGCTTTGCTGTAATTATGATTTTAATGAATTGAGCCAAAAAGCTTTCGTGCATTAATTAACAAGTACATATATATTTCTTCATTAAGTATTCATGAATGTCGAAAACGTATTGCAACGATTATCGATCCCCAAACAAGCTTATTATGAAATGGGCCCCTCTATTGTAATCGAACTGAACGTCATTGCATGAAGAAGATTGTTATTTGAAACCCATCGTTTTACCTCCATCTATTCGCAATCCAATCAAATATAGCAATTTTCTATTATGTTTAGATGTTGTTGGAAATATGGACACCTTTTATTCTTAGTTCTATTTTTTCCTTCAGTAATAAGAAAGGCTACTTCTGCATTAGATACCAGGGTTCAGATGAAGTGGCAAAAAGTGAAGTCAAAACCTAGCTTCCAAGCAGCAATGTAGATAGATAGAAAAAAGAAGCTTGAATGGTTTCAGTTTTATAATTTTTATTATTTTTCTCTGGTTCACTACTTACAAATTAAGTTTATATCTGTGTGTAAATACAATAAATCTACAAAGACATGTGTGTCCACAAGAATACGTAGAAACGATTGATTATGATAACCCTAGTTTGATTAGCTAAGCTCTAGCTCGTTGCATCACTTACGTTCTGGGACGTTAACCGAAACACCACTTGTGCGATCATTCAGTACTAAATCTAATCAGAATAACAATAAGGTCTAGAAATAAGTGTGTATCGTAACTGCTTATCTTTTAAAAATATATTGCGGTCCGCATCACAAAAACAATGGTTTCAATTGTTGATCGAGAGACTTCACAATAGTTGGATGGGCACGGTGAGTAGTACACTTTGAACATCTGTACTTATTTAATTTTATTTCAATTTCTTATACTAAAATATATTATATTTAATAAGCCCGCTTAGTCTAAATTGTTTACTTTTAAATACTGGTGAGAAACTAACTTTGGGTTATAATCTAATATTTTCGCAATCCCATATATACATATGTAACTATATGATTCCCGAAGTTCTATTGTTGGGTTTCTTGTGTGTCCTTATATTAACTTTGTAAATAAATTATATTCCTGCTTGACTATATGCGTGTGCGCGTTTAACTTAATCTAGAGTTATGTGTGGATTGGTATATGTGAAACCCAAGAACGGCTTCTGGTCCATTGAATGCAGAATATCCTTTTCGATGGGAGTCAAGCGCACACGCTCTTTTGTGAAAACTCGATCAAAGTATTGAGTATCCAATGGATGTTTCTAAAACGATTAAATTTCCGTTAATATATGAAACGACGTGATATACACAATCGAATTCTCACCACAAGGGGTTTGAAAGGTGGCGGTAATTGTCGTTTTTCTAGCAGGTCCCAATCGATGGGTCTGAAGAATATGTGCTCGCTTATGTCGCCAGCGGGACTGTATTGAGATCCAATGCGTTTTGTGTAATCCTTTTCAAGTAGCTGCAATAAAAGATTTTTTCTTTAATATCTTGCTGGGTGACTTTACTAGGTTGAGACTCACCCCTTTCAAAATACCCGTAGCTTCTGCAGATATGTAAACAGGAAACCAGGGAATCTCATTGCAAATCGACCAGAATAATTCATCCTCATCGCAACCACTGAACGGCGATTGCCCAATCAACATTTCGTAGAGCAAGACACCAAAGGACCACCAATCCACGTTTTGATTATACTTTTCGCCCTTTTCGTTTAGAAAAATGTACACATACATATATAAATCTTTGTAATATTGAAAATATTTGTTTTTGTACCTTAATGATTTCGGGCGCCATATAATCGGGTGTACCGCAGAAGCTGTCGGCGGTCTTGTCGAGGTAGATTTGCAATTTGCACATGCCGAAGTCGGCAATGCGAACGTGACCTTCAAAGTCCAATAGCACGTTGTCCAACTTCAGATCTCTACATCACATAGAAAAGTTATTTTTATGCTATTCGCTGCAAAATACTTCAGCCGTACCTATAAATTATTCCTTTTTTGTGAAGGAACTTCAAACCAGATATGATTTCGGCTCCGTAAAAACGTGCACGTTCTTCGGGAAACCGACCACTCTCCTGTATGTGAAACATTAGATCCCCACCATTAAGGTACTCCATTACAAAGAACAAGTGGCTCTGGAAAAATTCCAGAATCATATAGAACAGGAACTCACACTTGATTTGGAGCTACATAAATGTTTGATCTCCTAATCAAGTAGTGGCAGTCAGTTAATTGCATTTAAAATTGGTCGGAAATCAACATTTCCATAATATTTACCACCGGTCTACATTTTTGGCACGAACTAAAGTGGAAAATTTTTAAATTTCAAATGCTGGGAGAATTATATGAAACGTATTAAGTATGGCCATGGATGGAACTTGGAACTGATTTCAAAAGGGTTCGGCATAAAATGAGCTTCGTCGAATATGACAAAAGTATTTATTTTATAAAACTGAATCTTCCTAATTGATGCAGTTTTATCAAGTAGCGGCAACTTGATGGCTACAAAACCATTACGACACCTTACGATGCTCGATCAATCGTGTGTGGCAATTTCTCCTCCGCGATGCACGCAATTAATGCCGACATTCACTTTAATCAAATGCCCTGATCCACATTTGAAAATTGACCATCGGTCGCGCTGTCTGCGACTACGCGTTCATTCGAATTCACCTAGTGATGGTCAAACAATGGGCTAAATTTATCATTTCACCTTTCCTCAATCGTTTAATTGATCTATTTGTGGTGGCTCACTTCGCCATGCAGCCGGGGAGGAGTGGTGAGGCATGCGGCATGCCGGCAGGTGTACGATGTACACCTAATATCTTGTCCACGTCGCGCCGCAGCTGCAATTGAAATTTCGACTGCATCAGGGTTGCTGAGAAATACGAAAATGACAACAAGCGCAACAGCATATGAATCTACGAACATTTGTAAGCGTGTGTAAGCACCTGCAGATAAAAACTGATTTTTGGAAAAGCGCTTGTTACACAGGGTAAGACATTAACATAGAGGCATCTGCCGTTAGCCCCTCTTATGCCCGCCTAAAGCCTTAATATGCTGCTGCACACAACGGAATACACCAACAATCTAACATTCTAAGAATAGATAAATGCTCGATGCCAAAGTGAAATGTATGTATGTATATAAGTATGTAAATCAAAATGTAAAAAAATGCATTTGTGTGTGAATGGTGAAAATTAAATTGATTCAGGAACACTCTAAAACATGTGCAATTGAAAAACAAATAAAAATAGATTTTAGGATATCTGTAAGATGGTAGGTACATATGTGTCAAAACCGCCAATGAATATCGTGAATTTCAATTAAAATAATAAAAATAATAAGAATCGAAAACCTTCATGATGTTCAATTCTTTTCGTCTACAAGATTGCTTCCTATTTACCTCCGTTTGAAATGTGCAAAACAGGTGACACAGATACGGATGTTTGGTGCCCAATGCCAGCACTTTGCGTTCGATTAAGGTTGAATCGACATCGTCATCCTCGAGAACGACATCTTTCTTCAAACACTTGACGGCGTAGTAGTAAGTGGTGTCGCGCAGCTCAGCCAGCAGCACCTGAAATTCACAATGCGAACGAAACGAGTGTTATTTGAGTTTTGTGGGGACATTATTTAGTTTATTACCTTGCCGAAACTGCCTTTGCCCAACACAGCTAGGAAGTGGAAATCATCTACCGAATAGTTTTTGAAACGTGGTATAACGGTAGCTGGCGCCGTGAAACGCCCCGACTTTTGAAATTGGGAATAGGTGTACGACGTTTCTGCAAATAAACTCCAGCGGTCAATAGAATCAAGAAATATCTGGATCTTCCGAGATGCCTCATTAGAGAGCATCAATAGTGACGTTTGTTGAATAAATTAAGGAGGAGCACATGACAACTCCAGAGTCTGTGCTTTAGTGGTTACTTCGATGGCAAAGTGTTAGTAACATAAAAGTAGCCTTATCTGATACCTATGCACTTACATATGTACAAGTATGTAGTTACACACATACATTGCTTATTATATTAAAACGGGTGTGAATATGAATAAACCTGCTTTAACTCAAGATGCCACTAATAAGACACTTCTCACATAGACAGTAAACAACAACACATTCTCTAAGTGTCGATTGTATTATTTTAGTGTGCAGTCCTCGGATTTAAATATATTAATACGCACTTTAGTACAGGTACATAGATGCGTACACATATTAACAAAATTTAAGATTCATGCTAACGCAATAGGAATGGTGCGCGTTTGTCGTCCTCAACGGCAAATTATATATTTGAGTTATTTGTAGAAAGTTAATGAAAAGTAACGTTATTTTTTGCATAATTTCTACTAAAATAATTAAATGTTCAAATCGATTCTTACGCCGATCTTCTCGCTGTTTTCTGTTCGACAAAATCGTCAAAACGATTTTATATTAACATACAACAAAGTGATATTACATTTTGTATATCCAAATTAACATAGCCTAGTAATTGCAGATTTCTTTTGCGCTAGTCTTTAATGTGTTAGTAAGTGTATAAGTGAGGTTAGTACAGGGCTTACACGGACACATAGCATACCATCTTGTTCCTCGTTGGTCTCGATCGTATATGCTGGATTTGAACTCGGTGGAGTAGTCGACGATTCTCGGACTTCCCGTGCGCCTACACATTAGATGAATGGGAAATGTATACACTTACGTACATATGTATATGTATATGTATATAAAGACAAATGTTTGCCAAAAATGCTAAACACAAAATGAAAACAATAACCTCAGCACACCTCATTCGATATACTATATGTATGTAGTCCATAGGCAAGGACCCTGCTGTATGCCTTGTCTGTGGAGAGAATAGTGCGTACTTAAATATACTACAAGCAAGTGAATGCTATCGATTCTGAACCTTGGAAATAAATGCGATAGAAATTCACTGCCCGACCTCTCAATTGTGGGTAGTTGTCATAAATAATATGATAAATTGTCGATCTTGACCACCTGTCAGGCTGTCAATCACTGGTATGTTAGTCAGCCAGTCGCCGAACCGCTGAGGTTACTTTTTGCAAAAATAAAACTAAAAATAGATAGTTAAACTCGATGCGTAACTGAAGTGTTTGCTTTGCTTTTCTAGAGATGAGGGATGGAATCTCTCGGGGTTTGCTTCGCTCGCTTACAAGTTTTAAGGGTGCGAGGTGACTTGACATGCGGAAATCAAATACCTATGAAATGGCTTAAGTTGTATTTTATTAGGAAACGTACCCATTACAGAGCTGTTGTAAGGAATTATAACAAAATACAAACTGTAGAAAGTAATTGAAGTAAAGTCATAAATATTTGCAAAGCATTTCATCATTGTAACGGTGCTCGTAATAAGCAATGCAAAATAGTACACATGTCTGTATGTAATTTGCGTAAAATTCAAACGTATATGATATTGTGTGTAAATACATGTGTAAGATCATAGAAGTGCGTTACAAGAATGTACAAGTGTGCCAAGAATCTGAACGCCCGGGAGAATACCGTCTCGGTGTACCCGCGTTTGTATATGTGCAACACTGCCACTGGTGCCATAAAACGGCGATAAATAACAACAATATTTTTTAAGTATTTGGGACACTGCACGTAGAAAATCTTCCCACACAAATTATTTTGGGCGGCTAACAATATATGGACGGCGCAATCACCTGACCTGCATGGCCTCAAGCCAATAATGTATCGAACCGTTAGCTAAATATTTGTGTATATAAATGCATTTCCAATACATTTATGTTTACATATGTGTGTGTGTTTGTATGATTATTTTGCTGAGTCTAAGCAACTCGAAGAAACATGCACAAAAAAAATCTCAAAATATGAAGGAAATAGCAGCAACAAATATTTGAGATGATTTCTAGAAATTCGAGCTCTCGGTAATAAGATTACTATGTGCGGCTCTTCAGCCTCGACACATATGAATATATGTATGTACATACGCATACTATATTACTAGCTAGTATTAGGTCTTTAGATGTACGGTCGACTTTAACTGAAAACCGACGCATTGAGAAGTGGCATATCCCCATTCAAGTTTAAGAAAATTGTAAAACATTAAGTTTAAGTTCTCAAAAATTGTGGCCTTAGACTCTTGTTCTTAGTAGTAGCCTAAGGATTCATTGATATAATGACCATAACATTTTGGCCAAGGGTTCCTAAATGATGGTTCTCTTGTTCTCTAGGTGTTTTTAGCATTAATGGATATATGTATGTAAATCATATAAAATATTCTTTGCACGAAATACGTTTCGGGGAGCGATTACCTCGCTTCACGCATGCCAAAGCCTCGACGATGAGTTTCTGGTTGACGCCGCATAAGTTGGCCATTAAGTGCTCGCATTTCTTGTGGCAGTTAACATCACATTCTGCAATATGTGGATCAGCGATATCCATGTCCATAAGGTTAAAAAGTTCAATGAGTTTCATAATATGTATGTATGTATATAATTGTTAATTACATTAATACCGAAGCGAAACTTTTGGAGCACATGTAAAGTTTTAATTCATACTGAGTCCTGAGTCCAAGTTTATTAAATGTAAGTAAGAGATGGTTTTCTAAGCCAATATCCTAACGTCTACTCTACTGATATAATATCCTTAAAGGAAATGATTCGTAACAAAATCAAAGAAGTCAATTAAAAACCCAAAATCATGAAGGCACCAAATCCATAAAAATTTAATCGCCACTTAGCATGTCTCGAAGAGTTCAGAACTATGTGAGTTTGTATGAATGTACAAATGTTTATGTATTTCATAGACTTAATCTCGAATTGGTGGTCAGCATTTCTCGAATTTCACACCAATGAGTTGATTGATAATAGGTCCTCAATTTTGCTGAACACCGAATGCGGAATAACAAAATAAAACTAAGAACCAACGCACCATGTGAAGTATCATACATTTTAGGTATTACTGCTAAAGCTTAACGGCACACAGATGAAGGCACAGAGTTAAAATAAGAAAAAAATAAGCCTTGAAAAATATAATCACCCGTTTATAGCGTTCTCTCAATGGACACCAATGGTTCTAAGAATGTAATTCCGAATGACACGCAGGTCACGCCGACGCATGAGAATTTCAATCTTTTTTAAATATAAAATTTTCAAAACTAAGAATTTAGCATATGGGAACGTAATTTCTTTTTTATCGTGAGAACAACATACTCGAAATCAAAATTCAAACGCTGCGAGAATTTAAATATTCACATGCACTAGCATTGAAGTATACAGCAATAACGGGAAGGAAAAATGTGTGTGTTGCGGGCAATTCTGGCAACAGATTAACTAAATGTCTCCCATTGACGTATTCGAATATTTCGGCTGAGCTAAAATAAAAGGTGCTTTCGAAGTCGATTTCTTCAGCATTTCTTATAGATAAACATATGTACGTACGAGTAAATATGTATAGATTTCCTTAAATGTATCTACATATGTATATTTGTTTTATACTGGTAGAAGGCTTTGCCAATCGATAGTAACCACCATGGAATGCATTTGGAAACGTTCTTCAGTTGAGTTTGACGTACGAACAAGTATGTGAAAGTGTGCTCGTGGACTTACCAAGCATTTTTTTGGGACTAGATGGCGCAGTGCCGCCTTCAAAACCCGAATCATTGCTGCAGGTACTTAATCGTATAATAGCGGAATTCTCCTTAGACACATTGCTGCTGCCTGTGAGCGCTCCACTGGTATTGGTGCTCAAGTCGTCCTCGTATTCCTCGGACGTAGTGCACTCTTCACTGTCTTCGGTTTCTTCACTTCCCGAACCGGTCTCATCACTGTCACCACTCTCGTCATCGGAATCTCCGTCAGGATACACTGGTTTTTCACGTTTCCATAGTGGACGCGGTGTCGCGACAAGCGGGTAACGCGGCGCCTCTTCTTTCACATAACACTTGTTGGAGGGATCGATTTTAATTTTCTTTTGGGGATCGAAACGAGCCTGTTCGGCCAGTTTCTCTTTTTTGCGCCGTTGTCGCAGTTTTTTCTTCATGCTTGCACTCAAATTTTGATAATCACAACCGTCCGCACTGGAGTAATTGTATGAACTGTCCTCGTCATCGCTATTTTCCGCAGATGACGGTATGTAGTCTTCTAGATCGGCGTCGACGTCTTGTAAACACTGCGCCAAATTCTGTACTGTTGCGAATTTTGATAAATTATTTGGCGCGTGTGCCTTTTGTTGGGGATTCTTCTCGTCGTCGTCAGCATCTTCGTGACTTTTGCGGTGCGCCAACGATTCTGTAGCGACCACTATTGGCGAGACGGTTGCAGCTGTTGGGTTCTCTGGGGATGTGGACGACTGCGTAGACGAGCTGACTGGTAGCTTTGTCGTCGACGATGTAGTTGCAGTAATAGCGACGGCAGCTGTTGTCGCTACTTCGTGTGTGGATGCTATTGTTGTGGGCGATGTTGCTACTGTGGCTATTACGGTTGTTGTTTTTGGCGATATTTTTGTTTTGGCCACTTTCTCGTTCACATTTTTGTTTATCGCTATTGTTGCCTTTGCCTTTGCTTTTATGTTTTGTGGTGACGTCGTTTTGGTTTTTGTTGGTGACGTCGTAGTCTTTGGGGGTGCAATCGAAATGAATTGATCGGCATTGATGGGTGTCACCGGCTCACTTCGTGGGGACGCTTTTGATTTGGCAACAGTTGTTGGCATAGTTTTTTCTTTTGTTGCTATTGCTTTAGGGGCAGTTTTTGGCTTCGTACCACTAGCGGTGGAGGAGGTAGAGGAGGTGGACTCAGTCGATACAGGTGGTACTGAAGTCGAGATAGCCGACAATGCTTCATTTTGTCCCACCACTTTTATTTCCGGCCTACAGCTTTCGGCAACTGATGACGTTGTTCTGGTTTCAGTTACTGCGCCGATTGCTTGTGGTTCATTAACTTCTGGCCATAGTTTGCCCTCTTTCAAAATGTTATTAGCCGATGTTGTGATTGATTTCGGTGTAGTTGGTATTTGTGTTTGTGCTTTCGTAGTTTTTGTGTCGGTTTGGCTAATGAATAATTTCGCTTTATCTAATTTGATGTTGCTTTCGTTGTCGTTCTTCAATAGTGTCGTAAATTTGTTCGGTTGTTGTGCAGGTGACTTGGCGACTTGCCCAGAATTTATTTTGGTCGCGGTGCTTGTTGCAGTCGTCGCGGCTGTCAGAGAGCTCGTTGTTGATGTTGTTGCTAAATTTTCGGTTTTAAGTTTTTGTTCGATTAAAGATTTTTGTGCAGTTGCCGCTGAGTTTTTAGTAATCGCTTGTTGTTCCGTTTTTCCTAACAAATTCAAGTTCTTTTGGCCTTTGTTAACCTTATCAGACATTGTAGATTCTGTAGATTGAGATCTTCCTACCACGCCTTTGTCGTTTGCTTTTGCCATATCTTGATCCGCTTTCTTTAGAGCTTCGTTTTTCTGTGCTGTTACGGCAGATTTTATTTCTTTTATATTGCTTACATCTTCCACAGCTTGGGATTCCAAAAGTTCTTCGCATTTTTTCCATTGGCTCTCAAGTTGCCCCTTCTTTCGGTTTGTCATGTATACTGATTCACGATTCCCAATTTCAGACCAAAAATCAATTCCGCTGTCTGACTTTTCAATGGGGTTTTTCTTGGCTTCATTTACTATTTTTGGTAAAACCTTTGGTAATCCAATTTTTGAAGGTTTTGTAGTTTCGATCTTTATTTCGTTGGGAAGGACAAGTTCTTTTATATGAGTGCTTTGATTTTCTGATGAGGAATGCAATGAAGCCGTTGTTTCTGAAATGGTTAATTTAGGTGATTCAAAAGACTGGGTGGTGGAATTCGATTCGTCTTTAGCGTCATTTTGAAACTTCGGACTTACAATTGCCCCTACGTTATCACGTTCTTTATTTGCCCAATACGAGTCTACACTCGAGGGTTCAAATGTGAAAATCTCTGCCGTGCTGGTGAACGTGCCTTTTTTCGTCGGAGACTTTGCATTGGACTGAATTTTTGCTTTTGGACTTGCCTGCATAAATCCTTCAGGCAAAGCGACTGTTTTTGTTTTCATCACCTTTTTAACACTTTTTCTCTTAGGTAACTTAAAGACTTTATGAATTTCGTGATGCTCTTCAACCGATTCAACATTGAAGGTGAACTTAGGTTTAGGGGATGAGTCCTTCCCCGGTGTCGTAGTAGTCAATTCATCTTTCTCTTGAAGTACCGGAAGAAGAGGTGAATTTTCCACCTCAACGACAGCTGTAATTTTGTGTCTAATCTTTTTCCCCTTTTTCGAAGTACGTTTCTTTGTTGATTGACGATGTCCTTCCTCGGCCGTGCTGTCGTGACTATCACGTCTTTCAAGATGAATAAGCTGGAAAGTGCCAGACGCAGACTTCTGCAATTGATTGAGAATTTCTTGTTCTTGCTCTTGAATAAGTGAAGCCCGACGCCTTAGTTCACCTGCGTTGAGGTCATCGTCAATTTTGTCAGACGAAATATCCTCACATATATCATGAAACGAGGGACATTGTGGTATACTTAAGCGACGGATGCTGTTATTAGTAAAATCCAAGTCCATTTCAATTATTACTTCACTAGCAAGCTTGTCTTTTGTTTCATTTTCATCCTTTAATGAAGAAGGCTGGCCCTGAAATTTATCGAGATTATCGGACGAGGCTTCCTGTATAAGATAACGCTCGCGAATCAAATCACCTGGCGACTTTTTTGAATTGTTTGTAGGCACTGTGGCCAATTCTTCAGCCAACTTCTGACGCCAAGTAACATGTGTTTCAGTTGGGTGCAACGGCTCTATTGTGGGAAGATCTTTGAACATTTTGGATTTCGGTTCAGGGGATTCGTCAGTACCCGAAGACGTGGACTTTGTATTACGATTGCGGTCTTTACTACGTGAGCGAATTGTGGACAAACGAACTACAGGACGGTCTCTTTTAATAGTGGATGACCTTCCCTTATGCTCTTGACTTTTGCCCTCCTTCTCCTTTGTTTCCTCGTTACTCTCTTTCTTATTATTCTCTTTACTTTTACGCTTAATTTCATTATCCTGCTTATCATGTTTCTCTTTCTCAAGAACATCTCTGTGGTGCGGATATCGCTTTGAAGATACATCAATATCTGCCGTATTGATGGGTATCGGGCGTGGTGGTACATATTTTGTAGTGGTTGCCGAGGTGGCTGTGTAGGGCGAAATTTTCGGGGATTGTATTCGTGTTAACGGTAAAATGCCTCCGTGTCTGGAACTAATGAGGGGAGAAGTCTCGGTGATGGTTGACAACTTCGGCTGATACCGGGATGCCAGGCTGTGTGTTGAAGTGTATGTCGGAGACCGCGGCGGCGTCAAAGGCAGTGTATAGCTACCACCAAACGTGCGATTGTAGGTGGAGGAGTACGGAGCGTAAGAACTGCTCGAAGAGCTAGTGCCATACAGGCCCGGCGTGTAGTAAGGGGCATAGAGTTGACTGCTACCGCCGCTATAATAATAGCCCTGATCTGTGTAGAGCGGCATGGTGTAGTGTCGAATGAACTGACTTTCTTCGAATTATTTCACTAAACAAACCGTTATGCTTTTACCGTATGTTATACTATGAATCTCGTTTGTAAATTATATACTTATTGCTTCTGTTTGACACTTTTATTGGGGTATTTGCACACTTTTAAATTTATCTTATTCTGGATTGTTTGTTCTAGTACAAATGGGTTTATTTTTAGCATCACCTCGAGAAACGCGCGACAGAGCTCTCACGTTCGACTGCGACGGTGACTTTCGTCATTTTCCGAAGGTGTATGTATGTATTTTGCTCAAAAACTTTACTAAATATTTCAAATACAAGTATATTACTTGACTTTTTTGTTTTATTCCGTTATTTATTGTTTTTCTCATTTAACAAAATATTACTTTCTCTCGATCATGGACTCTTTACGCTGTCACAATCACACACACAAGCACACGTTGTGCGATTAATAAAGTTCTTTGTTCTTTTTTCGAAGGCTTTAAATTATTCTTGCCGGAAGATATGAACATTTATTATATCCATTATTTTACGGCATTCACGTGTGCCAAATGTGTGCTTTTACTGTTCCTCTGGCGCTGTGACTCACTTTCGCTTTTATAGTTGTGCAATGTGCCGTTTTAATTGCAGATATTTTGGTACAATACAATATAACTAGAAAAAATAGTGAATTTTCGACAGGTGAGGCCAAACTACAATCTCATTTGAATCTCTTGTGACCTGCTGCACTAAGAATCACGGATCACGGAACTAAATTTTTTATTATATTTTTAGTCATTTCCCTATCCGGTTATTTTTCGAAAAATGATTATGAATGCGTAATTTGTTAAGAAATTAAAAAGTTTCAATATTAAATTATTAAAAAAAAAAATTACCTCGAACCTCCATGAACTCAGTGTATATTTGCGAAAATTCGCAATAACGGGATTTTTTTCGGCATTTTTGATAAAATATTGATTCCCATTTGCGCTTTTATGAGATTTCTTTTGAATACAAATGTGTTCTTTTCCGAGAACACCGGTGAAGAAATTAATATTTCAAATTATTCAGAACGCATTTGTTTATTTAAAAAATGAAACACAAAAGTTGCGAAAATTAAACCAATATTTATACATATTTTTATATGTTTTCCGTTTTCTATCTAAGTGCTAACTAAAAAATGGCGCAAGAGCTTAGGACACTAGCCGATATTATGGTGAATGACGTAAGAGGTGTTCTACAATTTTCGAGTGATTTCTTCAAGCACTTCAACTGAAAATAATTTTAGAAGCTTCAACTCTTCTGAATTATGCAGCCAAATGTAGAACGAAGTTTTGAGATACGCGTACCAAATTAATTAGTTTTAAGCACAACGCTAGAGGAATGAATAATTACAACACATACACACACGCACAAACACACACGGGTATGAATATGGGCTAAGTATTTAGTATTACGCGATTATTAGAATTTTCCAATGCTAGAGCGAACCGCGAACCGCTTGGCAGGAAGCTGCCACAATAACTGCGCTGGCCGTCGAGGCTTTCCTGGTGCTGGGCCGTTCGTGCTCGAGAGATCGCCTTCGACACACCGACAACGCGGCCGCCAGACGCACTCAGCAACCCAGCTGGCACACACGCCGCAGCGTCAAATGAACGTTCCAAGATGCGAAAATACGCAAATGAATGTTTCTTCGAGCATTTCATTTTGTCTATCGGAGCGTGTGTGTGGCTGTATGTTTTTTGAACACACACTTATCCACAATACATATGCACAAGCACACATTGGTGGCTGGGAAAATTAGCCTAAGCGCTTTATAAATGGCATACACTCACGGTGCTCTGACGTTACGTGTGCGGCGCGCTAGCGGGAATCACCGGTGTGGTCGATGGCGTGGAGGTGGGACGGCGGTTCGAACGCGTAGTGGTTGTGGTAAAGCGAGAGAAAAAACGGAAAATATTGTTTACTAATAAGCATTCATGTTCCTCTTTGCTAACTCGTGACTTGTCGTGCCTCGAAGATGAATTTGCAATCTGTACATGTTTAAAAAATGTGCCGCTCTCAGCTTCGCTAGAATCTAGAGCCAGTGCTTTAGCGGCCTTACTAATATCTCATCTGCCATCGCCAGCAACCTCAAATATTGTTTGGTACCGCAGTAAGCTCGTTATAAGGATTGTAATGCTCGCGTCGCAAATCCGAAAATATGCTGAGAATTCGTTAATAAATTTGCAGTTGGCCGGCTTCTTCAGAAACTATCGCAGCCGTGTAATGAGAACGTCAACGTCACTGTGACGTCTAAGAATATCCAATCGTGTGCTGCATTCGATTCTAGATCACCGGCCGCGCCTCGGCGTTCACCTCGTCCATTGACTTGACAGCACTCATGCCAATCTGAACACACCTATACACACATGCGTGCACACATAAACCCGTACGAATGTTGAACTTATGCTCGCTCGCAGTGACGTCCAACTTTCTTCGCTGCCGATGAGTGGGTCGGAGATGTGGCGGACTTTTATTGTAGGTATGTATATACATATGTACATACATTGTCATGGCGATCACGACATCGCCTCATAAATTAACAGAATATGAAGCAACAGAACTTGCGCGATTAGTTTATTTCTGTGCTAATCCTTGTTGTTTATTTGCAGATCATCGTCAGTATAAGCGAATTTCTTTTTAGAAGGTGTGTATTGCTATGAGTATTGGTTTTATAAAAAACAAGCAACTGATTAATTTCTTAGTATTTGATTGCTGATGCTGATTAGAATGGGCAATATGGGCCTTTTAGAAATTAAGTTACGAGGATCATGTTATAGCAGCAATTCTAATCTACAAATCGGCTTTTCCTCTAGAAGTCTTAACGTGACCGATATGTATAGCATTAGTGAATTAATGCCTTTGTCTCTTTCGAAAGAATGTCGTTTGTAGATTTGCAGGGTTGGAACAACGGTTAAAGGTACTGGTTAGTTCTAACCGTTGAATCGAGCAGGTGCAATCTTCTATAAGAGTGTCCAGCTGCTGGCGAATGCCGATGATATTTATATGATTGGCCTCAAACCCGCGCCTTTAGTTCTGCTTTCTCCAGACTGGCCTGGTAGTGAACGAGGGCAAGACGAAATAACTCCTGTCATCAAACAAACAGTCGTTACATTCGTGACTTGGTTTTCACGTCACTGTTGACAGTCATAACTTTGAAGTCGTAAATAATTTCGTCTATCTTGGAACCAGTATCAACATCAACAACAATGTCAGCCTCGAAATCTAAAGCAGGATAACTTTTGCCAACAGGTGCTACTTCGGACTGAGTAGGCAATTGAAAAGTAAAGTTTTCTTCCGACGAACAAAGATCAAACTCTATACATCACTCATTATTCCAGTCCTGCTATATGGAGCAGAGGAATGGACGATAACAACATCTGATAAGTCGACGTTTCGAGCTTTCTAGAGAAAGGTTCTGCGGAAGATTTATGGGCCTTTACGACGACATTAACATAGCTCAGCGAATTAAGAGACCGCGGCTGCGCTGGCTAGTTCATGTTGTCCGAATGGACGAAAACACTGCAGCTCTGAAACTATTTGACGCAGTATCCACCGAATACTCATATAAGTTCTCTGGCAAGGAGCTTGAAATGTCGTCCCACAGTTCCCTTATACCGACTTGTCCGAGAGCAGGAGTGCAAGTCGAGTAGAAAATAGTTCATCTGTCTGTTGGGATTGCAGCTACTCGACGTCGAATCTTCCGTGCGTTTTTGCTGCACAAAGGCGTATCATGCAACAAGATATTGGTCCGAGTCAATGCTAGGACCTCGGGGCGTACGCACATCTAAAACTGAAGACGTGTCTTCCGTCTACTTTATTCCATGGTACACATGTATTATTTTGAGGGTTAGGAAGAGATTTGGTTTTGCAATTACGATATTAAATTGGTTTATGCAGAGAACGTAAATAATCGACAAGGTTCACCACTCAGATACATACGTTCTCTGGTTTCTCTGCTTATCGAGGATTGTGTCTAGAATAAGACGGTTATCTGCACTAGTTGCCGCTAGACGGCGCGTACATCACAAACTGACGACTAGAAATTATTTATCTATTGACATTTATTCAATGTGTGTTGCAAAAGTTTCGCTTCCGGAAAATAACTGAACTTTGTTTTGAGAAGGGAAATGTGCAGCGCTACTCACCTTCGCATTTCAGGCCCTGTATGAAGAAACCGGCCATCAAGGAACCGCAGTGATCACAAAATGTAGGCGACATGAAAGTGTACGGCTTGAAACGGTGCGGCATGTCGATCTTGAAGCGTTCGCGCAGCAACTGCATTAAAGGAAGAGACAAATTTTGTCAGGTGAGTACGAAGATGTGTGAGTATCAGAAGAGAGTTTCACTTACTATTGTGCTGGCCGAATTAAAGACAGAGCCGGAGCATTTGCTTAGAAGCTTCTCGTGACACTTCTTGTGCACAGCCGTTTGACAAGCTGCAGACGTTACGAATTATATTAGAAGAGTTCATGGATTTGAAATTTGATTTGCTTACTTATACACTGATAACCCTTCTTGCCAAAACCCCATACGAAGAGGTTACAAAATGCACAGAACGTCGGCTGTCTAAAGAATTTCGCCACAAACCGATGGCCATTGTAATCGTGCGTTCTAGGAGCAAATGAAATAAAATTTAAGACATGAAAGTTGGTTTATGAATTGGTAGACGAATTTAGTTCATCAAGGAAGCAATGCGAACTTACTTGAGCTGTTTGATGGCGCCGCGCCGATTTGTGATGCTACGTGGCCGCGTTCGCCTGTCTGTACAATCACCGATAGTGCTGTGGTCCATTTCGTGCTCGTAAAACGGAGTATAGGCTTTTTCTTTGGAGTGTTGACGGGGCAGTTCATAGGAATGCGACTTGTGAGTACTAAAATTACTGCGATCACTGTAGTATTCCCGATCTCTGTCTCTGTCTCGGTCTTTATCCCAACCCCTATTCCTCTCCCAATCGTGAACACGTCCATTTCCTCTTGGCGGCGACTGTTTGTAGTGTGTCTGCTTGAAGAGAGTGAATCTTTTAAAAATTTCAATTACAGGTTTTGGGGCTTCGACAAATACTTTACATCCCATTCATGTTGTTGTTGTTGTAGATTGTGGTGCTTATGTGAGGAGCGCGATTGCACCTTCTGATTGCTGTTGTGGCCACTGGCCTTAGGTTTGCGCACTTGCGCCCGTGTGAACATCATCTCTGTGCCGTTGTTGTTGCCTTTATTGGAGGATCAGTTTGTGAGGAAAACCCCCACCTTCAATAAACGACAGGATTATTTACTTTTTTAAATGCAATGATATGTATTCTTGGTTATGTTTCCAATGATCAATTTGTTCGGCCACATTCGTCAGCGACCTGGAGAACAACATGCAAATAGTACATATGTAAATGTATATGTATTATAGTCAATTGTTAAAGAGGGAAATCGTAGATAAACATTCCATTATCGAATGACCAGATATACAAGGTCTGTCAAAAGAAACAGAACTTTTTAAATATAACTGTTTCTGGTGGCGCCACCATCGATCGCCATATCGATCAAAAGTGACAGCAACTTTTGGTCATCGGTCGTAAAATGCAAAGAGCAAATATTAAATTTTGTTTTAAACTTGGGAAAACGTTTACTGAAACATTTCAAATGATGAAAAATGATGAAAAAACGTTATGGTGATCAGTGCCTATCCCGTAGTAATGTGCATGAGTGGTTTAAGCGATTCCAAGAAAGTCGTGAGGACCTCTGTGACGATCAGAAGTCGGTCGTCTTCAGAAGTCAAAAATAAAGACAATGCTGATTTGCTTTTACGATTCCGAGGGTTCGTCCCACTTGGCCAAACGATTAATTCTGTGTTTTACCTTGGTGTTATGAAGCGTCTTTTGTCACGCATTCGTCGTGCTCGACCACAATACCGTGAGGCAGGGTCCTGGCGCCTGTTGCACGATAAAGCGGCGTGTCATCGGTCGACGCTTGTCACTGATTTTTTGACAAAAAACTCCATATTAACCATTAATCACTCACCCTACTCACCTGATCTGGCACCCTGTGATCTTTACCTATTTGGAAAACTTCATTTGCCCATGAAAGGACACTGGTTTCAGGACATTTCAGCTATCCAAATGCGACGACCGATATTCTCAAGAGCATTCCGAAAAACGACCTTAAACACTCATTTGAAATGCTAATTGAGCGGGCTAAACGCTGTACCGAAGCACAAGGAAACTATTTTGAATAAAAAAATATAACTTTTGAAAAATATAAATTTTTTCTTGATTTTTTAACAGTCCTGTTTCTTTTGCGATAGACCTTGTATTTTCATTATAATTATAGTATATAAATATAAAGAGACATGTTGATATCCGGGTGACTGTCTATCTGTCCGTCCGTTCGTAAAAGCTGTAACTTGAGATGTCTTGATGAAACTCAGTAAAAAAAAATTACGAGTTCGATCACACTCATTAGCAAGAATCACCAGTGACCATAAAATTTTGAAAGAGTGGGCGTGGCCCCGCCCTCTAATAATTTTAATATACCTTTCTTCTAAACCACTACAGATACAACAACCAAATTTGCCCAGCTCAAATATTATACGTACTCTTACCGACATTGTGAAAATGGATGAAATACGAAGTTAACCCCGCCCATTTCCCACATAACGGTACTGTTAAAAACTACTGAAAGCGCAATAAATTAGTAAATAAATACGTCAGAGATATAAACTTTTACACCAAGAGACGGTATGAGAAGTCTTTATGGGAACCGGTGTGAAAAGTAAACGATAGGAGTGGCACCGCCCACTTTTTGCTGAAAGCCCAATTTGGAGAAATCGGATTACAACCACGCTTATATGGGAACTAAATTTTAAATTTCTCTTTCACTTTCCGGTATACAGTACAAAGCAAGAAGTAATTAATATAATGGAATGAAACTTAGCGCGAATGATGCCTTCAGAGTATGCCACCGAATACGAGTATGTGGACCCCAGTATCTTTAGTTGACTTTTTACCGTAAATATCGGTCAATGAATGAGATATACCATACAAATTCTGGGAAAAACTTTTCGTCATAATAGTATCTCTGTGTTTCAAAAATGGGTTTAATCGGATCAATACTTCCCTTAGCCCACATATACCTCATATAAAGACTTTCGGACTTCTAGGTAACTATACCGCATACATCGGCCAATATGTGAGTATCTCAATGAAAATGAGAGGGCGTGTTTTACTCATAACAGTGTATGCCTAAAATAGACAAAATTGGGCAAAAACCAATGGAACATCCGGCTAACTTTACTTCATATTTTTGAGGTTTGTATGTGAGGTACTTTATGAAATCCAGGAAAAATTTTTTTGGTATGGGGCTTATTAATAGTATGTGTAAAATAGATAAAATCGGGTCAATACTACCCCGTACTCTCATACATTGCATAATATGATTTTCGTTTTTTTATGAGTTATATATAGTATATGTATATACAAGTATAAAATTGCTTGGATTATTATATTTCCCTGGCTAGTTGTAAGTGTATAAAATGTACGGTTGCAGCCGAACTTTGTCCTGTCTTACTTATTTTAATTTGTTTAGCCTTGTCAACTAAAATAAGTAAAAGAAAATTACTCTTACTGGGATGTCATTCTATCATTGTCAATTCACGGTTGAATAGAAGACAATCTATCTTTTTGGAACAAAGCTAAGGAGGTTTGCAATATTTGTATGTATATGTACTTTAAAGTTATTTAATAATTTTCAAACCACAGATTGCCCCTCGCCAATGCGAATCCTTATACCATATCACAGGTTTGTAAATGTAAATGTGGAACTTTTAATTTTTGCTTTGACGGCATTTAGATGGTGGTGGTGGTCCGATTCCATCCATCTGCAACAATAACCTCTCTAGGGTGCCAATGAACATGTGTATAAAATTTCATCGCGATATCTCAATTTTTACTCAATTTATCGCTTGCACGAACCGGCAGGCATATAAGCCCGAAATTCAACTAGTCTCGTCATCCTGTTGATGTATACATATATGCCATATATGTACATATATGTATATCTAACTCGATTAGTTTTAGATGCAGGCGGAAACTTGGTTGGTCAACAATTATCGCAAAGGGTGCTGCTTCTCAATCGTGATTACAATTAGTTCCGATTAATGCCCGTTTTCATAATTAGTGCAGCGTGTTTACCTTAGGCGCTGATTTCCGCTGCTATCTCAAAGTGTTTTTGTTGTTATACTATTTATTTGTTAATGCATCGTGTTTGTTTTGGTGTGATTTTTGCGCGAATTCTAAATCAAAGCAGAAAGCTTTCAATTGTCCGTACAAAATTTCTCTCGAATGTGGAAAATTAATGAGTGCGCGGAAATGTTTATTGGAATTTCTCCTCACTGAACGGTTCAATTCGAAAACAGTTTTCAAATTGTACCATATACACGCCTAGATTTTATATAAGCCTGCAATTAGCAAGCATTTTTAGCAAATTTAAAAATTGATTTATACATATTCGGTATATACTTATGAATATATACATATACATACATATATAGTTCGTATTGGTATAATTTTAATGATTCAGATCGTCTGATGAATATTATGACAATATTACTCTCCGAAGAGGCTTGTTGTTTGAGGAATCACCATCAATTGAAGAAAATAGTCTACACAAGTAGTTTTGTCCTCAATGCCTCAACTATAAATTTGTGATGAAGTGATCGATTTGGAATGAACAGACAATTAGGATAATAGTTTTCTCCACAATTTGGTTTAAGAGAGTCCATATTGAGGTGTTGCGATTGCTGGTTGAGCAGGTGTGGTGCCGCTTGGTGGGTTGAGGCAAAGGCAAAGAACTGGATTTGTTTTCGGTTAGTTAAACAGCTTTCTAGTTTACTTGTGATACATTTTGCGGCAGCAGACAGAGCAATAGTTGCCACTGTTCGATTATTTAGCGAATATCAGTGATAAAGGCTCTTGGCTGCGACGAGAGATCCAACCGCACGCGGGCAACCACCAGCTACACGCTCCACAGAAAGCATGCCGACTTTGGAGGCGATAGTGTAAGCGAGAACATAAGACACACTGTGGCTAATTAGGCAAAACACTCGGGCTTTCATGACTTTACACCTTAATAATATTCCCTCTCTTAGGGACACTAAGTTTCCTGCCTACTTTTACTACTTAATACTACATATGTGGGTATGTATACATATTTATATATATAATTTGTACGCAGTTGGATAAATATTTTGATTTGCACGATTTATTTTGTGAACACACGCATATATTTACATATACATACACATACATATATACATGTAAGTACATATTCAAATTCATTACTATTCGCTGCTGTAGGCTTCGATTTGATTGCGGTCCAGTAACAATCTTCACAGTTCACATAAAATTTTTCAACTTTGTTGTTGTTTTTACAAATTAATTGCAAGTTATGTATTTTTTAACAAATTCACGAAATCTAACAATTTGTTTCTGAACGAATTTCGATATGTGGGAGCAGAAATAATTTCAATTTCGTTCAACTGACGCTTTTCGTTCTCTTTCTCCGCGATTATTTTGGTAAAAGTGGTATTGTTGTTGTTCGTAGGTTTTCAGCACAATATAAGCGAAATTCCTGAAATATTAATTTCCAGATGATATTGCACTCGTGTGTCGGTGGCTATGCGAAGTAAATATGTATGTACATTGGCCATATGTGGCTGCATGTGGGGGCCCTTGCTGGTATGCGTCGGCGTGACGTCACCTCGCCTCCGATCATGTCCATATGTACATAAGGTAAATGAACACGAGCATTTTGTTTGGTTTTAATTGTTTAGGCACATATTTTTTTCTATTTTTTATATACACACATATAGGTAAGTGGAATCATGAATTATATAGGTGTATGTACCCTTGTGAGCTTCACTATTTTCATAGATTCGTCGTACAAATGTCCTCAGTAAATTATCTTGAAATCGTTTAAAAAGAAATCACTTCACTTTTCAATACCCGATAGGCCTTACGAGACGCGACGCACACGTTTCCATCGGCCGCTGTTGGCCATGACGCGGCGAGTTTCTTTTCCTTTCACTATAAATTCTTTTCTGTGTTTGCTTTGGCTTTTTTCTGCCTGGCCAATTTCCACTGTAGCAATAAGAGCAACAACGCGCGCTTTTCAGTCTAAAATCGCTGCCCAAACATATCTTTTTCACGATTTTCCGCTTTCCCACACGTTTAAACAAGAGCACACGAAGATGGTATCTGAATCGGACCGCTCGAATTTTTGGGCTCGCAGTGCGTTGATGCACACTTGCTTTATACTCGTAGAGTGGCTCTCTATTCTGGGCGATCTTTCACGAAAAGTCAAAAGGCTGATATCAATGCGGCAATGAGTTTAACGGAGAATAAGGAGGTTATTAGTCTCTCTCTCTCATGTTTTACTGCAAATTAAACTTGAAAAGCAGATACATATGCATATAGAAAAGGAGCTTTCATAAATTTTTCACGACTAGTCGGATGGAAATAATGCCGCGACCACAGATACTTTTAAATGATGACAATTAAAGATTTCTTTTTCTACTTGCGCGATCCAGACCTTATTGAAAAGCCGCGACTCACGCGCGGACTCTCTTGTTGTCCAAACCTATTTTCTGCTTGTTCGTAATATTCTGCTGCTACAAAATTTGGTAAATCTTTTAATTTTGAAATTCTTGCAACTGCGCTTTTCCAAATAAACAAGGGCAAGGGATGGCAATGAGCGACACTAAAAGAGAATTCTGCCGATAATGAGCAACGAAAGAGTTCGAATGTACATAGAGTCTAAGGGAGAAGTTTCGAAATTTTCTATAATTGAAAATGGTGCGTTTTTTAATCATAAATAATATCAAAGTCTTCAACTTTCCCTCTTAGTGGCCTCCATGCAAAGATTTCAAAGGTCGGCCAAACGTAAATAAGGTGCTACCATCTCGCTCTCGACTATTGGATTAAGAGACCAATCCAGAAACAATCCTCTAACGGTCGAGTTATTTCCCCATGATTTGATTCTCTTTTATCACTAGGTGCGCTTAATCAGGAAAATATTGTTCACTACTGATTCGCCATTTATTGGCAGATATTTCTCTTGTTTTGTCGTTCAGGTAAATAAAAGTAATGTAATAGACGCTATGGAAGAAGACGCCAACTTAGCACTCTCCGACGCCAGCCAGACTAGTAAATTAGTGAAGCAGACCCCTCACTTCCGTCAGGCGATGGATGCATGCTCGTCAGTGGCGGACTGCCTTTTCCATTGTTGCTGGGCCTACGTGTTGATGAGCTGCTGACAGCAGCAACAACCACAACACGCTCCACGAACAAGCGAAGAACAAACGGCACAACAACAAGTGATAAAATATTTAATGAGTGCGTATTTTCGGTGCTCTGGTGATTTCGATGTTTCGGTCGGCTTTATGAAAAATTAATTTCTTAATTTTGGTGTTTTATAAGATTCATTGACTGTGCTGTTTACGCGCATTTTTCATTGCTCTTATTTATTGCTTTGCCTCGCCACCATTACCATTGGTTGCGGCATTCCAAACATGGCCCCCGCCTTAACCCAGCCACCTTTTCCGCCCCTTATGCGCTCACGCACTTTTATCCGCGCGAAGATCAAAGATACGCTTTCACTTTTCGTACACACTCTTACACGCCCATCAAGAAGCAAAGGGAACGCTACGTTCGTTAGTTGGAAAAGGTTCAGCGAGTTGGTTAAGATTGTGATTTTGCGAAACTTCAGCACCATCCGAGTGCTCTTGAGATGAGCGTGTAGTGCGTGCCAGATTGTTTATGAATATTTTATGTATAATACGGTATATATGTATGTATATACAATTATATATTACTATGAAGTAAGTGAATGCGTGTTGACTGCAAACGAGCCAAGCCAACCTCGCATATTTTATTTTTGCGCCAACTTTGTGGTGATGAGTCACTAAGAATTTTAATTTCTTTGTTAATTTAGTATTCGTATTAAAAATCGAGCGTCAATGGCATCGTATACATCAGAGTGTATATAATATTTATGTTCGGACATAAATACATATAAATATGTACAAATGTAGACACACGCGACCCCTGCAGGAAAAACCAGAAATAGACGTTTTCACAGCAAGTGTTGCTGTCTCTCTTTTGCAAACTAACAATTTGAGATACAGACATGTATGGAAACCAGATAGTCTTGTAAGTGTGGTGTACTTTTGTATTGCGGAATTTAAAGGGGTTAGCTCTATTAGCAGATAGCTTCAAAGCTTCTTGTTATTCTGAGAGTAGATAACATACTTTTGAAAGCTGTAATATAAAGTAATCTCATTATAAGACTCCTAAAAATATGCTTAAATATTTGGAAACAGTTTTGCATACAAGATATTTTAGTTTAAAATCTTAGTTGAATCATATTTTTAATTTAATACCACTCTGCTTCTACTCATATTCCTTTGTGCTAATTTGATTGCAGCAGTAAAACTTGTTTCTATTTTCGTGTTAAGGTGTCGAATTGAAAACGTAAACAAGAAACTTTGAAGTTCTTTATACGAAAAAGCCTTAATTTTGAAACAGCTTACTTTCTCCAAAATTGGCCCAGAAAGTCCTCTCCAAGGTCCAGTTCCTCAAAACGAGCTTATTCTCTGTTTAATCGAAGACTACCGTTAACGTTTCAGTCATGCTCTAAAGACACCTTCAATCAATCCTTTATTTGTTTGTTGTATTCTTATATTTCTACCAAAGATAAATTATCTACCTGATCTGATATCTGAATTGGCTCAGTTTTTATCTTAAAGATGGATGAGCTATCCAAAATATTTCGAATTTAAACTTTTCATCGAAGCAGTTTGCAAACGCGTAATTATGTGTGGGCTTTCTTTGACGGAAGTGAATCATTTACTGTTTGTTATTCGCTGTTAAAAGCAATCTACTCTTCATTTCAGCGAAGAAGCTCTTGAAGCATTAGTGTTTGAGTGCAACTGTACATTGCGTCCTCAACGCTAGTTTTCCCAGTTGTCTCGTAGCTGCTGCCCAACTCACCACTTTCGGTTTGGTATCGGTTTTTACCACATCTTGGCCAACCTAAAATATGAAAAACGTCTTTCTACCATCAAATGTTGAGGATTTAGATTGAGTTTTGAGCTTGCGAACGTCTGCAACCACTGCGGCATTTAAGCAATTACGCGAAGTGTTTTTCACACTGGCGCACTCTACTCTATGGCCATAATGGGAAGACAGCGCGGTAGACAGATGAAAATATGAGCGAAATTTGACAGCGAGAGGGAATTTTTAATTGCTCAGTAATTATGTGGCACTAATGTTTTTCTTTTACAAAGTCGCACTCCAAGCCGACGTCTTTCGCTTGGTTTTGGCGATTGATAGCTGAAGCTACCGCGTAAGGATACAGTCTGGACTGTCTCGCTTATTAGCAGCAGAAAGATCTCTGTCCCTTCTATGGCATCAATGTGATGCATTTGGTTCCGTTGTGTACTTATTTCGAGACACCGAGGCATCCGATCACCGGAATAGCCCCAATTAAAGCCGCCCAAATGATTTGGGACGCCTTTATTTTGTAATCATTGCATGTTTCCTTTACAACAATTGGCGTTACATTAAGTCCGTCGTGCCAAGGCGAGGGTGGGTGGGCAAATCTCGAGTTGGATACACGGTTTTCCAATGAACTGGCGTCTTCTGCTGTGCTTATGCAAATAGCGCCAATTTTCACTGGCATTTTGGCATTTTTGAGCGTTGGCAGTTTGAAAATTTGCATAATTACAACCAGCTGCCTCCAGCCGTCGCACTTCTGCCGTTGGACAGCGCCACATTTATATGAGTTCAAATGCACACACACATCCTTACATACATACATATATGCGCATAATTACACGAACATTTACGACGCGAATATGTTTGTGAACTCGTATGTGTGCGGTGTAATTTTCATGTAAATCTATTGAACTGAACGCTTGGGCCAAATGTGAGGGCAGCGAGCGGCCGAACCCACATTTGGTCGATATGTAATTAATATGGAAATGAGAAAACGACAGGCCAACAAACTGACGACGATAGAGGGTGCTATGGAAACCAAACAGGTTCTTGAGAAAAAAATCTTTGACAAACAAATAGTTGCTTTTGGAAAAAATGGCCTATTGCCTTGGATCTCGCAAATATATCGATAAAATTATAAAATATTGACCTTGAAGCCAGAGGATGGGGAGTTTCACCATACTACAAACGATCCATGAGGCGAGTATGAGAGTACGATCGGAAGATAAGGGCTAAGCATGAAATTCGGTTTCAAGACAATTTTTAAAGTAGGTAAATATAGAAAGAAGGCTGTTTTTGTTCAGCTTATTCGGTCACAATATAAGTAATAATAATAACAGTTAAGTTCGGTGCCACCCTGTTTCATTTGGCAGCTGTTGATTCTGTGCATTTTGTTTGAGCAAATTGCTCCGAACTTTGACTTTTCACTCCGCCAATATGCATAATTCTGTATGTATGTATGCGTGCATTGCTTGTGTTTGGGTGCAAGAAGCAGCTGGCAGCTGGCAGCCGGCAGCTGGAAGCTGGCAAACGTTGCGAACCGACTGGAGATGCATGGAGAAAGAGAGTGGCGCTTTGTGCAAGTTGGCACACAATTTACAATGAATAAATTTCAGTGGCACAGTGATAAGGAAAATCCTGTTGCCACTAATGAAGGCTTAGTCATGGACTCGATTACAGCTTACGCTCACTCTTCTACTCCACCATAACCCTACTCGCCCCTGATGCAGCAGGCAATAAGCAACACATGCTGTTTTAGGTGAATTGTGCAAAATAAAAGCATACTTTGTGGCTACGACAGCTCAGTTTATGAATAAATAAAAATAATTTAAAATTCCCATTGTGTAGTCAAATGAAAAATAATTATTCCACATGCATACATACCTACGTACGTACGAACACATGCACACGAGGTGCAAGCGGTTGTGTAGGTAAGCGAAGATGAAGGAGGAGGGCATAGCCTGGCACACAGACACGTGCGAGGAAACCATAAAATTACATAACACTGCATTTATTAGCACAACAATTAGTAAAAGCCTCCTTTATGGCGACAAGTAGCCGACGGTATGCCGACGTTGCAGGAGCGATGAGGGGAGAGCTGAGAAATTTATTTAAATTTAAATTCGTATTTCGATATTCCTTTGGCAATTGCCAATGTTATTTTGGCCAAAGCGTTTGTACTCACACACACGCCGTTTCGTCTTCGGCTCTGCTGGGCTTATGCCAATGTGCGCATGTGTGTGTGCACCCAAGCACATATGTGTTTCTATGGTGGCTGTGTAAGTGCGCATCCATAAGTATTTATATTCGAAAGCTCGGTGAAGCCGAGTCATTGTTGTTGCAATTGTTATTGTTCATTAAATTTGCATATCGGCTTACACGGCGCTGCCAGGGATTACGGGCACAAACGACTGCTTAAAAAGCACAGCATAGCCATGCACGAAGTGAACGGCGAGGGGGGTAAGGGGGCGCATGGCTGTAGTTCTGTATCCCTCGGGAACGATTGCGAAATGATCAAGGTGTGAATTTCATCGTGTGTTGTTGTTGGTGTGCGTCTGTTTTGTCTGCTCGGATTGTGCATAATGATTGCAGCAAATATGTTTTGCCTTTTTTGCTGCTCGCACTTGCCGCTCAAGTATTTCCGTTTGAACGAAAGTTGATTAGTTTTGAGGGGAGGGCGGGGGCGTCGAAGGCGGGCTACGAGAGAGGGCGGCTGCTGGAATCGCATGCTTTTTGAAGCCTGCAAACGGGTGTCTCTTCTCGAGCACTTGCTGCGTGGGCTCATTGGAATCCATTCGTTAAAGAATGTGTGTGTCTGTGTATGTGCGTGGAAGATAGCAGTTAAGGATTGCATGTATTGAACTTCGTACTTGGCATGTAGGTGTGTAGGTGGATGTGTGTGTTGGCTGTTTCTTTGAGGCGCTGGCATATCTAAATTGTGCCTTAATTTGTTTATATTTATTTGAGCATATTTTATCTTTTTGTGTTAGCAATAACGCCAAATTGCTTGTTATTGTTGTTGTTGTATGCATTCGAAATGAAATTGAGACTATCAAAGAGCGCCTGTAGGATACTTGCTTTGACTGGCAGTGTCTCGGCGCTGCTGCGGACTTTTTGTGCGCTGCATGAATGAGTTTAAGACCTTTGAAATCTGCCGGTGAATTATTGTGGAAAATTGGAATCGAAAATGGGTGGGCGGAGAGCTTCCACAAAAGCTGTTAAATTTATTGTAGTGGAAGTTTAATGTTAATTTATTGAAATTGTTGCATTTGCCTTAGGACCGCACTGAAATTAACCATTTGCCTTCATAACTGTAAAAGAAAAGTTAATGAAGAAGTTATGGAAATTATGGAAACAAATTAACACAAACACAAGATATCTCACATTAAGCTCTTGAAAACAACAACAGCAAAAGGTCAGTATACAGAGACTTGTTGGCATCTGAGTACCAAGCGACATTGCCAATATGGAAGAATTGTGTCAGGTAACATCAGCATACGTGTATTGGTCAGACTTAGCATCTTAATGACTGCCATTTGCGCATAAACAAAAACATAGATATACTTGCTTCGCAAAACATAGCCGGTTTGATATAATTTCTCGCCATCCGGAAGCTTCAACCCACGTCTGTGCAGCCACACATTTGTGCATGGGTATGTTTCCTATGAACCATACTCGTATATATCCTTGATAACTTTTTTACAGTTATTTCTTTATTTGAAACGTTAGATTGCATTCTTTAAGACCGCGGCTGCGTCTTAATGCCCTCACACCAAGACCTCTTCCACATTACTGGCTTATTTCAAAAGAAACTATTAATTAAATCTTGGCCATCCCATTTCTTGGAAGCTTCAACCATAGAATCACGTCTGTGCAGCGCACATTTGTGCATGAGTCAACATTTAAATGAAATTATCTTCAAAAAGTATGAACCATACTCGTATATACTATAGGGAATATGGAAAGAAGTGTCACTGATGGCAATAAAATCAGAGTAACTGTGCGTTTCGAAGGAGACTTCACTAAATGAAAACAATAACAAAACCTCACGCTCTCTGAGCTCCATTGTGCCAAGCTAAATACACACACTCGTGTACGCCGTTATGTGTAATGCATGGGTATGTTGTCACGAATGGGTTTGTCCCCTCCTGAGTGGATCTAAAGACAATATAATCCATTTAGTTGTGTTCACTTCCTTTGGAAAGGATGTTTGTGAAGTTCATGCAATTATCAGAAAATATGCTACGTAAAAGCGCTGTAATGGCTACATTTCGTACGTGTAGCCCAGCGCTCCGGCACGACCGTCCCCTACGGTTGGTTATCGATTGCTTGGATTGTGGTTGTCACCCTGTCCGACTTGAAATTAAGCTAAAGTAGATCAACAGATAAACAAAACACAGTGTGAAAAAGACAATAAAAACCAAGTAGGGATGATTTTTGTTCGACTGGAATTGAACCATGCCACACACAGGCCAATTCACAGTTGTGTTAAATAGTACATGCTCTATGAGAGGTTTTCTTATATTTACTAAGATATGAACCTACCACTGATAAGTTTCTAAGACCGATAATAACTGTGAGACTAATAAGTCGCATTTAAGAGGAAATCGAAACTCGTCTCATTCTGACAACCTTTACAAATGAGGTCCTTGTTTTCTCTTTTTTATTTGCCTATGTAAATGAATTCCTAAATACCGTTACAATGAGACCTTGAATAAACAATGCTTTAATACGCTTTGTGCTACATGTTTCGTGGTGCAAAGAAACATCCCTACGGGAAGTGGGAGTAGGTTGCAACAACAGTACGTATAATAAAAACGATAATAATAACGAATGACAAGCCGGATATGAACTGACCCATCAATGTGAAAGAAAAATACGCAACATGGGTACCATTCTTAATGGATACCGCACCACAGGTGGACAAATGTGAAAACCCTTTTCGCAGGCAAAGTAAGCGCTTCCTCAGCTTTGGCAAAACGAACAAAGTGGTGCTTTAGCGAATTCGGACAATAAATAGAAAAAATCAAGGATTTACTTACAAGCCTATATATATAATGCAGGAAATTAAAGTAAATCCTTAAATGTAGAACTGTTTGGGAAATAGTGGACTAATGCACTGCCTTGCTTTGCTGCAAAATGAGCTCCGTTCGAATTAGTAACCTCTTGTGTTGCTGTATGGTCAAGACGACGTCGCTGATGCCAATGGATCTCAAATAAGGAACGCCAAGGAACCAAATGGTAGGATGAATCAATAATGAAAATTCCCACAGATGCAATAGCAAATGGCCTTTGAAAACCGCCATTTTTTAGCTATGAAATGAAGTATTCAATACACGCAGTTGTATTTCGACAATTCGCACTGTGTCATCTTATTAATTATTTAGTAAGGAAATTATTTTCGTAATTAGCTTAGAGGTTGTCAGCTCCAAGAGATCCGTGGTGTGAGGTCACGTAACGGATACTTAATAAGGAAACTGAAACGCTGAAATGTTGAACTAGGCTACAGGTTGCCAGAGGTGCCTTTCCATATTATGAGGACATAATTACTTCATTAATTTTGAATTATCAGGGGAAGATTAAGAGAACCTTCTGTTTCTTAAAGGACCTTCAAATGTATTTCCCGTTTGATATATCGCCTTTTACAATAATATTTGACTTTGCTTTGATAGGCCATAAATCAAATGATGCCTAATTAAAGGTTATGCATCTAACCTTTTTCATAAAATTTTATTCGCTTTTAGTTGGTATTAAGGATAAGCTTGATTTCCGGCACTTTGCATTGACTCTTGCTTCGGTAGTTCAAGAAAAAATAGAAAGATGGCCGTGGAGTCGTGAATGTAATAAAATAATTTTTATTGCGCTATTTGTTCTAATTAAGGCAATTTCGCTCATTTTAGTTTGACAACAGATTGTGAGTGTGGTGACCCTGTCTATGTAAGGTATACATAGTACTCCCATTTTCATATATGTCCTCTCAATTGCCACAAGAACGCCCAGAGTCTTTGTCCTCTTTCGGCGACTAACCCGTCGCATTTTGAAAATGTTCGCGGCGATGGCGAGAATGTGCATGTGTGCATCATTATTCACGAGTGCGAAGCGCAGAAGGCGAGAGAATTTTTATGGAGATTGTACGCTAATCAAAGGTAATTAGAATTGATGTAGCTATTCGGCAAAGAACGTGTGGGCATTTCAAATTTACTTTTCGCTAATTTCGATGAATCTTTTATGGCGACCACCAACACGTGTAATTGCCTTCGGTACCGTAATAAAGGTAAGGCTTTAATGGGGAGGTGGAAAGTGTGCTCTTCGAATGTATTCATTAAGCAGTTATAATTGAACTATTCAGGAGAGAGATATACTCGCATAACGGATTAATTAATGTGCCGTGGAAGATAAAATTTGATATTGCGAATTTTTCCATGTGCCATTTCAAGCCTAACAGTTTCAATTGTTGCAACACAGCGAGCCGGTAAGTCAATTATTTGCTGTTGCAGATGCAATGTGGTGCTGCAACCGCCCTCTCGCAAGCGCCAGGGGCCGCTGTCATCGCGCGGGAGCTAAGTTTGTTCGGCTTGCATACTTCAGTGCGTTTCGAACTCAACGCTTCGAAGCGTTTGGTGTGCTCAAGTGCTCCCCGAGGCAAGATTGGCGCTGGTGCAAACAGAAAAGTAACAGCAACAAACAAGCACGGCACTACACCATTTGAACTGCAGTTGTGAAACATTTCGCACATCCGATGCAACACAGCAGCAGCGGAAGGGCCACACCCCCGATGCCCAAACTATTACCGCTCAACATATACGTCCATATAACATATATGTACATATACGTTGCACATGAGGCATGCTCCAAAAATAAAAAAAAATCGCTTGGAAGGGCGAGTATGAAATTTCAATTTAAAGAAAACTAAACGTGGGCTAGCAAATTCAGTCCGATTTTCTTTCCAACTTAAGAAACTACAATATAATTCTTGGCGCTTTGATCGGACTATTTAAGCGGTGTTATTTTCTCCTGAAAAAAGTATCTCTTGATATTATTGACATTCAGTGCAACAAGTGACTATAACTCGGTTAAGAGAAGGAGGATAGAAGTCTAAAAGTTTGTGGGTTTGAATTTAACTTGTAGGTGTTCAGGTTATATGAAATGTAGAAAATCCCATCAATCGTCAAAAAGTACAGACTAGTCGTTTGGAGAGAAACATTCAAGCCCTCAACTGGTGTTACTTTTTGTGTATTTACCGCCATTTGCTCTTTTCTCCCCAACTTCGTACATTTTCGGTAAAATTTCTTTGGTCAATCATTGCCGCTGCCATCGCACGGGAGCCAAGCATACTTCAGTGCGTTTCGAACTCAACGCTTCGAAGTGTTTGGTAATGCATGGGTACCGGTTTCGATAGTCGACGAAGGGAGCTGAATTTACAAATAAGAAACATCTCGCGCGGTTTAATTGGGGAAGCCACTATACTATACACTATAAGTTGGGAGCCTGCTACACATTTCGCAAGTTCCGACTAAGATTTCAGTGAAGACAATTGTTGTAGATACTTGTAGGTATTTTTTATATCCGCCTGTTCTTCTTTGTAAGAGATATGAGGAAAGTCTTTTAATTTTTATACCCTGAACAGGGTATATTAATTTGTCACGAAGTTTGTAACACCCAGAAAACAGCGTCGGAGACCCTATAAAGTATATATATAAATGATCAGTATGTCGAGCTGAGCCGATTTAGCCATGCCCGTCTGTCTGTCCGTCTGTGCGTCTGTCTGTCTGTATATATACGAACTAGTCCCTCAGTTTTTAAGATATCGTTTTGAAATTTTGCAAACGTCATTTTCTCTTCAAGAAGCTGCTTATTTGTCGGAACGGCCGATATCGGACCACTATAACATATAGCTGCCATACAAACTGAACGATCGGAATCAAATGCTTGTATAGAAAACTTTCACATTTGACAAGATATATTCACGAAATTTGGTATATGTTATTTTCATGTTCAGATCGGTTAACTATAGCATATAGCTTCCATACAAACTGAACACATAGTTACTAACAGAAATGCACCTGTGAAGGGTATTTAGCTTCGGTGCAACCGAAGTTAACGTTTTTTCTTGTTTTATATTAATGTTCACGGAGTTTTCGAGCACCCTAGTGCTTGGCGAAGAGCGCTCCGAACTGTACCTAAAACGAGAGCAGAGCCGATTTACATGCATGTACATAGAGATGTTCATGCGAGTGCGTGTGTGTTCGTCGACTTAATTGCATTAAAACCTCTTCCATTAGACTGTTGCGTTCAATTATAGTCTCTGACAACCACACTCGCAGTTGGCCATTGCAGTTATTGCTGTTGTTGCGTGTTGTTGGCGTTTACTGCTGTCGGCAAATTTGTTGCCGTTGTTATTGTTGGCACTTGTCGCTGCTGTCGCAGATATTCCTGCATGGGAATTTTGCCACCGATGCTGCACCGAACACCACTAACGCCACTTGCACAAAGTGTCCAGCTCTGGCGAGTTAAGCTCGCCCATAGTTGGAGGGGGCGAAGGGGCGAGAGCCTCTGAAAAAGTGCAACCAGCGGAAAATGTGCAAAATTTAAATAAAAATCGAAAATTGCATGGCATTAAGCGGAGTAAAGTGTTAAATTTTTTGCCGCGACTTATTGCGCGTTTGAATGGCAGCGCCAGTGTGCGAGTGCGAGCGCGAATGTGAGTGGCAGTGGGCGTGGCGGCCCCGTTATGGGGTGGTGGACAAAAACGTTACTTAATAGCTTTAATTCATTTTATTTAATGTGAGCTGCGCAAACTGCACAAAGCGGCGCTGGCGAAGATACCGAGAATGGAAATAAATTGTATTACACTCATTGTCAGTGAGCTTCAGTTTTACGCAAAATTTGTTGATTAAATTTATTAAGTGGCTGCAAATGAAATGGCTTCCTGGTGATATAGAGCCTGCATAAGGACGTATGTCCTTTGCTACAAAGCTCACAAATGTACATACATTTTACACACACGTACATACACTCATGCATGTTTGATACGAGTATAACTGTAATATGATAAACGCAAAATGTAATTTAATCTAAATGCCAGTAATCAAATATGTCGTCGAATATTAAACTTGTAAAATTTTATAAAAATTTTCATTTTTTACGGAAGAAGTGAGTCCACGCCTCAGCTTTGCGATATAATTTAATATCTGAGCGCATATGACATGTGGTCTCGCTTACATATTTCTGTATACTAACTTAAGAGCTTTAACGAGAAAAATAGGCTGTTCAAAATCATTTCGGTTAGCTCCTTAATACCTTCACAGCAGGTCTGCTTTGATCCGATTGGACTTAGAAAATGTCTTTGCCTTCGTAGACAGCGTGGAAGGTATGGTTACTTGACTCCTTCTTGCGTAGCTATTTGTACAACACATAACCCATCATTAAGTGGATATTCTAGCCTAGAGAAAAAGAAATTGAAATTTTTCCCCATAATTTGAAAGCTTAGATATTCTCGGCTATAACCGCGTAAGCGGTTTCTACGCCAGTAAAGAAGAAGATATTCAAAAATATCTGCCTAAAAGGATTCTGTAAAATTCAAATTATTTCCGAAGTTATAGCCGTTTTGGTTTGTGACAACTGGACCGGTTTGAGCCAATCCTCTTTTTCAAACTAATTCAATGAAGTTGTGTTATGTTTAATTAATTTATTAATTAATTAATAATTTCTTAAGCATAAAAAAACAAATGATAAAAGCTGTTAAGAGCACACTTTAACCGCCCGTCTGACGGTGCAAGTGTTAGCTTGAGCAAAAAGCGAGATAACTAGATGAAACAAAACTAATCAATAACGGTCTTTCTCTAGAGTTTACATACCAATATATTACTCTTTGACAATACATGCCTCAGAACGGTGCACCCTTCAATAATGAGCAGAATTTTGTGGGCTACGTAGTCGTATTTCCCATAAACATTCAGCAATAAATAATGAATTCCAACACGTCAGAATTTAATTAGAGATAATCGCATGACATCCTTTTATCAGTCTTCGCTATCTTGGCGATTTTACGGGATTTTCGCTTAGCGAGCAGGACTCGCTGCACCTCCGAGTTTTCCTTTTCAATTTCACACAAATCTAACTCATCATTTAAATAAGTTATACATTTTCCGCTCGGGAGTTCGCACTCCTTTGAAAAATACAATGAAGAGTGCCCGAAAAGCGAAAAATAGCAATTCTCAAATGGCAATGGGAACGCAAAGACATAACAATGAAAGAGAATATGTAGGCGATGCCAGCCAAAAATTACCAGAACAACACAACCACACCAAATTAACAAGTATTAAGCTTACCACTCCACACACCACCCGAGTTGGTGGCAGAAGGCGGCGAAAATTCGTGGAGTTTGTTGCATGTTGTTGCTATCGTGTTAGCACTGCGCTGCAACTGTTGTTGCTGATGTTGCATGTTTCGTGGTGAAATATGTTGAAAGGTGCTTCCACATGCAACGCGGCATTAATGCGAGGAGATGCGAACAACTGCAAGTCGTGCCAGCGGCATGCCCCACATTTATCACAATCACAAGTGAATGTGTGAACTGCGAACACCAACTGCTCCACCACAACGACTTCGTCCTCAGCAATGTCCAATGAACGAATGAGGGGGATGAGAGAAATTCATGTCAAAACACGCGGACCAGGGCGACGCTTCCGCGGTGGGAGTTGCACAGTGGCATAGAATGAGTTCGTTTTTGCTTTCTCTCAACACTGAAATGACGACAATTTCGACTTCTTTAATGGATTAATGCACAAAGGATAACAGGAAAAAGATTCAAAAGCCCATGGGTTGACATTATTACCCAAAACAGATGAGAGTAGAAGAGCGAGTTGGCAAGTGATTGCCAGCATTATTTTAATGCAATGAAACCGTGGCAACACGTCAAACTCCGTACGATATTGGGGCGCGTTTGGTCCAAATTGACACACTGTCTTCTAGATCTGACTGATTTCGAAATACAAAATGCCGGAAATGGCTGACCACACGACGTCACTTGCATATCGCGCCTCTCCATCATTCACCACCCTCCCGAAGAGTAAACGATGCTATTGTGAAAAATGGGCAACTACCAAAATGGGAATTTAAAGGAACGAGCATTAAGCTTTTATCATTCGAAGCAATAATGCGAAAAAAAATTTAATTTTTGAGTTGAAAATTTAAGGTTAAATATATTGAAGTGAAACACCTTTACGGTTGTCGTAAAAATGCGATATCAACGAAATGTGTTTGGCAAGAAGCTTGAAACGGAAGCTTGAACGGATTCGAAACTTCTTTGGATTGTTTGGTGTAATACTCAGATGGTTAAAAAAAAAAAGTTTAAGATCAAGAAACGCTAAAAATATTTAAGAACTTTTCTGTAGGAAACAGGGTTTGAGGAAGGTGGCAACTTGTTCGAAACATTCTGTGTATTAATTAAATCTAAAATGATTCCTTGAGGTAATAAAATAGAGATATTGCGTGTTTAAAAATGGGTCAAACAAAAATCGTTTCGTTGGGAAGCTAAGTTCTTTGGTTTATTCTATATGAAGAGTACTGAAGTAGCACCAAACACCATTACTGCCACCAAGTCAAAGCGAGCATTAATAAGAAAAATAACGGTGAAATCCGAATTGCGCAATGTACACTGAATACAATTCCAAAAAGGTAAAAGACAGCGGCTCAATTTTAAATCATGATATCAACAGTAACGTATCTAAATCTACACTTACGCATCTACACACATACACACACGTCAGCGGCGCACTTACAAAAGGGCGCTCACTGCGATTTCTGGGTCAAATCCGGTTTTTACCTCGATTGTTCGGCTAGCGCAATATGCTGGAGGATAACGCATTAATATTCTGTCAAAAATATATTTCCGAAAGCCAACGACGGCGGTTAAGCGGCGAGAATGCGAATCTTTACCAAAGCCGATACAGAAGCCGCCGACGCCGACATCGCAATCTCAGCAAAATTGAAACTGAATTATTTATGGGAAGATTGATAAGGGTAGGCATTGTCGATGCCGAACCTGATTAGAATCGCAAAAGTACATATATGCTACCTTTGTCGTTGTACGAGAGTGTGTTGCTATTTTTAAGTTGATCAAATGATAGAGGGAGTGTACCTGCCACTTCCGCTGGCCTGCCGCTATTAGACACATTTGCTCTGGATACTGGATCAGCTATCTGTGAGCTCATACTTAGTTAAGAGCGTTAGGGGGAGTCAATTTCTCTTGGCTTACGCTGAACCCATATGTGGTCTTATTTTCGTTAATAAAATAAAAATGGGCTTCAAGAAATAATGAAACATTTTATAGAGCTTGACTATAATAAAATATAATTTTAGATTAGTAATCACCAGTGTGTCATCTTTAAATGTCAATAATTTAAAATATACAGAGTTGCTGAATGAGAATCTGAAATTATTTTTGGTTAACTAAATCAGCTCGCCCTAATATTGACACATGCACATTTCAGCATGAAAAGTTTGTATTATATTGAATAAATAGCTAATATTACTCGTATTTATTTTCAAAGCTTTGAGGAAATCACATACTTTTATTAAATGTTATTGAATAAATTGAATATCTGATTGTATTTGGAGGAAGGTATGTACATATGTATGTATGAATACGTGAGGTGGAATATACATATGTATTCCGCAAAGTGCAAACTTTCTCTTCGGTTGTAACTTTGCGGCTCTGAGAAACTGAAAGTAGTTGCCTAAGGAAAACAATTTCAGCGAAAACATTGTAAGCCAATAAGAGATGAGTTTTCATGCACGGACGACATAAGTTCTAGCTGATTTTGCGATTAATCCTTCGCGAATAAAGGAAGGAAAGTTTAGAAGTATTCAAGACAACGAACATTTATTTTACTTATTATAACAGCTATTTCAATTAAGGGAGTTAATTATGTATAACAGTGAAGAAAGTTTCCCTGTCAAGAAAGTTTCGAGAATTCTTCATTTCCCCTCTCATCTCCCGCTTATATGGAAGACTGGTAATTTTTTTTCTTAGGTTGGTACCACTGTCCTTAATTATGATGGAGAAAATTAGCGTGAACTGTCAACCAGTGTGTTTATGTCAGTCGACCTCAGCAGTGTTTGTCGAATTTTAAAACTTAACGTATTTCTGTTCAATTTTGGCCAAACACTCAACAAATATCATTAAAAAAGCACCTGATATGGCCCCCTGTGACTTTTACCTTTCTCCACACTGAAATATCCACTTCGGGGAACACGCTTCGACTCAATTGAAAACCTCAAAACAAATTCGACGCGACAGCTGAAAGCCATCCCGGAAAGTGCCTATAAAAAATGTTTTGACGATTAGAAGAAGCGTTGGCACATGTGCATCGCTTTAAATGGATGTTACTTTGAAGGCGATAAAATAAATTTGGATGATGATTGAAAAATTTTCGTTTTATTTATAAATTCCCGACACTTTCTTGACATAAATATCTGCATAAGTCCAATTGAGGAAAATCTTCAGTAATTGTTGCTCGTTGAAAGTACTCAGAAGTAGATTCAGACGATTCGAGATCTCGTTCTCAAATCATCGTTCTCAACGGCGGATGTCTACCTAGAGTCGTTAGTTGATGCCAACTTGTAGGCAACTGGATTGTTTGTAACGGCGACAACACCAAGCCCTAATCTCCGAATATATTCAATATGGAATCAACTAAGTACCCCCTGCTTTAATATACCCAATGGCGCCAACTTGGGTAGCGCAGTAAAGCCTGGAAGACTTGGTCATTTGGTAGCAATAATAAAAATATGTAGAATCATTGTGGACTTAGTAAATAGCCCACAATTAGATGAAGTAACAGAAAGCATAAATATAACTAAAATGAAAAATATTTTTTCGGAAATCGAGGTTATTATGCAAGACACTTTGCTTTTACTCAACGAATTGCTTCCGTCGCTCGGAACGCCTCCTCGCATAAAAATGCAAACTAAATGGACTTTTTCGAAGTTCGATGAATGTCGTTAGTACACAAAGTAGTTACAGTCCAAGTTTGTTGCAAGTTCCACAAAGCTGCTATTTTCCGCATTTTCCTCACTTTTCAACTGGCAAATGTGCCGCCTGCCTTTGATGAGGAAAATTACCATGAAAATGTGACAAAATCGCTCAAGTCAATGCCAATGTACGAGCAAAGTTGTTGATTGTTCGCGTTGCCATTATTTTTCGATTTACATGAATTATTCACGTCCATTGTGCCCCGTCCGGCGGGACGTATGAGCGACATTTATTGTTGAACTTTTGCATTCATTTGACCTTTCCGTCAGACGCCACATATAGAGCGCCACCCTTGCACTGTTTGCACTGCTGCTGCACCAAATTTATGTTGATTGTTGTGGCACTTTATGTGTGGGAAAGCAGCAAATGAAATTAATGTTTTAAACAGTTTAATGTTAGCAGTTTAGAATGGCCAGCCACCGGTTCGGCTCTTGGCGTTTCGCTAATTAAGTTGAAAGAGTTGTTCCGCTTCAAAAATTTATTCATAAAAAATAAAAAAAAACGTGTTTTAATGTGGCACAAAAAAACCAGTAAAAACTTAATTTGCATGGTAAAATCGGTTTGATGTTGAAACGTCGGGCAATAGTCGACTCCAATGCAGTTTGTTCCATTTTTTGGAACATACCTGTTTACTTTGGCGAGACATCCCGAGATATACACTAATCCTGTGTAGCTCTCACAGGTGATAACAGCCAATTCTTCCTGAAAGTTTCTCTCTTCTGAAAGAGATATTGGACCCTGAACGTATGGCGGTATGATTGATATTCCACTTATTCGTATCTTCATAAATGGGAATAATATTGGGACTCACTGGTAATGCAACTGTGATCTATCGGTTGCATGCATGTTTTTTGCTTTCGGAGTACCTTTTATCCGTACTTTGTGTTACAACAGAAGTCCGCGAACTTTGCAATTTAATTAAAATTGTTTTGAATAAATTCGTGTGTGGCACAATAAAAGCTAACGCCACGTGACGATTTTATAGCCTACGCCAACAAAACTGATGTGGAAAGTTAATGGCAGCGAAAGAAACAGAAACAAGTGGACACAAAGCAGCGGCGATAAAGACAGGTTGGCGCAAAATGGCTAACCCGTGTCCAAGTTTAGTTATGGCAAAGTGCTACAACATGATAAAAACTAAGCAAGTTAGAGTTGGCTGCGGCGTACAATATCGCTTTTATAATATTCAACAAGTTCAGTATTGGGCAAATATTTGAAGCAAATACTTCTTACTCAGTGATATGGTTTTAAGGACGAATTTCCTTATACAATCTAGAAGAAAATTCTAGGAAGGTAGTTGTTAAAATTTTTGTCTGATGACTATCGACAAAGAATTGGTTATCAGTTAGTGAGAATATCTTCGAGCTGATTTTCCGTACGACGTCTGAATATATATTAGAGATCAGCACTCTCTCAGCATGCAAATTATGAGTCGCAAAGTTTAGCAAGTCTCTGATATATTTCGTTTTTTTTAAGCGGGCGTTAAAATCTAAGGTATCAGGTTGCCTTTCTCTAAGTGGGTTGTCGAAGCAACAGATTTGGTAATGGTCTCCGATAGAAATGCAGTTGGCCTCTGTTGGAAGTGCAAACAAGTTTCCAGAGTCCAAGCACTATTAATTGCTATCGTTAATTCTTATTTTATAATTCATTTTCGTGCAACAATTGAATCGGACGTGTTGCAGTTGCTCAACTCGTTCACATTTCCACTTGTGAAAAAGCTTTGGCGTTATAAATTAGTATGTTGTTGTTTTCCCATACAGTAACACATGCTGAGGAGCTGAGGTGGCGCTGCAGTTCCTTTCAAGTTGTAACAGCGTCCTTCCCCAATTCACTCTTTCCCTTTCGCCTTTTATTTATCCATTGTGGCAACTGCGCCATGATTTGCCAAGTGCTCCGCAGTCGCCGCAGCGTCCCTGGTCCTGGTTGTTGGCGGTGGCGGCGTGTCGTGCGTTTTCAATGCAATTATCCTGGATAAATATCCTCTTCCGTTTTAACTGTAATTACAAAAGTTTAATTGAGTTTTCACTGCTTTTTTAACTTTTCTTCTTTAGTGTCTTCTGCCGTTTTTGTCGAGCGCTCGACTACAGCCATTGCGTTGTTGTCCTCCTTTATTGTCTAGTTGTTGTTATCCGGCGCGGCTGTTTGAATTTGTCACCAAAGAATTTGTTGTCAAGACAGCCAGCAGCGGCAATGCCGGCGGCAACACAACCACAATAACAATAACAATAGCAACAAAATCATGAGAAAATAGCAAGCGAAAGACGACTACCGCACCACAGCACCGAGTCTATTGAAAGTGCTATCTGCGCCAGGCCTGAAGTCTCGCAGGCGCGTGAAGCTCTAACTTGGCGAAATACTCTTTTTTCCGCGTCCTCGCGCACGTTTTGAGTTTACGCATCCTTTCACTGACTCGGCTCGGCGTGGACTGGGAGCAGCAACCATTTTTTATTGACAGCAAATGAGATTTGTTAGCGGCGGTTTATGGTAATTAACGTCAAAACTTGAATTTATTTTTAATTTTCGTCATTCTCCTCTTTCTTGTCTTATTTGTATACACACATACACATACACACGTAGGTCTTGAATCGCCCTTGATCAGATTTTTCTCTTCAGCAAATTAAACTCTGCCAGCCGCTCAGCTGATTTTTCGACTGAATTTTTCACTTTTGATTGGCTTTTAATTAAAATGCAAATCAACCATTTAATAGCTTTCACCACGGAATATTCAATTACTGCATGATACCTAATATGTGTTCCCATAAGTGTTGCGAAAGAAAACGCTTTTCATGTCACTCTATGGATGGACTCATATCTATGTCTATCGGACTCAAAAGTGAACTTTGCCCAGCAAGCAGTAAAAATCCAGTTTCGGATGTTTTATGAATTAGTAAGCTCGCAGATACTTTGATTCCACATTTGGAGCTGACTGCCTGTCGAGCCGTGACGGCCTTTAGAAAAGTTTGGCTAAAGATTCGGCTGCATTTGAAGCCACGCCCAAAGGATAGGCTTTTGACTTTTTCATATGTGCTTACTTGGAATGGTACATGCTCGTAAATATTTTAATATACTTAATGGGTACGATGAGGACCTGCAAGATGCCGTTAACATTAATCGGCAACAAACCATTTTCATTACCGTAACAATAATAATCATTATTTTTGCAGTACTGTGTATTATTATTATTACATTATAAACATTACGATTATTGTGTTGCTCGCTTTATGCATAGGACTACGCACATATGCATGTGTATAGAGCTCAAAGGATGAAGGACGAAAGCTAATCGTGTGCGATGGTCGTGCGGTCATGCCCAAAAAGAAAGTTTTCCGAAGCCTTTCTATGGTGACTACCGTTGAGTTAGCGCCATCTTCGAAATTTTAAATTTCTGCGCATCATCAGGTTAGCACATACCCTCGTGTAAGTGCTTTAGGTTCGAAACATAAAGCGCTAATGTTTTTAAAATTAATAAAAATTATTTTTGTTTATGGCCCATTCAATTCCGAGTTAAATAAAACAAAAAATACTGTTTTTTTATTTTTGTAATATATTTTTTTGTTTTTTTTTCGAAAAATAACATAAAAATTAACAATTCAAATTTGGTCATCAGGTTAGCACACATCATTTTTTTTCATTGTTGAAAAGTTTTTTAACCATGAAATTTTTTATAAAGTGTTACATATAGTAATTTTAACATTTTTATACAAAAATTAATAATGTGTCGATCCTCCCTTGTTGAGAATTACCTCATAGATTCGATTAGGAAGCGATTCATATAATTTTCCAATATAATTAAGTGAAATGGTGGACCAAGCGTCCTTGATGCCTTCAATTAGCTCCTCTTTGTTGGAATATTGTTTCCCAGACTCGTAAACTTTACGAGCCAGCCATCCCCATACGTTTTCTATTATATTGATGTCGGGTGAATAAGGCGGCCACTGCATTAGACGGTCATTTTGGTCCTCAATCCATGACTTAACCACCCGGACAGTGTGGATCGGGGCATTGTCGTGTTGGAAAGTCCACGGCAGATCTCCGAACACGTTTTGGAAATGAGGAAAAGCTATTTCAAGTACGTTTTTCTAAGTGTTTGCATTCATATTTGTAGTTAAAAACTGTAACTCGCACGTACCGTAATAGGAGATGGCGCCCCACACCATCACACCCCCCACCCTACTATGAAGGCGATCCAACTGATGTTCCTCTTTGCGAAGATCATGGAAGTAGTAGTTGTATCCGTCCGGACCTTCCAAATTAAATTTTTTTTCATCCCAGAAGACAACGTAGCGCCAATCAGAATTCCATGTCATGTGCTTCCTCGCAAAATTCAAGCGCACTTCCTTTCTAGCAACGTTTAGTGGGGTTTTTTCTTTAATTTCAGTTTTTTAAATGTGGAGCACTACGTATCACTCTTTGAATTGTAGATAAGCTCGCTTTAACATTAACATTTGTCCTAATCTTTGCGGTCGAGGCGTGAGAATTTGAGGCTTCTCTCAAAATTGCTCTCTTATCAGCAGCGGAAATCACTCTATTATTCCCTCCTTTGTTATTTTTGCCATAATTCAACTTATTGCTGAGGAATGCTGACATAACTTTACGACTTCTGCCCATTTTTTGGATATTGAACTTATTGACATCCCTGCTTCCTTGTAAGCTTCAATTTTGGATCTCTCCTCAACAGATAGCGATTTTCCTTTACCCATATTAAAGCGAATAGTTTACTTTAGCAGTACAAAAAAATTGGTTGCAATACGCATTCAACTGTTGAAGATAAACTGAAAAGAATTTGCATGTGCTAACCTGATGACACAAAAATACAACACACTTCTCCATCAAAAATAATAGAATATAAATAGAAAATAGCAAAAACCAAATAACGGGATCATTCTTTCACATGTTCTCTTTGCCAGTGATGGTGTATACGAAGATCAGAAAAATAGAGTAAAATAATTTTGCTGCATCTTAACAAAAACAACTAAAAGAGCAATTATATAAAGCTGACCTGTGCTAACCTGATGATGCGCAGGGTACATATATATTTTTTTTAATTGCAACTAGTTAATAATTCCGCCTATTTTCAGCCAAATTTTTTTACTTTCTGACGTTTTGACTACAGGGCATCCGAACACATATCCATATATGTACGTATTCCGAAATGTCAACAGTGATTCAACACGCAGAAGCGCGGGCCCTCTCAAACCATTAGACGATAAGTGGCATGCAGGACGAAGGAGCACGGCAAGCGGAAATTGCACGCATTATCATATGTCGAAGATGTTGCCAGCACATAAAACAGGCGTCCGCATGCGTTCGGAAATTGCCTGAGATGGTGCATCAACAGCGGCAACGGAACCCAAATTGTGTCCTACAATCAACATGCGAAAAGTCAAGCTAGCGCTTTTGCCCCGCTACTGGTGCTCGGCTGCCTTCGTCTTAGCCGTCTCGGCGTACCTCGGTTTGGGCTGTCGGTGGTCGTGCGCGCATGTAGGTTTGTGTGAAACCCTGTAATGGGGTTTGTGATTTTTGTGAAAACATTTAATTGCCATAAAAAGTGCCGTTGCTTTGATGATTTCGTTTGCAACATATTCGCCAATATTCATGCGGCGAAACAACGATAACGGCGTAAATGTTTATGAGTGGTAAAAATTTAGTCGTGTTAAACTTTATGGGGTGAACTTAATGCAGTGACTTGTGTGGCAAACGGCCTGTGTGATTGACGGAGCGGCATTGGTGGGGCACTGTTCAGATTTATTGACAGAATCATATACTGAAAACGTTTCATTTACTGCCGCACTTCCGATTATATTAAATAAAATCAAATTAACTTAAGTGAGAATTTATGTAAGACAATGTGTTAGTGAGCAAAAGACTGTTTTGAAAGGCGATTGCGAAGTTTTTCCAAACAGTTAGGTTCTTTCGTGGCACCTCTTCGTATCAACGGTTTTCTGAGGTCGAAATATGTCCAAACCTTTAAAAAGTATACGAGTTTCAGAAAATCAAAGACCTGGAAAAAAATCATTGCGCGAAATAGGACAAATTGTCAATAGATCATTTTCCAAAGTAAGGAATGTAACCATTACATAAACAGCGGAAAAATATAAAGCAATTACTGATCTGGGAGGCCAAAAACTTTTTCTGATCGGGAGGAACGATTCATTGTTGGCGCAGTGGCAAAAGACCCAAAAATTTCGGCTGTAAAATTGAGTGAAAAAATGCAGGAACATCTGGGGAAAACATTTAGCTCACAGACAGTCCGAAATACCCTGCATAAGGCAGGTTATCATGCTCGACGAAAGCCTCACATTTCAAAAGCTAACAAAAAAAGAGGTTGGATTTCGCTAAAGCTCACCTACACCATCATGAAACTTTTTGGAAAAACGTGATTTTTAACGATGAATCCAAATTCAATTTATTTGGATCGGATGGGTCTCAAAAAATATGGAGAAAGCCCAACATGGAGCTCCAAGAAAATAACACCTTAAAAACAATCAAGCATGGCGGCGGAAACGTAATGGTGTGGGGGTGTATAGCGGCAAGAGGAGCTGGGAATCTTGTTTTTATAGACGAAAAAATGGATAATATTGTTTATTTAAGCCGTTTGAAGAACAATTTGCTTCCGAGCGTAACTAAATTGGGCTTAAATGGGGAGAAATGGCAGTTCCAGCAAGATAATGATCCCAAACACACTTCGCGTTTGGTGCAAGAGTGGTTAATTTATAACTGCAAGCAGCTGAAAACACCTCCACAATCCCTTGATTTCAATCCCATTGAGCATATTTGGCATTTGCTTGAAAAACAAAATCGCAAGTACCAAATAACTTCGTAAGAATCCCTTAAAAATGCTCTGAAGGAAGAATGGGCCAATATTACCAGTCGGGAGACTTCCTATTTGGTCGCAAGTATGCAAAGGCGTTTGCAAGCGATTATTAAAGCCAAGGGAGGTACAAAAAAATATTAAACATTTTCAATTTCTTTTTCTTCATCTTTTGTATTACCATTTTTATATTTTGTGCCCATACTTTTTTGATATGAATCATTATTTTCTTAATAATTTCCTACTTGTATGAATTTTTATACTCTCGCAACAAAGTTGCTAAGGAGAGTATTATAGTTTTGTTCACATAACGGTTGTTTGTAAGTCCTAAAACTAAAAGAGTCAGATATAGGGTTATATATACCAAAGTGATCAGGGCGACGAGTAGAGTCGAAATCCGGATGTCTGTCTGTCCGTCCGTCCGTCCGTCTGTCCGTCCGTCCGTGCAAGCTGTAACTTGAGTAAAAATTGAGATATCATGATGAAACTTGGTACACGTATTCCTTGGCTCCATAAGAAGGTTAAGTTCGAAGATGGGCAAAATCGGCCAAACTGCCACGCCCACAAAATGGCGGAAACCGAAAACCTATAAAGTGTCATAACTAAGCCATAAATAAAGATATTAAAGTGAAATTTGGCGCAAAGGATCGCATTAGGGAGGGGCATATTTGGACGCAGTTTTTTTTGGAAAAGTGGGCGTGGCCCCGCCCCCTACTAAGTTTTTTGTACATATCTCGGAAACTACTATAGCTATGTCAACCAAACTCTACAGAGTCGTTTCCTTCAGGTATTTCCATATGCAGTTCGAAAATGGAAGAAATCGGATAATAACTACACCCACCTCCCATACAAAGGTATGTTGAAAATCACTAAAAGTGCGTTAACCGACTAACAAAAAACGTCAGAAACACTAAATTTTACGGAAGAAGTGGCAGAAGGAAGCTGCACCCAGCCTTTTTTTAAAAATTGAAAATGGGCGTGGCGCCGCCCACTTATGGACCAAAAACTATATCTCAGGAACTACTCAACCGATTTCAATGAAATTCGGTACATAATATTTTCTTAACACCCTGATGAATATGGGTGAAATCGGTTCACAACCACGCCTTCTTCCAATTTAACGTTATTTTGAATTCCATCTGATGCCTTCTCTGTATAATATATACATTAGGAAATGAAAATGCAATTCAATACTCAAAATACACAAATTGATCTAATCTAACTAATTTTACAGCAAAATAAAAAATATGTAAATTATTATCACTTTATCATGCGAGAGTATAAATCGTCACCTGAAATTCAAAATAACGTATCATCAAAAAATTCGAAATTGAGTGTCTTATTGATTATGATTCACTACTTCAAATTACAAACATAATATTACATATGTCCAACATTTTCAGGTTCTGCGCTCAGATATGAACCAGTTTTAACCAATATTAAAAATTTGTTTCACTCATGTTCCATTTTATGTCGTGTTTAATTCATGCCACTGTAAATTTCCGAAAATGTTGTTACGTTATTTTGCATTTCAGGTGACGAAATGTTGCCCTTTCCTTTTTCCCATACAAACGAATGAATATTTGTTTGTTAGTAATGCTCGAGAACGGCTGAACCAATCTTAATGAAATTTTCCGAGGTTGTTCGCTATGGATCGGGGAAGGTTTGGAAATAAAAAAAATGTATACTTTTCATGAGGAAAAGTTGGAAAATTGGAAATTTCCAAAAAGTAACTTTTTTCCATAGAAATTTTTTTTCAATTTGTATTTGTTTTGTTTTGCAATATTTTGATTTGTAAATTATTTGAATCGTTCAATTTCGATCGCTTGCTTTTTTATTCCGGCTATTCAAAAGAAAAATTATTTAAAATTATTCAGTGAAAACTTTATGTGTGTTTCACACAAAGTGATCAATTGCAGATTGAAATTTGTTACGAAGCCATAAAGAGGTCGCGCTAATATCGGCTGGCGTTCATTTTGCCATCAACGTATGGCAGCCCAAGTTACATGAACAAGTACTCCCAGGATGGGATGACGTGCGTATGGAATTATGGATCGTGGTCAATCAGCAAGCGATTGTCACGATGTCACAGCACGACTTTTCAAACAACAGCTACGATGTTTGATGTTCTCTGTTGAATTGCAAAAAGGAGGATGGTGGTTACATCAAATCAAATTGGTGAAATAATTTCTGAGGAAATTCCTAATGCAGAGAAAGATCCAGTATTGTACGAAGTGATGAAAACCAATATGGTTCATAGACCTTGCGGACACCACAATCGTACTTCGGTTTGTATGTCTGACAATAAATGCACGAAACACTATCCTCGTGCTTTTCTTTCGGAAACGCAAACTGGAAATGATGGATATCCACTCTATCGGCGTCGCTCACCAGACGACAATGGCAGAACACTTAGCATTCAGTTTAGAGGCGTGAATATCGATGTTGACAACACATGGATCGTACCATATTCGCCATTATTGTCTAATTCACTTTCAAAACTCATGTAAATGTTGAGTATTGCTGTTTGGTGAAATCGATCAAATACGTTTGGAAAAACGGTCGATATGGCGATTATTGGCCGTGAACGAGATGAGATCAGGAACTATCAAATGGGTCGATACGTGAACTGCAATAAAGCGCTTTGTAAGATATTTACTTTTGCAATTCATGAACGTTTTCAACTGTTGTTGTGAATGGTGCAGTGTGTGCAACTTTTTGAGAAGCATGCCAGCAATTGCAATTGCTGGAACATCATAATCACTGGAAACAAGCGATGGACAATGCGATAGCTACTTCGGATGTCACTGAAGTTCGTATACTTTTCGCGAAGATCATTTCGACATATCAACCTTCAAATTCGCGTCATTTATGGGATACGAAAAAAATGACATTGCCGATGACATTTTACATTGTATTCGCTAAGCATTGGAAATGGGCAAATTTTGGTTGATACTTCCAGCGGTTTGATATCGATTTCATCTGCCTTTTGTCAATTCACTTCAACGAAAGATGAACTCATCACGAATGTTTATGCCAACATTGGCCAAATTATCGTAACTACGATTGGTTGGGAATGTTTTCCACAAGGCCAGATATACGTGGCGTGTTCGCGAGATGGAAACCTATCTTCTCTGTACATTTACGCACAAGAAAAGAAACCAAAAAATTTTGTTCAAGCTGCGCTACATTAAAAAAAATGTAGAAAAATCGCAAATAAATTTCAACACAATATAAATTCAACTTTTTTTTTCATTTCAAAACACATAATTTCACGCAGGACAACGGCTTCAGGGTCAGCTAGTACGAGTATAAAAATGCAATAATTTTGTCGTAGGGCAATTTAGGGATCCTCACTGAGCTATAGCTGAGTTCACTGGAATGTGAAACCACATTTTAAAATTGTAATTACTTATATCTGCTTCCAATTTAGAATTCGTCTTCACATTTTAAATTGGATCTGTGCAACCATTTTCATGCACATTTGGAGAATAATTATTCGATCTTTTTGTGAGAATTGAGGTAAATTACTGATTATTGGGGGCATTTTGAAGTGTGTTGTCTGAGTTGTTAGGAAGGTGTGCAGTTACTGTATTTGAGTGGTGCGCTTTGCTTTTGCGAAAAAAATGCAGGATATAACCGCAAAATGAGTGCCGAAGGCATTTAACTAAATTGGACGGGGGAACGTCAGAGTGCACTATTTGTGCATTGCAATTGTTCACTCTCCAACGGAGAAATGGTTGGCCCTAATGACTGGCAAAATGCGTGCAAGGAGAACAATAGCGCCTCTAATTGCCGTTAGAACGACGGCAATGGACACCACTATTCTCATCGGTAGCACCACTGCACCGCCGCACCGCAGCAGGAAGGGGCATGAAAGCATTCGGTATTTTGCATTTTGCATGCAATTCACGCTGTGCAGGTAAAGCAACAAGAAGAACAACACAAAGGAAAATGGAAAAATCTGGCTACAAAATAAGCCTGTGCGGACGTGATTTGCTGCCAGATGGAGACTGCAATGGAGCTTCAAACGGTCTGGCCATCCATCAGTCGGTTGAGTGATAGGCTCCAGTAGTGCTAGCCGATGTGTTTGACTTTGCCGCCGACGCCGTTCGGCAATAAAACTCATTGGCATGCAACATGAGTCAATCACTGGACACACGGTTACCTGGCTGCGGGTTGATAGGTGACATGAGATAGAAAGAAGGACAGATAATAGGATGCGTTGGGCAGGTGGTTGCTCACTCGAAGCCGGAAGCTGACTCGGAAGGACTAAGTTCGAGGAGTGAAAACATCCCATGGTTGAATGCTCCATCAAATGATGCTTGAGTGCCGTGTAAAGTGAGTGGGGGGAGGCGTAGGTGGTCACAGCGTGAATGCAATGAAGTGTTCTGCGGCATAATTGTTAATTAATTTTTATTGTGGCCAACTGTAGTGCTAAACCGAGGTAATTCTTTGGCAAAAAGCGGTATTGTGGAGTGGATTTGTTGTTCAACTGTGAACGATTGCGAATGGCCAATCAATTTGAAGTGCTTATAACTCACTAATGCACACGTGATTAGTGGAAGCTACTATTTATGCGATGTTCGCCTAATGCGATCATAGACTATAAATGTGGGAAATTCGTTTAGGAGTTGCAACGAAAAAGTTGACTTGTTTTTAGTTTAAAACTGACTGATCTCTGATCCGATCGCATTTTTTCTGTTTTAAACAAGACAACAACAAGGAGTAACGTTTTTTATACCGAATCAGATAAAAGTATTGAACAATCCTCAACTGCATTAACCATAGTTTTACTTAATTGATTTGTTTTAAATTACGAAAAACTTCCTGAGTCTAATGTAAATATGCCTCACAAATTAGTAAAAAGTGGATGCTACTGGCCAGTGCTCGGGTTTTTAACCGAAGCCGAGGCCAATTGAACCTTGTTGGTTGCAAGGATCAAAACCTGTTTGTTCGGTTCATGAAAAAGATGAGTGAATGCGCTGTTCGGGAATTAATTAATGACGAAGGTAGCGGCAGCAATTCTAAGAGCTTGTTGGAGTTGTTGTCATTGGTTGTGTAAAGTATACATGCAAAGTTAATCAGAGGAAGAAGAATCGAACAGTTTCTGAACTGATCTGAACTGAATTAGTAATTTTCTATGAGGGCACAGCGCTGGCACTTTACTCCGTGGAGTTTCGTGGAGCTCCCGCTCGTTTCGCTGGCCTACAAGAAAGCAAACATATGTACATTCAAATGAGCCATATATGAATACTCGTATAAATACAAATCTTAACGTGTACCTTGGGTGAACATAACCGGGAGCATGTGTTTACAATCGCATAACATGGGAAAAAGAGCAAATAACAACAACAAGTTTATAAAATAAACGAAATCAAATCAATGCCAACATAGTCAATTTCGAAATGGCGAATGGGAACGAGCAACAGGAGAGCGCCAACGAGCGGCATGAAAGTCGCTGCATGCCGGTGATGCCGGCTCGCTCGTTCGCATTTCAATTACCTAAATCACAGCCCACTAGAGAGTCGCGAGAAGCTGGGAAGTGAGTGGATATGCGCAGCCGGGCACAGGGGAACTTTGGCGTAGTCCGTGGCTACACATGCGGAATATCATTATGAATTTCTTATGAGTTGACTCCCATACATTGCCCTATCCACGTGTACCATGCAGGGCAATCCGAACTTGCCGGTTACACATATGGATCAAGCGCTGAGGTGATATCTCCTAGTTTCTAACAATTTTGCGAATTGCTATTTTAGAAAATAGCTTAAAAGCAAAGTGGTGACGGCGCTTAGCGCTCTAGACCCGAACTAATTTTGTACTAGAACATTTTCTTTGAGGGCAGGTACTTGCTATGCAACTACTGGTTGTGGGTGTAAGCACAATGATGAAATCAAACTGAGAAAGGCTCATTTCTTTGCAAAGTGTTCATGATTGCACTGTGAACTCCCATGTGTCTCGCCATTTCAATGCGGTTTATATGTGAATATTTTTGTTAGTTGATTTGTAAGTACATATGTGCCCCTGATTACGACAAAGACTAGAGAGTACTTTATTGTATGGGGATATGTCGGTTCATGCAACAAAGTAATCACATGCGAAATCAAAAATGAAGAGTTAAAGCAGCAACGGAATGTTGGCGCAGCAATTTTAGTCTAAGAGTAATGTAGAAGCTACACGTTGAGGCTGGATTCGGCTTTTGCATCCAACAGGCAAATGTTGCGCAGTTTAAGTGTAAAACCGGAAATGAATCGTCACAGTCCAACAGATACTCACATGCATGCTCGAAATATGAGTATTGCATGGAGTGATTAAAGCGTCATGTGTTCCTGTCGCTTAAACTATATGTCGGGATTTCCCTAGTACAAACGTTTGCAAAACTGCCAAATGCTTCCTCCATTCCCTATAAAGAGGAACCAAGGGTTTCAGTGTGTCATATAAAGTTTAATTCCGATTAACTGATCGCTTTGGCTAAGCATATTCCATATTTGACTGATGTGTTATTGGTTTGTCTCAGCAGCACAGCAAGCATGCGAATTGGTAAGGTGCCAACAAAAAACAAATTCGCGATACATTAATTAGAGAAATACAAATATTTAAAAATATTTCAACATGTTTAAGGCCCGACAATATAATTCAAAATTGTTTTGCCTCTAGGTGACTGAAATACGGAATATACATAGATTAAAAATAGGAATAAAAGCTCTTTTCCAATAATTATTCTCTAACAGAGGGCCCTGAAATCGAGTATCTCCAAAAAATTGTTTATTGATTTATTTAGAAAGATAGTGTCACTAGATCAAAATGAAAACTGAAAACATCGAATTTAAGAGTCTACCTCTCTTTTAGTATGAAAATGTACAACAAATAAGACGTTCTTTAGTAGAGAAAACAGAACTGCCATCAAAGATTGTTTCTTAAAAATTCTAATTCTAATAAGCTAATCGATAGCCTAGATTATAATACTCATCAAATCTAAAGGAAAACTTTGCAACTGATGTGCCAAGGTGTCTGATTACGAATTTGAGTTCAAAAAATTTCCATTATGTACAACCCCTGACCAAAACACAACAAACTCCTAAGTGTCAAGAAATTCATACTATCATTTTCGGCAGCCTCTCACATCACAGTCGCAAAAAGACTGTAAATTAGTGCTTTGTGCGAAACTTCTAAGATAAATTTGATTTTTTTGAAGAAATCTCAACTCTACCTACATTTGATATAAACACTTTTAGTTACATACTTCATTTGGCATATTTAAATAAAATATAAAAATACAGTTTTTTGAACTCACTTGTCGAATTTGTTGATAATACACTCGCATGTATTCAAAGTCCAAAGATTTTTGCAAGTATGCAATCTTCAAAATGTGTACATAGATCCCAGAAAAGAGAGGTTGAAAGCAGAACAGTCCATATTACCGAGGTGTCTTTCGTACCAGCACCTATCGTTGATTTTATGCGGACCACGCTCCCTGAGTTCAGAGACATTTTATCCGCAGACTACGTTACTTCCTTAACAGCCAGCTTTTACGGCCTGAGGGCTTTGTGGATTTCGCTAGAGCCCCCTTCTGGGCTGTATAATGCCGCTTAAAAAAGGCGACATGCCCGATTAGTGACTTAATAATGATTAGGGCCTTTGGCTAACGGCTGCTAATATCCACATTTACCAAAACTTTTATCGTTTTTCCAAGTGTCGTTTGCGGAAAGATTGCTTGCTTTGATAAGCTATTGCTGTTGCATAAAACAAACAGCAGGAAACATTAAAAAAGTTGCAACAACATATAACTAAATAAAAGGAAGTTGCAACGAACAGAAAAAACACAATAACAAAGCAAAGTTATAATAACTGCACATAGATATATAAATCTGTAATGGAAACACATTTGCGTCTGGGCCCCAAAAGCGGAAATGAACCCAATTGTTGGCACAGTGAATAACCAAATTACAGGACCAACAAGAACATGTCCATGCTGAAGTCAGTTGTTTGCATAACAACAAAACAACAAACACTCAGACTTTACGACATTGTAGCAGGTGTGCAAGCGGAAGCAAAAAGAAATCACCAAACAGAAACAACTTCCAAATGCAGTCCAATAATGACCAGAGTCTGTGTTGCCTCATTACAAAAAGAGTAAATAAGTAAATAAATAAATAAATAAAAGCAAACCAAACAAATAAAACATTGTTGCTGTGATTGTTCGCAATCAAAGCCCCAACTTAGTCACCGGTTCAGTGAATGATTTTTTATAGAAGCGCTTTCGGTGTGTTACTCATACGACATGTCGACCTAAAGGCTTCTTTTTATCCGTGTCTGCGTAACTTCGAATGCTTTTCCGGAACTTTTATCACACCGAAAGAGCTTTTAAGCGCACGTTAATTTATTTTTATGGTTGCAAATATGTTCAAGTGCCGGCAGAATTCTCGAGAAATGCCATGGTGTTCTGTGCGATATTTGTCCTTTAAAGGCTTCCAATTTCGTTCTTTTTTCGCTGGAGGTCAAAAGTTTCTTTGCTGCACCACCGTATTTATGGGTGCGAAGACTCGGTGTTGCATTATTGTTTATACCGATATCTGCAACACACTCGTTGAGCTCCCAGCTCGTGCGCGGCATACTTTATGAGTACACATATGGCTCACTAATAATTAAGGAGCTTGAAATAAGAAACAAATGAGCTCATGTGTGCCTCTCGGCAATCATTCACGCAAACACACTCACGCACGCGCACACCTACAGCGGTCTGTGGTGCGTTCTCAAAGGTGAAGAAAAGTTGGATTTGAATAGTTGATGACCGCTTTTCAGATGAACCGAAGAACTACAAAATATTTATGAGCGAAACGGAGAAGTACTGCAGCAATTTTGTTCATACAACTAAGCTGTTTTGCCGACTAAGCGTGTGTGTGCTGAGTGGCAGGAGTGGCCAACGCATTGCCGGCGTTTGTGTGCATAAGCATTGTGCTTTGTAAGATTAAATTAAAACACAGTGGCTCGGAATTTGCTGAAGTTCCCATCCGCCGTTTGCTTTCCGAGCGCATTGATGTTGATTACTTCTGTTTTTTCGATGTTGCTGCTGTACTTTATGAAATTAATGCTCACTTTGATTGGCGCAAGCTCTGATCTAATACTCAACTGTATACACACACACTCACATACGCGTGCAGAGTCATTAAGTTGTGAAGGCAAGTGCTATTGCACATGTCCCAGCTCGGCATCTGCACTGCAGTTAAAGTCTCATTTCGGTTTTGCACCTAGCTGTTACATGAGCCGCAGTGTGCTCGCGTGTGTGCGGGTGTGGCGTGGCGTGCAAGTGCAGGTGTTGGCGAGTTTTTGTTGCTTGATTGGCACAATATCCATTGCTTTCCTCTGCTGGAGCACAGCGGAGAAAATGATTGTTCCAACATACATCCATCTGGCCATTCGTCCGTCCTTCGCAGTCCGCCAGCCACCGCACAGCTTTTCTAGCGCCGGAGTTTCTCGTCTTGGCCTGCGGTGCGAGCGACTTTGTTTGAGTGTGTGTGCGCCAGCATTGCGGCTGAATTGTTAATTGAATTCCATACAAGTGGAAAGTAAGCAGTCTCACTTGGACTTTCAATGCCCGTCGTGTGTGGAATGTTGCTGCGGAACCCATATGAATGTCCATACAAAGGCACCCACTCAAGCGGTGTGTGTATGTGTTCGAAAGGGAGGTGTTCAAACAGCAGCCAATTTATAGCTGAATGCAGCTTCGAGAGCCGTTTTGCTGTTTCAATTGCCACAGTGATCGAATTTGGCCCGATCTGGCTTAAAAGCTTTCTCTTACTAGTTCTTGGCAGGTGCATTCCGGCTCATGATAAATTAAGCGCCATAATGGTCTGAGCCCAGGCTTTGTGTAAAGCAGTTTGGCTCAGCATCCACCTGATCCTAAAAGTGTGTTCACGAGCTTTGTTAAAGCCTTAGAGATTTAATGCAAAATGCGCTTTAAGAATGACCAAATTGTGCCCAAGCTGCTTGGTTGTTTGCTTCACTGTTTGGCGAGAAGCTGCTCGGGGCCATTGTGGCTTTAGCTCATTCACTTGGCCAACACTTACGTTTAAATGATTTTGTGATATGTTATTTCCACAAAGTTTATTTTAATGCTTCAACTACAATGCACACATGAGCACACATACACACCCATATAATGTACACATGTAGACATGTGGAAAGCATGGGAACCTTTTGGATGGGAAGTGAGGACTTGACTTAGCAAAGGAAAGAAATTAAAAATGGCAAAAGAAACAATGCGCAAACATTCGCCGGGGGTCATCTCGGCCGACGCATTCAGGATTCCCTCCTTCTGCTGTGAGAATGCGGTGGATTGGTGGAAACACAGCAAACAAACACTGTTCCGTACCGTTGCATGTCGATGCAGGAATCAGTTTGGTTAAGAATAAAGTGGAAGAATGTCATTGCACCCACCACAGCCGCAGTAGGTGCGCTAGCCGGCCCTACCATGCCCGTGATTGTCACGTGGCAATGTCAGTCATAAAGCGGAATATAGTTGACACGCCCATTCTTCTGCGACGATCCAAGCGGGTTGAAGGTGTTTAAAGTGCGGTCAATAAAAAGTAAGAAATAGCAAGCAAAGGAAAACTTCTGACTTCTAGATTCATTGGATGCGGATAAAGCAAGGCGAGATTTTACGATGGCTTAGTTTAAGGAGAGGAGTAGTTTCTTAGAATATGTTTAAGTGTATCAGCGTATTTTCTTTTAACCCACTTATCCATCCTTAATTTACATTTACTTCTTCTCAATTATCTCAACCTGTTTTCTTAACGGCTCTCAAGAAGAAAGCTTTGACTCCTTAATGCCTAAATGAACATAATCATAAACAGTATAAGTTTTTCAATAAACAGACAATTAAAGGGAAACATCCATTTTGTCGGCAAAACACCGCTACAACTTTCTAGCGAATCCTTTGATTTGGAGCTTTTTACGTCATCGCACCATCTAAAACGCAACTCATCTCAGTTTTCAAACTCGCACATTTGCGTTTTTCTTTGCCATATTTTTTAAGTCAGCCTTGCCTTCGCAGTGCAGTTATTACTTCTAATATGAAGTTTTCCATCTAGCTCCTCAAATAAGTGCGCCTCGCATAGCCGTTGCATCAACAAACTTTGAGGCTGCCATACCCTTCCGTTCGGACTGAGCGACCGGAGAGGAACTTATATGAGGTGGGCGCGTCCTTCTCCTTGCAATTTATTTCCCCTCTTATCTGCGCTTAACTTTCCTGGGTGTACAGGTGCCCTCTACACATTCTGTACTCTCACAGCCACTGCCACTATTACAGATCGCACCTGCTCCTTTCAAATAGCATTTTTTTTAAATCATGATTTTATTTGGCGGTTTGTTGCTCCTTCGTCTATTTCCTTGCTCTGTTATCCTATGCCTGTTCGGCTAGTTTTTGGTTGCAAGCATTGCTGCCCCGCCGTTGTCTAGCTCCAGCCGCTACTGAAAATTTGCAAATAAGTTTAAATTGCGGGTAACGCTGATGCTGAGCAACCGGCGAAAGCTCTGCAACCTATTGAGCGAATGCCGCTCTTTGAATCCGAAAGTAATGCGGAAGTTTCTGGCATGAAAAATCCTGAAAACTGACACGCATTTGAACTGGATACCAAAATTATACGATAGAAGGTTTTAACGAGTGAATGTTGCCGAATTAATAGACCTTTCGCTTTGTAAAGTATTTTCTTTAAGTATTCTTTCATGATGAAAACTGCTGTGCATAAACAGGCTTATTACTCACATGGAACTTCTAAAGTAATAACGCATCCGTGAAGCACCCCGTCGCGGTGTCTGCGAACTATCCAAGATTCGAAGGATTTTTCTATTTTCCTGCACATCTCCCCACCCTTGATGTTTATTCGTCAAACTACTTTTGTGGAGACTTGTTGAGCTCGTGTCGTTTATGCCCGCCCACATCTATACACAGTTATGTATATGGGGGTGTATTCTTGCATCATACCATTACCTGAGCAAGTTGATGGTGGAGCTGCAAGATCCCTTGGAAATCCGTCCATGACGGCGTTGTCGTTGTTGCTGCTCTTGTTGTAGGAAAAACTCTTGGGAAATTATTTTATTAAATGTAACCGCCGTAGCAACATTATGATTGCAGGTGAATTGTAAGTGAGTTGTTACTTATGAATTGACATAGCAACTATTTATTTTGCTGCTGCCGCCGCCCTTGGCCGTGCCGACGTCTGCAGCAGGAGCAGCGAGAACAAGCAATCCTTAGAGCAGCAGACACTTTAGACGGGCGGAAGGAGAACGAGCCTTGGCGCTTACCGAGGCATTACCACAACTGAATTGCGCTAGAACGATTACACTCACGGCAAAAATATCAGCCGAGGAATGCGGGCAGAGTGCAATTTAATTTGGGCTGTGAGTGCGGGAATATTGGATCTAAGCGAGCACTCAGTTGCCAATCCGGGCAGAGCCGCAAAATGCTTCTTCGCAAGTAATTTCATAGACATTATTGTATTACAACTGCGCGCAACTGCGGCTCGAAGCGGCGCGGCGCGGTATGCGGCTGGAGTGAAGCTAGCGAACCGGTTACCGAGAGGGCGGGAGCAATAAAATTTAGTGAAATGAAATGAAATTGGCAGCTCCGGTATTTGGATTTGAGCATTAAATCAACATTTTTCACAAATGTGAATTGAGAAAAATTAATTTTGAACGCGATTATATTCTTGGAAAATGCCACCACTCACCCCATTAAGCACCCACGGGCGCATTCGTAAAGCCATAGGAATAGAAGACAAGAAGACAATCCCATACATAATGAAGAAATATTATTTCCATAATTCGATTTGAGCTCTCACTCAATCAGCAGGCGACGCGTAACAAATCGGCTGGCCGCCGTGGAGCGTGTGTGTACGCGTGTACTAACTGCACATGAGCACCCGCGCCCGAAGTGTGCAGTAATTGAAATTAGACGAGTGGTCTGCTCTGCTAACAAACAACATCCCGCGTATGGGCCCATTGAGCTGGACGGCTCCGTATGTTGCCTGCCAAAAAACGACGCCTGCCACATTACTCTGATGAGAAAATCCATGAGTTGTTGCAAGCATCCCATCAAACAGGCGCCACGCCACAGGGCGAAATCCGTAGCCAAAGCACACGAAAATATTACATGAATTCGTAATGAAAACTGCTGTCAGTTGAGATCAGATATCCTTATCATCATCATCATTTTTACTCGAGCGTATCAAACGCAGCAAACCAAAGGTACACACACACATCGCCAATGCCCACATGTCCATGCATAACTGAAAAGTGAATGTGCCGTTGTTGTGGTTGTATCGGTATTGGGTCCACTGTAGGTATTTTATTATAGATTTTCCTTTTATTTTCGTTTCGGCAAATTGTTTTGTTTGCTTGCCATTTGAAGAATGTTTTCGTATAATCCAAGTGTGTATTTTATTTGACAGTTTTGTTGCTGGTCTGGCTTAACGGTTTCATTATTATTTATTCCGTTTGCTTCAGAAATGTAATTTGTATGACTTGAACGGCTTGTGACAAGCCGAAATTTGCTCGTTTCTCGAATTGGTTTGCGTGTTTATAAATGAATATTAATGATATTTGAATTTGATTTTCTTTCTGAATAAAACAGTGCTTGAACCAAATCTAATCCATGTGTATATCAAAAACACTCTAATACAGAAATAAAAGTAAGGAAGGGCTAAGTGCGGGTGTAATCGAATGTTTCATACACTCGCAACTGGCAAGAATCAAAGCTTAAAAACTCCATCAGGTTTTGGTTAACTCGAAATTCAACTTAAAAGTATCGCCGTGATTTCATCCATTCCTTTTGAATTATATTAAAATTTCTTGATCCGTAGATGCTCATTCGAAAACAGTTATGTTATATATGAGAATGAAAAGTGTTGAGTCGATTTTATCCATTTTTGGCACAAGTCGTAATCCCATTTCGACAATGCCCATTGCCAAATTTTTACACCATTAAGCCTTCTTTGCCATCCTGGTTGTGAAATTTAATGCTTGTGGCTCATTTATTGGGTTATATGGGCGTATCTATTTTCTGGTTTCTCAAAAAGTTTGGTTGAGTTAGCATGAGTGGTTTGTAAGATATGCACACTTAACCATTAAAAGAGCGGGGCCATGCCCAATGCCTCAAAATTTTCAAACCACATGTGCCTCTCACTACTACGATCTTCTGTACAAAATTACAGTCTTGTACATTAATTTAGCGGAGTTTTGAGGGCGTGGTAGTTGCTCGATTACGGCCACCTACGAACTTGTCCGCATTTTTGTCCGCATCGCAGTAATTTTTGTTGTAATAATTCTAATATTAGTTATACGACCAAACACATGATCTTATTTCAAATATTTTTCCCGTAATTTATGGTGCAGAAGGAAATAGGGTTTCGTTTCATGGTAGGTCAACCAACGTTGTTTGTAAGTCCTCACTCATTTTGCATTCGCCCTTTGTCAAAGCAAACTCGTTTCGGTACCGTTGTTGTCATGTTCGGCCTCCTACTTTCCAAAACAATTGTTTTTGTTCACATGTAGTACTTTTAATAAAAAAACCTCAATAAATCGATTGTTGGAATACTCGTAAGATGTCTCTTTTCGGATTATAAAGAGTGTTGTACTGTGAATTAGTACTCTTTAATAACTTAGGCAACCTGGTTCACACCATCAAATCTTTCTTACTTGCAACTAACAAAAATTCTTTTAAAGGAAAATAAATCTCGCGGCGTAAATTTGTATTATCTGTGCTTCAAGACTATTAAGTCACATTGGAGATAAGATTCTTTCTTCCGAAGCCAGGCTTATGAGTTGCTCCTCTTTGGTTAATATGGGCATTAAATGACGGAGTCAACACGAAACCAAGTTGAACCTTTTGAAGTAATTTTGATAGAAGAAAGCATGGAAAATGTGAAGAGAGCAACAATAAACTTCAATTTGCAAATGAATAATAAATTCGGATTCCACTGAACCTAATGCTAATATTTTTGATGATTATTTAATAAAACAAATTAAAGTTGAAATTTCGAAATTTCCCCACTTCAGTTCCAACACAAAGAGTTACAGCTCAGATCAGCTAAGAACATTATTATTTTACCTTATGAAAATTTTTGCAGCATAATTGGAATTGCGTGGGCGGCAAGGCAGTCCAACGAGCAGAACCGAACGGAGCGGGCCAAACCGAGCCAAACCGCACTTGCTCAGCCAGCCAGGAAACAAGTGCAACGAGCGAGCAAATCTCTTGGCTGAGCAGGAAAATGTAATTATTGCAGAAATATTTATTTATTTCTGTATATAAAATGTATTTTAAGCCAATAACTGAAATGAGCACACACACGCACCTCCATACCCACATCTCTATGTGTATCTATATAGGGCTTGTACTTACCAACTTACACATACGCATGGTGTGCAGGTAGTTGTGTTTGTGCGCAAAAACTTTGTAAATAAAATGAGGGCAAAAGTTAGCAACGCAGAACTAAAAAGACGATTTGCAAGTAAAAAGTTTCCTAAGACGCAGAAGGCAAAGGCATTGAGGCAAATCGAAGGGCCTCACCGAAAGTGGAGCCGGCCGGGCACGCTGTGCGGAGAAGTAAAGAATGGCCGCTCTTGGAATTTATGATGTAATCGTAAATTGAATTTGATTGTCCAGCAGTCTTAATTTAATTTGTTCGCTGTTGTTGTGCATAAAATAAATCCTACAATCGCTTGGCTGGCGTCCTGCGTGCTGGCAGAGCGCCATTGCGGTCGCTTTGTTGAAAATTCGCTGTCACAACTGACAGCGCAACTGACAGCTTAGCATATTTCAATTTCTTCCATTCCCCTCTCTCCGCTCTTCGCCACACACCTCATTTGCTGCATGGCGTGTACCTGGTCATCGGCTGTGAAATTTCGTTATACTCGCACAATGCTCAACTCGTGAGGCATGCGACGCCCGTTGCATTCGCTGCACTGCTGCAACGGCTTTGATATGCAAAGTGGCGCTCAAGTAGTTGGTAACGCTGCCACAGCACACCTGGGTGACATTCAATTGCCAAGGCATTGGGCGTACGAAATGTAAAACTATTTTCAATAACAATATCAACAACATCAGCAGCGGCAACGACAACGATGACGACGACGAGGAGAACGACAGGGGCAGCGACAACAGCCGGTGCGACAAGACGAATAGCATTCGCACACACACGACGAGCCGCTGTAGTTATTTACTATGCTTGGCAGCCAGCTAGCCAAGGAAGCCGACTCAAGCTGAGCGAACTTGTGTCGACTCGAGCTGAGGGATACTTGACTTGACATTTTTCAGAGGACATTGCTGAGCATTAACTGAGCTGTAGTCGCCTGCAGCTAACTCGTTTATTTCATGTTGCATGTAAGTTGACTGCCAACCGACCGCCGCTCCTCCCAGTCGCCCAGACGCTCCACCGCCTTCGACCCTCGGGCTGTTTGGCAAACTCAAGAAAATTGTTTTCCTTTCCACCCATTTTGGCATTGTTGTAAATTTCGGCGTTGTTGCTTTGTTGCCTTGAAAAGTTTTTGTCTTTGGCATTTTGTAAAATTCTCTGCCAAGTTTCTGTTTCGGTTTACCAGTCAAATTCATATTTTTCGTTGCCATTCGGTCCTTTTAATAAATAAATGTTTTATGCTTATCTGCATGTGTGCGTGTGTGCTGTGTTGCGGTGGAAATATGCTTTGTGGTGCTTAGATAACCTCTTGTGCTGAGCAGTTGCAGACTCGCCGAAGTCCTGGCCGCACATCAATCAGGTGTGTGGCGGTCGGGCGTAGGTGGACGGCACCTGAAGAAACTAACTACGATGCAGCCAAGAAGAAGAGCAGGACAGCGAAGATAAGGGAGAAGAAGCAGAAGACACAAGATACAAGACACAAGACACAAGTACTTCGGTGACATTAGTTCATGCCTTCCGCCAGCTTGTATTTGGGAATTATGGTTATGTCGCAACGAGAAGAGAAGATTGCCGGTAATGTCGTTGACTTTATGACAGCAAGTACGAAAACAACAGCAAAGTGCAGTGGCACAAATAAAAATACATTTTATGCAAGGACACTTGCAAAGCTGAAATGAAAATGGAAAATGTGGTGGACGGCTAAAGACAAAGGTCCTGATTCAATTATCGATGGAAATTGCAAGCCGCTGAGGCTTTTAAGATTCATTTTCCATTTTAATTGGGTTATTCACAAGAGATTCTAGTTGAGTGGTTGGAGATTTCCTGCTGATTCCGAATGCGAAGCGGAAGTTGAGATATCAGAGCCGCTTCAATGTGCAAATTTCAATGGCTTTGGTTGAGCATTGATGGATAAAAGAGTATCCCTCCTAAAAAACACGATAAAAAGTCATTAAAAATATTTTGAAATTTTAAACTGAATTGTTATTTGAAAGAAAGTCACGCAGTCACAAATTAGACTTGACCACGGTAATGCACTGTTTCCATACCTTAAATAGGTTAAGATCATATGTTTTACTTTTTCAGCAGGTAGATCCAACCTTTCCGAACTATTAGGGAGCAATGAAAATTTTCCCGGTAACAAATAGAAAATTTAAGCATCTTCCGGAGCGGAATATCGAAAAAGAGGCAAACACTATTAATCGTTCCCTTTTACCGTTTTCTTTTTAATTTTCGAAACTCTCTGTGCCATTGTAGTATTCGGCGTTTACTTGACCTATATTTAGGCGGCGATATACCCTAAAGAGAGTTTTTAACTAATTACTGCACCACGGGATCAGTTGTAAATACACAATGCGAAGCAAACGCAAAGTCTTCGAGTATATTTTGTGTGCTAGTTATGCTTTTCTGGGGGCGGTCAGATGTTATATGTTTAGGCCATGATCGAACGTATATTTTTATAACAAAAAATAATATTTAACATGAGGCATTCAATCCTTAGTTTTTCAAACCTTTTCATGCGCCATCTTGAATTTCTCGTAAAGATAATGTTCCATTAAGGATTTTGCGAAGGCTCAATATGTAAGTGGTGACTGCAAAGTGTTGCCAATTCCAATTCTCCAGATGCGTTCACACACGCGCATGCGAAAGCATTGTGCAAAACAAATATTGATACCCCAGCTCACAAAATCGCCAATTGTGGTGGCCGTAAATACCCTCAAATGTTGGTGGTCTCGAAACTGGTTAGAATGGATCATTTGTTTAGTTCATTCCAGGTGTTTCGACCCAGCTCGCCGAAATATTCATGCCTCTAACTCTTCCTCTTTAACTGTCCATTGTGTTAGTTTTTGTGTGTGTTTGATCTGCTTCCAGCCGGCATTTTGTACGAGCACCTTTTGGTTTCATAAATGTTTTCACTGAACGTATTATATGAAAATCAATGAGCGTCAAAACTTTGCCACTACAAACTAATAACATTAAAAGGCCATTCCGAAAACATAAAAGATACCAGAAAAGGTTAGCAACGTACTCGGCCGGTTTAGGGTCGGCTCTGCTGCTCGGTCGTTTTGTTCGCCTGTTGGCTGGGCCATACATCATTCGCTGGTATCTTGATAAATGTAACCTATGTAGCACGTATTGTTTTTGTAAGTGCTGCTGCTGTTTTTGGTGTTGGTGTAGCAATAAGCGGTGAAATGTAGCGTATACGAAATTATTGTACTTGCCAAGCTTCTTCGCCAATAGCCGTAGGTGGCTCGGGCTGCACGAAGGCTTGACAGCGGGGAAGGTCTACTTGGTCGGCCGGTGCAGTCAGGCGTGCGTCGTCCAGCTGTTTGTCAGCGTTGCTGTAGTGGCGTTTCGGTGCGATTTTGGGTTCAACGAAGCGACGAAATGAAAACAACTCAAGTGAAAATATAATCATATTTTTATTGTTGTAACCATACTCGCATCTCCCAATGAAAAACACATACACTGCACAAATATACATGTGTATATGTGTGTATGTGAGAACGTTTTTCTTAGCTTTTGGCCAGTGGCATTCACCGAAATGAAAGTTGTTGGAGAGGAGGTCGAAGGGTTTTGGTGGCGTGCGATGTGAAATCAAACGGAATCCAAACATATGGACCGCCCAGCCAGTCGCGGCCACAGGGTTGGGAAGATGGAGCGAGCCTTGGACTAAACGGCTTCAAAATACAATATAATATTGCACATCGCTGGACATTGCCACTTTAAGCGTAAGCATATGAAGGATATTGCCAGGAAACAAAACGAAATTCAGTAGGGGTATGGAGGAGATGGAGCAATTCGTGGAGGTCGAAACTCTGCTGAGCGACCTGCGCTTGCGGCTCGCACTCGTAAATGGATGAGTGGCAGTTTTGATTTCGCAATTGAACCTCATGTTTTCACATGGTTATATGGCAACCGGGTGAAACATCAACCGCAATAAAAACAATGAAAAACAAAACAAACCAAAAAGCAGCAGAAACTGAGACTTTCCCCTTAACCCATCCGGCCGCTGGTGCAAAAAGTAACATACGCATTCAGAGTTACATGGGACGGGAGGGAGTATAACCAGTGCTATGAGTATTTGTGGTGCACATGCAACACGCGAACATTCGTAAGTTTTCGTTTGTGGGCGGCAGCTTTCCATAACTGTTGATTGGCGGAGCGGCAGCTGTGCACCGATGGAATTTCCCAAAATTCGCAAGGAAATTTCGATGATTCTGAAGTAAACGGCCGCGAGGCAGAAATGGCAAATAGAAATACCACAAACAACAGCAACATTGTGGCTGCGAGTGTAACGGCATTGGTGGTATAAAAAGCGGCGGGTTTGAGATCGAGTTCGAATGCAAGGCGAGTAAAGCAACATTGGCATTCTTGCGACGTTGTTATCCTTCGGTCGTTATTTAGAAGCTGTGCCGGCAGCCTGCAGTGCAGCGATGATGGAAGGGCTGGCTGTTCGCTCACCTCTGTGCCGGCGCTTTGCTCGTGAATTAAATTTCGGTAAAAGTTCATTGAAGTGCAAGAGATGTGATATTGGGTTAATATGATAGACCGAAATTTCGATTTTGAATTGTATTTACGAGGCTCATGAGACACATATGTGTATGTGAATATGTATGTATGGGTATGAATAACGTACATCTAACACGTTTTCTTAAAGTGCAGAAGGCAAGTGAGGAGATTGAGATAGAAGTCTGACAAATATGCATGAACCTTGTTTTTAAGGATATTTGAATTAAAGCAAGCGCGGTAGTAAGAAAAACTTGACTTAAATCAGGGAAATTCTGGCAAATGCTTCGCAAAGTGATCTTAATTAAGGTCATGGTCATGGAATGAATTCCTGGCGTTAAGTTTTGACCTGGCTTCTCCAGAAAGCACATTATTTTTGTACCTCGAGGCAGTGTTGACCACTATGTCCCCTCCCAAAACCTTTACCCCTAATGAAACATTGGAGCAGTGTCATCTGTAAACCCAATAATGTATTATAAACTTAATATAAATTAGAGAATATAACATAAGTGATAAATTCTTTGCATCAACGTTACGCAAAGGGTGCGCCATCTTTTATGTCAACGTCACTCAAGTGGCTGAAGAAAAATGAGCTTTTATACTCTGAAAAGGGTATATTATATTTGCGATGAAGTTTGTAATACCCAGACGGAAACTGCGGTGACGCTATAAATTGATATACAATATGACGCTATAATATAAGGCATCAGCATGATGAGCTGAGTTGGTTAAGCCATGTCCGTCTGTCCGCCTGATACACGCAAACTCTCAGTTCTTGAAATATCGCGCTGAAAGTGTGTCCAAGTCTTTTCTCCCTAAAAAGGCGCTTATTTGTCAGAATCGGCCACTTTCGGATCTCGACAGTAAAATAAAAATAGTTGTGGGTGTCAAAGTTGGAAATTACGAGGAACATTGAAGAGGGCTCAATATCAGACGTTTTGCATACCGGCATATGTATAAAATGGTATATATTTTCTTTACCAGATCTTTTTCTTACATTTGTATACAACTTCTTAGTGTTTTCTTTACCAGATCTTTTTCTTACATTTGTATACAACTTCTTAGTGTTAGTGTAAGACCAACCTACTATGGGCCTAGATTCAAGTTGAAAATTTTATTTGAATATTTCCAATAAAAAAATGTAGACCTATCTAGATTGGCCAACTAAAGTTCAAAAAGGTATACGGTCGTAGAGACCGAAGTTTTTCTTTCCCTGTCCTTTGAAAAATATAAAAAATCGAATTGAATGTTGCAACTTTCCTGCTGGATGTTGCATGCAGTGACCCGAGCTCGGTATGCGTGGTTATAGATGTTCGCTGGTGTATGTGTAGCGAATTACACGGTGGCATAATATCGCTTCGTGCTTATGAATATTCATGACGAACAAAAATACAAGTAGAATATGCGAAAATAAAGCGAAAAGCGAACCCTGCCTGAAACTGCTCCACCCGTCATTAACGAAGTCCAAAGCCATTTAGGCACTGTGGCGCTTTCAGAGGAGGTAGGCGGTGGAGCTAACAAACCAACTCGCTTAACTCCTACTTCCCGACATAGCCGCCTCCACTGGTAGTTAGATATGGTGATGTGTTTGCAATTAATTCCTCTTTCATACCTAGACACTTTTTAACACTTCTTCAAACGCCCTGCCCCTTCATATTCAGCTTAGTTCGGTAACTTCAAGCTGAAGAAAGCCACTCTATTTCGATATGAAAGCTTGATGGGACGACCGGCAGGGTCGTTCACTGTGTGCGCAAGCAGTCTTCTATGCTTCTGCCCTCCTGCCCGGCAATGTGGCATTTTAATGAAGCGCAGTATCGGGCCAGATCGCCGGAGCACAATGGCGCTAAAATAACCAAAATTTCGCTACAGTCCTCGCTGCCGCGTGTTCCGGTTGGCTAGCTGTTGCTCGCCGGCAGAGCCGCCGTGGCCGTGGCGATTGTCGGCGTCGCCGATTGTCACTGCGCAGCTGGCAGCAGGCAGCAGGCAGTGCCAACACTAAACCACTTTGGCCTTTTGGCACATTTTGTTGATTAGTTTGTGTGAACGGGCCAACACCTTATCGTTGTTGACTCTGCGAAATCGCACGCTCATGTACACAGGCGGGTGTATGAGTGTACGATTGTCGGTGCGGGGGATGGTGCAAAGGCGTGGGTTTCTTTGACTGCCTCTTTCAGTTGCAGCGTTTATCTGCATATCCTTGAATGTGCATACATATGTAAACTTTAATTAGCCTTAGTTGTGAATATGAGTTTAGAATGTAAATGCGAGTTGGTAAATCTCATTGTTGCATTGTGGAGACAAAATTCATTTCGTTATTTGCCAAGCGGCTCTTTATTTGGTTTCGAATTCAAAATGAGATTTCAAGTAGAAGAAATGGAATTAAAGCACATTTAAATACATACAGTAATACATGCTGGCAAATATTTAAACAAGAGTGTAAGCAGTTTCATTTGAACCGACTCTCCCATATCGTCGTGGTGGTGGAAGAGAGCGAATGGTTCGTGATGTAGTTTTAATTAAATGCGATAGTTTGTTTTGCCGTAACAAATGCTGAGAAAGGAAAATACCAGTGGGCCTTATTGGACAAGCTGGCAGCCATTGTAGATATGACAAGATGCCAAGTTGGTAATTTTGGGTTCAGATCCGTTCGGATGATTTGTCTATATAAAAGGAAATTACGATCCACTGGAAGTGATCAAAAATTATAAAATTGGACCACCGTCCAACAGGTTAAAGAAACATTGGATTGTTTTACAATTTTCCATGGAATTGTCTATGTCCAACGCACGAAGTCTTTCAGAAGGCAATTCATAGAGACACAAAACTGTCTAACTGTAGACGGCCTGATTAGCTTAATTTTTTAGTTTCAGCTGAATCTACTAAGTCATTTCCTTTTATCTGTATGTATGTTCCCGAACTAGGCACTCAGTTTTTGAGACATTGAAGAGTTTGGTTTTTGTTCGTAAAGAGAGGAATTTAACTCTGAATTGCCTACTCAGTCCAAAGTAGCACCTGTTGGTAAGAGTTATTCTGCGTTGGATTTCGAGGCTGGCATTGTTGCTGCTGTTAATACTGGTTCCAAGATAGACGAAATTATCTAAGACTTCGAAGTTATAACTGTAAAAAGTCAAGTGGGAACCTAGTCGCGAGTGCGACCACTGTTTGTTTGATGACAGGAGACATCTCATCTTGTCTTCGTTCTCTACCAGACCCATTTGCTTCGCTTCCTTATTCATTCTGGAGAGAGCAGAACAATAATATCAATATCAACGGCGGCCAGCAGCCGTACACTCTTATAGAAGATTGTACCTGGGTCAAATCACGTCAAATGGTCCGATGTGATATAAATATTTCGTCAAAATTCTTTTTTTTTTTGTTAAAGTAAATGAAGGTTGAAATTTAGGGCACAATAAAATTGTGAAATTATTTTCTCATAAACTACTGGAGACAAATCGATGAAATTTTGTGAAGTCAAAGAAAAATGTTCGTGCTACACTATAGATATTTTTTCACGATTCATTTGTTTAGATAATAATATTTTATTTTATTTTTTGTTAAACAATTGAAATATTTCATGTGCTCTTCACGCTAAAAAACTGAGAAGTATGTGAAAATAATTTTACAATTTTATCGTGCTCTAAATTTCAACATTCAATAAGTTTAACAAAAAAAATGAATTCTGCCGAAGTATTTATATCACGAGGTATGCGTCTGATCCCCTTCCTAATGGACTGCCAATTTTCAAAATCAGTGATTTTGCGAAATTTTCTTGGACCACTTGACGTGGTTTGACCCATCTGCTCGATTAAGTTCTGCAGCTCGAATTATTTTCTCCAAGAGCAGATTGAAGAAGTCGCACGAAGGGACATGGCTTTTGGTGTTGCCCAACGTCAGCTTCCACAGTCGTGTTAGCTTTGCTTTGTTCAGACATAGCGGCATAGAGGAAGTTCCTTTTATGCTGTCGAAGGCGGCTTTAATATCGACAAAAAGGTGGCGTATGTCGGTCTTCCTTTCATGGGTTTTTTCCTAGATTGGGCGCATTGTGAATATCTGGACGATAGTAGGTTTTCCACGTCTAAAGCCTGGGCTTCAGTCTTTCACACACCAGGCTTCGACCTTAAATACGAAATTAAGGAGGCTTGTCACACGGTAACACAATTAAATTCCGATCGTCGGACGTTCTTTCATCCGACCATATCTTGTAAGGAAACTGATACAAGCACCTTGTCAGTTCTCCGTTGCTGTATTTGAATAGCTTGGCCGGTAATCCGTCGGCTTCTGCCACTTTGTTGTTCTTCAAGTGAGTAATTGTTATTCGAACCTCAACAAAGTCGAGCAATGGAATAAATGTATATTCAATCGTCATCGGTTAGGGAATCGGGTTCGCCATCTCCAGATGTTATACTTTCACTGCCGTTTAGCAGGCTGGAGAAGTGTACTCTCCATAACTTCAGTATGATCTGAACATCAGCAACTAGATCACCTGTTTGGGTCTTAGAAGGGTATGCTCCGGTCTTCAAACGTTCCATTAGTCGCCGTATACTTTCGTAGAATTTAGAATTTTTTTTATGTGTAGATGTCTCGCTTCACTTTCGCGGTATATGTATATCCTACCCCGCTCGTGTTGTGGTTGCGTCGTAGGCTGCCCGCTTTTTCTCCACGGCGACGCGATAGTCCTCATCGTAACAGCTTTTCTTTCGACCTTTCCGAAAACCAATGGCTTATCGTGCCGCTGTATGTCAGGAGTTTGATATGCCGTCCCACAGTTCCTTTATACCGAGTTGTTGACGAGTGCTCTCAGAGAGTAGGAGTGCCAGTCGAGTATAAAATACTTAACTGTCGATTGTGATTGTAGCTGCTCAACGTCGTTGCCTGTGTTTGTTGACGGGCGTGTTTTTTATTACATTTTTATTACTGAACAACATGAACATTCGTTATAAGGCAATTTTTGGAACTTATTACCCTCACCTTTCGAATAGAAATAATATTTAGTCAGTGTTATATATAAATATACGATTTAAAGTTCTCAATAAAATATGTTCACGTAAATGGACCCGGTGAAAGTAAATGAAGCAAGATCCAGGTAAAAAATTCCTTGTTTCGTTAAGATGTATCATGTATTATGTTCTTACAAAAACTGGAAAACGGTTCTTTGGAAGCCAAATTTACTCCTTTGATTAAGATGCAGCCCCAAATCATGATGAAAATTTTCCAAATGTAACAATCGGAATGATGTTACAACTTTCGAGAGAAGTTAATGCCTTTCGCCATACTGTAGTAGGTCCATCTTTGTCTCGACGTAGAATATGAACCTGATAGTTCACCGGTTTCGAAATTAGTTTCATAGCAAACGAAAAACTTTTCTCAACATTTTGTGCAGACAGCGGTGGTTATTTGATAACAGATCTTGATCAGCATGGACTGACGCACAGTTTCATGAGAAACCGGAATATTGCACTCTTTATTGAGCCCGAACTGAAATTTTTGGATTTTGATCAAGTTTCCGGGTCATTAAACGCTGTGCCCGTTCGGTAATTTTTGGCTTAGGACCTCCTCCTCGCTTTGATTTAAACCTTTCGTCATTTTCCGTGGAATTTATCACATTATACACTGTTTTACCAGTTACAGAAAACAATTATCTAACACTTTCTTCCAATGTGTTATTGTAGAATAGTTGGACCACTTCAAAAGTTAGACTTTTACCCGGAATTTTAAAAAGACAATATCAGGAATCATAGATGTGTGCAAAGCAAAAATGAACCACCAACTAACTGACAATATGATTTTAAATAACGTTGAGCAGAATAGTTAACGGTAAAGTGCTGTTAAACGTGTAATACATACTAAAGTACTGAAAAGGTCGAATTGTGAAAAATTTGCACTAACAAAATTCATTGATATTTGTTTTTGTTGATTTTGCATTGAATTTGCCGTTTTTTCGTACCACTTCCCTTCAAATACTGAATGCATTGGTTTACTGGTCCTATAGACTTTTATTGGAAACATAGCTGGAGGCGGTCATTTGAGCGATTTATTGTCTCTGTAATAGAAACTTTGAAAATGCCACAATGTTGTAATTTATTTCCCATTTCAATATCTTATAATCGATTAAAAATCTTTTAAGTCAGGGCCTTCAGTTATTACGCGAAACTCTTCGCTGACAACATCTACGTGCCAGTTGAGGCATTTCCAGTCGCACTCGTCGGAAGCTTTTTAATATGCACATATTTACGACGTCTTCATTTAAGCGATCTGCAATCAGAATATGCGCATGTGTCAATGCATATTATAAAATGAAATGGGTAAACTGGCAGCTGGTCAGCGCGTCCGAAATATGCTCAGCGCAAAGTAATTATCTCGACAGCGATTCCGAAAAAACATGCTATGCATATCATTTGGCGCCGCGGCCCGTCCAAGGCTCGAGTCCTGAACTTGCAGACCAACAACTCAACTCCACCAATTCGTCGAAATGCCAGTGCATTAACGAGGCCGATATTGTGGCAGTATTGTGCCATTATCAATACGCATGCAGATGTGTGTGTGTAGTGCGATGGCGCGGTTGTGGCATCCGTAGGTTGGTCCTGTCGTTAATAGTGATGATGCGGTCGAGTTGCTGGCGTATGAAATTAGCATATTCGGCAGCGAAGGTGAATTAAAATTACAATTGCAAACAGACGAAATTGGCAAAGCGATGCGACAGCGGCAATGGTAACGGTAACAAAAACGAAAACAAATATGACAGCTGAAAAGAAGCAGTGGCGGGTTAGAGGTGTGCGAGGTGGTGTGGCAAACAAAAGTGAAAATTCGGCATGGACAAGCCAAATGTGCGTGCTGATGGGGATGATAAAAGATGTGGAGGGGGACATGTGTGCTTGCTGCAGCGAAGAGTCAGCAATGCAAATAACGGCATATTAATGGTCGGCTGATTTTGGGGGTGGCACTAGTGTATCCAAATGTGCAGCTCAGAGGTTTACAAGGATCTTAAAGTGGAAAACATTATACAATTTCGTCAAATTTAGAGGGAACTTTAAGCTTTATTGGTTATTTCGATTTCCATTTAAGTATTTCAATGTTGTGCTTTGCGATGAGTTCGGCTTCAACCGATTCAATTAACAGACTCACTTGCTGTTCGCTGGTTGCCAGATCCCAACTGACTGTGGAGCTCACCAAGGGTTCATACATATTGTCTGCTTCGTCTATGTGTGTGCACGGTATACCTCGTTGTAAGCGCCGACAGCAGGAACGGTAGACAACTACGTTTTTTAGCCATCCAATGCTTGTTGTTGCAAAGTGTTTGAAGTAATTTGCAATTGTCGCTCCACACTCCTTTGTCTCGTCCATTCGCAGCATGCCCAACCCTTGCTGGCATATAAAAAATTGCGAAATTCTTCATGTATGCAAAATGTAAATAAATAAATAAGGGATTCTGGCAGCTCGGAGGTGAAGTCGCTGGAGTCTTTTTACGCTGGACGTGTTCTACCGCAGTTGCAAATCCCAGCAGCTCAACCAACTCATATTGGTAATTAAATGCTTTTGCGATTGACTGGCTGGCAGTGGCGTTTCGGGTGTATCACTCTGGAAATTTGATTTATTATGTTTTTCCTGCTCGCGTCGCACTCACTCAGTTCTCTGCCATGTTTTGGCTGGCGTCCGTTTGCGGGGTGAAAGCTCAGCTCTTTCGCTACGAGTGTCCTCTGTATCATATTTTACCGTGTTTGTTGGTGTTGTTGCTTTGAACGTGTCTGGTTGCTTGCTGCGGCACTCGGGCGGGGTGTTGACTGCCGTTATTGTTGAAGTGGCACTGCATTTGAAATTCGTCATTTCCGCTTCGCACCCTAATGAACTCATTTGTTTAGGCTAATTTGCACAAATAATTTAATCTTCCGTTTCGTATTTTTCCAGCTCCAATTTATTTTGATGCAAATTTTTAAATGGATTATTGTTGCTATATTTGGAGGGATTTACCCTTTAAGTAAAGAATAATTTGTTTTCCTTGGAAAGAGCACGTCAGTCAGTTATGTAAACGTAAAATTTGTAACGGCTTGCCGCTTCAGATATTCAGATTGCTTGTAAGAAGAAAGAATTTACCAAAGAAATAACAGTTCTTTACTTCTTTGAAGTAAAGAAGAAGGGGCTAGATCGGCGAAATGACAGCTCTTAGCCGAATGAAATCCCGTGCACTTCCGATTGTGAGAATAGTAAAATGACAGGTCACTATATTCTAGTATATTAAGGGCAATATTAAAGTCATGGAGTGTAGAAGTGCACGCAAGTGACGAAAGTGCTCTTATCGCCAAGTATCTTCTGGAAAGCCTAAGAACATCCGTCATGTCGTCCGAATAGACGAAAACACTCCAACTCTGAAAGTATTCGACGCAGTAACCGCGGGGGGAAGAAGAAGAAGAGGAAGACCTCCACTCCGTTGGAAAGATCAGGTGGAGAAGGATCTGGCTTTGATTGGAATCTCTAATCGGCGCCACCTTGCGAAAATAAGAAACGACTGGCGCGCTGTTCTTAAAGAAGAAGAAGATTAAAGTGAAAAAACGTACATAATACTAGCTGGGAATATTTTGCACCGACCTTCCTTCCATTTCAGCACACGATGTTCCAAAATGCATTTGGAGCTTCTTAAAATGTCAACTTGCTTCTGTGGTCACAAGAGTAGGAATTTCGTTTCAAACTCGTTTTGAGCTTAGTGCTTAGGAATTCTTCTTCTGAAAATATAAATCAGTTTATCTCATCAAGCTGTGGTGAAAACGAAATTTCAATCAACCGAACAGAAATAACACCAACGCGACAAGGAAAACCATTGCAATTAACACTGGAAAGATTTGAAACGATACTTTTTGAAACTCACACCATTACTTCAGAACTGTATAATCTGCTATGGTATGGATCTCATATTCTTAGACGCATTAAATGCTGACGAAGTGAGCCGCCTCGAGTGGTTAATTGAGCGCGCATATAAATTACAACGGCTCATGCTCGTACTTATGCTCCTAGAAGCGTACTGTCAGGGCACACATACGAATGCACGAGTGCGAGCCGTCGGAACTAGCCGAGGCAATGTGTCATGGAATTCTCGCCATTAAGCCAGTGTTGCACATTAAAGTAACTGTAAATTTGTGTTACATACACTCACAGCAGACAAAGTATACGCGGCGTCGGATGTGGAGGGCTGAGCGGGAAGAGAGACGATGACAAGTGCCAACACAAACAAGCATTTTATCCCCAACAGTTAATTGATTTTTTAATGACTTCTCGCATGCAGCACCGTGGCAGCGTCGCGGCAGCAATAACGACAACAGCTGCAAACATAACAATAATGAATGAGAGTTGGCGATGAGCAGAAGCTGCTGTCGTAGTCGCAGCAGTAACGACATTAGTAATAGCTGGTGATAGCAACAGTTGGTGCCGATGTTGGTGGTGGAGAGTCACCGGCAATTGCTCTGATGTCACAAATGGCTGGCGTCCGCCAGGCAGTCAGTCAGGCAGTCAGTTAGCCAGTCAATAAACTCCGCCAATTAAGCAGTCAGGCGCACTCAGTGAGCAACATTAAACGTCTGTTGCACTGCTGTTCCGCGACTGCGACAATATGTTGCGCGGAGGTCGCCGCGTCTGTGGTATTGTTAGAGAGAAGGAACAGAAGGCGGGTGGGGGTTCTAGGAGGAGGTGCCGGCTAAAGTTTTAATGATGGATCACTTTACAATTCGGCGTCGCAATGCATTGGCTCGTCTATGAGCCAACTTAATGGGTGCAATCCATCGGCACCATTGCCACTGCGCCAGCTGCATTCCGTGCGCATACACCTTCCACTAATAAGGCAGCGTAGCAGTTTCGAATTTGCTTCGAATGATCTTTCGAAGAAATTTGTTTTCGATAATTCGAAATTGTTTTCATAATATGCTGCTCCGACTTTTTCGTGAGATCGTTTATGACTAGAGTTGATAGTGGGCTCCTTGACAAGGAAACAAATTAACTGAAAAGGAAGGAAGGATTTCGCAAACTCATTACTGAGATGTTTCATTTCGTTAGTTTAAGAGATACCCGAATATGCTTTATTGCTTGAGGTTTGTCAAATTATGAACTGATTTCTGGTTTGCAAAATTAATAAAGCATACTTTGCAATCTCATTTATTGACAATCAAGCTTTAACAACGAGAGCAATTAAACCCGACGAGTACGAACTGCCAAGTGGGTGTGCGACGATGTGAACGAGGCACTTAAGCGAATATCGACAAGCACCCGGTGTAATGCCGACAGCGGAGTGTAATGATGCAAAAGGCTATTAAACAGCTGCGAAAGAGCCTACAAAAACAACTATGGACACGCCCGAAGAAAAAAAGAAATGTCTTACAGAGCAAAGGGCTTCTTTCTACACCCCAACAGATATGTCGATTGTGGGGCTTGGAATGCCATTGAACAAATGTGTTGACATCCACGCCGTGGACCGTTGAAAGTTGCTTGACCGATGCCGCGTTGGAGCTCATCGCCGTCAACAAACTAATTTGCTGACATTCAATGAAATCGAGCGCAAAAACATTTACGCGCCCTCGCTGCTTTCCGTGTTGTCAGTGCGCCGCGCCGAACATCCAGTCATTCGACATATGGTGCAATCGCTGTCTAACGTATAAGTGGATCGGAGCCGTTAGTTCAGCTCTTTGCTGCTTTCATGGATTTTTTGTGAATCGTGTGTGTGTGCGACAACGTGTTGCCGATGTTGAAACTTTGTCGCCAATACATTTTTATTATTTTATCAACACCAACACCACTCTCCCTATCTCACACCATGGCAACGTCGTTAACATCATCAGCCAATATCAACATACCGCCCTCTGTCCGCCAGAAAACGGCTGCTTTGTGCTCGATGGGCGTTGCTTCGTGTGTGAGTGCAACATGTGCGGCATATGGGCGTTAATAGTCCGCCAGTCTACGTTTACTTTAAACAACCACGCGTTCAAGGCGGTTACGTGCGTGTGTGTGTGCATGTGTGTGCTTTAATGCTCGTTTGTCGCATGTGTGGCCGACTGTTTGTCCTTTGAAGCTTCGCTGTGCTAAGGTGTCGACGCTGTGGTATTGCCTGTTGTTGATGGTGTCGTTGCTGTGGTGTGGAAGGACAACAAACGCTTTTAATTAATTTCTTTGGCTTCATTAAAGAAGCAACAATGTATGCAATCAATTGGCCAACTTAAAGTCAAATACTTAAGCGTCAGCTACAACTTTAAAACTTCACACGAAGCTTCAAAACGTATATACCCTGGAATCACATAGATGACAAAGAGCTGCACCTGGCTTTCCATGGAAGTGTTGGAGCCTCCCAAGGGTGTGCTCGAGACCCAAACTGACTAACTATTGCAGCGATAGAGAGACAGCGGTTTACGCAAAAGATAGAAACTGCTTATGTTTGTCCCCTAAACCGGCTTTGTCTGTGCTGCAATTTGAAGGATTACACGATTGCTTAGTCGTCGCTGCCTCTCTGCTTTAAGGCCAATTTAAGGCGCATGAACTGCATTTATCTGAGCTTTAACAGGACTCTCATTCCAAACGCCTGTTTATTTAATTAGAAAGCAGTCGTTGGCTCAGCTTGCCTGAGATTCGTAAAGTAAATCCCTTGAAGTGCTGCTATAACCTCAACAAATGGCAAAATTAATTTGAAACTGCAACAAAAAGGTTTCCGAGGTTTTCCTCATCAAGAAATTGCGGAACTGGTGGGGCCACTGCAGATGTGTGGGCGGCAAAGCAAGGACATTTACGCAAACCAAAAACTGCAAAAACAAAATGTCAACACGATGGCAGATGTGACATTTTTGAGGGTAATTAAAAGTTAGGCGAAAAATTAGATGAAAATGAGTTTCGACTGGCAGATGAAAGGAAATACTTCTCGGCTTTGCTGCAAAGATGCCTGGCTGATGGCCTGCTGTGACAAATGACAAAGCAGCCTAAACTCGCATGCAATTTGGACAAGTATCGAGCGGGTGAGAGAGTCCGGCGGGCGATTTGCACATGCAAGGCCATAAGTGAAATAGTTTTTGCACATTTGCGCATTGTTCAGGTGGCAGTTAGTCCATTTGCAAAGATTCAAAGTTGTTTCACATGTACTTGTTCGTCGGTATATTCGTGTACGAGGACGGCCTTTCAGACACATACCCATCTATGTGTGTTTGTATGTCGTTGAGGCATTTTAGCATTTGTTATTTGCAACGAAATGCATTTTAATGGCATATTTGGACAGCCCTTCGTCTCTCACAGCTCCGATGCGGCTCTTTCACGGCGCAAACTATTGCTTTGAGACTCATTCTTCGAATTGTAAATGAGGGCTGAGGACTGAGGGCTGCCTCTACGTATGCATGTGTTAGCATGAATGTCCGTCCGTATGATCGCAGCTGGAATGGACTTCGAGGGTAGGTGGGAGGCTGTCGGAATGTGGAAGCTTGGCAAAGCGGCAATGCGAAGCAGTGGTTAAAGCATCCTGCAGCTCTACCACCCCGCTTCGGCAGAAGCTCAACACTGAAGTCCGAGTTCTCATCGGCACCTTTGTTATTTGGCTTCTGCAGCAGAGCGTTTGTGTAGACCAAGGCCTTTTCCTTTTTCTTTCGAACTAACGGTTGTATAAAGACAGTTATTTTAACAGTTATTTGTAGACTGGCGACAGCTGGTACGAGCCTACACAGAAACATAGATAGGTGTGTATGTATTTTTGTGCTGGAGTTAGACGAACCAATTTTTAATTTGTGACATCTTCGCTTTAATAGACCGCAGGAATTGAATGCACTGCTTGATCAGATTAAATTGTGTTGCTGCCAACGTTTGTCACAGACAAGCTTTGCATTTTGGAATGAAAATAAAGTCTCCTCTCTTTTGCCAGAGTCGAATTCGGGTTGGCTGAAGCTGCCTGTTTCCTTTACCAGCTTCTATTGCCCCTAATGGCCTTGTAGGACTTTATGATTTGCAACGTGATTTTCTGAAAACGTTTAGTACAAAGTGCTTTCCAAAGTAAACAGGACTTAAAAAAAACAGAACAATGGTTTTTTCGACAAAATCAATTTATTTTATTCAAAATAGTCTCCTTATGCTTCAATACAGCTTTTTGCACGGTCCAAAAGCATGTCGAACGAGTGTTTGTGTTAGCTTGTTGGCCGGTATGGCCGCCAGTATGCCGGTGCAAGCCTTTTGAATGGCCTCTACGTCTGCATAACGCTGTCTTTTCATAGCCAAATGCATTTTTCCGAAAAGGCACGGTGCCATATCAGGTGAATCAGGGGAGTGGTCAATGGTTAAAATGTGATTTTTGGTCAAATAATCGGTCACAAGCGTCGACCGATGAGAGCAATTTTTGGTCGTCAGTCAATTTGTGCGGAACAAATCGTGCACACACCTTTCGTAAGCCTAAATCTTCGAGCAAAATGCGATAAATCGATGTTTTGGAAATATTCAATTCCACTTCCATGAATTTCTATGATGATTGCGGCTGATTTTTGATGAATTCACGCGCAGTTTCGATGGAATTTCCGGTGACCACGGATTTTGATTGGCCCACATGTTGATCGTCATTTATGTCCTCACGATCACTTTGAAAACGTTGAAACCACTCGTGCACTCTGCTACGAGATAGGATAGGATCGCCAATAAGCATTTCGGTAGAAGTTTTACCAATTTTAAAACAAAATTTAATGTTGGCTCTTTGTTTGAAGCTCATTTTTGAACCGATAACGCAAACATACTGACACTTAAAACGCAATAACTTCACTTCCAATCCATGAAATGTAATGAATCATTTTTTCTCACCGGACAATCGATAAAGACAGCAGATTCTAACGCACCAGTCCACATATAGATGGCGCCACCAGGGGGAGCTAGATTCAAAAAGTCGTATTTACTTTGGAACGCCCCTTGTATATCGACATTAAGGGTTGTGCAACTTTTTTTTGATAACTTTTGAGGTGCTCGCAATCTTTGCTAGGCATTTAACACTTTTCCCAAGAAAATGAATCCTCATATTCCGGTATTACATTCAAGCATTACTTAATATCCATATTACGGACCGGAAATTTCGGTTTCCCCGCAGTGCGGCATGCGACTTTTGAGTTCCGGCGCGATTTAAATGTCATCAAATGTCAGTCAAATGCAAACGTTGCAAACTTTCCGAGAATTCGTCCTTATTATGCACGTAATACGCCACATTTTAGCCAACAAACGCAGCAGCGGTGCCGCGGTGCAGCGAGCCGAAATGGAAGCTGCACATGTCGGTGTTGTTGGTCGCGCTGCTACTTGAATTCTTTTGCTGTGCAAACTTTAGTTGTTTCATACTTCAATCTTGAGGTTCTTCTCCTAAAGTTTTGCTTTTATGATATCTTAATAGAAGATTTGCTTTGCTCTCCCCGTCCCGGCCGTACTTGCTGTTTGCTGGTTTTGAGGTGAGCATCATGTTGCTGCTGCAGCTGTGATTATTATCTTTTGCGTGCCGGAAAACATAAGCTACACCACAAACGCTTGCGTTTTTCAGCAGTTGCTGTTGTTGTTGTTTTATGCAGGCGCTGCTTACCAACTTATTTGTAATTCCAAAGGATTCCTTCTTACTTGCAGCCGCTTTTGAAGCTTCCAAATAAATAAGAACTCACACGCCAAGGTTGGCATTTCATATTCCCTACCTACAAATACCGTAGCTGAGATGTGTGTGCAAACATGAACTTTTTTCATTCGCCCTTTCATACTTGGCAAACACTTTTTGTGACATCTGGAAAAGTTTTTAAAGAGCAAAGACGTAAGCAACACGCCGACCGCACAAGGTGTCGTGTGTGTGTGTACGCATCCCTCATGTAGGTCTGGTTCGTAGGTGTACCGAGAAAAAAGGGGGGTTTCTTAATGCAAAAACGGAAATGGAGACACCAAGCAGTAAAACCGCAAGGGATGTTAACAGAGTGCGGCCATAGCGGGAGCGGGTGTGGGTATAGGTCGTGGCTGCTTGGAGAGGGATGTAGATTGGCTGGGACTGGTGCGAGTAATTGGTTTGTCATAACTTACATCGTTTCAGCTCATTTTCAGCACCGACTCCTGCATCAGCCGCATCCCCGCCACCCATCCTTAAAATCAATGCCCATTTTTCTTTTGGATTTCTATTTTTCCTGTATTTCCTTGTCAATTCATGTCGAATGAGTCTAAGTTGATGTCTCTTAATGCTCCACAGAGTCTAAGTCCTTGCTTGTTCCATGTGAGTTACGTCTCGCTCACACTTTCCAAAGGGGCCCCGTGTCATCAGTAGTCAGATCTATTTGCGTCGCTAATACGCTCATATCCGTTGTTTCGGCAACTTTTCTAAAAGCGACAAAAGTTTCGCATATTAGCTTCGAATATTTTGTAGTTCCCCTTGTCGCCTTCGTGCAACTCACTTCTGCAGTCTCTGTTGTTGTACGCCATAATGTGCGAAGTTGCGGATGCAATTTGCACATATAGAGAATTACGAACACGCTTGCGAAATTAGTTTACTGGTTTCGTATTGGAAAGTCCAGCAAAAATCTACTTGGAATGTTGGTAGTAAAGTCCATTACCTTGAAAGTGTTTGTTTTTGCTGTAAGCCTACGGAAATAAATTTAAGAAATAGGTCAAATTAGTTTTTTACAACTGACACAGGGTGGTTCATGAAAAACTGATTCTTAAAAGTTAAAGTAATGAAAAGAGTATAATAAAGTCTAGTTGGGTCCATAATAATGAAGTCGATATGATTAGAACATTGCAATGGACCACCCATTATAATTTTACAGTTATTTAATTTTTGGGAAGGAATTAGTTTCTACTTTTTTCAAGAGAAGTATTTACACTGGATCAACAAAATATCAAGTGGTCCTTTTATCACCTATTTCGTGAAATCATTTGTCTGTCCATAGTAGTTTTAGGCTTCTGACATTCATTTGTGGATTATTTGCTGAAAATTTGGCCAATGTTTGATAAATGAAGGGACGACTCAACTCGCTAGAATTGGTAAATCGGATGATATGTTCACTGCTGCCGTTGGTAGTCATTTTATAAAGAGTTTTATGAATTTAGTAAATTTCAGAGTCGTGTCGTTTCTCTCCATAATAATGCTAATATTGTATTGGTACTATTTGTTCCACAAATTTTGAGGGCGGAACTTCAAAGAACCGGTGTTATTACCCCTCGCCGGTCGTCGAAAGTTGAAGTCGATACATTAGGTGTCAGCAATCACACACATTTTTGTCGCTCTTAAAGAGAAGGCTGCATGGTGAATGTTTTTATAATTTTCTCTGTGCCTCTCCCTCTGCCTCTGCCTCTCCCTCTGCCTCTATCTTTCGTTGCGAAGTAAACTTTGATTTGATTTCTTTGTAAAAACGATCAAAAGATCATTTATAAAGTCGGCAAGAGTTAAATGAGCGGCGGGCGGTGTTGCATTAACTAGCTGCCGCGTCCCGTTCCCCCCGCCGGCGTTCGCTTTATGGTCTGCACATTTTGCTCAACGTCAAAGTCAACATTGATGATGCTGGCTTCGTTGGCTTTTGTGCCTTTAACGCTTAATTGAATTTTTTATGAGTGTTGCTGTGCTAATAGTGGCGTTGTGTAGGTGTGGCGTTGTGGCTGCTGGCTGCTGGCGGCGGTGGCAACTGCGTGCTGGCTTTTAAGCATGTGGCAGCGCCAACGCCTCAGCTGCCACTTGCCAAAGAAACTCCACGTACAGTCGCTATGCAGCAGTCACATGAGCGCAAACAACAACCGATATAACTATAACAACAATATTGGAAATTGCATTAAAGGACGCATTGCCATAAAGCGAAAGGCAACGCAAATAGGGCAACGGGCGGGCGGACGGTCGGGAGGCGGGCTTTAAACATTAAGTGCCTCATGCAAAATAGCATGTGGGCGGAGCTTTTTAGTGGGAATGCGAGCCACTGCGAGTGTGTCGGCTGGTGTTGCACATTTGCTTGTTGCAAGTGCAAGTAATTTAACGTATGTGTTGCTGATGCTGTTAAATGAATATTGCTTATAAATTCAATTAAGCATAGATGCACTCAAGACGCAATCGCTCGCAAAGAGATGCCACAGGGGCTGCGGGCGGAAGGCGGACGGGGTGGCTGCTGGGCAGGCAAAGTGCTGAAGCTGCCATGTTTAATGTAACGGGTTTCTTTATGCTTTCCGTTTTATGCTGCCACATTTTGTCCGCTGGCACAGTTCATTTGCCTGATGCTGTGCCATAACCAAATTAAGTGTGTGTGTGTGAGCGTGAGTTGGTACATTGGGCTTTGAGTAGATTGTGGCCTGCTTAGGGTTGCACGCAGCTCATCTGGTTCCATGCAACTTAGGCAGGATTTTGTTTCTTACTATGCGGATTTGTGGGGTCCATGGAATGCCTCGAAAGACCTTGGAAACTGATCTCATGGTAATACATGTACTAGAACTCGATATATATGAACTGTATCGGCTTGCCTGTGTCTTTAGAATGCAGTCTTTGGTGCTAACTACAACCCCGGATTTTTTTTAGGCTCTTAACATTTTCCAATGACATAAGAAAATCTACTCTAACCTGAATGGAGTCTCACATAGCGGAAGCAAACAAATTGTCAATCAAATGTATTTAAAATAAAGTAGAAAGAAAAAATATTTAAAGTTAAAAATAATTGCATTGACAAGTACAAGGCTTTCAATGCTTATGTTATGTTATGTTAGGTTAGGTTAGCCTTAGTTGTAGTTCCAGCGATTACAACATCCTAACCACCGAAGCATGTCTCCTTACACTGTGTTGTTTTCATTTTGTGCTTCTCCACTTCGTACTTTTGGCACTTAGTCCATCGATGTGTTTGCTGCGGTAATTCCATTAGAAGGGTGAAGGCACTAACGGGATTTCAAATGACTCCTCACTTATGGTGAGAGTGAGCTTCAAATACAAACATACCTTCATAGGCACTCAAATGACCGTATATATTTTGCCTTACTCGCAATCTACTTGTTCATTTGAACATGTCCATCACAGAGCCCCTGAATATAGCTGCCAGGTGTAAGCTCCCAGCGATACTGCTCCACGAACGAATTCACTTCCGCGGAATCTTGCATGTGTTGTTGTTGGGGAATTCTTGTCGTTATCTTTACTATGGCCAGAAATCTGCATTTCAACGCGAAGACAACACCTTTCGACTACTCCAAAAGAAGCCGATCATTCCTCTGAGTGGCAGTGGAACCGAAGCTTGGACCGCCGTAACTGTAATGAGGCGTAGTGATGTGCTCTCTTCGTGATTGTCGCAAAGTTTAGTGGGTTAACATTGTGCTTGTGTCTATATTATATTTATGTAAGTTTGTATTTGTTATTCTCGCTTAACGTTTCATTGGGTTTTATGCGCTTCTTCGCTGGTCCTCAAACGGGCCATTGCATGTTGCTTCTGCTGCTGTTGATGTTTTTATTACAGCTGTAGTTGTGCACTTTTTAGGTTTCATTTCCAGCATTGAAACCACTTCGGTGCTATTCTCCCCTTCTCTTCGCCGAATCCATTTGCTTAAATGTTTTTCCTGTTTCACTTGCTTTTCTGTTATTCAGTTATCTGGTCCATCGTTCTGTTCTACAATTTGCACTTCATTTTCCTACTTCATTCACTCAGAGACACTCAATGAAATTTCCCTTTGTTGCCAGAAGAGTGTCTTTTCAGCATTGAAAAGTGTCATTACACCGAGTGTGTTCTGTCCTAACGGTTTGCTGTTGTTTGCAGCTGCTTGTTGCTACTATTGTTGGCGGATTAATCATTTGCTGCAGATTGAATTATATTTGCGCATCACTCGCAACCAATTGCCTACACTGCTCAATGGACTTGGTGTACTCAGGGAACTCAGAGTGCTTTCCATTTATGTTTGTTTGGCTCGTCGAAGCGAATCGTTTTTTTTATTTTTTACCTTCCTGTGCATATAGGATTTTTAGCAAATTGGATACCGTTCAGAATATATGTATCTCCTGAAGAAGTGGACCTCGGCAAGAATTTAAAAATAAACAATTTTAATAATATTTTTAGAAATACTGGAAAATTTTTATTTACTAAACTATTGTTTTTGTAGCTTATTCGTTCTCTGCTAGCAAAACTCTGAGATTGTTCTTTAGTTTTCGTTGGGGGCGTCGTTTTTTACGTGGTGGGTCCCAAACCCCGCGCACAACCCTGTGGAGAGATGGTTCGCCTTCAAACGGATGTTCTTTGGCTATTCAGAGGGCTGAGCTGCTTGAGCCATATGTAAAAAAATAATTTATGGCCACCCCCAAATTAATGGCAATCAGAGAACTTTTCTCACTTGCGTGAACTTCTACACATGACTCCATCCTCCTGGTAGTGAACGAAGGCAAGACGAAATATCTACTGTCATCAAACAAACCGTCGTCGCACACGCGAGTTCGCTCCCACGTCATTGTTGATTATCATAACTTCGAAGTCGTAGATAATTTCGTCTATCTTGGAACCAGCATTAACAGCAACAAAAATGTCAGCCTGGAAATCCAACGCAGAATAACTTTTGCCAACAGTGCTTCTTCGGGCTGAGTAGGCAATTGAGAAGTATAGTCCTCTCTCGATGAACAAAAACAAAACTGTATAAGTCAGTCATTATTACCGTCCTGCTTTACGCTGTAGAGGGATGGACGATAACAACATCTGATGAGTCGACGTTACGAGTTTTCGAGAGAAAGGTTCTGAGGAAGTTTTATGGTTCTTTGCGCATTAGCCACGGCGAATACCGCATTTGATGGAATTATGAGCTGTATGAGATATAAGTCGACATTGACATAGTTCAGCGAATTGAAAGACAGCGGCTACGCTGACTAGGTCATGTTGTCCGAATGGACGAAAACACTCCAGGCGGGGGAAGCAAGAGAAAGACCTCCACTCTCGGATCAGGTGGAGAAGGACCTGGTATTAGATTCGAAGCACATGTCTTCAAACTAAACCTTTTATGTGACCTTGAACTATATCATTGTTACATATAGTAGTTATGCAAGGTTCACTGAAAATGCTGGGGCCGTGGATCTTTATTCAGTTGAACTACGGGCAACCAACAGAAAATATGCCGAAGTCTCAGGCTATTGAAGCTAAGGTTTCCATATCCTCGTCATACCTCTGCCACAGTTTGATTTCGGACATGTGTGTTTTCGCAAATCGAAAGCTGATTTGTTTGAGGCTTTTGTGATCTGAATTTGAGTTGCGCAACGCAGAGACACGTAACGACTATTTGTCTGAGCTTTCCTGCCGCTGCCACTGACGGGAGGCATTTGAGCCACTAAGCATTAGCTTTCGCGAGCCCTTCCTCTCCACGGGTGGTGGTTGGCTGACGCTGCCAGTCAGTAGTGTTGTTGTTTACAGAAATTTTGTTGTCATTGCATTGTGTGCCTGCTATGTGGCACAAACTATTGCCGCAGTGATGTGGCGAGACGCCTTTATTCACACGAGCGCATCTCCTCACCTAAACCGACTGCAGCCATGCTGCCCAACTGCCTGCCACTTACTTTTCGATTTCCGGCGTCAGACAGGCATTTGCCCAGCGAAGGGCATTAATGGACACATATTGTTGCAGCATGTTCGCGTATCGTTCATGTAATGGCTGCCGTTGTTGTGTCGCTCCTGTCCGTTTCGTTGCTTTGGCAACGCATTTGCGGCTTTTCCGTCATAAGCCCTTTGGAGCGGCTGCGGCGGGCGCTGTGGTCGTGCGATTTTTTATCATTTCCCCAAATGCTGGCTAGCTGCTGCATGTCAATGCTGTGCCTTGCTCATCGCACATATGTACGTGTCAGGACTCTGAGAGCCGCTCTCCGCTCGGGGCATGGCGCATTTTGTGGCTGAGTGACAATGGGCGCACTGGCAAGGACGTTGGATGGCTCCTCACCCTGGCGCCTATTTGTTTACTTACGTATTTCCTGCGGCAGGGTCGGGAACCTGCAAGCATCCTCCCAGCTGCCCCATCCTCGACGGCATATTGCGGTATATTTCAATAATCAGCTTTCGATAGCGGATTTACTCCACATGTGGCAAATTTTTGCCGCTGCTGCCGATGCTCTTGCGCAACTGCTGAGTGCTAATTGAACTGTGTGGCATACTTGCGGTTACCTTTGCCATTAATTTCCGCAAACGCCGCGCGTGCACATGTGTGTGTGCGTGAATTTGTTTTCGAAAACACTCTTCGTTAGCTTCCCCGATTGCGTAAGTTGTGATAAATTATTTATTAATGTGTACAATTCCTTTGTTTTTGCATGGCTGAGTGCACTGGCTTTTGCGTTTTACGAAAGTAAATTGCTGGAAGAGTTCAACAATTCGAAAATTAATTTCGCAAGTTGGGATGTGAAGCCACTTGTGTGCGTCGGCAGCCTTAAAAGGGTTAGACACTTTGCAGTGATGAAAAATGAAGTTCGGTGAAAAATTACCACCTGCGAAAGCACCGAATAATTTAATATCTGAAAAAGCCAAACATTTCCACAAAGCTTACCTAGAGCCACAGGTGAAGTTTTCATCCATGAAGTGAGTTTTTCTCTGCCCTAGGAAATCATCAAAAGGAATACCTTCAAGTTTAGCTTCGAGTAATTATTATCCAACCTTGAGGTCTTTCCATGCGAGCACGACAAAGGGAATGCCTAAGCCAAGCCTTGACAAGCTCGCCTGCATACTTGTATGTGTGCGGAATTTTAAAGCTGCTGGAACGCATCATGTTTGTAGGCGCTCTAAGCCGTAAATTCCTTTCGCCAGACATATCTACACATGCATATATTGCTGGAAACACTGCCAAAAATTCAGAAGCTCCTGCAACGAGGCAAAAGTGAGCTCGAATTCCACTGCCATTCGGCGCGGTGGAGAGGCGGGGAGCGCACTTTCATCTGCAAATATAATTTCTGCTTGCATTTCAACAAATCTGTCCCAATGGCGTTGTACGGCATAAAATTCGCATGGCACGACTGCTGAGCAGCAGCCAGTGCTTCTGGCCACATCGAGCCACGGTAAATGTTATGCGAATTCAACGGCAAAGCAGCAAAATGAAATGGCTTAGCCATGTAACGGTATTGTACACAAGCGACTGCTGCCTGCCACTGCCACTGCGTCCTGTAAGTGAGAAGTATGTGCCGGCTTCTGGAGGGTGTGGTTGTCCAAAGCATTGGCCAACGCGGCACTGGCCCACCGGCGGCCGCGCGCGTCGAGCGGCGTTGAGTGCCGGCTGAGCACTCTCGCTACATGACAACATAATTTTATTCCACTTTAGTTTTATTTTTCCTGCATTTTATTGCCGGAGGTGGGGGCGCGCGAATGCATATTTGTGTGTGTGTATGTGTGTATTTGTGTTAGTGTTATTTTTGGCTTTCGGTAATTTCTACTTGTGCGCTTCGTGCCACATAAGAAATTTATGAAGAGACAGCAAAGGCGAGAAGACCACGAAAGGACAAAACCATACCAGTGCAAATGGAGGCCGGCGGGCGGTGAGCGGTGGCCGGGTGGCTGTGTGGCATTTGTTTGTCGGCCGGATTGCGGCGGCATGTCATGTTCATAAACTAAAATACACTAGAAATTCATGTAGTGAACGAGTGAAGCTGCGCACAGACACACGGCCGGTCGGAGGCAGAGGCGGCGGCGGCGGAGGCAGTGGTGGATCGCAAAAGCCACAATGTGTGCTTCAGCCGAACTGGAATCGTTACTAATATGATGAGTAAGCAAGGATACTTGTGTCATGTTTTGCCTTGTCGTCGGGCCATGCAAGGCACTCTGCTGTCGCTAACGAAAATGTTGCAGCAATAAAAGTTTCACTTAAATTGCGAGCACTCAGCAGCCGCGCGTGTGTGCGTGCATGTCCGTGTCGGTGTGCAGGCGCCTGTGTGCGTGCGTGTAAACATGAGAGCGTGGCGCAGCTGTTGTGGGGGCGGCGGCGTCAGAGGCGGCGGTTGGAGCACATGTTTCCCGCAATTCGTATAAATAAAATTCATTTAATTTGGCGCTTCGGCAGTTGGTGTGGATTTTTATCTCTGCTTGCCGCCATTTGGCGTAGTTTTCGCTAGCCGTCACACCGCCACGCCCGCTTGCAGCGCCCCTCTGACCCAAATGCTCAAAGGAGGAAAGGTCGTCTTGTTTACCAACGCAAAGTGTCACTGGTAGGCTTTCCCTGCTCTTGCCCCTGATTTACTTGTGCGCATACTACTACATACATCTATGTGCATGTATGTGCGTGTATGTGCGTGTATGTGTGAGTATTGGTGCGCATTCGGCTTTTCGGCTTTGGTTGTTGGCTGTTTGATTGTGTCATCCATTCCTTTGTGCTGCCGATTGCGGTTCCTTTGCTGCCGCAGCCACTCTGCACACACTCCGACTCTGTGCGTATGTGCGGCGGTTGGCGCTTTTGGAGTTTATGTTGCTCCGTTGGGTTTGTTATTGCTTTTGTTTAATGCTTGTGCCACTGGCATGAAAGTGAATTGCGCTGCTGCCGCCGAACGTAAGTGTATTCATGTTTATTTGGGTCTGTGGTATTGGCCAAATGCTGGCTGGCTCACATACAGGTACATTCATATACACACACGCGCGCAATGGAATATGTAAATGTACGTCGAGGCTTCTGCCGGAGGGCTTTGTTTGTTGTATATTTAATTTCAGTCGCGGTTTCCACATTGTCCTCCAGTAATAAGCTCTGGTTAATTTTGTATTACCGTGTAATTTGCTTAGCCAACAAGACCAAGTCGCCTTGTGCTGCCCACCAAGGGGCTGGCTGGACGGGCCGGGGCCTACCTGTGGCATCTGCAATGATTATGAGTTAGTAAATGTGGTCAATTTAATTTATTTTAAGTTATCCCTCGCATTTGTCTGGGTTTAAGGAGACATCAACTCTAATTGAATTCAGCAAAGGATTTATCAACTTCTTCTTTGTGAGTGAATACAAAGAAATCGTTTGCACACGCAGCGCAGAAATTCAATAATTCATTGCAGGGCATTTAATGCAAGCAACTTTAGTAAGCTTACTTAGTACTTTTGGGTCGTTCAAGCTTGGAGTTTAAGCGAAAGTAAGAATTTCGAAATATTTTCTGGGCAAACGGAAAGGATCTCCAGTTCAATCAGTTTTTATTTATATTGAAAGCAGTGGCAGACGCTCCTTGCTGATATTTATTATAATCAAATTGACGAAAAATTGATAAAGGTCAGAAGAAATGTCTATAAGGCATAGAACAATGAACAAAATTTAAGTTTTAAAAATAATTTTTTATGAAATCGGATGCTTATTGGAGCCAGCCCACTAACTTAGACAAAGATAAAGTTAAAGGGAATGTTATGAAATATTTATAAGAGAAATTGTTTGAATTGATTCTTCTTTCCAGTGACAATCCACTTAGAATTCGTTAACCGACAGCCATCAAAGACAAACCTTGATTATGCTGATCTTTTCTCTTTTCAATGCAGGGTCTACCATTTATGATTTGAACACCCCGTTTACGACAATCTTCGATGATCCGGTGCCACTGAGATTTCAGCTATAGTCCGCTGAATGTGTCTTTAAGCTCCTGGGGCGTTGCTGGTGGGTTGGCCTCAAAGAAAGTTATCTCGAGGCATTAAATCGCATGATTTTGGCTGTCATTTGACTGGGCTATTCCTCGAAATTAAAAAGTCGCCAAACTTTGCTTGCAGTGTGTGCATGTTCAAACTCGAAACGTGAAAAGAGTCGGTCAACATCGTGTTGCAGGGTTTGTCCGGAAAGTAATAAGACCGATTTTCTTCCGCCGCGACTGTCCTGCGGAGAGTTCAGTTGTCTTCGTGCAAGCCGAAGATGCAGCGTTCGTTAGAGCAGAGGTATGCGATTAAATTCTGTGTGAAACTCGGTAAATCTGCGCCAGAGAGGTTTGATATAATCAAGCAGGCTTACCCAGATGTTGCTTTAGCCTTTCCTTGTCTGAAAAGGCCGATGAAATGCAAGCATTTTGAGACGACAGAGGGGAACCAAGCAGCTTGCTTGCAATGCTTGGAAATCGCGCTGGATACGTTGCATCGACGTAGCCTATTTTGAAAGTTTTTAAAGAATTGAATTGCTTGGTTCAGTAAGTTTTTTTTTTAATCGGCTCAGTCCTATTACTTTCCGGACTCACCCTGTTTAGTACTCGCTATTGATGGTAACGGCGTTTCCTACCTCATTTCGAAAGTATTAAGGCCCGATGCTGCCTGCCAAATTTTTGAAGGAACTAATTTTTCGAGAACGTGAATATTCGTAATAACCTTGGATAATATCCAGGCTTTATGCTAAAGTGAAGCGTGACATAATAAAATGATAAAAATTACTGAACACGTTGATAAAATTTGATACAAGTCCGTAAGCAAACATGAACCCCCCCTCTCCCTCTCTCGACCTGTCAAAAGCACGTCATCCCTATTGATAGGCGCGTTGTATCATTTGCCTTTCCTTGAGAGCAATACAAATTCTTCAACCTAAAATTGTGTTTCATTAGAACATAAAACTCATTCCAAACAGTGCTGCCCTTTCAAAGAAGCGTATTTTTCGGGTGACCGGTACAACTCTGTATTTATGTGTCGAATTTTGAAGAATTGCCATTTAAAGTTTGAAAATCATCGTTGTGCCTTGAATTCCGGTTTCATTACTGACTAGTGAGTTCACCTGATCAAAAGAAGAGACGTTTTTCTAGTCGGTCATTATGGCGGAGTACTCTTGTGGTTGCAACTCATCCGCATATGCTTCATTATGTAATTTAGGTTTTCTTTGCCAACGAGAGTTCAAGTTTGGCCTTGCAATGACCTATGACCTATGAACTTCTACGGTGCATCTGTGGCTGGTCATATTCTAACCTTTATACATGTATTTACAAACCTCTGCTGGCTTAGCTGAGTTCCCGCAAAATTAAATGAAACCGCAAACATAGCGGAAAAAGATGCAACTTTTTGGTTTCGTATTCGTCGATTTAAATGAGCGCAAACGGCGGAAAAGCGCTGCAATTCAGACCCCTCCAATGTGGTTAGAGGTCACCCAGCAGCGACGACAGCACCACCATCCGTGAGCTCATTATTAGTTGCCATTTGCAAATACTCACACAGTCGTTTACCTATGTGTGCTTGTGTATGTGTGTAGTTTAGTAGCTAACCGATACAAACTCATACAAATCCACCTGAACTCTGAACTGGTGGGCATGATTCTGCAACCTGCAACCAACTGCTGACCAACGAACTGACGGACGGATGATTGCGTTGGGGGGGGTCGAAGGGGAACAACTTTTTAATTAAAACAAAACAAGCGCCAGCAAGTGTCACTTCGACTGTATTTTTCCATTCAGAGGCAGAGAGGTGGGGCGCAAGGAGCGGGTGAGATGTCTTGCTGCGATTTAAGGGCAAATGTGAAGCACTTCAAAGAGGCGTAAACAGAAATACAAGTTGCGATGAAACACTAACCAAAAAACCTGCAATGCCTTCGGTGGAAATATGATAAAAAGGCAACAAAGGCTAAATTAGCAAGAGGGTAAAAAATTAGAGAAATAAAGCGAAGTCAGAAGAAACGCAAAAAACGACCAAAAAGCGGAAGAAAGTGCGGTTTGGCCGGATTGTGCTCGCAAGGGCAGCGCTAGCGCTAAACGCCACGAAGTGAGGGGAGTGGGAAATGGCGTTCGCCACAGCGACAAAAAAGGCCGAAAATGTGGCTTCAAAGAAAAAACCAGCGGCCCCGCAGAAGTGGAAATGCTTGCCTTGCCGCTGTGCAAAAACAAAAACATATTTTTATGTTGTGCTACAAAAAGGCATTCAAGCGAAATTAAGTTGTTACATTATTGTGAGCATTTGGACCATTCTCCCGGAAAGTGTCGGTCGGCCGGTGGCTTAACAATGAGGATGACTTCAGAAGCGGCGGTAACCAATTCGATCAGCGCACAAACTGGCAACGTGATTGCCCACAAGGCAAAAAGTGTGCCTTAAACTGTAAGCAGTCCCTTGCGACTCGGTTCAGGGTGTCATAAGATTTAAAATATATAGCATAGGTTTAAACCGATCAGGGAAGCTCTCTACTATGACATGATGATTCGAAACTTCCAAGGAAAAAAGTAGCGCTATCAGAAATCGGTCTGACGCTCATTAAATCCACTCAAACTGTTCGGGATGATCGAAGGATCTAAAAAATAGCACGGGAGATATGTTTACATTTTCAGAAAGCCGTGTATGGTTTTTCTCAAAGAGGGTTTTAAAGGCCCTTGCATTATTGGGAAATCTTTTGCTCGAATTTTTCTTTTATGGGACTTCTTTTCGTCTGCTGTGCTTTTTACCTTTTGTCATGAAAGGCGTCATTTGTGTCCTTTTTTCTGTTTTGTAACACAGTTATTTTTTCCCTAGTTATTACTGTTTGTACTTCTGCCATCGCCGTTGTTGTTGTTGTAGCCGGTGCGTTTTCACATTACAGTTGACTTGTTAGTGGCAGTTGTGAATATGAAGTGGCCATAATCCGCGCCGGCAAAATGGACTATAGTGCGAAATTAAAAGACGAAAATATTTGAAGCGCAAGTGTTGCGCATTGTTCTCCGAGGCGCCGCCTAATCCCGCCGCTTACCCACGAGCGCAGCGCTATTTGCAGCCTTTTTATTTTACGACTTGTCTTGTTTTGTTTGGTTTTCACTTTTTAAGATTCTAATTGTGCTGTATTCTTCTATTTCAGGTATGCCGGAAAGGCACTCAAGGGAAAACCATTTTACTTATAGAGCAACTTTGCTGGAGGGGCCATCATATATACCCGGAACTAACACTAATCGGTTTGTGGATAGGTTGATTCTTCAAAGAATGTTCATAAATATTTTATTTGAAATTTAATTTCAGAAAGAAGCAGCTTAAGTTTTTTTTGTTGTGGAATTCAGAAATTAAAATAAAAAAATATTTGTTGTTAGAAAATAATTTAGCTTATCCGTAACTCGAGCATATGGCGTTGCACTTGCCATAATGAACTGTAGAAATTAGGGATCTGCGCATGCCCGCTCTATTCATTGGTACAACTGGCCGAATTTATTGTAAATATTTTCTCTTCACAACTCTCTTTCTAACACGTACCTTTGGATGAAAGTGAACGCTGTTATAATTTTCTCCATATAACGGTTCCTGCCTTCGCTTACGTCCAAGAAGAATTTATGGCAAAATCAACTTATAAACCGGTAAGTGTTCATTAACCTATATTTCAGTGTTCTGAGCGCCATTGGGGGCTTTCCAAGCTGACCTATATTAATGTCAGGTAAATATATCATTGTTTCGTTTGCTGAAAATTTAATGCGATGTTTAGATGGGCTTTTGGTCATGGGGTAAGACTGTAAATATTTAATTTTGTGTCCACTTAAATAACTCTAAGTACTCTGCCCCGCTTATTCCGACCGAAATAGAATTCACCGAATGCTACGCTTTTACTGCCTTTATGCCGCGATGTCTGAATTTGGTATCCCCGCAAAACTAATACGGCTGTGTAAACTGACGTTGAACAACACCAAAAGCTCCGTCAGAATCGGGAAGGACCTCTCCGAGCCGTTCGATACCAAACGAGGTTTCAGACAAGGCGATTCCCTATCGTGCGACTTTTTCAACCTGCTTTTGGAGAAAATAGTTCGAGCCGCAGAACTAAATAGAGAAGGTACCATCTTCTATAAGAGTGTACAGCTGTTGGCGTATGCCGATGATATTGATATCATCGGCCTCAACACCCGCGCTGTTAGTTCTGCTTTCTCCAGGCTGGACAAGGAAGCACAGAAAATGGGTCTGGCAGTGAACGAGGGCAAGACGAAATATCTCCTGTCATCAAACAAACAGTCGTCGCATTCGCGACTTGGCTCTCACGTCACTGTTGACAGTCATAACTTTGAAGTCGTAGATAATTTCGTCTATCTTGGAACCAGCGTAAACACCACCAACAATGTCAGCCTAGAAATCCAACGCAGGATAACTCTTGCCAACAGGTGCTACTTCGGACTGAGTAGGCAATTGAGAAGCAAAGTCCTCTCTCGACAAACAAAAACCAAACTCTATAAGTCACTCATAATTCCCGTCCTGCTGTATGGTGCAGAGTCTTGGACGATGTCAACAACGGATGAGTCGACGTTGCGAGTTTTCGAGAGAAAAGTTCTGCGAAAGATTTATGGTCCTTTGCGCGTTAGCCACGGCGAATACCGCATTCGATGGAACGATGAGCTGTACGAGATATACGACGACATCGACATGGTTCAGCGAATTAAAAGACAGCGGCTACGCTGGCTAGGTCATGTTGTCCGGATGGACGAAAACACTCCAGCTCTGAAAATATTCGACGCAGTACCCGCCGGGGGAAGCAGAGGAAGAGGAAGACCTCCACTCCGTTGGAAGGACCAAGTGGAGAAGGACCTGGCTTCGCTTGGAATATCCAATTGGCGCCACGTAGCGAAAAGAAGAAACGACTGGCGCACTGTTGTTAACTCGGCTATAATCGCTTAAGCGGTTTCTACGCCAATTAAGAAGAAGAAGAATGCTACGCTTTAACATTATTCTGAGCCAAATTTGGCAAATCGGTCAGAAAAAAATGAGCCTATGTAGTTGCTTCCATTGTCAAACTCTGTTTTAAAAGTCACTAAGATATTTCGTTTCGAGATATAGGTTGTGAAGTCAGTCGATATTGTGAGGTGATCAAAATTTTACTTTAGAAATTACGACACATGTGCCAAAGTTTATTTTCTTTTGCTGTCCACTTCTTTGGCAAAGCATTCCTTTTACAACAATCAGGCGGGCCACTAGAAGCGTGATTTCATATTACGACTGTAGTCATTAAATCTGTTTTTTTATGGAAAACATATCGAAAGGGCTTTCAGCTTTCATGCTCCCTACTTTGTTGTTCTCCACGCCGACCGACTTATCTTCTAAGTTCTCAGGTTAATTTATAAGTCTACTCTATGGACAGAAACCATGTTCCCAGATAGATAGAAATAATGAATGATGCTAGCACCCCTCAGCCACAGCGACTCACACAGCCCCAGTACATCGACAAATTCCAATATATGCGTGCCATTGAGGCGATGTGATCCCTCTTCCGACACTGCATCCAAGAGCCTTAATCCTACGTCTGCAGTTTATTAATATGTGGAGTTTCTGGTGCAACAAGTGCCTCTTGAGCTTAGAGTGGCCAGTGTAGACTGTGACAATAGCCGGAATTTGTTTCTCAGGAAATTTATTGCGTTTTTAAATTTTCTTAGGTTGTAACCAACCATTAGCAACTTGGCCTTGCACAAAACAATATTCCGGTTAAATATACGAGCATTATTTACGCCGATGAACGGGTTTATTCCTGATTGGAAGAACACCGTGGTCATCATGCCACCCTATTTCTTCAAACTAAGCTTGTTAAAATTCGATATTATCATCAAATGACGTGTGTGACTCCGTATTAACTGATTTTGTATGTTTTGATCAAGATTTTACAATTATTTAATTTATGGGAATATTTATAAGGGCTTTGATGATGACAGTGGTGGATCCATATCGATAGCGTTGGAAAATTGATTGACAGCAATCGAGCGTTTATTTTCAGAGCTATGGATATGCCTTATATCGGCTTAAAGTCAAAGAGACACTACTTGGTGAGGATTATGTACATTGTATAAAGGTAAAATATTTTTTTTCAGTCGAATCTGGGAAAAGTCACGAGATTCGGACTGAATAAATTAATCAACCCATCGAAAAGCGAAAAGATGTAAGGCAATGTAGATATTTCATATTTAATTTTTTTTTTTAATATCAATAATAATATACAATATGTTATTCATATCAAATGCTCTTATTTCTAGTGCTTATATTAACAAACTTAATACTAATATCTAATATCGTAGTAATATATGTTATTAATTCCTAAACGGGAGGTCTAGAATATGTTGTCCTTTGAGTCTAGTAATTTCATTGCTGTCATCTAATAACATTTTTGCCAAAGGATTGTCATGATAACTGTTTCTGTGTAAATATGCTGAACTGAATCTTTTAATCTCAGCTTTAACAAAAGGCATATTAAGATCTGTATGATTGGCTTTATTTGTTATAAACCAAGGTTCGTTTGTAATTAGTCTTAGGGTTTTTGACTGAAATCTTTGTAAAATTTATATTTGAAATGAAAAATTAATTTTAGGTGGTTCCAGCTGTAGGACGTTAAAGAAGCCCGTTTGTTCCATCTCATTACGAAAATCCTTTTAAAATTACAACATTTGAGTGTTGGCGAGGAAGTTGACTTGGATATCTCCTATGTGTCCAATACATTGCATTCACTCTACTGCGAAAGAACCGAACATTTAGCGAACTTGAAAAAGTTTAACTTTTGAGCTTCAGAAGTTGTCGTTCATAAAAAGCTTAAGGCTTAGCAACCTCCGTACATTACAAGTGATTATAGCAAAGCTTACAGAAGTTTGAGGACAGATAAACGAAGATTGCAAAGCTCGGAGAATACAAAATAGTGGCATTGAAAATCGTTTATTTTAATCTCAAAGCTTTTTGTTCAAGCTAAACGACTGTGCTATAAGTACGACAAAGCGAAGTGGTGTTGGAATCTGGTAGAGTTTGTTTGGTCCTTTTTCGCTTTAGCTTTCAGTGTTTGTGCGGAACTGACGTCATAAGTTTCAACTCCAAATGCTAACGAAATTGAAAGATTGTCATTTATTCTGTTTTATCGGGTTCGAATATTCCCCAGGGTTTTTGACTTTGTAAGAAGGTATACCGCGGATGTATTGATGTAGAGAAATTTGAAGGCCACATACTTAGATGTACCGCAGTATAGCACGGACGTTGAAGCTTTTATTAATATTTCTAGCCATCCTTTGGAATATCCGTACTTTGAGATAAACTTTCATTTTTGCATATAGTAGTTACCCAGGGCTTTTTATGAAACCTGCGAATTACTTAAAATCAGATTGAAATCAAGATCTGTCGTCCATAGGAGGCTATGGGAGCGATGCTCTGCTCGCGGAGGTCTTTGGCAAATGCCAGCTGGGAAGCAGCTTCTTATGCAGACGTAGTACTGGCAATTAGAAGCGGGACGTGGGGATACGGGAGAACTCGGTTTAGTTTTTTCATATAAATGCCGGGTTGAAATTGTCCGTCCGTGGGTGTGCGAATCATGGCTGCGGCCGATCGTAAACAAATTGGATTAATTGCGCATCCATGGAATTGAGGTTAATTTCAATGCATTTTGCGGTTAATTGCACAGTGGCCACCGCCGGCCACACCGCTTATCACCGCCACTATCAGCCGTCGTTGCCAGCCGTTCAAGATAGTTGTCATATTTTTTATGATGCATAAAAATGGCTCACACACATACATACACCCATATAAGTATGCGTTTGTGTGCAGGCAGTTGACTGTGTGTGCGCATTCTGCGGTGCTCGTGGGCGTGGACGAAGCGGTCTTGCGTAAACCGTAATTGTCATAAATTTGTCGCCATCTGAACGTAATTACATACATGTAATTAATTGTTTACAAAACGAATTCACTCCCCAGTGGAAAAATGAAATAAATACACGAGCAAACACTCTCATGAAATGGGACTGTGTGCGTGTTGAAACGGTATTTCGCGTATTCCTGCTTTATGTTTCTGATTTATTCAATTTGCTGACTCTTACCTTCCCTTTAAAGCACATTAACTATGAAATAACCAGCATAACCTACATTTCTGTACAGCTTTAATGCCACACAAGTTTAAATAACTCACACACCCGCACGTGGACAGGGTGCATATGTAGGTGTGCACTGGAAATAGCTGCGTGGGAATCTGGCCGGACATAGCTGGTTGCGTTCACAAATTTAGAAATAAATGCCGCGATAATCCGCGACTGGAATCGCACTAAGCTCAGCATTTTTAGCTCGATGCAGCCAACAAAACAAACAAAACCAACAACACAAGCAGTGCTGCTATCGGCCTCCATCTGCAGAAATAATCTGGGCAAAAATGCAATCGCGCAAAAATAGATGCGGCGTTTGGTCGTTCGAGCGGCAGGTGATACGAATACAACGCTCGCCGAGGCGACCATAAAAACGCGAATCAAAAGCAAGGCGACCGAAAAAAGTCGAACGAAAGGCTGCAAATTAACGTTGTATAAAAGTGTCATGAAATTTATCGTTGATTCATGTTCTCTGTCGGTGTCGCTATAATTGTTGCATTTATTGTTGTTATCTATGGCACATCCGATGCCATTGGCCGCCCGACTGCTCGACCGCGCCTGCGAGTGGAAGGAGGGAGTTTAGTCGTGGGAAAAAACGGTCTGCACCAGCTTTTCACAGGAATATTTTCGAAATGAATTTTATCGCATTTAAATCACCTTTCTTGTCACTCGCCATGTATGTGTCTGTGGGGGTGTGTGTGTATTCGGTGATTTTTTGCTGTTTGTTGTTGTGCAATATGACTACAATTTATATGAATAATAATAAAATTAAATAGATGCGCAATTTTTCAGCAGCAACTCTGTAAATATGCACACACATCTACACCCGCACGCATGCTGCATGTGCGTGTGTGTGTGTGTATGTGCACGCTCGCAGGATTAAAGCCATTATGTAAATGAAAATTCGGGCAATCATTCAATTTAGCCATGATTGAATGTTTAACTAAAAGCAATTGAAGTTTTTAATAATCCCCTAAATTAAATTTAAAAAGACACGCGCCGCGTGTATTTGCGCTTTATCGGTTATTTGCAAATATTGGTTTTTGACCATTCGCAATGGATATATTTATTTTCGGTCAACAGCTTTTGCTACGAAGCAGCGCCGTTTGCGTTCACAGAACTGCAGTTTGGAGTCCTTTTCACTATTATCTTACTAACACTGATTTGCAGGCATAGATTGAGCTTAGAGCGCGGGGCCTTTGCTTCCTGAGATTCGATCCTTGTGCCGAAGACTGCAAGGCGGTAGGCTCATGTAAGATGCGGATCCCGTCATGACTGTAATTAATAATAAATAGCGTGCGCACGTGCGTATGATCAACATTTTATGGCACTAATACGAGTGACCGAAGACTGCTTGTGTCTACTGAGACGAAGGTTTTTAAATAGGTAAATAGGCCTGGCGGCTGCGAATTAAATTAACCTGCTGCGTAGAATGTCCGAAGCCTGGCTATATTTATGGATACATGGCGATTTTACGCTCGAGTTGATCCTGCATTCAGCCGTGAAGCAAAGCTAATTTGCATTAATCTCACACAGGTTGCACGAGTTTAAGCATAAGGGCAGCAATAAATATGCAAATCCACACATTTGGGGCTTTTCTATCATTTGAGTGCAGTTACATGGCTTTAGTTCGCCTTTAACTCTTGAAATATGTCATTTGCTCCGTCATGAGTTGGGCTTGGATGAGTGCTCTGCGAGTTGATATTGGAAATACGCACAACTTCGCCTGTGTGTATGTGTGTGTGAATATTGGTGTGTAGCGTTGAACACCGCGCGTCGACTGCGATGACGACAAATGTCACAATTGCCACCTTTGAGCCTGCGACCGGTGCAGATGTCATTTCCACATTCCTTCCGCCAGCGCCAGCGGCTACTCGGCAGCTAATGCAGCAGCACCTGCAACCGCACGCGACGTCGTCACGTGGCAAGCACGCAGCGGGAGCAATCAGTGAAATATCCGCTTCAGCTGCAGGCAATTTCGCTGAGTTTCCAATTGCTTGTTGATTGACTAGCTCGGCGTGGGGCAGCGGGGTGCGGCATTACGCTGCGCTGAAGTCGAGTTCCTGCCTGCGAAGTCGGCCGCGATACGACTGCCTTCGAGGACCGGCGGCGATGCACGGCAAGCGAGGCGGGCTGATCGTCGTCGCTTGACTGTGCGACGCACTCGCGGCGGCAACGGTCTTGCCATGTGGAACGCGGAGCGGATATTAATTTTAAGCGTGTGATAAATGCAACGAGACGTGCTACACGATGCCGAACAAGTGCGCGCATGTATGTGTCTGCGTGTGTGGGCACGTTTCACTTGTCGCAGGTCTCAAGTCGCTTTTTTTGCGATTCTCGATTCTCATTTAAGTCCTGCGAGGCTTTGACGCTTTCATCATTGGATCTTTCATTTTCATTTTCATTTTCGTTTCGTTCGTTTTTCTTTCTTTCTTTGTTTGCATTCGCTTTGGCTTTGCGATTGAATTACGTTAATCGATGACGGAAATTAGTTTTTCCTCACAGAGCTGGTAGTTTCGAGCTTGAGAGTTCTTAAATGGAAATTCCTTTACAGGAAATTGGTTTTGCAAAGGTGTTGGGTTTCTCGAAATGCAGTGTCCGCGTAATTAAATATCAGATTCTGCAGTTGTTCCGCCGAACATGCGGAGTGCATTTCTAACATTTAGCTATAGTGAATAACAACTAAATAATTGGGTAGTAGAAAAAGTCTTATCGTATTTCTAATAAAATTTAATTTTTTTTATATTTATAATGAACTTTAATGTACCAAATATGTACTATTTTGGTCGACCATTTTTTGCCATTTTTCCGCTGAGACATTATTCCATCAGTGTTAAACTTTTCTGGTTTCTCGGCGAAAAATTGCGACAAGTAATTTTCACAAGCTTCTCTTGAGCTAACTTTACTGCATTAAGGGAGTTCTGCATTGACCGAAACAAATGGTAGTCTGATGGTGCACGGTCGGAGCTATAAAGTGGAAGCATCAAAACTTCCTAGCCATGCTCTCCCATTTTTTGTCGTGTCATCAAAGATGTGTATGGTCTAACGTTGTCCTGGTGGAAGACGAAGTCCTTTCTGTTGATCAGTTCCGGCCGTTTTTCTTCGATTGCTTGCTTCAATCTCATCAGTTTTTGACAGTAAAATGTAGAATCAATCGTTCGATCAGGCTGGAGTAGCTCATAGTGGATGAATCTTTTCCAATCCCACCAAACACTCAGCATAACCTTTCGAGGCGTCAATCCTGGCTTTGCGACCATTTATTGAGCTTCACCACTCTTGGCCCATGATCTTTTTCGCACATTATTGTCGTATTTTCATTTCCTGTTACCATTCGCTTCAGAAATGGTTCGATTTCATGTCGTTTCAGCAGAGTATCGCAGATGTTAATTCGGCCCATCAAATTTTTCACAGAGAATTCATGTGGTACCCAAATATCAAGCTTCAGCCCTTTTTAAATTGTTCAAAACCGTTTGATGATGAATATTAAGTTCCTTAGCGACGGCCCTGGTCAATCTTTGCCTTAATATAATCGACTTTTTCAACGATAGGTCAACCAGAGTGAAGTGCATCTTTCATATCGAAATTTCCAGAACGGAAGCGAGCAAACCATTGTTGTGTTACACGAACTGATACAGCATCGTCTTCACAAATTTCATGGGTGGCTTCTATGGCATTCTTCACTTTTTTATTCAAAAATTTCAAAATATGGCGAATTTCTTCATTATTTTCACTCATTTTTGAACAGCTGTAACTTTTTCCAACTTCCCTGAATTTAACTTGTTTTCGGTTAAATGAAGCTTAATCTCACCTTTCCAACACTATATGGCATGACACAATGTGATTGGTAGCACTGGATGTTTACGACTGCAACGACATCTATAGACAAAATACGAAAATACTTTTTCGGCTATCCAATATATTTTAAGAAGTATTAAAGAGGCCTTTACGCCTGAAATATAGACAGTCGATGCCATACTTGAGAGAATTGCACGACAGATTTTTTGTCGATTGTGTCTTAAAGCGACTTTGAAACTTCGCAAACACAACTATTAAAGCTGTCGTTTCCTCTTGTAATAACTATATTATAACTATTGTCTAGGTTATTAGGCCATCTTTTGCGGTTAAAGATTCTGGAAGTGTCAGTTCATATGCCACATAAATTTGGCACTCTTAGAAGCAGTGGGATGAGGTTACTCCTTCTTGCATTCCGTTTGAGTTGGTCCCGATAATTGTTTTTTATCATACAATTTTCGGGCAACTTGATAATTTCATTCCATCTTACATTCAACGAATTATGGGTGTTTGATTTTTATAAATATTTTTTTTTAATAGACTCAGTCACATTCTAACTGAAACGATTTTGGGAGTAAGTAAAGTATGGAGCTACGTGGAAGACAACAGTGCGATTTAAAGAATGAATGGTGAGTAAATAGAAAAGAAAAGAAAAAAGTTCTTTGCGATGAGTGAAAGCGAATCACCACAGAACGAAATCGAAATTGGAAATTAGTCAAACGGCGAAGTGGCTCAGTGTGCCAGTACAACATGCTGAGCCGATTGCAGGCGTCGAGGCCGGGTTTGGTGGGAGGTGCGAGGAGGCGGTCGCTCCAATTGCATGGAAAGCCGGAGCTTGTAAACGTCAGCAGATATGAGTCAATATGCTACTCATTGTGCGTGCATTCAATCCCGTTGTAGTTCCTCACGCACTCACATGCACACAAACGAAGCACTCTTTGTTTACACACGCTCTCGTCCCCCTTTCCTCGTAGCCGAACAAGTGTCCGAGTGCTTTTTGCTCTGGATACCTGCTTTAGTTGTGAGAGAGGTTTTTTGCGCCTGAGAGAATTTGTGCGAAGCTTTCCGCTCTTATACTGTGTGGCGACTCCTTCGTCAGAGCGAGAGTGTGTGCCTTGGGCATTGTTGTTGGTGTCCGAATTTGTGATTTGTTGACAATCTGTCTGCTTTCTGGTCGTTGGAGCGCGAGGGATGAAACGATGAATGTTGCCAACCAATTTATGCTAATGGATTTTAATAAAAATTAACAAGATACTCATATAAGCTTACCAAATGCCCGATAAACACTAGAGATTCACGATACAAATACGCAGCTAATGACATGCCCACGCTGCTCTGCGGACTATAAATAAACTGCGAAAGTGAAGCTTGCTTGCTGTTTGCCTAAAGTTCTTCTTCTCTGCTGCGGAGTGATTGTATGCGTGAGTGGCGCTTAAATGGGGCTTGTAGAGTGAGCGTTTGCTAAGTAAAGACGCATCATTCAAGAGGTAGAACATGCTTAGATATTAAAAAGCATTCTTCGAAGAAAATTGAAATAAAAGCAAGCATTTTTGATCGGATTAAGTAAATTAATAGATAAGACTCAGAAGTTCAATAAAACGTCGATTCAGTTACCTACTACAGGTTTTGAAAACTTGGTTTTGAGAATATAACAGGAAAGTTCGTGATTCGGTTTACTTTAAGTTAATTATATTTCGAGGTTAGTCTCCTATCTGGTTTGTGATAAAAAACTGTTAGCTATGGATCAACCGACTTTCACAAATAGATTGCGCCTATCATCCGATTATATATTTTATCGTGGATCCCTAGGACGAAAAAAGCTTCTGGTTTACTCGTACCAGGTGTGGCTTGTAACAGGCTTTAACGCAACATCCTGTCATTAAATACGGCTTAGAGTTTCTCGGATAATATAAGAAGTTAAAGTTTAAATTTATTACTTCTCTCTGCTTGTTTGCGTCCCCACTTTCGCTTAGTTTCCTAATAACTTTTCAAGGAAATGCTGCGGACCATTTTCTGCGAGCTATTACTTTCTCAAGCTGCGACTTTTTGTTCGTGATGTGCGAGTTAAGCAGCTCCCGGCACTTTTAAGGATTTAACGTTCCATTTTAGCTTTTAATTAAACCATTTAAGCTGAAATGCCAGCCGTTTCACCCTCGCTCCTTCAATCTGAGACGATGAACGTCAATTTGGAGCTGATCTGCTTGCAACGTCTAAGCTGCCACATAACACCTTCACGTGCCACTCGCATGCCTCTGTGGAACTGTGAAAGACAAATAAGTGCAGTACAGCATGTAACCGCAGTGCGTGTGTGCAGGCAAGACATGTCGTGCGCCCTGGTGCATGCGTTCGAGTGAGAGTGTATTAACAATGCCCTAATGAACATTTAAACTATCTTCCACTTGGCTAATTCCAGCATTGAGGCGGCGTTCCCACTAGCATTCACACACACACAAATGCCATTACATGCATATGCGAGCAACTGGGTGTAGATATAAATAAATATCTTCGTCAATGTGTGTTCGCTTTGGGTGTGTCATGTAAGAAAAATAGTGGGCTGCGGATCTAGTCTTCCTTTGAACTAACAACAACGATCAAGTGAGATTGCTTTTGCGGTAATAAATAAGAAATGGAGTAAAATCACTCCAACGGATCCATAAGGAAGTTGAACAAGGTAACTGAGATTGATGATTGATTGCGCTTATCTTATCGTTGTCCTGGGCTTGATCTGATTACTCAGTATTGAGAGCCGCTCGGTCTAGTTATTGCGTTTTGACTCTGAGTGAAACTTGTGAGCTTCCAAGGCAAACGAAACTAGGTTGCCCTTTCCCTGAAGCTCACCCGTCTAAAATCGAATATCCTGCTGTGGCGGCTTGCCATGTTCTACTTAATAGGGAGCAACAAAGCAGAAAAAAAGGGGACTTAAATGCAACCAGGCAAGCATATAACTCTCCACACTTGACAGGCAGTATCGCCGGAGGGTCCTGCGGCATCCTTAGCGCTCCTTTTAATGTCGCACTCGCTCGTTTACATGCCACACGTGCACACACCCGCACCCGCACAGACTTTGTGGCATAATGCAGTGTCAACGTAATGAAGTGTGTGTGCGGAAGTCGGGCTCCTGAATGTGTGTGTGTGTGCCGTATTTTAAACCGTTTCATGTTGACTTACGAAATTTGCTGATTGCGTCCCGGGTGATACTCCTACGTACCCTTGCTCCCTTTGCCTTGGCTCACTTTGCTGCAGCTGAAGTGTTCTTGTTGTTGTTTCGGTGATGTCTGTGGCGTTTCTGTCTTAAATTTGTTAATGAGATTGCTGACGCGATAATTTGCACATCTAATTTACCGTTTCGAAACACTCAGCACACATTCACATGTATACGTATGGTAAATATGTGTGTGTGTGTGTGTGTGAAGCTATGTGTAGAAGAAAAGTATGAATCCTCCAGCGCGTCGCAACAAAAAGTTGTTCAAATTCCATTCGCAACTTTCTGCAATCTGTGAAATAAATGTCTCACTTTCACTTTTTGGTCCCACACACACAAACGCACATGCCAAAGCAGGTTGTATTCACCGCACAGTGCAACGACTCTCTTGAGCTGCGTTTAAAAAATTTTCAAATATATTCCCACTTGGCCCGAGCAGGCCACGGGATGTCAAGGGTTCATATGAGGTTAACTGAACGTATGTGTTTGCTGTACTTGCCACGATAGCCAAACTTATGTCGTTGTTTCTCTAGCCTAACTACCGTCAGAGCTTAAACTATCAATTATCCAACACCATTGGAAAAAAATATAAAAACCCAACGGAAACAAGTTTTTCCTTTTTGGTACTCTTGTTGCCGTCTTGTGATACTGTGCGGGCCCAGCTGAGGCTGAGTGTGGCTCTGCGTCCGAATCTTTTTGCTGTTTGACCCTCGAACTTTTGTTAACATTTCACCCACTTCAGATCAGATCAACCAGGGGCATGAGCAACATTGGCCGAAAACAACAAATATGTACAAATTTATGCTAGAATGGCCAATGAAGGCCAAAATATTTGCGTAACAATGCGCTGAAGACATAATGGACCGACATCCTCAAACGCACACTCCCACCTACGTACACATACGGATCACATATGGGCACGACCACACACACGCACACTCACTCCAACCCTAAGATTGCTCTCAAGATTGACACATCGAGTCGCTGATATTTGCATTCCCTTTTTATTTGCGTTCTCATTTTCGTATCATTGTCCATTTTACGAGCTCCAACCCCGGCCCCGGCAGCATCCCCTCTGCCAGCCTACGCTTGTTTAAGCTCAATTTCATATTGTCTACACTGCCTTTGTGTCTGAATGGTGCGGGGGTGTGGGTACAGGACTCTTGTTTCGCAATTGCGAGCGTGTGTGTGCGCGTGTGCGTGTGTGCGTTGATCCTTTACCTTCATCATTTTTATGGTTCGCATAAAAAGTAATAAATTGTTTGAATATTGCACAAAAATGTACTCAATCGTTCTCTCGCCCGCCGAGCCCTGCCCACAGGCTTCTCATCAGCCGGACCCCTTTCCCCTCTGTCGGCTTTGGCGTTATCAGCAGCGCCATCAACGATGTCATCACATTTTTATGCTTTTTCCATACTTTCCACTTTGGCCCGTGGCCCGTGTGTGTGTGTGCGAGTGATGTTGCACGACTGCAATTGGGTCGTTAACACAATTTTCTCGCTTTATTTTATATTCTTTGTTCTTCGGATTTTTATTGTAGCATTTTCGCAGCTCCGTCCGCTGGCTCAACGCTTCTAACCACGCTTTCATGGCGCGTATGTGTGCGCGTGCGTGTGTGGATAGACTTGCATTCGAGTCTGTGTGGGAGTGCATGTGTGCGTGCGTGTGGACTTTTTACAGATGTCTTCATTTCAACACCCATTTATCATTGTCCTGCTAAGTTATGAATATTTCCCATGATTTACGAGTATGTAAATTCTCGAAACAAGGAATTGTGTGCGATACAATAAAAATTGCCAGCCGAATGATATATTTATGTGAGTTTAAGCATTTCCAACCGCAAGTGTGAATTACGATCGCTTTTGTTGCTGGTGTCGGTGTGTTTCGGATATTCTCAAGCGGCGTGTTTGCTGTTTGCGGTTCGAAATAGAAATTCGCTGCTGAATAGTTCACATCGATTCAACAGAAGCTTTTGTAGTTTTACTGCCATTTCATTTGTGGGACAGTGCAACGCAAAGCTTCACGAAAGACTCTTTCGAAACTGTGGCAATTGCTCTGATTATTCATAACCTGCGATTTCTCAAATAAAGTTTTAAAACTGAGATTATGTGTTTGGTTAAAGTTAAAAGAGTTAAAGGCACATATTAGATAATGTCCCATCCTTAAGTTTGACATGCCACATCAGCAAATCAAACTGATATACAGGTAGACCATGGAGCATAATGGGCAACGGGTAAAATCTCTAAGAAGGTCATTTCATCTAAAGATTCTGGATATAACTATATGGTGCCACGATTCCAGATAGTCAATTCATTAATTTTTTCGACATTGAGAATTCTTATGTTGGACCTTATGCTATACAGGGTTTGTCCGGAAAGTAATAGAACTGAGTTGATTTAAAGAAATTTATTGAACCAAACGTTACAATTCTTTAATAACTTTCAAAACTGGCTCCTTCTGCGTCGATGCAGGTCTGCCAACGCGATTTTCAAGCAATCAAGGCGTCATGGAAGGTATTCTCCGGAATAACCTTGAGAGTCGGGGTGTATGCTGCTTGGATCCCCACTGTCGTTTCAAAATGCTTGCCTTTCATACTCATACTCAAAGATCCATGACTTGTCATCTGTGATTATGTTATTCAAAAATTGGCGTACACGTTCAAATTTTCTTGGTCAGTGAGCACTTCTGGGACCACCTTGCGCATGTTCAAGTGCTCCGTCACAATGTCATGAACCACAGATTTTGATAAGTATAACATCTGGGCAATTAAACTTAGGCGACTGTCTGAGTTTAAAACATTGCGCACATGAGTCACATTGTCGGTGTTTCTCGAAGTCGCAGATCTCCCTGAACGGCCTTCATCAGCGACCTCTTCCCGGCGCTCCAAAAAGACCTGGTGCCACCGAAACACATCACTTCTTGCTAAAGTCACATCTGGGTAAGCCTGCTTGGTCATATCAAACTTCTCTGTCGCAGATTTACCGAGTTTCAAACAGAACTTAATCGCGTACCTTTGCTTTGACGAACGCTGCATGTTCGTCTTGCACCACTCACAGAAGCACGTCGAGCGGAAAGGTTTGTCTTGACTCTCCAAGTGCTCGGAGACAACTGACCAGCTACTCGTTCTTTAGCTGGGAACGCCCTCTACCGACTTCAGTCGGTGTGCGCACGCTCCGAAGTACAGTCGCAGCGGAAGAAAATCAGTCCTATTACTTTCCAAACTCTGTTTGTGTTTCTAAGTTTTAAGGTTATTTGGAATAGACTGCCGTTATTCATAATGAGTGCAGAATCATTATGAATAACGGCAGTCCTTAGCCTGCCGAAATGTTTAGATGTTTCCCTTATTTTCACTCGCCATCTAGTAGTACTTAGAGCAGCAATACCATTATGTTTGTAGTCGGAAATACTTCCGAAGCCTTCACCACTTTACTAGTGTCATCGTTTAATTATTACCAAACTGTTGTGCTCTGTTATGAAATTTCGAATTCGGATTGAGATGTCGGCAGAGTTGTCTTCCGATGATAATTATATGTTGAGTTTCGACACAGAAAGCTGATGAACATTTTAGATTTTAAATAAATCATTTGTGCTTAAGTAACAGCTAATTTTTGTTTTGAATTGTTTTGAATATTCAGTTATTTGTCCAAAGAAGAATAATAAGAAACAAGAAATTATTTTTTGTGAAAAAATATGAAATTGGATTGGGATTTCGACCAGTTCCAATAGGTGCTCCGACTCGCTAGCGGTGAAATTCGGGGTTCTTTTGTTGTTTTCATCCATTTTCGATATAACTTTCCTCGCAAATTTATGTATTGCCTGTTATAATTTAAATATTTCAAACATATTTCTATGGATGACATTTGTAAAATTTACATTATGTTGCAATTAAGCATTGGCTGTGAAACGCAAACGACTACTCAGTCGCAACAATGCTAAGCTAAGATTTTATTTGGGCACAGTATGGACTTTGAAACCGGGCATTAGTAAATTGGCATACGAGAGACATCTTGCCTTCAGGAGTGAATATTACGCACAACATAATAGTTACATAGATTAAGAGCTCTTGGAATCGTCAATATACTATATATGTATAGTGTAATTAAAATGGATATAGATTTGTAAACATTACACACTAGCCATCATCCATATATGTACATATATGTATGTAAATAAAAATATGTTTCAGAGAAAAGTTTTGGGCTTCCGCTGAGAATGTGAAAACTTTCCCCAATAAATAACTTTCAATAAGAGCGATTTAGTGGCTTCGTATAAGCAGTGGAAGCTCCGCCAATAAACCTTTTATCGGCCAATTTTAAATACACTGAATATTTACTTAAAAAGTACTTCTGAGTTATGAAAGTATCAATATCCGTATTTTGGCTGTCCTCGTGGTTCGAAATATATAGGTACAAAACTTTTACTTGCAACTTCGGTCGATTTGCGATTGCATCATTTTGTTCTGGTCGCCCCCACAAGCATTCGCATTCGGACAGTTGGACTTCTTCTTTCCTTGTTATTGCTTTTTGTGCTTTGTTGTTGCTCCTCAGTGACTGCTGAGTTGTGCACTTGGCTCACGTTGTCCTTCCCGCTGTAGAGCGATTTTCTGGCAGGTGGCTTGGCTTTTGGAATGGATTTTCGCCCGGCTGCACAGTCTCACTCGGCACTTGTCAGTATTTCATGCCATTGCGCACTCGATTAGGATTGTTGTTGCATTCCTGAAATCTGTTATTCTTTTATGCATTCCTAAGCGCTGCATTTATTTTGCTTCCATTCGGGTCTTTTGATCAACGTTGAATGTGATTGTGGCTGGAAATCGTTCTAAACTTGCGAAACTCTCGGCATTTAGTTACACAAAATATTATTCAAATCGGCAAAAACTGATACCAATGTAAACACCTGTCATAAATGACGTCATTAATTCACACATCAATGGCAAATTGAGCCTCTGCCATCAAATTATAATGAAGTGTCATTATTGCACTTCTCTTACCATTGTTGTTATATTTCTCGGGATATTTGTGAATGTTTTAATTGTTCTGCTTTATTTTATTTGTATCCAGTAGACTCCCTTTTGGCCCTGTCGTCGCTGTTTGGACAAATTCAATTTGGGTCAACGAGGTATTTAAATAAATTTGTAGCTCGGTTTTAAATATGTCATCCTGTCGTGGCATCTCCTTACCAATTAGCTCCTGGTTCCCTTTCCATCCACTTTTCAACTGATTACTAAAGCCTCTATTTGTCACCATCGCTGCCTTTTTGCTGTTCCCCTGTTTTCATTTTGTTGTTTTTTTGTTAATGTTGTAGTTGTTTTTGCTATAACGACGCAGGATGTTATCGTTTTGAATTGACTGCATCCGGTCCAGTGCGTTTATTGCGCAAATAAATTATGTCTCGCAAATTTGACTGGTCAGTTGGCCATTGGTTGTTGTTTTTGTGTGGCCATTAAAGTCTACACAGAATGTGACCGACCAGTGGAGGCCCACAGCCAACAGCGAATCAAGTAAAAAAGTGAAAATTAATAAAATTTCAACAACAACAAAAACAAATTAATACTTTTATTTAGTAAAAATGATCCCGAACACGGATTCTTTAATAAAAGCAATTTGAATGCGGACTGGCTTTAGTTATTTTCCGCCTTGGATTCTTGATTCGAAGCGAATGAGCGGCGGTGTGGGTGCCGTTGTACTTTGCATTGTTCATGTCGTCATGAGTAATGAACTATTTTTGTTTGTTGCCACAGAAGACACCTCTTGCAGCTTTCTATTCCCAATTTTTCGTAAGCTGCAGTGAGCGCGGCGCTCTCTTACGGTAAAATCAAGCGTTTTCGAAAGTAATATGTGGAGACTGTGAATAGCTTTGTGATTGAGACTATGCAAAGCTTTCTAAATCTACCAAAGAAAGCTTTGCGCTTTCTAATAAACTTACTAAAGCCTTTGCATTTGAGCTTTTATCCCAAACTTCATTAAGCCCAAAAATCTTTTGCTTATTCTCTTTTATAGGTGGCGTTATAAAAGTTAATGATATTAAAAAAAAGACTAATCTTCAAGTACAAGGTGGGTTCCAAAGCAAACAGAACTTTTTGAATCTAATGCCCCCTGGTGACGATATCTATGTATATGTATGTAGACTTGTGCTATCTTTATCGATTGTCCATTGAGAATTTCATGACATTTCATAGATTGGAAGTGAAGTTATTGCGTTTTAAGTGTCAGTTTGTTTGCGTTATCGGTTTAAAAATGAGCTTCGAACAAAGAGCCAACATTACGTTTGGTTTTAAAATTGGTAAAATTTTTACAGAACCGTTTTGACGATGATTGTCTATCCCGCAGCACGAGTGGTTTTAACGTTTTCAAAGTGGTCGTGAGGACATAAATGACGATGACTTGTGGGCCAATCAAAATCCGTCATCACCGGAAATTCCATCGAAACTGTGCGTGAATTCATGGAAATGGGATTGAACATCTCCAAAACATCGATTTATCGCATTTTGACCGAACATTTGGGCTTACGAAAGGTGTGTGCACGGTTTGTTCCGCACAAATTGACTGACGACCAAAAATTGCTTAGAATCCAATATGCGATTCGACACTTGTGACCGATTATTTGACCAAAAATCACATTCTAAGCATTAACCACTCTCAATTTTCACCTGATATGGCACCGTGCGACTTATTTCTTTTCGGAAAAATACATTTGGTCATGAAAGGAAAGCGTTATGCAGACGTAGAGGCCATTCAAAAGGCTTGCTCCGGCTTACTGGCGGTCATAGAGGCCAACGAGCTAAAACACTCGTTCGACATGCTTTTGAACCGTGCAAAAAGCTGTATTGAAGCAGAAGGAGACTATTTTGAATAAAATAAATTCATTTCACCGAAAAAACCTTTTGTTCTGTTTTAAGTTTGTATTAAGTTTGTAACACTTAGAAGGAAGCGTCGGAGACCCTATAGAGTATATATATAAATGATCAGTATGCTGAGCTGAGTAGATTTAGCCCTGTCCGTCTATCCGCCCGTCCGTCTGTCTGTATATATACCAATTAATCCCTCAGTTTTTCAGATATCGCTTTATCGATATCGGACCACTATAACATATACATAGCTGCCATACAAACTGAACGATCGGAATCAAATTCTTGTATGGAAAACTTTCACATTTGACAAAATATATTCACGAAATTTGGTATATGTTATTTTCTAAGATAAAAATGTAATTTACGAAGAAATTGTTCAGATCGGCTTACTAAAGCATATAGCTGCTATACAAACTGAACGATCGGAATCTAGTGCTGGTATGGAAAACTTTTGCATTTGACAAGACATATTCACGAAATTTTGTTTACTTTGGAACACACCTTGTGTATTGTCATTTGTGTATATGTAGGTATCTGCTTCTATTTAAACATATTTACTATATACATGATTTGATCTTGTTTAATGCCAATTTTAGGTTCAAATGAAGTCTGTTGGAATGATTTGTAATGTTATCTTATTTAACTTTTCGTTTGTGTCTCAGCCAGTTTTAGAGCATCTTCGACTTATCATTTAATCTTTTCACTTAACTAACTCAATCAGTTGTTTTCGACTAAACGATCAATTGTGGCATTTTTTCTCTCTCGAACTCTATTAGATTGACTTCGGCCGCCGCACGATTCGTCTTTATAAAGTAAGATTATGTAAGGTCTCTTCCGAATTTCGCAGTTCATGAATTCGCCAACATAATGGCTGTCTTTAATTTAATTTATACAAACTTTTCAATTATTCCTTCGATTGCCATTTCCAATTAGCCGGGCCGAGAATTCGCGAGTATTCGGCCAGCAAAGATGTTAACTGAATTTCGGCTGCGCACATGCGACCACTAACTTATCCATGTACCCACACACATACACACATACACATATACATATATCTGTATAAGTCCTCACATGCATTTTTTAAATTCGAGCCGGCAATTAGCCAAACGTTTAATTGCTCTGACATTTCAGTTAATTTAAAATAAAATGTTCCGCCGAGTGACGGCATAACATCTTTATGCTCGTGGAAGCGAAAAAGCAGCAAATCTCATTAGCCGACAGAGAACTGAACGATTGTGAAAATTATATAAAAGTCAAGAGGACTTTCACGGAATTGAGTTATGCATCGAAATGGACTCGTCCCAAAAGCGGCAACAAGGAGCGGGTTGCTCTGCGGGGCGGGTCGATAAGTAATATGAAGTGGATGTGTTGAAGTGATGGGTCCGCAACCAGTGCAATGCATTGCTGCCACTTCAATGGAATTAACGAATTAAGAGTAATCAGAGTCGCGCGCGCCAATGCCGCACACATCATTTTCTGGAATGCGAGAGCAGCCGATACAGCGATGCAACGGCATTGCTGCAATGGCTGCGCAACATGTCCATTTCCCTTTTCTGTCGCATTCAATCTGCTCGCATTTGTCCACCATGGCCAGCAGGTCAACCGGCCGTCAACTCCGGTGAGTGGTGGGGGCAAGGCGCCATGAAGCGATGCAGCATCACAAACATGAGAACAGCAACAATATCAGCAGCTGCAATGCACAGCTGTCACACAACATCAGCAATGACATGCGAAGCTCCCCGGCAAAGCCACGCCTTGGCCGATATGACGGTGTGGACCCTCAATACTGACAGAATTTCAAATGGAAAAACATAATTTTCCATCCGAATAACCTCGTACACATTAAAAGCAGCAATCAAATTAAAGAAAAATCACGGATGAACCTGGGCATGTGCCATTTTCTTGGCGTTCAGATGACCACTACCGGAAATCACCGAATACAACTGCATTGCAAGATGCCGTCACATTGAATTCCTTTTCTAATTTCGAGTTTTATTTCGCAGAACGCAAAAACATTTTGACATAAAAGAGTTTTTCTAGTTCAAGCTCCTTCTTTGGGGCTTCTTGGTGTCCGATATCTGCACCTTATGCTCCGATATTCGAATATTCAGGGAAAAATCACGGGACACGTCAATGCTCCGCTTTTGGAATGATGGAATATTGTGCAGTATTCTTTTGCATGTGTGTGTGTGAGCACGTGTGTGACTACAAAGACACCCAGCAAAATTATTTCTCGATTGATTATGCAAATCAATTCACAAGTTTCTTTTGTTGTGCTCATCATAATTGTCAACAGATATGGATAAATATCTTTTGCGTGCAACAATACATGCCGTGCCCCCACCACCTCGCTCTCCTGCAGCACATTGAACAAACATATGAATGATGTATTGCCATTTTTCTGTTTTTCTTTCGCCGATATCCCCCTCCCCCTCCCCCTCCGCCTTCACTTCGCCTTCGTCTGCGCCTTGGACTCGACTTTTGCTGCTGCGTTTGCTGTCGTTGTTGCCACGAATGTTGCATATAATTTATCACTTGGCTGGTGTGAGGTTTCAACCTCATTTCCTTGGCATGTGCACACATGCAACACATGCTACACACACACACACCGTACACATACTCGACGCATTTGTGAACACAATGAGGATATTAGACACTTGTGTATTGATGTGTCGGTGTGTGTTCGGTGGTCGTTATTGTTGGCAGCGACATTTTTTATTGTCAACCTTTTGCATCATTCTTCGATTCTCGATTTGTCGCAAAGCGGCACTCACACACGCACACACTCACACACATCGGAACACATCAGTTGGTGTTTCACACATTAATTTGTGATAAAAATATGCTTTGTGCTCCGACACGGGCGAGTTGCTGAATAGTTTTGTTTGCTGTGTTGGGGGGTGGGTGCTTGTGCGGCGGTGTTGCGTGTCAGAAAAATATACACAAATCCATCATTCATTAAAATATTCAACCGCCGTGGTGCGGTCCGAGCGGCTCACTTATGCGCGACGCTGATAAGCGCAGATGTCGATTGAATAGGCAAGTTGTCGAACGAGTGTGTGCGCGTGTGCCTCTAAATATGGATGGATATGGTGCGAATGAGCTTTTGTCTGTCTGCCAATGTCGAGGTTTCGGTAGAGGGTGGCAATTAATTTCTAATGCAGTTGTTGCACATTGCGTTGCTGACACTCACACTTATGTACTCCTCTCCAAAGCTGCATTTAAGGAAAAGTTTTAAATTTGAGTGGCGTAATATAATTTTGGTCCAATTAAAATCGCCGGAGACGGAAAATTTCCATGTTGGCACTTAACTGTAATAAACGAATATCGATGTGGAGAAAATGTGTGCTCTCAGTTTATCGTGAGATTTTCCATATGTGATCAATCCACGTCGTTTATTGTAAATCACTTCATGAATAACTCTGCTTGGTTGTAATCTCAAACCAGATTTCCATCTGTTCGACCGTGCAATCGATACCTTGAGTAAAAAGTAAGCTATATCGATAAAATTGCGTTCAAATTCGATCAGAACAGATGTTTTTGTTATTGCCGTCGACAATGTGCAAAAGAATGAACTCGGATTATAACCCCGTCCACTCCCCATACAATTCTTTTGTGAAAAACCGCAGACACTAAATTTTACACTAGAGATGGCTCGAGATCACCCAACCTACTCTACCAATTTTCACCAAATTCTGTAAGTAACATTTTGAAAATTGTCGAAATCGGGTCAGTCTCCAGTTACCGAATATGTCACCTCAGTGCATAAACCTGATTTTTGGATTATTGAAATTGAAGGATAATCTTTTCCTGATAATAGTCTGCCTTTGGGCTAATGGAAGGTAAAAGGCACTTGCCAAACCCTTGTTCCCATATAACAAATGTAAAAATGTTTGAACTTTCGGTTAACATTATACCATATATACGGTTCAACATGTGGGATATCTTAAGGAAAAAGAAGGAGCCTCTATTTATAATAACATTGTACCCTTAATGGATAATATCGGGTCAAGACTCACCCCTAGCCGCTGAATACGTAATATACATAAGCCTTTCCAACTTCCTGCTGAATTTATATTGAATATATTGGTCAACACCTTAAATGTCTTAGCAAAATTAAGTGAACAAATAATATTGGTTATACTACACACTATACATTATAGGAAAATTGGAAGCCTTAATTATGGGAAGTTTTAGTATAACAGTTGATAAATGAACTACCCCAAAATTCACTTGCAAAGTGTGTTTGTGTGACTAAGCCAGGAGAGCATTTCGTTACGTAAGAGAACCACCCTTACCATCTGCAGAGAGTATTCGAGTCGATGAATTCGACCACATCCACGAATGTATAAAATGTACTCACATATATTAACAGTGAGAGAAATCTGCGTTCCACCCACTCAGAACGCAAGGATGGTTGTGCAACATTCCTTACCCTTAGGGCCATGCAAAGGAAAAATAAGTATTCGCTGCTGTATTTTTATTATCTAAGCACATTTTCCTGCGAATAACTCTCGAACAGTTTTATGTTCCTTTGCGGAATTTTATGCTTCAAACTTCGAAGCATTTCGACGCCTTTATATTTGCCGATGCCACGAGGCATATGATTTCGTGAGGCTGCTGCAGTTGAGATGAAATTTTCATGACTACCGATTGCGAGCATTGGTCGTCCACACTCAGGGCGATGCATTGCTCGTGTTGTTGTAGTCAAAAGTACTTAAGGTTACAGCAGTAATTGCATATTATGCACTAAAATCCTTACAAATTGGCGAAATTGTTTGAGCGACTTTGCTTAATGGAGCCTTAAAACAGCGACAACAACAACACAAGCGCATACAATGCTTCACACTTCGATAACAAAATGTGGAACGACTGAGCTTAAATGAAATTGAAATGTATTTATAATTTTGCTGGGGTTTGGTCCGTGATTTCTATGGCTAGTGGCATTTTTACTTCTTTTTATTAAAACCTTCTTTGAAATTTTTACATTGCTATTCAAAGAACAACTTTGAAAACCCCACCAACCGCTTTTCTTGCGGCATTTGTTGGTCTTAAGTCTCAAAAATTTTAGGTAGCGGGAACGCCAATTAATGTAAGGGGGTCATCCCGTATGACGGGATCTTGAGTATTCATAGAAAGTGCCGCTAAAGATATTTCCGAATTACTGGAGTAAGAAATTAAGGTTTTTTTTTTAGCTTGTGGCCGACACACCTGAATTTTCAAACGTGTTTTTCTTGAAACTACATGTATGGTAGACTCACATGTAACTATTTCCCGAACTAAGATTTTGAGAAAAAAATTTATATATATATACACTATATATAACTTATACACTGACCTATACCGTATTCGGTATTAAATTTCTTAGAAAAACCAAAGTTGTTATGCGCAGTCATTATACAAAATCAGCCGGATGTTCGAAAATCCTGATAATGGTTATATGGGGCTAGGTCAAGTTTGTGCCCAGTTGTATCCATTTTAGGCACAATGATATATTGTTATGAGTAAAGTATGTGCTGAAATTTTCATTGAGATAACTCAAATATTGGTTGATATATCCAGTATAAAGTCATCAGGAAGTTCGAAAATCTTTATATTTAGCACATGGGAGCTCAAGGAAGTATTGACCGATTCAAGCCAATTTTGATACACAGAATTACTACTGCCAGTAAAGGATTCTCTCTAAATTTCAATTGTATATCTCACACATTGACCAATATTTTCTGACAAAAGCCACCTAAAGATACCGGGGTCCACGTATTCGATACCTAGGGTCTTGAACACTTTTGATTGGATTTGGACAATTTTTGGTCAAAAGCTGGTATGCTTTAAGGAAATTATTACTGCAAAATTTTATTCCGTTATATTAATTACTTCTTGATTTGTATACTGTGATATAAGAATGTGATAATAATGCTACGAATTAAGTCGAAATCGGTTGGGTGTCCCGAGATAGGGAATTTCACCAAAAAGAGGGCGGTGCCACGCCCATCGTGCAAGTTTCATAATATTTTATTGCGATTGAATTGTTGCGCTTTTAGTAGTTTTGAACAGTACCGTTATATGGGGAGTGAGCGGGGTTATCGTCCGATTTAATAAATTTTCACACCGTCGGTAGGAGTTCTTATAATATTGGAGCTTAGATTGAATTTGGTTGTTGTAGCTTAAGTGGTTTTGGAGATATGCACATTAAATTAGGAGCCCACGCACACTTTTTCAAAAGTTTTTATCCACAGGTGCCTACTACGATCTCCTGGGCCAAATTACAGTTTTATATCTTAATTTAGTGCTTAGTTATGGCACTTTATAGGTTTTCGACGATTGTGGGCGTGACAGTGGCCCATCCACGAACTCGATTTTTTTTTTGTATCGAGGAACCTGCATACCAAGTATCATTAAGATATCTTAATTTTTACTCAAGTTACAGCTTGCACGGACGAACAGAGAGACAGTCACCCGGATTTCAACTCCATAACTCTATATCCATTTCGATTAGTTTTAGGTGTTACGTACAACCACTAAGTGAACAAAACTATAATACTCTATATCAACAGGTTGCAAGAGTACAATAAATTGACAACATTTGTAAAAGATCCTAGTTTCGGCGATTGCTCTTGCAATTAACAAAATAGTTTTACTTAAGAAAATAAAAAACCACTGTAAAAAACTTGAAAAATTTATAGTAAAAATTTGGATGCCCTGCGTTTTTTTTAGTTCACTATAAAATAGCCGAAAAGAACATCCGTCGCTCAGGCTGACCCACTTGAAGCTTCATTCACAACACAGTTCACTGTCTTCGAAACATTGGACGGTTACTACCCGTCGTTTGAAATAGTAAATTTCAGTCGGCAAAACCTTTTTTACAATCCACGCCATCTTATGGCAATTAATCTATTAGTTTCTGAGATATTGCGAAAATGTTCCTTGAGATCAATTCATGGGCAAATATTTTTATTGACATTGCCTTGGACATATTTTCTTTTGCTGAATATACATACAAGTGTATATGGATAGATATTCTTGAAGTAGCTTAGAAGATTGAACCCACGGAGATCCAAGATTTTAGTCAGATTGTCAAGGGGCCGAAAAAATAACTCAATAGTCGGGGTTGAGTTATAATGCCATACAACTTGCATTTCTAGTAAGATATACTTATAAATTCGTTGTCCCCTTTGGAGGAAGAGTTGTGTGCCTTCTTCTGTAAGCGCCTCTCCGGCATACACTAGCAACAATTGGAAAGATTATCTTGCTGATAAATGCCAGCCTTCTGTGTCTCCTCACACTTTGTGGCGTCGTTTCGTATCTGTTTTGTGGCGCGTTCGCCTGGCATTTTTCTGCGCTTTGTGTGCTTTGCCATGTGAAATATTTGACAATGCGACAAAGCGCCTTGCGCTCGCTTTCATAAATTTCTGGCAAGTTTCGAATATTTACACGTTTCAATTTGTTGAGCTTTTTGTTTTTGGCAAAAATGCGTTGACAGGTGAATAACCCGCGGTGACAAGAACAGACACTACTAAGCACATACCCATATATCTCCATAAGGGATGTGTGTTATTGCATCCCTGCAGTAAAACCCACTAGTAGGAAGCCGAACTGGTATTTTTAGGCCTTGGTGTCGCACGCAATGACAAATGCCAGATTTTGTTTAGAAGTACACCAGCTTCACACTAGTTTAAAATAGAAAAATTCTACTTTGTTATGGAAACTGTGGGTATTGGTGCCCCAGGGTCGCCCAATTTAACCTTATGAAGCCAAAATAAATCCATAATAGATATTGCTCGGTGAATTAACAAGAAACTTATCAAAGCCATTATTATAATATACTATATAACTCACTCATCTCGGTACATCGTCCTACAATTGTTATAAATCTGATCTGTTTCGACAGATTCGATTTCAGCCGGCAAATTTTAGCAGTAAAATTGTAATTATTTTCCCTGATAAGATTGGTGCAGGAGTGTTTTGGTCGGGCAACTGGTTGTGTAACTGTAACTGAGCTCTGCCATATTGGGTGTGTGCTAAAACATTCTCTGCTGCTCTTGTAACCGCATAAGACAGGAAATACATTATGAAGTATGAAACATTAATCAAACTCCTCTGGAAATTCACCTAACCTGTATAAGCGTGTGTAACTTTCACTAAAATGTTTAATTATTTCACATGAAAGTGCTTAACAGAGTCAGAGACCGAGTTTCACAAATAAGGATTTACACTTTATTTACTTCATAAGTCGGCAAACAAAAGTTCTCATTTATTTAAAGAGTTTAGAGTTTAGTGGTGGGGAAAACCAAAACAAATTTTGGAAATTTTGACATTGAAAAGGAAATTACACAGAATTGCAGATATGAAAAAAGCCGTGAAGGGCGGTTATGGCATAGTCTCTCTTGCCAACCGACTTCAAAAATACACAGTTTCGAGAAAAGCGCGTTTAAAGGCGGCGCGCTTAGCCTAGCTAGCCTCTAGCGCACAAGTTCTCAAGGCTGTCTCCGAAACTATTACTAGGTCAACTTGAAAATTTAGGACAATATTCTAGAAGAATTTAAAAAGACAATAAAAAAATATATTTTTTTGAAACCCGTAAACCCATGTAACCCTCTAAACGAATATGTAGGTTTGAAGCCTCGAATGGTGTTTAGATAACTTTAATCCATCGCTTGCATAGTCGAAAGACCCCACAGAGTTCAAATTCGTTAAGCATGTCGAGTAACGGGTACGGTCGAAATGAAAAGTTTAGGCTGTTGCAAACAAACTCGAAGTCAGTGGTTTCAAGTCAGACGTGTGAATGATATTTTAATGAAAATAAACCTTGCGTTCGGTTATTATATATTTTTTGGCAATGGTTTCCTCAGAACTTAGTTCATACCAAGAAAGAAATAAAGAAATACTGAGTTTAGCTTTTAGCTCTTTGATGTCACAGCGGTTGCGATTCTCCGGCTAATCCCCCTTTCGAATGTCCGGACTACAGCACAGGCTCCTTTAACCAATTGTTGCCTCTTTGTTCTTTCTCCCGTTTCCCCTCCCTTTTTTCGTTCTGTAAATGGAGGGTAGAGATGAAACCGCAGAAAAGGATTTAAATTCCTGTTACGAAGAGCACTTTTCGCTTTGGTTGGCCACACAAGCCGACGGATGAAATTCTCCAAAGCAACCGCGGATGTGGTTGCGCGCCCAAACATAGTTTATCCAGGTGCAACCCTTCCTCATGACTGCCTCCGTGCCTCCTGCAGCATTATGTTGATAATTTTTAATGAGCACACTAAAGAGTGAAAACTTAGCGTGTTAATGAAATTGAAAATGTTCCCGCATTTATTTAACATCGACACACTTTCGTCTCTGATGTTATTATTGTTTTTGTTTCTGAAGGAACATAAGCGAAGGCAGTCGAAAACTGAAAGTCTGTAGACAATCACATTAGACTAACGATGTTTTTGGAAAAGTACTAATTGCGAAACCGCAACAGCCGACGCACACAAGCCGAGGCACACATGCGTGAATGCCGATTACCCATACACACACGCTCAGACGCAGGCACACGCTCACGTGCAGGCGAATAGTTCGCTCGTGCTTATGTAAATGTCTCAAGTCGGCTTTTGCGACGTCTCCACATGTACACGCATAGCCACGTGTGTGTGTGTGGTGGTAAGGTGACAAGTGCGGGGGTCGCTGTGCTGCGGATATTGGGAATGCAGTGGAAGTGTTAAAAACAATGGAAATTATTTTATTATACTTATTGTGTCTTCCACGCCGACTATGCGTTGAGGAATTCTAATTGAAATTCCACTGCGACAGCGGCAACTGACTCGCTGTCACGTCTCTCCCCATTTGAATGAAAGACCGTTATTCGAATAGTGACTAATGGGGGTGTGCATAGCTCGGTTAAAGCGATGGGGCCCACAGGCTGTGCGGAAAGGGAGCAGACCAATGTGTTAAAGGCAACAAGTAAAGAAAAGAAAAGTACACGCACCCAGTATCGACTTTTCATGTACTCTTTAGAGTAAATCGATAGACTCTTTGGAAAAACTTCATTTATTAATACTTCACTTTTATCTTGGTGACTAAGCGACATTTCCTTTCATTTTTTGGGGACTGAAGTAGATAAGTGTCTTGAAAGACTGAAAGAATTGTGCCTCCACTATCACCTTGTAGCAGAAGAAAGCAGAGGATAAGGCTTTGTAACTTTAAAAACCTTGCTTTATTCCAAGAGTGCTTCGAAAGAAAAGAGTCAGTTTTCCTCCTCTTTTTATAGTATTTATTTCCCGTTAGCTTCATTACTGAACACATACCATATAACCTAGAATACAATTCAAAATAAAATGCCTTCAAAAATGTGTTGTCTTCAATGCTTTCATAGGCTTCTAGAACGTAGCCAAGCAAAGGTACGATTTTCTGTTATGGAGACCTGTAGCAGTGGGGTAAACAAAAATCAATGTGTGTATAAAGCCCCTGTTCAACAATTTCCGACCCTCGATGTGCTGCACTGCGATCGCATTTATTGCTATGATTCGACGAAGCTTTCCAGTTACGGTTTCTGAACCTTTCATTCAATTTTCTACGGTCTTTGATGAGGTAACGGGTTTAAATTAGGAATCATTGGACACATGGTTTGATGAGTCGGAAGAGTTCTACAAAAGTCAGCCTTTTTTGTTTCGAAAACGAAACTTCCGTATAGAAATATCCCAATATGCTTCTACTTTATGGTGATTCGGGATTAAAGACTCCGCGCAGAAGCGCGAGGCATTTGCTTGGTGAATGGGAATAATTTTGTAACGAAATGAACGACATTACCGATTATGCTGGCACATATGGACTTTTATGTAGTCGATTTTACTATCTGCTTCCCCCTCCATTTTTGCTTTTCATTTTGCTTATGAAATTTCTATTTTAATGTTGCTGCTCAAGTGTCTTGCGGTGCTTGGATTTGGAATTTTATGACATGAGCTCATACATTTATGGCATATGTGCTGATTTTGGCTTGTATTGTTCTCTGTTTTGTGGTCTATTTATTTTTATGCGATTTGTCGAAATTTTTTTTCATTCTTTCTATTTATTTTTATTTGTCGTTTTTTCATTCACACGCGAGCTCACTGCTCCAGCATCGGCGTGTTCACACTAAAAGCACTAAAAATTTGCATTTAAGCAATAACAAGCATATGCTTCCACTCGGATGGCTCGGTACAGAGGCCCATTACTGCGCTGCCATCTAAATACACACGAGCTCATGCCGACTGCACATGAACCCATATTAAGTAAGTATGTATGGAAAGTAAACTTAGTTGCGGAATTTCGCTTTTTCGGCGTTAATGAATTGAATGGCTCATGAATTCGGCAACTTTATGATACTAGAGCATAGCGACTCGTTATTCCCGTTATAACGGTCACGCTCACTGCAGCGCCTGCAACGGCGAAGCCAGCACCACCTCCAACGGCAGTGGCAGCAATTACGATTCCCCAAGGACATTTTACAGCCACGTTTGACATTTCATTATGTTAAAACTCACTAAACGGCAAATATGTAAAACAACACGCCGCATAATCGTAAAGACATCGTTTTTCATTCTCGCTCGTTTCTTTCGACACTCACTCGCACTTTTTCTGCTGAAAACGTGCGGTGTTGTTGTATTTGTTGCATTTGGTGTAGTATTTTTGCGGTGTTGGGCGAAGAATGTCCTCGCCGCACCTTTGTCACATATTTTGCTGTAACCATTTGCGGCACTCGGAGCGATAAAGCGCAAGCACTGGCGTTTGAGCGCTTGTGTGTGTGTGTGTGGTTGAGGAGCGGTTGACTGTTAGTTCAATAATATCAAATTGCAATTTTCCCTTTACCATTTATTGCTTCGCATTTGCTGTTGTTGTTTGCTGTTTGCTTTCAGAACTCTCCTGCCACCGAGAGGCAAGGGTAGGTGGGTGGCGAGTGTCCTCAGTGTCCCGTATCAGCAGTAACAGCATTAGGAAAATCAAAACGATCTCATTATTTTTCGAAAAGATATCATATTTTTCGCTCTTATGACTCTGTTATGCTGTTATTGCGCCGCACCCCGTGTTGTCATAAACAATATGTGTGCGTGCCTCCGCGCTGGCTGGCTGGCTTCCCCGGAGGCGTGTGTAAGTGATCGGCTACAAGCGTAGTGCGTTGTGCGATGTGCTCCACAGCCTCACACACAAACCCACACATCTAGAAATTGCGCTGGATGGCTACATAAACACAACTCACACATTCATGCCGTTGCCAGTGGCGGAAACTTGAGACCAGTGAACGGTGGGCTGACGTCAAACTGGTTGTTGCATTCTAGAATTATTAAGAAACGCTAACTTTTTAGCCACTCTCAAATAAAATACCGACTTATAGGTGAACGTACGCACACACATACGCACATCTGTCAATTCGGGAGTTCGGCTTGGAAAAGAGCTAAGAAGATGACGAGGTAGGGAAATCCGAGAAATGGACCAGCGCGACCGATGAAAGCGATTGCTGAGCGCCAACCAAGCGAAAGCCAACAACTTTGCATCGATGATTGCTTCACTGGTTTACACTGAGGATTATTATTGTAAGGAGAAGATGAGACACTGCCACATTTTTCTTATTCGGACCAACGAATGAAGCTGCTCGCTACTCTTTCTCCGCTGTTGCTAGTTCCCAGCTCACCTGGAATACCTCAACGGCATCCGCGAACTCGGTGGATTTCAAATTTGACATTGTTTTGGTGCTGGAGCTATAGCATAAAGGTGCTTAATTTTTGCAGTGTAGTCGAACACGCGGTGATGTCGATTCTGCCGAACATTGACAATGAAATTTCCATAATCTAATATTGCGCAGTTATAAGCCTTCAAATGACGCCCCTGGGGAGTTCGACTCCAGCAGTCCACTTACCGCCAGCAACCAGTCTGCAACAATAACTATTTGTCTCTGCTACCTCTACTGTTGCCGGCAATCGACGTCGTCTTTGTCATTTATTACCCGCCGGTGTGGCAACTCTCAGCTTGTAATGCACACTTCATGACGCGTGTGTTCTTCTACGAGTATCTTCCGCTTCGGTCGTAGGTGCGGGAGTAGGTGAGTGGGCGTAGGTGTGCATGTGTCATTTGGTATATTTGCTGTCACATGAGGAAACTTGTAGCTTTTCGCACTGACGTTTTGCGGCAAGGCGTGAAATAAGAATTTTCGTATTCTGCAGCCGTTCCGTTCCCTTCCACTTCCCGCTTTTCGTTGGCCGTATGCGCTGTTTGCGTTGTTGTTGTTGGCTTGGGATCGCTTTTGGATGTGAATGGAAATCTGAATTAAATCAACATGACGCTCTCCAGACGTATGCATTGGGAATTCTCGGCGCTTTCAGGCAGCGCCTTAACTTTGCTGCGAACGCAACAGCGCGCAGACTGTCTTGCCGCACTGCGGCTGCCACAACCACAATCAACGGCGCGTATCGCCGAGCGCAGTAGTTTCCAGCGCTCGGATATTTGTGAAGGCATGTGTGTGTGGCCCGTGTGGCAAGTTGTTTGTCAATGGACTATTTTGATTTTGCGTAAACGTGTGTCTGCCTCAATCTGTTGCGGCTATGTGTGCTGGATGATGGTGTGTGCGTGGCAGTGGCATGCAATTCGCCACAGCCTCTTTTACATATGTGTGGGAGGAGGAACAACGCAACGGGGGTGGATGTGTCAGCGGAGGGGTATGCAAACCACTTCTTCAATTCCTGTTGGACCGGGTAATCACATGAAAGCCAGTGTGGGATACGCACGTCAGGCAGTCAGTCATCATCGAACAGTAGTCGCGGCGTGATGGACGCCACAACTGAAGTGAATGGTAAAGGGCCTCCCCTCTCTGTGCAGACGCAAATTTATGCAGGCAAAAGTCTATTAGATTTCTAATTTGTTTATATACATCTGTTCAAAGAAAAAATAGTAATATGATTATTCAAATAGTTTCTTTTATTTGTTTTCTTATTCGAGCTTGGCACCGCCTGTAGCGAAAGTGATCCGTTACAGTAGCTACACCCATCTTGAAAGTGAGTGGGATGCTGTCGAACCCTGAAGTTCTTTATTAATTCCTAATTGGCAACCACGGAGAAACATTTTTGGTTTCAATGTTTAACGTTGCCATATTTATTAAAATCATTAATATATTCAGCTTTCCACACAAACACATCTAATTAAAACCACCAAATACAGGTGTCGACGAGCACCCACATGTGGGCCCCAAATAAATTGCATAATCTACAAACAAATGCAGAAGTAGATATAAGTTAGGGCGATCCTTTCAAACCGTTGGTATTGGTGGTAGCTGAGCCCACCGAGAGAAGTTGTAAGCTGGATCTAGTTTCTCCTGCTTGTTGTATGTTGTTACGCAATTATAAGCGTATTTGAAGGACATCAGCTTGCAAGTAGAGTAAGATTTCTTCAATTATGACCACAAAGCAATTGCAAGCGGATCTGGAGGAGCATGTTTGTTCTTATATTTGCTGTCACCTGTGTGACCCATATGTATAATGTGTTGTTCATTATTTTTGCTTTACCTATAGTAAAACTCATCTGGATGGAACCCAAAGAACTTACACGTTCTCTCTTTTTTAAGGCTTTAAAAAGTTTAAATATTCTCCTTTTTTAAAACATCGTTTTGTTTATTTACAGCACTCACGTATCCATATTGCCTTAGAATTTGATTAGACGGCTTTGAGCGATCGACATTCAGTATGACAAAGCTTTAAGTGATTTTGTTATAAACTCAACAATTATAACATTTAGTCCTCAGAGATTTCGTCTTCCGTATTTCCGTGTAAGCAAGTTTGGTCACTTCTTACACATTTTGAAGTGACAAAATTGAGATAAATTGTCGAAACCAATTGAATCGTCGATTTTTAAGACGCACCCTAATATACATACGTACATACTTGTTGTAGGAAAAGTCCTAATTGCGCTCGTTGCTTTTTAAGTGCGCCGAGAAGCTCTAAAGTTAATGAATAGCAAAATTATGTTGATGACTGCCGACAGCTCATTTCTTATGGGCCGCGCTGCCAAAAACCATAGCGGATTGAAAGGTAATTTTTGGAAAACGCCTGCCACTCCTGCACCGCCAGCAATATTAATTGCATTCGAAAACTCCACTTATAAATCAATTACGAACTTGAAGTGCGGAAAGATGAGCTAGAGGCAACGGGGGACGCTGCGACGCTGTGCCGTGCACCTGCTGGGCTGGCGAGGAATTAACGAGGCGAGCTCCCATGTTGCTGAGCCGCCGAGCTGCTAAGCTGCCGAGCTGTGTTAAGCATTACCCAAGAATGCGGGTTGAAAGCGATGGAGGACACACAAGTGTATATAGAAATATTCGGCTTTCGATTGATTGTTTGTGTGTGTGGGTGTGTTTACATGTGTACATAAATTTCATTTTACATTCAATTAATTTAATTTCAACACCATTAAGTAGTCGAGTTGGAATCATTGGCAACACTGCCTATGTTGCCGGCAGCGCCCAGCGCAATCCTAAATCTAACTTTTTCACACCAACAAAATAGGCACTAAAACTTAGAAGGCACCGAATCGATTCGCATAGCCACACACAAAAGAACTAATTGATTTATGTCTGTATATATGAACCAGAGTAAATATTATGTATGTGTGCTGCAAAGCTAAGTGTGTGAAGAGGAAGAACAATGGCAACAATTGCTACAACATCTGGAAGGCATTATTCTCTCAATACGGAAAGGCGAGTTAATATAATTAGAGAAGAATAAAGTTTGGAATTTTAATTAAGGTATAGCTCCACTCACACACACACACACACAGCTGGAGGTAAATAAAGCAAACTCCTCCGCACGTGTGCGGGGCAAATCCGTGCTTTGGTTGACGTTAGAGTAGACTTGTTAGATACACATCGGGAATTGTGGTTTTCATGCAGGCCATGGACTTGTCATTATTAGTGAAACACTATTCAAATGAACAAAATCTTAAATTAAGGAAGAACAAAGTGAGCATCTAGGTATTTTGGACTTTGACTATTTTCTACACTCGGCTCCAATTCAGTATTATACAAAATTTTCTGCCAGAAATACAATTGAAGATTGGACTTTGAATACAAAAGGCATCCCAGGAACACATTCTCCATTGGAATCTTTTCCTCACGGAGTGAAAGTCTGCGGTTAACTTGAGCTCACCGAAAATCATATTGAATCCATATTGTATCCACTTGGAGGGAGATTTGGTGATACCGTTATTCATAAGAACTTTTGATTTTGTCTACTTTCACACTCAACTTGAAAAAGGCACAAAAACATTAAACAATTTTGGAATTAGTAAACCGAATTGCGCTGAAAAATGCTCCATACGCTCGTCATTTGTGGCTTTGGCGGCCGCAGCTTCAGAACAATGCACAGCTTCTTTGCAGGTGGTATGCTGGCGAAAGGCTTCAAATGCCAACAATACAATTACACAGATATACACCGTTTGCTGCCTATGCGTCTAACATTCCCAGTAGAGTGTCCGTTTTCGTTGTGAACGGACCGGCTCTTCATTAGGTCTCGGCTAGTGCGGCAGTGGAATTGTATTTTCCCACTCTAGTCTCGACGCACTGCAATCCCATTCGATGGGTTCATTGTTTGCGGACAATGAAATTGAATGGAAATGCGCTCCGTCGCGTGATTCGCATATTCCGACCAGTTTGGTGGGGGTCAAAATTGGCAAAATCGCATTTTCTTTTTTCTCCTTTCGTTGGTGGGGAGGCTTGTAACATCAACGTCTCTAGTTTTGGCGTGTGCCATGAGAGATCGGCGGAGTTTGCTGTATGGACGGTCAAATGAATTTCATGGTATTTCGAGTTGCTCGTAGCATTTAAAGCCATTTTATTGGCTGTGATGGAAACTATAGAAGTAATTTGTATTGGCTTTTTTAATTAAACATTACCACACTCGGCGCGGGTCGAAGTTGAAGTGGCGATTAGGCGGAATGTTTCCGATTGTGGCCTAGATTAACTATACGATGGTTCCCATATCAAATAAGTACGTACTGAGATACATCGATTATATTTCGAGAGATGCCCCGTATATCTTATTCAACTCCGAGCCAGGCAGCCTATATGTTACGGATCTTATTGGTAGATGTACGTAAAGCATTTGCCTTGTGTTGCTCTTATCAATGCTCTGTCGCATAATTTGTCATTTGTCACTTTTAAAGTGGCTGCCATAATTGCAAACAGGCGGTGAGTTGGTGGGTCCGTGTTGGTGACTACATAGGTCAACTCAAGGTGCTCGTATCCAAGGGAACCGTTGAAATAACGCCGGCATTGTAAACAGTGATGGCGCAGATAATCTCCTTGATGCATACTTTAAGGCGCGTCTAATGACATTTTTTATTTAAATAAATGCGCGCCATTTTCTACTTGGACCAGCAGCGGCTTCCTCTGCCTAAGGATATTCACAAGTGATTGTGCGAGTGTGTGCGTGAGTCAGCTCGCGTTTCAAATTTCGTTGTCGCTGTGGCATTGCAATAGTTGGGAGGTTGCTTGTTTTCGTTATCATAACAAATCCATACTTTTCCTCTTATGAATTTATAATTTGGCCGAAACGGCTTCTCGTTCTCGTTCACTCGTTGAGGGCTCGACGATGCTGGCTGCCGTTCAGGACTCGCATTGTCTTTGCTTCTTCGAATTTATTCTTTAAGCTCCAAAGCAGAATTGTTGCTTGTTTGGGACATTTTGCTTTTGTTTCGCTGCGTGCCTGACAATGCAGCGATTACCGACTAAGCCTATAAAGTTTTTCAACTTCGCCCATTCCAGGGCTGAGTTTTTTCTACGCCTGCTGCAGTGATTACAAATAGCTCCGGCATTTCTTTCAACCTCACTGCGCAGCCCTGCCAATGCCCTGCCGTTGGCCTTAAACTAGCATTTAAATGCATTGAATGCTTTATACGACAAACACACACACACGCACTTAGAATACTTAGGCTGGAATATGTATAACGAAGTGCGCGCGATGGAACGACAGGGCTTCTTCATTGTTTTCGTATGCTGGCAACGTTCTGGTGATGAGCACATTTAACTGATCCTAAATGGTTTTTTAACGGCACATTTAATCCATAAATATGCTTGCGAGGTCGCTGCTCGTGCCTCCAGTATCGTTCGTATTCCGCGTTCGGCTTCGCGTTCTTCGCGTAATTCAGTTGCGAAGGTCTTCGGGACCGCGCACCGCAGACGGCGTTGAGTTGAACTGCCAAGCATATGTGGAATCGGTATTTGTCTTCATTTGAGCTTGAGCTTTAACGGCTGTTTTAAACAAAGTTGGCCTTTATGAGTTTTATTGTGAGCATACTTTCCGCTGCTTGCAACTTTGCACATCCCAACTGCATAACTTCGTAATGGGCTGAGCTCATATTTGAGCCATAAACTTTTGAATAGAAATGAAGCCTGTGAAAAAATAGACATTGCCTATTTTATATAAACACATTTGCTTGAGCCAAATGGTTGATAATCGACTGGTTTTCCGACGGCAGCCAGAGCACTAGTCTGTTTAAAATGACATTAAATATATTTATTATATGAAAGCACTAAAATTGCTGTGATTTTGAATATATAATCATCGATAATTTAGAAACAGACGAATCGAATAAACAGCGAAAGGCATTAAAGAGTTGAAAAGGGTTGCTAGTCCCGTATTAACATCGTAAGGGTCTGACGGTTCTGTTGTGTCGGCTGAGGGGTGCTAATTACTCACCACGGTCATGAGGACTATACCGAAATTGCTCAATCTTAGTTCGAGAAGATGGTTGAGCTTTTGGCGTCAATTCTTTGAAAGCTACACTCACAGCCATCACTAAAAACAAATACCGAGGACTAGGGAAACTTTTCTAAATATATATTGGAATTTTCCTTCATTAAGCATTATGCCCTAGGTATCTAAAGCTGATTGAGAAGACATTACCATTACCAAGTTTCGCTTTTTGGGCGTTGCATAGACTGCTAAGAAAAGGTTTAAACTTCTCTGAACATGAACACAATCTCTCTTTGATCCCAGACATCGGACTACTGAAGCAAAACTTTACGGGATCTCTACTTTTCAAAAGCCTAGGCGCAAGCTTGTCTATAAGTAGTGGTGGAGGTCAGATAGGAATGGAAAGGGATGTGGCTAACTGCGATTGTAAGTGATGCGTGGAGACGCAACAGCTGTGGCGAGCAAAGAAGCGTAAATGACCAAAGCACTTAGGGCGAATTTCAACATTTCCACACACAATTTGCCTGTGTATGTGGTTTGATGAGGGCATTAGGTACACACATGTGTGTATGTGTATGTGTTGGATATCATGTAATTCGGAATAAGTATATTTACATGTGTGGGATGTAGCGCATTCAAATTAGTGCAAGTGCCGCAAGGGTGTTGTGTGTGTATAGATAAGAAGGAATATCTAAACACTCTGTCCCTACTCCCACCCAAGGTGCTTTCCATTTCTTCGCTTCTTCGCGTCATGTGCCTGCTGTGCATTTGTCGCCCATTTGTCGAGTGCTTTTTCATTTCACGCTTAAATTAAGACATTTGCCACAATCGATGTCCCATCTATGTGCCGCATGGCGGTTCAATAGCTCTAGGAAGTCGTTGCTGCTTTCTTTATTTGCTTCTACTCGCACTTATGGAACGAAGGATGTTCGTATTTGCGAAATGGTATTTTGGCGGCATTATATGAGGCGAAGAAACCGCAGTGGGTCCGAAGGGGTAGCCAGCCGGTAATGGTGAAATATGGTGGAAGTAAATTTGCGCTTAAGTGCATTTAATTTATTGGCAGCGGTGCCCAAACGAGTGCGGTCCTTGGAATACTTTTTGTCTCATAAGTCATAATAGAAACTGAATTGAAAAACTCTGCCTAACATACCGGAGTTCGAAAGTAATTTTCGCTTATTTACAGTAATTGGCGGCATGTCGATTACTTTCTCGGGGTAATCGGGGCTTGCAATGAAAGTTTAATTGTGAAATGTGGCGCAAACGGGAGTTCTGCGCACCCTGCTGCCACACACCAACACCCGCACACACACACACCCGACCGCCTCTATTGTTGTGGTGCTCTATAAACACCGCAACAGCGGACCGACGCCAATCTGAGCATTAAGCCTGACCGTTCGACAGGAGGACGCAGAAGAACGCAGGAGAATCGATACTGCAAAACCAACAGAGTAAAAGGAAGCGAGCAAACGATCTCGTATGTTGTCTGATAGTTTGTGTTGTCGTGGAACGTGCTGCAGCAAATGTTTGCCGAGCTTAACTTGAGTGTTAAACACAAGCAGCTGTCGCGTTGTCTGGCCGCCCGCCTGTTCGTGCGGTTTCTTCCATGCTCCGGCGTCGGCCGCCTTGTCGCTAGTTGTGGTGTGGCAATTTGGCGTGGCATGTTGCACGCAGTAAGTTCTTCCGTAACGGCCTTCTCTTACACACTCGCACACACACACATCCGCGCACATTCATTGGCAATTGGACGACATTCTTTATTGTAGCCAGCAACAACAACGAGGCAAACAGGGTCTGTGCAGAATGGTGGAATGGCTGCTTGTTGGCCAGTTGGGCGATTTCCTTCCGATATATTTTCGCTTTCGACAAAGTGCTCGCCGTCGCCATTGTTTTTGCTGCAGCTTTCAGCCGTATTAGTTCGACAAGTGCTCTTGCTTGTTGCTTTTTTTGTAAGCTGCGCCGCACCAAAGTTTACTTAAAAGCAATTTGAGTTATCGAGCCGTTGCCATGTTTATGGATTTTTTATCCCCACACCAACGCGGCACATCATACCCTGGCTGTGCGGCTCCAAAGCCGCAGACTTTACAGCCTTCGTCCTTGTTGTTTCCTTTTTGGAGTTGTTGCGCCAAAAGCTGTGAACTTTTAACTGCATTAAAAAAGCCGGGTGCTGCGTTGTCTTAACCTCGAAACGGCTGGTTTGACAAATTTCGCTATAAATAAGAAAATAGTGGCTTTCGCCACATTTCCTTGCACTCTCGCATTCTCATTTCAAGTCAAGTTTGCTTTGGCCCTATGTGTTTCCATTCGGCGTTTGTCAGTCGCTCGCGTCGCGGCGTTCTTGTGCTCGCCACAACTTGCCGTGCAACACAATCAAGTACAGTTAATGGAAAGCATCTCGGGCATTTCTGCAAATAGAAAATTGATAATTAATTATTAATGCAATGCTCGATTTCATTCATGCTTCCCTGATCATTGACTCTCGACTATCGACTCTCATCGAGTGCTTGTGGATGATTGCCTCGTTGCTGTTTGTATTATTTATTTACATTTGGTATTCGATTTTAATTTAATTTTGATGTTATACACTTGGCTCAGTTGTATCAACACGTCCTTAATATTCTTAACAGGTTTCGCAAAGAATATTTGTTGATTACTTCCATTATTAAAAGCGCCACAGAATGCAGAGAAGGCGCCGAGATTTGTGATTTGAAATTACGAAAATTCCTTTGACACATGCAATTACTTAGGCCAACAGGATAGGCATCAGCCTGGCGCAACGCAATTCGAAATTCAACATGGTCCGGAGCTGGGCATTCATGGCTTTCTCAGCATTCGTCTTATCAACGCTTGAGTATCTCTTGCATTTTTAAATTAAGTGCGTGTGTGTATGTGTGTGGTCTTCGTGTTCGACCTTATCGGCTTTCAATTAAATTTGCTGAGATCAATTTAGGCTGCCGCTGTGGCAAGTACTTTCACTGCTCGAGTAGTCAGCAAGTGCGTAAATGCGACCTCGGTGTGTGCTTGGCTGGCTTGGCTGTGATGCTTTGTTTGCCCACCTAATTGGTTGATATTAATTCATTTATAATTAAGATGTAACAATTGAATAGTTCGAGGTGGTCGTGCTCTGGGGGGCGGCGGGGAGCTCATGGGCGCCGGGAAGTGGCAGAAGGTGAGCGGGCTCATGCAGTCGGAATCGGATTTCCATTCCGAGAAACTATTAGTAACCGCAACATTCCTAAGATGCATTTGAAGATTTGCTCTGGTATCGCAATGAAGTGAGAGCACACTCGCATATGCGGCTTGTAGCTTATGCACATGTGTGAGAGTGTGCATTAATAATGCCGGAGCAGTAGCCGTAAGTAATCAAGTGCGTAGTTCTGTGGAAAATGAAATTCACATTTCCTTTTAATTTACTTAAGTTGAAGATATCTCTCAAAGATAGCTGGAGCACTCGTACGTATGCACAAGACTATTTGCGCTTGGTATCTCGGTGTATATTGCGCTTGTGTGTGTGCGTGCCACATGCAGAGCCATCTTCGAGCTGGCCTGACAAAGGAGCGCTCTGTGACATACGCAGTATTGCCTGCGATTCCAATCGAATGGATCCTAATGAAATTAGCAAGACACAGAGCCACAAACACAAGCGCGTGCATTTGCTGAAGGACGCGTGTATGTATGAGTGTGTGTGTGGGTGTGTTAGACATTCCTTAGTGCATTTCGATAAACAGTTATCAACGCTTTACATTGCTGCAGTGCATTGGACACCGGCACACCCGGTTATGTGCGTCAAAGCAGTTTGCATGGCAACCAGGCGTCCTCGCTGCCCTCTCCGCCGCTTGGTACGGAGCATAAATTCACGATTCACCTGCGTGTTGTTTACGGTGTTTGCTGGTTGTGCAAGTGCTCAGCAGCCCGAGTAGCGGCAGTGACGCGTATCCATTGGATACATTTGTTGCCCTTCCGCCTTCCGAATGCCGATTACAGCGCCCTTGCCACACTCATCCGAGCCCCTGGTACTATGGTGCCGTTGCCGTTGCTATTTGCCGTTGGCTCTTTGTGAATTGGCATTTCATATTTCATATTTTGCGAAATGACATGGGCCCCCGTGGGTTGTCGCTTCTTCCGAGAGGGGAGGGGCAATAATTTCACTCATTTGGCCCTCTTAAATGGTAGCTGAATTAAGTACCCACTTAAGTGCTTGCCAGCATGTGTGCTTGCCTCTCACACGAATTGCTTGCTTGCCTTCACTGGGCTTTTGCATTTGCAGTAATAAGCTATTAGTTCTTGCTCAATTATCGGAGCAATGAAGTGCCAATTACAATTCTCGATTTGGCGGTTCGAAAGCCTGAGAATTACACAGATATGAGCTGGAAACCGACCGCAGTATCGAAATCTATTTTCTTCAGCTCCCCGAAATTAGAAAATAATATTTTTTTTAATTTTTATTTTATTTTGCACGAGGGGTAAGCCCTTACTTACGTTTTCAGAAAGGACTCTGGCGGACTAATTCCGATCACCCTTCGTTGAGGGAGCTTTCAACCACCTTGTGGACCAGCCTAGTGCTTTTACTGCTGCTAGAAGGATTTCGAACCCGACGCGGTCGCTCTCAACTCTTGAAGGCTTCTCCGAAATAAAAAGGTTTGTATGTGGACGCGTTGAAATTAGGGGCTCGGCTGGGCTCCCCATGATATGCACGCCACAATGACCCACTTAGTTTTGAACTGTTGACCATCCAGCCTTTGCTCTTTTATTTAAGCCCCGCTGTTCATTTGCGCATATTTGTTTTGCTGCTAAAATATGTCGCCTATTGTGTTGCTGTTATTATGTCTATTTATGAATAGTTTGTTTGAATTTATAATTGCGTGCAACAAAAGCAAATGTGATTTTGCTCAGTGCGTGGAAACTCGAAAATAATTTAGATGAACTCGCGGCGTCTGCTGTTTGTGACTTCGAAACTCCGATAAATGCACTCAAAATTATTCAAAAAAGCAAAAAAAAGCGAAAAAAACAAAAACAAAGACAAGTGTGGCATAATAGACAACAACACCTCCGCACAGCGTAACGCCACTCTGCAGCAATTAACAATTAATTATTTAAATTAAATGACAATTTACGCTTTTTCATGATTTCGGTTTGAAATTTATGGCGTAATGCCTTTTGCATTTGCCGGGAGCAGTTGTTGTGTTTGTTTTCCTGATGTTTGCCACAACTACAACAGCTGAAAGAGCTGTAGCTGCAGTCGCAGTCGCAGTCGCAGTATCATTTGCCGCGGCAGTTGTGTGCTTTTCAGTTTCAGTGTTTTTGTTTAATGATATAAAATGACAAAAATTAAATAAATTACCAATTCACACAAGGCAGTCACGTGTTAATATTTTAAATCATAAATAATATCAATTGCAATCAAGCGAGCCGCTGCTCGTGCAACACTGCAACACTGCAGTGAGCGTGAGTGTTGGCGCCTGCGGCGGGGCGCGCGATGCAAGTCAAGTGGCGGCGCCGCGGTCGGGGGGAATGGGGTTGCTGGGGCGGTCGCCCATGGAAACGGTGGATACAAGCGTTTGCGTGGGAAATGTGGCGAAAAGAGAGACAACGAAATCATATCTGCGCACTGTTGCACATAAATTAGCCGTGTAACAATATGTGCAGCATGCAACGCGCGCTGATAACCCGACAAGAGCCACCGGCGTTCCGCTGCCCGCTGCTCGCCGTTGCGCGCATTATTGGCGTCGAGGCGGCGGACTGTCAAACATGTCGAATGGAAAAATGTCCGACTCATTTGTTTGCAATCTCTCTGTTTAATTTACACATTTGCGACTCGCCGGTGAGTGTGAGTGTGTGTTGCGCTGCCACATCGATGACTGTCAATGTTTGTTAACAAACACTTGATGCATGTATAGGTGGTTTTTGCTATTGTTTACCTGGACTTGTTTATCCGCGTTCGCAGCAAGCGGCAGTTCGGATATACACACCCACACACACTCACATACACGGGCTTACATGCATATTGTGGCAATTATCCCTAGTCTTTCTGCTCTTTTTGCATTTTGTGCCTTTAATGTGAGGCTAATTTAACAAATTTCCAAATACTGTGTTGTTGTTGTAGCTGTAGAAGCCTAAAGTCCATCAGTCTACACATAAGAGTTGTAGTTATAGTTTGCTCCTCGACTCCGGGAAAATGAGGTCACGGAAATATTTAATTCATTAGTGTATAGCGTTGTATATCAGATCTTTTTGCCAAAATTGTTCTAGGGCTATGTGCGCTCTCCTGTAATGTAGTCAGTAATCCCATCCCTTTTCCGTTTCATTTAGAACGTATTTTATTACATGCCAGAGCCTCCTTTCCCGGCATATCTTGAAGTGAATAAGACGGACTAGTCATACCTAGGTTACCGTATTCCCTAGTTGTGCAAATATCACCGATACAAATAAAGAATTATATTGCGAAGAAACCTTATTGGAAGTTAGTTGTCAGTTAATCCCCAATACCTTTAGATTTCCTGTGGAAACCGAAATTCAGTGTATTTATGCCTCTACTGGGTTTTTTTTTCTTTTTTACCTTTCAACCGGGTAAATGGAGGAAGTCAACGTTGACAGAAAAAATATTTTGTGGTTGTTGTAGCGGCAGAAAACATTCCAGAAGTAATTTCGAGGAATGGAGAAAGGATTGACAGTCCTTGGCCGAATAAAAGTGTGGGTCCGTTCCGATTACTTGAATTCAACTGTCGTGGGAGTGGGAAAACTTAGTTTTTGTACTTGTTAAGTCAAACAATCATTGTTATTACATGCGGTATTGTCACTCCTTTCGCTCTTGGAGTTCAGTCTAGTTGGTCAGCCGTCTCGAGTTTAGCACTTCTTGTGGCCCGCTCGTCTATTGAACTCATAACTTAACACTCCGAAGACATTGCAACGTTTCTACCTCCAATGATCGTTTGTGGAGTTAAATAAGGGACCCAGGTTGACCCTTAAGTACTTGCGCAAAATTTTTAAACTTCTCCCTTAAAGTTCGACTTCTCTCTCAGCCGATGAAAATCGTCCATTTCGTAATTTTCACTATTTTTGACATCCACAGAGATTGAATGAAGGGCACTTCGAACTGATTGATACAGATGGCCGTACCCAATGTTCGGTGGTAACACTTCAATGCAAAATTGTTGCTTCCTCAGCTAGAATTCGTTGTCAGTACAATTAACGGTGCCTTTACCAGCAAACTCGCAAACACCCCAATTATTCCCTCAGCTCGCACGCTGAATGCAGTTCATTCATTGGATGAGCTTTGTATAGAATTTAGGCGGAACGCACCAAATTAGTTTATCCTTAATAACAGGGATCAATTTTCCAATTTAAGTGTTTGACTCTGAGCGGCGTAAATCTAGAGTGGAACTGCATCCGAAGCAAAACAACAACGCCAAGTGTGAATATAAAAACAAGCCAACGGTTTAATTGATTTCGTGATTTAATTAAAATTACTTTTTATTTCATAGGAAAAATTGAAATTATGTCATAAATAAACACACACTGCACCGGCCCACATACACCACATACACACATGGGAGCACATGCAGCAAACAGCAAGCAGTGGCGATGGACGCGAGCGTGGAGACGCATATGGATTTTAGTGCGTGGCAAGTGCGAATGGAATATTTTATGGCGGCATATTGCGCCGGCACATCGCCGCTTTGAGCCGCCATGCAACGCTGAATGATTGGCCCTTCCCGTTGGACACTCGTCTATTTGCTTGTCCTTTTGTTAGCCGGCTCTGCCGCCCAGCTGTTCTTCGATCGTATTTATTTGCATAAGGATTTTTTAATTAAAACTAAACGAAAATATAATTGAAAACGCGATTTACAGCCAGCCGAAGTGCTGAAAAAGCGACCGAGTGCACAACAAGCGGCGCCAGCGCCATACAAATGGAAATAATTATTGTTTTTTCACATCGCATGCGTAGCTGCGGACCCCACACTCGCACACAGCAGCATAAATACACATTAGCAGGACGAGCGCATGTGTGTGTGTGTGCAAACCGCAGGAAGTAATAACCAGCTGCAGTGTTTACACGAAGGCAGCGCGCGCGTATTTGTGTGTTGCGGTTGTGGGTGCTTAAATATGCTAAGGCAGCACACACTCACGCACTCGCGGCGGAGGCCTGGCGGGCGCGTAGTCGAGCGTGAGTGCGTATTATCTCTGTGAGTGACTGATTCTCGATAGCTTTGTGTCAGTAAATTGGCCACAGCTTTTTGCCAGTTGCAATGCGTTTAAGTGGCAAATGCGCGTAGAGCTAAAAAGCGGCCAGCACTTAGCATATGCAGGCGCTGGCATGGAAATATTATAGATATATAGAATTGCTGAGCGATTGCTGTGCAAAAAGTCCCGCCACGTCATTGAGGCCACGGGGCGTATGCGCAACTTTTACGGCGAGCAGTGAACTGATTCTTGCAAATCGAATAAAAGCTGCATTATTAATGCGCGCGATGTTGGCCATCAGCGATTTGGCCAACAACAGCGATTTGGCCAACAACAACTGCTGGCCCATCCATATTCATAGAGAGTTCTATGCGGAATGCTTTCCATCCATAAATAATATGAGGCAACCATGGCATTCTTTTTCCCACCCAGTCGAGGTCAGAAATGTTTGCCGCATATCATGTAATTGATGTTCTGCGGCAACTATTTATTGTTTTTGTTTGTACAGTTATGTTCCGATAGCACTTATGGTTTATTAGCAGCGAGCGCGCCGCAAAATATGCTTTGATATCAGCCGCGCGGTAATTAATGTGAGTGGCACAGTGCTGCGCAGTCATGCTACGGCCAGCCGCCTGCTCATGCGCGCCAACATAATTCTAAATTCGTTTACGCTAGAATTCAGCGCACTATTGCCTGTGGCGTCTCTGCCGGAGTCGAGATAAGACGCTTTGGAAACGAGCCACGTGTTAGCCGCTTGCGGAATCCTTACTCAAGCTCTTAAATAAATTTATTATTCTAAAATCCGTACTTACATATACATATGTATATATGTAGCTCATTATATGGTTGCCATTACAATTTAAAATTGTGTACTTGATTCCGTAAATTCAAGTCCTTCATTGTTCCTCTGTCGTAGTCTAGGGGTTGAAAAACTATTATTGCGCTTGGGAGACCAATTAGAATTCAGGATATGAGGAACGGGGTGCAAGTGCAGTAATGAGTCTCGTTGAGAGTGAGAAAGTGAGGAAATCGGTTTAATTACACACCAAATTACAGTCAAAATATTCGAATGAGTTTTTTTTAGCTCACATGACTTTCAGACTCGCTAGAGGGTAGTTAAAGCTGACCCTTCCATGCCACGCCTTTCGCTTGGTCCAACACTTATAAGAGCCGGTACCTGTGTTCGGTGAAAGCTGATGCCAAAGAGCGGTTGAATGTTCGTTTGATGTATATGTTGGAGGCAGCGCATCTGCCTGGACGGTGACGCCATTATTGGTTGAGTTAATTTATGCACAACATTAACGTCAAAATGTTTATTATAAATTTGCTCAAATCACAAATGCAAATCAAATGTTTCCAATCAAGCAAACATGCGTGTGCATGCATCCAATAATCGGAAAATAGAGCTTCATGTGCACAAATATTTACGTGGCAACACAAACACACACGCAAGCAGGGACAGACGCCGAGCGGCAATGGCGCGCGGGGCGGCTCGGCTCGGCTCAGCCAGGTCGAAACTAAAGCGATAAAAAGTAAAACTCGAATAGCGAAAATAATTATCAGCAATCAAAATTCGCATTCACGTTCGCCGATGCTCAATTGGCAGCTTGTTTGTACTTGCAACACGACGTCGGTGGCGTGGCTGCTGCTGTTGTTTGTTGTTGTGGGTGGCGAGCGGAATACCAGTCCGCCCATGCAAAATCACTTTAATTAACAACAATTAGTAATAGATATTTCACTTTTTGCACAGAGCAACACACACTCAGAAAAGTATTGATGCGCTCGGGCTGGCAGGTGCTTGCGGCTGCTGGTGCGGGCCTGTGTGTGTTTGCATGTGCGTTGATTTGTAAACAAATGGCCATCATAAGCCGGCAACCGCAGCTTGCCGCCAGTCGCTGCACCGGCTAAAGGCCCGCATGCGAATCGAACGGTTGCCCGTCCGCCCAGGAGTCAAAAGCAGATGGGCAGATCGCTGCATTACGGCGTCGGTGCGAGTGTGGCAGAAAAAGTCACAAAGCATATTTGCGCATTTGTTGGCACTCTGAAGTCGTCGCCGCAACAATTCCCAATAATTCGAATGGAAATTTATTAACAATAATTACGGGTTATTTGGCGCTAAATACAATCAACTTGATTTCAGTTTGGCCGGCGGTTGCCTTCGACCTCTGCGGCATGCGTTGCACGTATTCAATTCCACGAAGGGTGGCGAGGTTTAATTTAAATGGAATAAACTTTTTAATACTTTTTAATACGGGCTTGCGGCCAGCAAATAGTTTTCCAATAAACTCTGCGTCAAAATGATGATGAAAGGTGTCATATTTGCTTCAATACTTTTGCTTAATAAAAAGACGACCAACACCCCAGAGCCATGGATTGCACAGTGTTTGGCGAGCGGACAAAACTCGTTCGTAATAATCGTTGATATCTTAAACGCGACTTCCGTATAGTCACAAAGCCCTAAAATCCTCGAATGCTTCTTAAGATGGATCCATTGAGAGCGTGTCCTGATTGTCCTCTGGCCAAGTTAACGATATTTTGCATCTTTTGGGCTTAGACCGGTGGATTCAGAGATGAGATATAATGAGACGCCATTCCAGTACCCGAAAGCTCTGCTCCTCTTTGAGTGAGATAACTTTTGGCGGGTACTTCGATGATTCTCAAACATTGTGCCCTGTCGTCGGAGTGGGCGAAGCGTGCCGTTCCGTAATAAAACTTTTCCCATTTATATTTGTACAATTTTATTTCCATTTATTTAGAAGAATTCTATAACAGTGTCAGCTCGCACTGACAAAGTAAGAAAAGCGGCATTTCACACCGCTGCATGTAATTCTTGACACTGGCTGCTTTCAGCAACTTTCTGCATAAGTTCGCCTCATATTAAAAGTATGTTTACGTGTGTATGTACGTATATGAATGAGGGCACATCATAATCACGAAACATAAACTAAACAACTTTTGCTATTAAAAGACTGTCCACAACCCACGCTCACCCACCTGTGCGTCACGTTGTCCATTTTGAGGGCAGCCATTTTGTTGCGGTGGAGCTGAAATATTAAGATTTGCTCGCATGAGACATGACAAGCATAACCAAAGACCGCAAGCCGCAGAAGGGGTTAAACGTATGACCACACACTTTTGGAGGGATTAGTACAAGCCCAATGAAAATTAGATAATCAACGGAGGGAATGCGGGCGGGTGGCCGGCTTACCGTTCATATGGAACTGTCAGCGGGCAGCCAGTTGAAGACCTGTCAAACTAATGACAGGGTATGAATATGAATTGAGTTCTTCGGAATTTTCGGTTGCCAGCAGCTCATAAGATAAGCAAAATGCATTAGCTTTTGTCCGTTGAAATGTTGATTAGCTGCTAACAATTCCATTGATGGTCAAGACATTTAAATGGAGTTTTGTAAATACACTTCTGTTCGGTACTCAACTCAAATATTATCCTTATCGATTTGGCAATGGTTAGTGGCTGTGCTAGCGACTTGCCGATCCTACGCTTCATAGTTAACGGTGCATATGAGTTGTGCTGGGTTTAGTCTCGCCTGTTGGAATGTGGCTGTGTAGTTGTCAAACCTGACTGACTGACGGGCTGTCGGAGGAAAGGAGACACGAGCTTTGGTAAAATATACATTTAAATTCAATTCCACGCACACACAGCCGCCTACGAATTCGAATGCCGATCTATCTCTGCTGACAAAAACAATCCCTGGCGGTTGTCGGCTTATGCACCAAAGTGCTCCGGTCGCCTGGTGGCCGGTTGCAGCAGTTGGCGTGGTAATTTATCTAACTTTAAATATTACATGACTTCGTCGGTATGTTGATATTTTCATATTTAGAAATTTTGTGCATATTTTGACATTTGCACGCACATACACACATGCAAGCACGCATCACATATGCCACACTCATACACGCACATACAGCGAGGCGCAGCTTCAGTCAGACTTGCATGCTGGTGCTGGTGGTGGTGGCCGTAGTGCCTTGCTGGGCGGCTGGCGATGCTCTGCAATTGGCGTGTCGTGCCCCTTGGCCAGCCCGACGCCCCTCAGGGCCAGAGGTCCTGCCACTGCGTTTGCTCTTTTGCCATATTTGTGTGTGCAAATTTGACAAAATTTTGATGCGGGCTCACGTAATTTCGGAAAACTTTGACATCAAAAAAGTTGACAACTCAGCAGCAGCACCAGCAGCAACACTACCGACATGCACCAGCATCCATGCTGCACACCAATATGTGTGTGCGTGTGTGAGTGTTGGGGGGCATGTGTGTTGTGCAGCAGGGCAATAATAAAAATAACAAAGCTAGCCAAAAACAACAGCAATCGTAATTTGAACTGGAAGCAGCAACAGCAACAACCACAAAGCAAGCAAAATAGACATGCAGCAACGCACACCGCCACCTTCAATGGCCGACGCAGCCGGTGTCCATGGCGGTGGGCTGCAAAGCAAGCAAGAGAAATTGACTTAATAGCTCATCAATGATTCAAACGGAAATCCTGTACGTCCGAGCGTATCCTGTACTGCTGAGCAGCGGAAGAGCATTAGCGTCTGTCCAGTCGGGCGCTGGAACAATCGGACAATCAGACCATCGGTCGGGCGTATCATCGGGTGCACAGTCCCTCGGCTGAATGCATTGTTGTACCTGCAGCCACTCACTTCGCTTGCCGTGTGCGTGACTGAGTGCCTTCTGATGTCGTGTTGTCTGTGGCTGTGTGCATGTGTGTGCGTGTGTGAGGCGGCGTGTGAGTGATTACTTGAATATGCAAGTGTCTGCTATGCTCTTTACAATACCCACACATATCCACACATGCATGTGTTTAGACAGACGCCCAAATAGAAGGCTGTGTGTGGGCCTGCAATCAAATTTGCATTTCGTTATAGGACAATTGTTGCGGTTGAACTTCACAGCCCCAAGCGCCCCTTTAGGCCTTAGCCGAGGAACTGGGAAAGAATTTAATGAAAAGGGGTCGCATTCACTAACAGCACAAGTCCCTTTCACCGACATTCCTGGACTCTGGTAAGAACCGTATACAAGGCATAGAGAATATCGGTTCCTTAAAGATATATATAAGTTACCTTCGCGGGTTGAAATAAACTGGTGCGACGCAAATATCGTTATTTTGACGATTGGCGTAATTTCGGATTGCCTTTCTCATGTACAAACGAAGAGAACATATTGCGAGTGCGACATACCATTGCTTGGTCCTCATTGGGGACGAAGTATGTGAGACATAAAGTTTTACCTGGAAGAAAGTGCCACCACACCCATTTTTCAACTTGAAAACTTATTCTTATATAGATCTACTATCTCACGCACACTATCTAATACTGTGAGGGGTTAGCATATTTAAATCTTTACCATGCCATTAAATGGAAGAACGGCTCCATAGATGCTTAGCTGAGATCAGTTCTATTTCTATTTCAAGCTTTTGAAAATATATGTGCTCATCTTCGTTTACTGGAATTTGCAGTGTTTTTCGGATATCTGACCGTACAAGTTCCATATAAACCTTCTAAGGGAGCCAGCTCGAAATCATTGAGAATCACCGATGTGATAATTTTGACATATATAATTCCACATATATCCCGATGTTTCCCCTTCCTTTTAAGGTTTATGTTTATGCCGACCGATTTTTAGTATAAAACTAGGATTAATAAGCGAGTGAAGATTAACCCAGCGCACTTGTAAGCTGATTATTGGAGAGGTCATCAGTTTATATGCCCCCTTATTAGAGAATACATTTCTTAACAGCATCTGTCTCTCAGCTCTCGACAAAGTCAAACCTCCGGCTTAAAGTGGTCTTCTAAGAGAGCTTTAAAGTTGCAATGATCTGTGCTTTCCGAGGATATCACAACGCGCAGCAAAAATAAGAGAAACGCCGTTCGACTGAGATTCAAAACTGTGAACCCTGTGTTTGTGTGTCGCACTGAAGAACTGGGTAGTGTTCGCCCTGGCGACCTGCCAAAACATCCGCATCCGGAATCGGCAAGCATTACTGTGGCAATTGGTGCAGTCCTTGGACATTGTGCTTAGCGATAAACATAAGTAAAAGATAAGCCGCAACATAAGACACGCTCAAATGGCTGACATAAGTTGCCTCGTGAATGCATGTGTCCGTCTAACCACAATGAGCTGCTTTAAAGCTTCTTTGCATGTGACACACAGGCACTTGCATTGGATGCATGCCATATCGTAGTCGTGAGTGTTTGTATGTGTGTGGCGCTATAATACTGAGGACAAGGAACATAAAATGCATTGTAAATCAATTGAAATCACAGCGTCGCTCCAGTAAGTGTCGGCCGGGCTCCGAGCCAGGTGTCTGTGTGCTTGTGCGCCAGCAATTGATGCAGAGGGGTATTACAACATCGATAATAGGCATCTAAATGCAACTTTGTTATGCAGACCCCAGTCCTTAGGCCGCACCTAGAGGCCCACATATTTACTTGTGTGGCTGTCTGTTAGTGATGAGCCATCGGACGGCCATGCATGCCGCATTGAGCAATGAAAAGGTGACAACTGAATTAAATTCCTACTTTTACCCCGTCCGTGCCTTATTTATGAATGCTTAATCACTTTGTGGCCTGAGGTATTTCAGTAATTAGAATGGTAAAATTTCATAAATTCAAATTTACCAAGATAATGCTCTGATCTCCACATGTGTGAGTGTCCATGTGTGTGTGAGTGTGGGTTTATGCCAATAATACTTAAATACTTCTGAGAAAGTCGGAGGATGAGTGCGACATTTTTGCAGACATTTAATTGTTGTCCTTCGAGTGACTGTGGAGTTATTTCGTTTTGAGGTTATGCTCTAAATTTCTTTGGGCTTAAATACGGACAGAATATCAGGACGATAACTAATTGAGCTGAAACGCATTTGCATTTTACTTGGCGACTGTTCTTGTAAATTTGATTTTCGAGCCATGAACAAGTGATGCCATATTTGTATTAAATTCCTGGATTCTTATTTGCTTCTGGATTTTTCTTTTTGTATTTCCTTGTGGCTCTCAACACTAGTTACTTTTTCAATAGAGGACGCTTAGAGCTCCTAAAAATTTTCAGTATCCTTTGTGCCCTTGTACTTAACGGTTCATACGCTGAAACCTTAAAGACCTAGGCCAGCACAATGCGTGAACTACCTATGGCCAATCCATAAACACGCATTTGACGTCCATTGCTGTTGCTTCGCTAGTTATCCTTGCTATTTAACGCATTCATTCTACATCGCTGAATGTTCTTTTTTGCCTCTACCGCTTCTTCTCCCATGGCGTGTGCCGATATGTGCTCCTTGCTTTCCATGCGTCATTGTCAGTGTTCCGTTGACGGCCTCGGATTGTTGTCACAATGAGTGAAATATAACCGAAACGTCGGCTGTCAGTGCCGGACATTGCGAATTCGTCCTCCTCTCTGCCAAGAGGGCCCTTTGCTTATGTTCGCCAACTTTCGTCGGCGCAAAGTAATCGCCGTGATTCATCAGTCGATATGGACAGAGACTAGTTCGCCTGAATATTTGCATAAGGAGCGAAAGCAAGAACAAAGCAAAAAAGAAAATGATGAATGAGTCTGGATTATGAAGTGGAAGCTATGTACGAGTGAGCATGAAGAACCGAAAGTGCGTTCCAGACGCAGATATCAGAAGCTGTCAAATTGCATCGGAAAATGCCAAATATGGAGAGTGGTATCTGGGAACTAGGCGCAGCTTAATTTAAAAGAGAAAGTAGGCGGTCTTAACTTAAGGAAGGACTGGGTGCCTTTAAACTACTGAACTGAGCGTTTAGTTTGTGTAAACCTCTGTCATAGAAGACGCGTCATTTAAAGCCTGACGCCGTGGTTCGAAGGAGAGTCGGGGTAGGTGAGTCAAATGCAATGTAACGAGCTTGATGATCCATTGTCAAATGTGAATGTATGAATAAACGTGTGTGGCGGTGGGTGCTGCGTGCGTGCGTACGTCGTTGGCCACGCGTGCCTTGATGTGCATACAAATGTGGGGCCGGTCAACCATCCAACCATCCAACCCGCTGACCGCCAATCCGCGTCTATACATTGTCGTTGTGACCGGGTTCGGCTCTGGAAGGCTAAAGGCCGAGCATGTTCCGCCGCTTGAATGGCCAAGTGCCAGCCGCAAGACACCTTCTTCTACGCCGTTCGGTAACGTCGCGCCACGAAACTCGCATCGTTCGCATTCGTCATACTTAGTACGGCCGTCAGTGTGTGCGGGCATTTAGGTTGTGTGGGTATCATTGGAGCAACCTGAGAGTTATGCCAACAATGCGACTGTAGACAATCGGATCGAATGAACATTGTGCCGGCATGAGGGAGGGCGTAAGTGTGGTCAGCTTTCGAAATGTGACATATTCGTTGCAAGCCGGATGTGTAACGTTCGCATGTGGCATGGAATATTCAATTAGGAAACGTACGATGACAAAATAATTGCATTCAAGTGGCACTTGTATGTGTTTGTGCTGAACATACACCGCTACATATGCAAATATGTATAGGCACTTATTAACAAATGCATCCTTGCGAGGAAAATCTATCACAGAGTACCATTCCTAGGATGGTTAGACATTTTTCGGTGGCTAAACGATTTCGATTTTCACCTTGTTTCTTTTGAGCCAAAACGCGGAAAGATAACATATATTCCATAGCATTAGATAGAAGCCGTCCAATTACTGGAATATTTTTCTCACAGGGTCTCTTATGAAGTGCCACAATATAATAGGCTTGTGTGTGACGTAACAAATTGTTGCAGCAACATGTTGATTAAGGGGAGAAACGGCCGACGTTGGTCATCGATTGAACTTTTCGAAGGTTTTGAAAGGCAATCATCCAACCTGGGCTATGAATTCTGCATAAGGAAACCGATTCCCGTTGATAGATATCTCAAAGCGTGGCTAGATTTCATCTTTGCCTTTTACAGCTTTTTGGCTCTGAGAAGACTTTCCATTTTTCAAAACTCTTATGATAATTGTTCGGCACTAACCAATGTCTCTTTATTATTGCTCCAATAAAGGAAATCTAGTTATCCACATAATCTCTTTTAATGAACTTCTAAGTCTTTTAAATCCCATATTAATTGTGTGCAGAGGAGTGTGCTTCTTTATTTTTATGACAAAAGATCCCTAAACGCCTCATACACTTGTCCGCACAAATATGCCGACCCGAGTCTGTGACCATTTCAATAAACAACTTGAAACACCCAGCACTTTTCATAGTTTTCGTTGATGTACTTTTCTTTGATGTGACCTTTTCTTATGTCAGCAGCAGAAAAACTTTTCCTTTGACTCGTTCATTTCCAATCTCCCTCGAGATTGTAGCAGGCGTGCCCAGGCCCTTCGTTGCTTCTTGCGCCCAACCAGCCTCACATATCACTGTCAAATAATTTCGCATGCAATTGTCAAGTTTAAACTTTTCGCTTGTGATCTGCCTGCACTTAGTGCTCAAATGTCACCGGCAAACAACACAACTTCGCTCCACTGCCAAGCTCTGCCCGCTTGTACGCGACATAAGCTCAGCCCGGCCCGGCACACGCATTTGTTGTAGCTGAGTACTCATCAGCACTTTGGTGTGGCTACTTCTTTGTGGCCTGCTTGCACATTCGGCAGGATAATTGTCCGGCCATTTGACTTTGCTTTTATTTGCTCCTTTATCCCTTTTAAGTGATTCTTGCGAGGCAAGTACTTGGGTCTCGGCTTTACAACATCCACCTCAAAAGCATTCCATTTGAGTACCTAATGCAACATGTGTGTATGTGTGTGCGGCCGTTGTGCTGTCCTGTTTTGTATCGCTGCATACAGATAATAAATATAATGGTCACAGATATATCTACTCACACCCTAATAAGCTGCGTATGTGAATCTAGAGAGCGCTTTTATTGCTTTGCTTCTTCGGAGAAAACTCGACGCGTGTTTTTTAGCTGTTGATAGACGGACTGTTGCACTGAGCTGCCGGTTACAGTTCTCGACCGAACGCCAGTGATTGAATGGGCATACAATTTGTATGTCGCATATAATTTAGCCGATTTTTATTTTTTACTTAGTTCACCACTTCTGTCATAATATGCGAGTCGGATGGGAAAGTAGCGACGATACATGTAGAAAGTGCAGGGATGTAAGCACAAGAAAGATGCTGGAACACCTCCTATGTTTCTCTCTTTCCTTAACTAAAACTCGGCTTAGATATCCAGGCGTTTCGTAGTTGAACAGGCTAGATGAAATATCTATCAAGTTGCTTATAAAGTTCGCGAAAAGCTTTGAAACTCGTGCGGCGGGTGCTTCAGCTCAAATTAAACTGTACCTCCGACGTCAAAAATACTTTATATATATAGTATATGGCTACCCCAGAAATAAATGATCCGTAGAAAATAAATCATCCAGAATATGTGCCGTAGAAGGAAGTGCACTGTCAGGAGTACTATAAAGGCATTTTAAATTATGTTGGCAAGATGGCTGAATTCATTCCGGTTACGAACAAAGTTTTAGAAACACTGGAAATAAAAGAAAGGGCTGAACTTTCTTATCCCCAGATATGCCTTTTGGTGACTGTTTCCAAAAAAGACCAATATGAATTTCCTTCTACTCTCTTCTCTGCTGTGTACTATATAAGTGTTTTGAAGTAAGGCCAATTTTTGAACTATCACACTCTCTTCGTAGCTCTTCTAAGCTCTCGTACCTTTCGACGAGAGTTGAAATCTAGGCTACAATTTAAAAGTTTCTTTTTCCTCTTAGAGCCTCCTTGCCGCTGATCCGCTTGGTGAGCGTGTGGATACTCCTTTGAAAATGAACACCAAGCACTCAATACAAATACAACAATTGGCAATCTGAGTGAGCCGCTGATTTCACTATTCTCGAGTTGAGTTTCCGAAAGAATTGCATTTATTTATGCTAAATGTGTAACAAATCTGATTACAAATTATTCGAGCGACAGCGCATCAGTGCCGCCTGCCTGAGTGGTCCATTATTAACATATTGTGCGTTCGCGGGGGAGGGGTCGAAGGGGATTTATGGAAAAAAATGTGCAAAGAACAAACGGGGATATGAATGAATGAGTGAAATGATTTACAAGTAAAAGTGAAGCGAAAACCAAATAAAATTATGTACCAACTCTCGTCCGAAACTTATGTGCAGTTCAGTTTGCTGTTGGAAAACTTTCCTTTTGCGTTATTCAGTAGAAATCTCATCTTCAGTCAAGTCAAATGCGCTGCAGACGGCGCTCATACATACCGATTCATAAATTCGTACTTACGCATATATATATGTATGTATGTATGTTCGTGTATGGCGAAGGGGGGAGTTCGGGGCATCCTTCTGCCCATGCAAACTTGATGCGAGCGGCGACGTGCAGCTCAAAGACACTTCAGCGCCAACATGTAGAACAGGGCCTTGAGGGGGCGCATATGTGTGGGAAGCGCGTCCTTAGCTGAAAATTAACTTATAAAAAATTATGTGAAAAAATCCCAGCACGTCAGCTGGTTTGATACGCAGACAGAATTCATTACAACGCGAAAACTGACAAATATTCCACGAAGCGAAAGTAGACGAAAAATAACAAGAAGATGGAGCGACGCGAAGAAACAAGTCTCAGCATATCAAAAAGAAAATCAAAGGGGCATCCAGCAGAGGCGCGTGGAGCTTCTGCTTCCGAGCATGTGTCTGACGAGCAGCCGCACAGTATGGTGGGTGTTTCGGTTGTGTGGGCGTGGGGCGAGTGAGTGCGAGCCCGATCCCTTATATATGGTACGCATTCAACATGAATTCACTTATTATTCCAATTTGTTGTACTATTCATACCAAATTTGAGTTGTTAGTGTGTTTCTGCTACTAAAACTTTTCCAGTTTTAACAACGTTTTGGGTGTTTACATGAGTTTGCTGGCGCATATTGACTATCGGATGGCTGGCGGGTTGGAAGACGGCTTGGTGGGTTGCTTGGTTAGTTGGCACTTTCCCCCCATTAGTTGGCAATTCATATGAGCAGCGACGCAAACTTGAGCAGTCGCACGCCTTCTTCGTCGGATCTGTGGAGCTTTCACGCCGAGATTGGCCGACTTTGAATTCTCATCAAAAAGTCTAACTATATTCCAGTTTGTGTCGCTGCGCATGCAATCGCCCGCTTCCCGCAGTGCAGTATTTTCTGCGGCGACGAGGATACACGCGATGTGCTTTGCTCCACCATTCCCTGCTACCGTGACTGTAGCAGTGAGTTGACTTTCGGTTCGATATCCGGCGCCCGCTTAGTGAAAGTGTCATTGCACGTTTGAAGCAGCGGCACGGAGCAGCAGTGACGACGTGGACGAAGCGGAGTTTGGGGCTCGAAATGGCTGTTTCTAATGATGCTACGTGTTTTTGACATCGAAATTTCGGTGCTTAAAATCACACATTGCTCGTCTTGCTTCACACGACACCGCAGTACCAGTGTTTGCAACATTTACCCCAACAACAAACCGCGAGTTATTAGAGAAGCTCTGAGCTTGCAGCGAAGAGCTGCAGGTGGAGTTAGTCTGTTGGCTTTGTAGTAAGATACGTACGCAGTTTGTGGCTTCGTTATGGTGGTGGGCGGCAAGCTGTTCCCCGGCACTTAGTCTGATATGAAAAGTTTTCAAGGTCTTTGATTAAATTGAGCGAAATTACATTAAGGGCACTAAACGAAAGCGGATTGCAAGTTGAATGCTTGAGCACACATTTAACGATCATCCGAATGTTGTTGGTTGCTGCAAGCGTATGCACACCATGGTTCATCTTCGCAACGGGTGCATTAACTGTACATAATACACCATAACCGAAGAAACAGCGAAAATCTGTTGCAAAGAGTGGCAGTTACCTTCGGCGGGAATGTCTAGTAAATTGTCAAAGCGAATTGTTCCATGGTAAACAGCGGCAGTAACTTTTTATGTATTATTTAAAGCCGCCCATGTCCTCATAGAAATTGCTGAAGTGTTGAATGGAAGAAAGTGCCGATCTTATATAATATACCAAAATTTCTAAATCTAATATTAGCGTTTACTTTCTCGTTTTAGAATTTCCGGTGGTATTGAATCTCCAACCAACCTTACCTGCCGAGGCTAACTGCAGTTTTTATTACATTATATACTATAAAGCTCTTTATGGTTCTGCCTCAGCCATGATTAGAAGTCATGTGCGGTAATGTCATACATATAGCTTCTTATAACTGAAGATGTGTTTTATTTTCGTCTTTCCCTAATGTTTATTATTATATGTTGTTGCATTAAAGGCAAAAAACCGCCCAGCACACTTTCTTCTTCCTTGTGTGCTTTTTGCTACACCGCCCAGTTCTTCGCTTTAATTCAAGGACCTTCGAATTCATTTTCTAATTTTATCATAAATCACCCGCCGAAATATGGAATTCATAACGGTGGGAGAATTGTGCGCACACTTTCGCTTTCCAGCTAAATCAATCAAGAGTCATCGGGTGAACAAAGCAAAGCGGTACGCCCTGCCAGCCATGCCAAACATGCCACTTATCCAGAGAAGCGGTTGCGCCTGCATGCGTCCCCCACGCCCTCCGTTAGCCTAGAAAGCGCGGCATGCGCTACCAAATCCAATTCGCTGAGTAACAGACATGAGCATAATTCAGTTAATTTCAATTTTCCACATCAGGCAATTGTCAATATGTAATGACACCAAATAATGGGTTGGTCCTCGGGTGCGCTTCCGATAAAAAATGATCAAAAGTCAGAATTCAATAAAACCAACATTAATAAAATTAAAATTGAAAAGCGAAAATATGAAACGAGAAGAGGAAGCAAAGCAACTTCATTTTATATCGGAGAAAACAAAACCAGATCCAAAGGCAAGAGGAAAGACTTCAAAGTCGAATTTTAAGAGAAGGAGGGTGGCCAAGAAAATTAATACGTCTGAATTCCGTAGTCAATGCCAAACTGGCGGCGTGAAATGGTTTGTGAGATGATTACCAATGGGCAAAGTGAAAGAAGTGAGAAAGGGGACTACGTACAAGGCTCATAATCGAACTTATTGTGCTGCAGCAAAGTCAATACTTCAAAACTCATTGAACCAGTATCGAAGTGAAGTCAAAACAAGTATAAGAACTACTAGCAAAACAAAGAGGAGGTAGCGAAACAAAAATCCGACAACTATTCGAAAGTTCAAGAACAAAAGTTTGACTGCACAAATCCAATAATAATGCGAATTATGCGGGCGAACTCATCGCTGTCTCTGCTTTTCCGCAGTTATTCAGAAATAGCGCCATCGGCCGCACCAGTGGCGCTGCCAATATGCCAACAGCAGAGTGCCATATGCAACCGGCCGAGAGAGATGATGAACGACGCGGACGCGGACGCAAACGGCACACGGACACCCGGCGATTGCCAAAGACGACAATGACTTTCGCTAAGAAGACGGCCAGAGATCGGTTGCTGTCGTTTGAGCTATTATTGCTGTCACACACACACACACCTACCCGACACTTAATATATGCTTTACTCTGAAGAGGAGTGCCGCTAGCTGTTCCCATCTAGATACCGCCGCATTTGCCATTTTTGCCATTTACTGTTCGCTATTTGCCATATTCAAAATGTTGCGTTCGAAGTCATAAATCATAAAATTGCTGCAGGATATTTAATCATAATCACATAAAAAATAAACGGATAAGTAAGCAAATAAAATTGCAATTTATTAAATTCGACTCGATTGGTAATGGGCAGGTCAGAGGTAACGCGCCTCTTCAGGCGCGGTTGCAATTGACTTCGCGCCCTGCGGAAAATGCTTTGGGTGTGTTCGGCTTCCGGCTGTTGAGTGGATGTCGTTAAGTGGTGGGCGTTTATCTCTTTTAAGGCTGCCTTCTTGGAATTAATGATTTTTTTATTTGAGGACAAGATCCCAGTTGCTAGAAGAAGAGCAAAGAGTTGCTACACAACAGTTTTGAAGAGCTTTCGCTTTGTTGCAGTTTTATTTAGAATATTCGTGCTCAGTTTTGAAGCTGATAATCTCAGCGATATGTCTGATTGAAACTTCAAGGTTATGTATGAATGCCAATGAACTCTCGATAAGTCAAACTATCGCCTAAAAAGAGTTACACAATTTTAGAGTCCCCTCTTAAAAAAAATTATTATAAAGGCGTCTCTGTACATTCAAATAGAAAATTAAGTCGACGGAATTGGATGTCGATATATCAATGTCAAGAGTTATTCGAGATGATTTCTACATGACAGCCTACCGTTAGTCAACTGGTCCTCTGAAAACGCGCTTGAAGCACATTAAACTCCACAGATGCAAGCAACCACCAGCCAGAAGTGGCTGAAAGCCAATCTTTCGGGCTTCATAACTCCAGATGATTGGGCGTCCGAAAGTCCACACGGAAATTTGGAGAGGCTCAAGAAATCTTTGATGCTCCGATTAATACGATTTCGAATAAATTTTGTATATAGAATTAACTTTCTTAAAAAATATGTTATTGTTTCATTTTTAAAACCGCTTGTGGTTGTAACAGGTCTTATGGCAGGACTACGTAACTTTGCTTAAACATGATTTCCGAAATTTTGTACTTTTTCATTAGCACTTTCGTCGTTTTTTTGCTCAGCTTGCCCGCAATACAAGGCTTCAGCCCAATTTCCGGAATCTACAAAAAACTGTTAGTATTTCTCCGTAATTTATTCTATATGTAGCAGATTGTAGTTAAACAGCCCACCTATTTATTATGGAAAAGGAAAAAAGTTGTGATTCTGAGGCAAAAATCGGCACATGAACTCAAAATACGCTGTCGTGAATATTCCGTTTCTTTTCGATGACATCTCAGCCCGTTAGACCATATGTACATGCAGCGTGGTGTGTGTGTTGGAGCGAGTGGGCCTGCGGGGTTCTTGCAAGGTTGTCACCGTATTGTGCTTCTTGTCGCCGTCAGCCGTTTGTTGTTCGCATGCTTTTTGTCTTCCCTCAGCGCATACGAAACAATTTTTTGGAGGAGTTTGTTTTACACGAATTTTGTCATAAATTTCGAAATATTTGCTCCGCAAAACGAATGGGCGGCACTTGTCTCTGCCCCCTCGACAGCTTGGCAACTGCAAACGTCTGCGTATAAATGCTTACGTACATCCGCCACACATGCAGACACACACTCCGTCACATAAAGAGAGCCTTCGGTGTGCCAAAGGACAAGGACAGTTTACTGAGGTCTTCTTCACTGGATCATATTAGGGAACTACTAACTGCTATGCTGGTGGAATGGTATGAAGCATAAAGTTAAAGAAAGAGCGGAGCATAGGTACAAACCGGTATGGGGACTGAGTTAAAAGCCAAAGAAGTTTCTTGTCAAAAACTTTGTCAAACAATAACAATGGTAATTTCAGCATTAGCAACAAATTCGAAATTCGCTTAGAGGGCGATCAGGAATAGGAAGTTGCAACTAATTTGCCAGCACTTGAAAAGTTACGTAAGTAACCGAGACGGCCGGCGCCGGCAGTACGCGGCGAGGTCCGAGCAACGGAGCTGACACCACATTCGGTTAAGGCGCATAAATTACAATTAAATTTTGCGTAATTCACGTTTTTCGCTTTCAAATATTTCAACGCTGAATTATTGCGGCATTTGTGTGCCCCTGCGGAGGTCTTAAATTTCAATTTATGCCTTTATTGTTTTCTCTTCCTCAACTGCGCTGGCCAATTAAGGTAAAATGTCTAATTAAATGAATGAGATGGAACAAAACAAAAGCGAGCAAATTAAATATGAATAGGTTTGTCTGTTCACGTGCCTTCATTGTACCGTTATGTACACCAGCCTGTTGCTGGACACCTCACACACATTCAGAGCTCCTCATCTTTGTCAATATCGATATCGATGTACTTGTACATATGTTTGTATGCCTGCGGAACATTTTGACTTGCAACAGGGACTATTTACTGCGTCACACTTGTTGTTCCAATTTATCGTCGATGAATGAAGTTGTTTGCCCCACGCAGCTGTCAGGGTCACATAATTGAATTTTTTCACCTCCTCCGTAAACGGTCCACTCGGACTCGACAACGCGACCGCACAATAAGTAAGAACGGCTTCGCTAATGTAAGGGTTTGTCAATTTGGTCTATGCTGTCGGGGGGGTTTGCTCCATTAGTCGCTGGATGCTTGTGTTTTTTAATTATTTTATGGTTTCTTTTGTCTGCCATTTTCTCATAAGTTAATATAGCTGGACTGGTACCCAAGTACCTTGCCACAGCCCTAATTGCTCCACCTAACAACTTACCGCAACTTGAGTAAATAATTTCCGTCAGAATGGTTTAGAAATTGAAAAGGGCTTAATGGAATTCGTTAATTCCGGTTGTGTGTAACTTTCAGAACCGATTTCCACTAAAGCTTAGTAGGTTTTTTTCATTTGAATCATTCACACAGATTTTCTTTTTCCGTAAAGGCGCAGTCAACCAGGGACAGGGGTGCACATAGAGTGTGCTTCTGATTATGTCTCAACTGGCGGGGCTATAGTCGCCATCCTTCTTCAGATGACTTACCACATTTCACTCAAATTAGTATTTACACACTACCCAAGACTCCGTCCATTACCCAAACCACCAGTTCGGCGTTCCAGTGAAACGGCCAAGAAAAGACAGGACACCAACAGAGGGAAACGGAAAAGACTCAAAGTTAGATAACATTTTCGAGCGAGCCACGTGTCGGAAAATAAATTTATATTAAAATAAAATTAAAGTCTGACACGCCAACGGCTAGGAAGAGACACCGACTTTTGGCCGCTCGGTAATGCACCGATGAGTGGCAATCACAATCACGCGCTTCAGTAAAACCGCTCGCCGTGTACCATTGCGCACAGTCGTCGGTGATTAGTGCGCGGGGAAGGTTTCGCCACACGAAGCCGAGCAGTGCGGAGCCTCGCAAAACTGCCTACTGTTGCTCTTAACGCTTTCGCCTGCAATTATCTTGGTGAGCAAATTTCATTTGCTTAATTAAATGTTATGGATGAGGCAGGTTGCAGACCACGTCCGCCGTCTGAGCTGCTCGTTCGCGTCTTGTGCGGCTTTCGCTAAAGTTTAAGTAATTTTACGACAGCAAAGGAGACCGCTGAGCGCCGACTGCATGCCATAATTGAAAATTACGCTTTAAAGGCAAACCATAAATATCCACTATTCGAAATTCAGTAAATTCATACTGCTGCAAATTGAATTGGCAACAAAAGAAATCGGCTTGGCAAAGTTTGGCTGAAGACTGCAGCCGAGAAAAGAAATTTATATCAAATTGTGAATTGTGCGTCGCGAATAAAAATCACGTAAAATATGCAAAATGGCGATAAGCGCGAAAAAGGGACGAAGAACTGCTGGAAATCAAATTAAATGGAGCAACACGTCCTGCTAGAAGACAAACTAATATTAGAAGATTGTCCTGATCCCAACAAAAGCAGTGCCTATTGCTCCTGCAACAATTCAGCTACGTTGAGGAATCCAGCCAGAACGATATCCCTCTCGCGTACCGTTGAGTTGTGGTAACTGCCGCTGATGGCAACTGTTGCAGGCGCAACATTATATTGCGTCGCTGTCGCGGCGTCGAATGTCGCCTCGTTTATTGTGGCTGCCTGTTACACGGTGGCAGACGCGGAGCTGCAATCGCGAAACGCAGCTTGCATGCCGGACTGTCACGCGCTGCAACGGACAGACGTACGGCGAATGCAGAATCGCACTGCTTTCATGGCGAGATGTACGAAAATTCTCATTTCACGCAATTATGTGCAGTCTCCGATCGGCTTGTCTAGGTTATGCTGTCGGCTTCGGTGTGTCAACCGGCGATGTTGTCTTTTAAGTATGTGTGCTGAAACGGCGGCCCCAGCCGGAGAATGGCGCTTCATGCAAATGGAAATGGTACCACAAGTCCGCAACCAAGAATTCATATACCCCAATGGAGATGCAACAGCTTGCCACAAACAAATGATGTTCAGAATGTGCTTGCATTTGCTTATGTGCTTGAAATGTAGGTATGTGCCTGCTGAAGACCGATAGTATTTGTGGTGTCGGTCTGTGGCCGCCTGGAAACATTTGATCGCTGTCCCTCAAAAATAATCGATGGAATGGAGTTTGCCTTTCCACCAAGTACGTGTGCTCATTTCAGATGGACTCCCCCCAGGCAAGCAATTGAAGAGCAACCATTTACATCGTTTAGTGTCAACGTAATTACATTGTCCGCACCACAAATTGCAAAATGAATTTGTTCACCGTGTGGCACCACTGCCAGAAATGAAAGGCTTCTCGCGTGCAACAAAAATACACCTGTAAAATACAGTGCTATTCACGAAGTTCAACATGGAATTATTTATTGCCAAACCATATTCACAAGATTTTTGAAGTTTAGAAAAAAGCTCATCAGCTGATCTGAATCATAGACTTATATATTCCCTGACTAATATAAGATTCACGTTTCGAGAAGAAAGCCAAACTCCCAGCAGAGCTGAAGTGTGAAAAAATCAAGTTTAGCTGAGCTTACTTGTGATATTGCATTTCGTTCTTACTAAATATACTTTGTCGGGGATATAGAGAATTTACGAAAGATATCAACAACGCAGAATATTTGCTGAGCACTCTAGATTTGAGGTAACTCATACGACCCCGTGAAGTGTGTGTTATTTTGTAGGAAGGCAAATTATAAAGTATAAAACGACATAACTTCAACTACAACTGATTGCGCCTTATGTCTTCTATAAACCAATGCAAAAAGCGGACCAATTTTGAAAACGCATAAATGTTTTACGGTAACTACAATGAACACTTAATAAGGCTTTAGTAGTATTGTTTTTTTGTATTTGCATCATATGTTGTTGTAGCGAGTGCTCCTCTGCCGTGAATGTGGAGACATGGAGTTATGACATTTGACATTTTAGCGGTCTTCAAAGGCACACGTACCTACTTAGGTAACTAATAGTGCTATAACTGGTTTGTTCATTTTGTCCTCGGTGCCCTCATTGTCATGTGGCGAAGAATCAATTGTGTGTGACCAAATTAAGTTCATTTGAATTCCAGTTGTCAAGTGGCAAACGAATGGCAGCCATTAGAACGGATGCAGTCATTACAATGCGAGAGAAGGAGAGCAGCGAGCAACAGCTTTGCCCTGGAGAAAGGATAAAGAAATGAGAAATATTATGTCGGTCGCTGTGTTGAACCGAAAACTGCCGGGCCACGGCGATAGTTTGTGGGTGTCGGTAATAATTGGATTTCAGAAGGAGCGGCAACGGGTTGCTAATGTGAACGAGCTAAGGGACGTGTCAAATCTCGTGTAGTGGTGCCACACGGACAGATGGCAATGCATATTGGTTTCTAGTCTGCATTTAATTTTCCTTTGCTCATTCGGTTTGAGCTTTCGCCAAAGCAACTAATTCGCAAAATGAAAATACCTACGCCATAAGTGGCGTCCAGTCATTAAATTTAGTTAAAGCAACGTTACCTCGCATTAACTTAGTATTTAATATGATCGCTCTGTGCTCTTGAGGTTCTCCAAAACGCCTGCTTAGCTTTCCGTGTAGGTGAGCACAACCGCCTTCAACTAGCCACAAATATAAATTCCATAAGACAACGCATATCCCCGCAGTAGCTAAAACCCCCAAAGCTGCTTCACCGCTTTGGGGGAATGTTGTCTAAAGTGCAAACCAAGTGATATTAGAGAGACAATAAATGAGTTTGCCACTTTCTTTATTGTTCTTTGGATTGTTCACAGTTGTTGTCCTTGATGAACCCGACTCAGAAGACAAGAGAGCAAGACGCGAGCGGTCTTCAATACGATTCCCCAACGTTTGTTTGGTAAACAAAAGCTGGCACATATTTGCGAGATTCTTTAATTAATAACTGAGCAAATAACCATCAAAAGATTATGGCGCAGCCAGCACCCGGCTAGCCTCACCGCTCGTGCCAGCACTGCCGAGTTGTGTGAGCATATGTGGGCGCTTAAATGCCACTAAACGCCATCGAAAGTGTGCGAGGCGAGTGTGTGCCTCGGTGACAATGAAGTCTTAAGAAAAAGTTGATGGGTTTAATTATTTCGATGCTAACTTTGTAAGGCATTTCTGTTTGTCAGGCAGCCGGTTAGTTTACGTGTTTGTTTTTCGTCCCCCCGTCCCTTCGTGAGAGCGATTGTGTGTGCGTGTGGAGTCATGCGCGATATAATGGGGCCCGGTTGAATGTGATGCCAAACAAGCTTCGAAAGAAACTTTGCTCGATGTTGGTTTTGCTTTGGCCGTCAGCAGGCAATAATGGGCTTCTTCACACACTTACGCTTGGGCACGGGCACACGCCTAATGGCGTCCTTTCTAACCCATGGTACGTGCGGGTAGGAAAGTAAAAATAAACATGATTCGTGCATTTTGTCTTGGGGCAAGCTAAGCGATTCGGATTTTCTGACGAGTGTGTGTTCCAGTGTGGAAAGGCTGCATGCCCGAGTGCGGTCATTCGTTAGGGAGACGAATGGCATCTGTAGTGGTTGGTGATTTTCCGATCATTTAGAATTCTTGCGGGTTAATTTTTCTGTTATTGCAGTCTGACTGACGCAGCAAATATGAAGTCGCCGCCTTCTCTAATTTTTATAAGTTCATCGCTGAGTTTGGCTGTGTGGCAAACCGTTGACAAGGTTTTCTTGTGCGAAGTAATTGAAATACATAATTTCCGCAGGCGGAATAAGAGTAAGAGCAATGCTATCCGACACCATTCTGGCTTAACTTAATATTGCCACGTTGTTGTAGTTTTGTACGCGCCTTTTATTCACGAGTTCCCATTATACTTTAATCTTAAATCAGTTGATTACAGAGTTGCTTCTCGGGACACAGAGAGAGATAATGCGATGCAAGGCCGAAACATGGAAACATCGACCAATTTCAGTAGTGACCCCATCTCCGGCCGGACTTCATATTAAGAAATGTGCTTTTCTATGATATGCAAGAGTGATATATGGATAATTTTTTTAAGTACATTAGGCTTTCTATTGAAAATGGTCTACTTGCCTCGAAACCCTTAGACGTACCTGCCTGAAAGGGGCATTCCCTGCGAATATGTTAAGAAGGCATTACCTTGAAAACTTGGTTTTCTGCCAATCAATATGGAAGCTGCGTCCTTCTTCGGTATTAATCCCGCTAATTATGCCTTCTTGGCTTCCTAAGGGTTTCGAATAATGTGCGACCCCATATTAATCTTATTATTAACTATTTGCAGATCCCATTTTAATGGTTATTTTCTCTAGGCCCGTAGTCAAGTCTATTTATAACATAGAGAGTTACACGATTTTTATTGTTGTTGTTATATAATTCGAACTTTCTTTACATTTGTACAAGCAGTATCGCTGAAGCTCAGTGATTAATTGAGGATTACACGGGATCTCACATTCCATGTTATATTTTCCTTGGTTTTTGAAAGAATTCTTCTAGTATTTCATCAACTGACAGATCAATATCCCTACGAATATTCATTGATGCTAGACCATTAAGCCTATCCCTTTAAACTTGAAAAACTTCTTTCCGGTGATGCTATTGAAACAGGCAATAACGCCAATATGCGTAAAATCTTGAAAACATTCCCAAAAGGCGTTTTGTTCACTGCTTCTAAAGCTTCGAGATCATTCCGAAAATGCTTGCCTGAAGTTCGCTGTTTCCACATTTTCACCTCCGCAAGAATGTTTTGTTCTGAACACTTGATCACCCTTTCATAAAAAGAAAATATTTCTCGAGCTTTTTTAGCGTCAAATTCGTACTTTGGGAAAAATACACAAAAATTTTCTAACACTGATCTGTGGTCAAGAAAGCGGCTTTTCAAATGAGCAATGTAAGTATCAAGAAAGGGAATATAAAAAGCAAAGCGGTAGTATGCCTCAGCGTCGTTCGTTTTCAAATTGAAGCTATTCATTTGGCGACTACTGTGGCGTGGTACCTTTATTTCTGTACCTAGTTCGGTGCATACTTCTTCAACGTCATTAATAATCAAAAAAAGTTTTTTTCGGCATTTTGTCGCATTTCTTAGAACTCTTTTAAAGCGTCGTCCGCTAATCTAATGGTTTCTGCGAGATCTTCATCAGGCGATTATAATTGCCGGCTGAGAGGTAGAACGACTGCATGTACGGATTGCATTATGAAGCAGGAAATTTGGAATTCTGCAGCAGAAATCGCAGCGACGAGCTGAGAGACCGTAGTTGAAGTCTCCGGATCCTTCCAAGTTACGATTCTTTCTAATGATTTAATCACGAACGGATGCAATTCGATGTGTGTCGATACGGCTTCATGGCTTTCAGCCCATCTTGTTGGGCATATAGATTTGACAACGAAGCGCGCTGATTAAATTTGAATTTGAAATTTTAAGGGAGAGCTATTGTGGTATTTATACATATCTTGCTTCCTTCTACTTTAATCTCCCTACAATTGCTGTTATCAGCGGTTGGCAGCGTTATTTGATTTTTTTTTTCAGCAAAATGATTTACACATGTTTTTGTGTGCTGAAAATGATTCACAAGCGTTAAACTAGAAAAATGCAAATTTGATCGTACGCTTAACGCTACTCTGCCGCATAAAATAAGCCTCTCAGGCTTTATTTTCTGTTAAATGATATTTTTTACAAGTGTAGGGCAATGTTTTGCTCTTTACGATTATTCAGTTCCATTTTTGTAAATTAATTAATTTTTGTGTCTTCGCAAATAGCAATTATGTTGCCGGGGGTCAATTGTGCAAATAATGCGCAGTATGTAATTACTATAAATTGGCACTTTACAGTGTCAGTAAACATCTTGTAAGAAAATCATGGTTTTCCTTATATGTGTATTCGCATCGAATTAAAGTTGTATTTGTAAGTAACGTTTCATCTTTCATAATCTTCCATATTTTAGTCAAGTTGCTAAAAATATTAGATAAAAATAAAGTAAATGAACACTCGCGACTGTTTGTTGTCGAGAGTTTTCATTTACTTTAATACGACAAGGCCAGTGGATATACAAACATAGTAATTAGATATAAATAGTTTAACGACGTTTGAAATAATATTACGAAAGAAGCTTGGTTGCGAAAATATGCATCAACATGTTCTTTTTTAGTAATATATTATGCGCATTATTATGCACCCATGCGCACTATAACCTGCCCCTGCACACCATTTTACGTAGTACATGGTCGACTTTACAAGCTCCTCATTATCACGTGCATAATTATTTGTCAAGTTGCATAATTAACTCATTCTTTTCAACAGTATAATATGATTTTTCGCAATTCAACTATCCTTATACTCATTTTTGTGCACAAGACAAAACGTACAAAACATGTCCTATAATAACTGAATTTTCGCGAGGGAACTGCTATATTAAAAATACGTTGAGTAATAAAACTTTTCGTAAAAAATCAATCGTGTGTTACAGTGCATCTCAAACTGCTCGCTACATTGGTTGTTATCTTTGATAACTAACTATTTTATTGCATTCATTTGTTATAAATATTTTTGTCATCGCGCTTTTTACTTTTATTATTTAACATTTTTTTATATTTTTGTTTAATACTGTTTTTGTTCATTATGACTTGTAACTTTCCGAACTGCTCTGTGAAAAGCGAGTCGGAACGCTATGTTTCTTGTTGGCTTTGTGATGGGCTTGCCCATCTTAAATGTGCTGGACTGACAGGTAGGATTTTGGATTCCATTCTTGACAGTAAGGGCTTGCGCTGGTCTTGCTTGAAATGCAGACCAACTGAAATTGAATTGTTTAAAGTTTTTAAGCAGGCGCGCAATGGTTTCAAGGAGATTGGTCGAGAGCTTGAAACCCTTACTGAAAAATTTAGAATCCAAAGCCTAAACGAAAACGTCCGTCTGATGAAGATACCACTGTATCTTTCTTAAAAAGTATGCCCCCACCCGCTATTGACCTCATAAATCTTGCATCCCCTCGTCCTCAAGGAGAGAAGGTTCCGTCTGCTCAGGACACAGAGAAAACTGTTACTGAATACGGTAAGCGGAAAACTTCTCACGATCCGCCTCCAAATACCTCCAAGTCAGCTAATAAAAACTTAGTGGTAATACCGCGGAAAAAAGCAATTTTTATCTCGAGACTTGCTGCGGATACCACAGTCGAGGATATAAAAAGTTATATCTCGTCGAAATTAAAAACGGTAGATACAGACATCGATAAATTTAATTTCAAATACAACAGAGATATTTCCTCGTTTAAGATCGACGAATCCGCTGACAATTTTCAACTGATACTTGACAACTCATTCTGGCCATCTGGGGTCTTTGTGCGCGAATTCGAGCACAAACGTGGAAAGCCCCCTGTAGTTATCACTAAAATGCCAAGAAATCCCGTTGATACAAAAAACTAATTAACAATAATTCGCTGATTGTTTATTATCAAAATGTTAGAGGGCTTAATACAAAACTTACTGATTTGTATCTAAATAGCATTCATTGCAACTTTAAAATCATTGCTTTGACAGAAACTTGGCTAAAGCCCCACATTTTGATAACGAAATATTCAACAGCGAATTCGAAATCTTTAGATATGACCGGCTGAACAGAAAAGGAGGTGGCGTCTTGTTTGCTGTTCATTCTTCAATTCCATCTGAAGAAGTCGATGTTCCGTATGCAGACTTCATTGAATTTAAGTGCATTCGTATTTGCGCTAACAGTGGCCATATCTACTTAACATTGTCTTATATACCGCCTCACTCTGACATATCTGTATATATGCAGCATGCTACATTAATAAGTAATGTTTTCTCAATGGTAAATGATACTGATTCCATGATTGTTTTGGGAGATTTCAACTTACCGTGCGTATCATGGAAATCTATTGATGATCACACCATCCCTATTAGTACTCGTTCATGTTTTAACGAGTTCTTAGATGAAATGTCGGAGTTGGGTCTTAACCAAATTAATTTAATTTCAAATGAATTTGGTAAGCTCTTAGATCTAGTTTACGTCGATAACGCTTCAATGTTCTCTGTTGTCCGATGTGATCCTTTAGTTCGGCCAGAGGACACGTATCATCCTGCTTTGGAAATTAACATCGAAATCATAGCCAACTTTGCTTATAATAATACACAAGACCTTTGTTTTCGGTTCAACTTTGTGAAAGCTAATTTTAAGAAGATTAATTACGAACTTTCTAAAATAACTTGGCCAGATTACAGTGGCAATATTGAATTTAGTGCTTCCCACTTTAATGAAACTATTGTAAACTTATTTGAAAAATATGTTCCGAAGTGTGTTGTTACTCAAAAAATTAGTTCTAACTTATGGTTTTCGAAAGAATTATGTAAATTAAAAAAATAGAAAATCTCGTGCTTTTAAACTTTTTAAAAAAACTGGTTTAGTTGCTAACTATTCAAAATATTCTAAATTGCGTCGACAATTTGCTGAACTTAACAAAATATGTTATAGTAATTATATAAATAAAGTAAAAAATAATATTATACGTAATCCAAAATTGTTTTATGGTTTCGTCAACTCCAAACGCAGGATTTCTAATTTTCCGTCCGCTATGAGATATAAGTCTAGTATGTCCAGTGACAATCACACCATTTCTAATATGTTCGCTGAATTCTTTAGGTCCAATTACTCTTCAAAATCTCCACAAAATGTTCCGCATCAGCACAAGTTATGTCCGATTTCTGTCATTAATGCACCTACCATTTCCGAAGCAGACGTCTTAAATCAGTTAAATATGTTAGAACAATCATACAATTACGGGCCAGATATGATTCCCTCATGCTTTCTTAAGAAATGTGCCAAATATATATACCAACCCCTAACAAAACTATTTAACTCATCTCTTAAGCAAGGCTTATTTCCATCCATATGGAAAAAGTCATTTATAATTCCTTTGCATAAGAGTGGATTTAGGTCATCTATTGAAAACTATAGGGGAATAGCAAAGTTGTCTGCAATACCTAAACTTTTTGAAGCAATTATAACAGACGACATAACCTTTCGGATCTCTCCACTAATTTCTTGTTCTCAGCATGGTTTTCGTAAAGGGAAATCTAGCACAACTAATTTGCTTGAATTTGTATCACATGTATCAACGGGCTTTAGGGAGAATAAGAATACTGATGTTATATATACAGATTTTAGTAAAGCTTTTGATAAAGTAAACCATTCAATTCTTTTGAATAAACTTGATCTTCTTGGTTTTCAACCAATATTTCTAAAATGGTTTGCTTCTTATCTTAGTAATAGAATTCAACAAGTCATATTTAAAGATACTTTTTCTGGCATAATCAATGTTCCTTCAGGCGTTCCTCAAGGTAGCCATCTTGGTCCAATTCTGTTCTTGTTATTTATTAACGACATATCATCTGTTGTTAAGTTTTCAAAAGTTTTATTATATGCTGACGATGTAAAACTTTTTAAAACGTATACTTCAAACAGCGAAAGATGTCAGTTGCTAACAGACTTAAACAACCTAGTTTCTTGGTGTGATAGAAATGACATGCCATTGAACCTTAAAAAATGTAAAACGATGTGCTTTTCACGTAGAGCTGTAGACCCTACCTCATACGCAATACAAAACTTTAGGTTGGAGCAAGTATGCAGTTTTGTTGATCTGGGAGTAACTATGAACCCCAAACTCAATTTTAATCTTCACGTATCTTCCACGGTTTTTAAAGCTAAAGTCGCTCTTAGTTTTGTTAAACGTTGGTCTAAAGAATTTAGAGATCCGCTTACCACAAAAATTCTTTTTACATCTCTTGTGAGGCCTATATTGGAGTATGCTTCTGTGGTTTGGAACCCTAGTTACCAAGTCCATTCGGATAAATTAGAGTCCGTTCAAAAACATTTTTTACTTTTTGCCTTAAATCATTTGCATTGGGATTCCAGTTTAAATCTTCCCCTTACATTAACCGTTTAAAACTTATACATAAATCTCCCGACACTCGCTAGTCGTAGGGAGATGCTTGGTATAATATTTCTTGTAAAACTCATGAATGGGTCAGTCTGTAGCCCATCTCTCTTATCTGATATTAATTTTAACGTTCCCGCTCGCCCTACCAGGCAGTTTAGACCCTTACTTTTAAAATTTTCTAGAACAAATTTTGAGTCAAACGAATCATTCCGCCGTATATGTCATGATTTCAATTTTCATTCCAGCACATTTGATCTAACAGACTCACTCTTTACCATTAAAAAAATTATTTTATCTACTCTTAACAAGTAACATTTAATAATTATAAACTTTAATCTAATTCTTAATTTCGGCTGTTGAAATTTTTGTTTCTGTAGCTGAGCAGCTTAAGATCGCAACGCTTAAAACTCTCTTGCCTTTTATGACTCGGCTAATTCCGCTCGTTCGCGGATTGCGCCCCTCGCGTCGGTTGGGTGGGAGGAGGGTAATCGTTGGTATTATTATTATTATTGTCATGAATCTTGGATACCGTTGCGATCTTGTTAGAATTTTATTTTGGTCTTGACCTTTTTTTCCGTAGATTCTCCCGCCTTGCGCTAATTTCCTCGTTCGTTAATTTCAGACACGTGTACATATAAGCATTGCATTTTCGCTTTACAGTGGAAGAAAATCCCGGTCTATCTATAACCATGCCATCAGTCATGTGCCATCCTCATCAGTTAACCATCGCCTACCGAAATTCCGAATAAGAAATGCCATTGGATACTCCTCTAATAGGTTAGAATTTGTAGTTTTCAGTTCCATCCGAACTTGCCGTCCGTTTTTGAAGCGCTCAGGGAGCAAATGTTTTCTTTCTGGACATCATATATGAGCGAAAACATTTCATGATGAACCATATATTTAAATTCGAAAATTAAAGTTGGGAAAACGCTTTAAGCTGCTTCATCTCATATGTATGCACATATGTGTGTATGCATGCATGTACATTTGTGCAGGATTGGGTAAAAAGGAGTACATTGTGATAATTCGCCGACACAAAATTAAACATTAATGAGCGTTTATATTTATTGTGGCTTTGAATTTGTGACGCGTTGGCAAAATTAACAAAAATTTTATGCATCAACGCACAAGCTAATGCAACGGACGCCCAGCGCCGCGCTCTCCCGGCGCTCGGCCAGCGCGCTGCCGCTGCATGTTTGCTCATCTAAATGCCGATTATGTGTTGTGTATTAGCACTGCATTACCGTTGCCACATTGTTAAAACCGCTAATGAATACTTTAGAACGCGCGCCGAGCAGCCCACGTCAACAGGCCGGCCTGCCCAGCTGACTACGGGCGCCGGAGGAAGGGCGCGGGCAATAGAAAAATTTAATTAAATTAAAACCATCAAAACCAAACCGCAGCGATACGCAGATGCCCAAGGGACCGCGGGGCGGCAGACCGAATTGACTGATGGACCAACGGTGTGACGATGCGACGGACTGATGTATGCAGGTGGCAGGTGAGCGTGAATTATGCTGAGTCCGCCTTGCGCCCCTCATCCCAGCAACAGCGGGGGGATCTTTAATGGCCAAAATAGTAATTTTATATATTTTGCATATTCGGCAAAAACATTCTCTGAAAATTTGTAAATATCGTTGCGCTTGTGTGTGTGTGTGCGTGTTTACGCAACGTTGGCGCACGTATGCTGCGCTGTGCATTCGTGCAACAAGGTGCGGAGTGCGTGCGGGGGCCATGTTTGTGGTGTGAATATGCAAATTATGCAATAAATTTGCAGGTAACTACTTCAGCAACTGCATTTAATTCGCAAAATGTGTGTACTCGGTGGAAATGTTGCCGCTGCCGGCGCCGCTTGCGTCTCCAGCATCGTCTCTTTTTTCAATGCTTTCGCATCTATTTTGGGAGGTGCCACGCCACGCCACGTGATGGCTGTGACGTTAATGGCGTTGCTGCAACGTTGGCAGCTCGCTGATGCATTTTCGATTTTGATGAACTCATTTACTTCAACATTTTGCATTTAAAACTTTGTTAATATTCACTGGGCCGGGTGCGAGATCGCTGCAACGAGCGTGCGGGCGCGCTGGTGATACTAATTGAAATGCACCTAACGCGTCGCTGGACGAGAATCAAACGTTTCGACGGGGTGTGAGCCCGGCATTGCCGACGGTTGTCGAGCCTGCGCCGGTTGCATAAACGCTTCATTGGCAACCACACAATAAACAATTAATTGCAAATTACATGCAGCAGCCGAGCGGCGAAAGCAATAATAAAAGCAAACGAGCAGTGTTGCAGCGCTCACAGGCCTGGGACATGGCGATAGGACCATATTTCAGCTTATGCCAACAGTGTATTTCACATGCGTAAAAATGGCAAAGAGTAACACTAAAATATTATTATAGTGCTGCGTTTGGCATCCAACAAAGACTCCTTTTAGTAAGTTTTGAGAATTAAAATAGTAATTTTAAGGACGTCCCTGCTGTTTTTATTTAAATTGAGCTTGGAGAGTTCAATATCCAAAGATGAAGAATATTTCCATAGAATTATTATTAGAAAACAAGAGGTGAACTACATTTCTTGAAAGTAAGCATCCGCTTAATATTTGAATTAGGTGGAGCCACAAAATATTTTGTGGGCCTTTTCCAAATCCCATAAGCTTCAATGTTTATTGGCCGTCGTCCTACCTAAGGAAACCCGAAAATGCTTCTATGTTAATCGATTTTGCCAATTCATATCAGCAGTGTTTCTTCAAAGCACAGCATAGAGACGATATTTTGTTTACTGCTTCATTCAAGGCCACCAAATTCGTGATAAAATAAATCATGAAGTGTTGGACTTTTCAGCGAGCTAACCACAGTTCTTGCAAATTATTTAAAAAAGAGATAGGTTAAAGAATTCCAAAAATTTCATAAAAGATCGCGTCGATTTGAAAAACACAAAATTGAGTTGACATTTGGCCCCTGTCATTGACTGCGTCAGCTTAGGTGGCACGAATGAACAACATGTTGCCTAACGGTGTAATGGTGCGACGGGGGAACAAAATGAAAAATCAAAATTCGACAATAAGCGCATTTGCGGAACAATGCCTATTTGCGGCGCCTCGGGGTGAAAGAGCACGACGGCAACGCGGATTGCAGCGTCGCCTCCTGAAAATGCACATTTGCGGCATTTGGTGATGCCCTCATTGAGTGATGATGGCACATCAGAAGCCGGCTAGTCACAGCAACAGCATTATGGTCAGCGACGGCATTATGAGCCGGTCGCCCAGCAGCTTTTCTCACGCTGCAAGCGTCGCAATCAGCCGCAAAGTGGAGTGCCTGCGACAAAGCACAACAACGGCAACAACTACAACAATATGGCGAAGTGCCATTCGCGTCGACTTGACGAAATAGCAAAACTAATCGCTAAATTTGCATTTTTCCTCACCTCATACGCGAGCATATGCTGCGGCATACACAGCCCTCGTGCACACACACACACTCACGCATTCACTGTGTTATGCATGTGTGCGCGCATGTGTAATGTGGGCATAATAGGGTACGTGATCGTTGAGGCAAATATAAATTTTAATTTAAATGCAAATTTTCAACTCATTTTCAACATATTACCGTTATAGCGCCGCACCGTCGTCCCTGGCGTCCATTAACCGCTGACTGCCAACCACAAGTCAGCAGTCAGCAACCACCGAGCATCAACCCTCAACCGCCTGTCGCTGCGCCCCATCCCGCAGTCCTCATTACTCTCGCATCACCGAGTTCCACATCGTTGTTGTTGCTTTGATGTTGTTTACATTTTTATTTGAATTTTGTTGTAATATAATATCTTGTTGTAGTTGTCATCATCTCGCTGACATGTCTGGCGCACCGCACACAAATTGCACAGCGGCGCACGCAGATTCGTGCTGCAGCGCCCTCTCCACGCCCATCCCGGTGACTCGGTCCGAAGTGCATTTGTCGGGCGACTCTAGTGCGCCCACCTATTCTGTATATGTATTGTGTTCGGTGCGTGCGCAGTTATTTCCGCCGAGTTGGTCAACCCCGCGCCTCCTCAGCCGCCAATGAATCTGACGCGCCTGCAGCGATGCTGATTGATACAGAGTTGCATCAGCCCATGACCATTTGCGTGTTTTGGACTGATTATACCTCAAAAGAGCAAAAAGTGATTTCTCAGAATAATTTCGTAATTTCGTGATTTTCCCCACCACAAGCTTTTTTTCCCCACAAATACAAAATATATAGCCAAATTTTGGAAATCTTTTATTTTATGTTCTTATTTTCCACCGAGTGAGAGTTGTTTGTATCGATACTTATACGGGTGGCAATTGAACCATTTTTAGGACTTAGTTCCCACAACTCGACAGCGTGCCATCCGCTAAGAGTTTCGACAGATCGTACTTGGGTTTATTTGAAAGTGGGGATGTTCGAGACTCAATCACTGCGGCAATATTGCAAAGCATCATATTAGATGCAAAAATGTAGCAACTTTTGCAAATGTCAAACGTTCGAGCAACTCAAATTTTGAAATTTCGTGCGCGCAAAAGTGACAAAATCGGCATCAACAAAATTTATGATGGAAGAAATGAGGCAAGTGAAATCGCTCTTTATTTTTGTTTATAACTAATTATTATCATTAATTATGTTTCACGAGACAGCCGAAAATGTGATAAATATACGTATATCCGGAGGATAAAATCGAATTGTTTTAAAGAAGTTTTGCTAAGTTTTATCCTAAAATGAGATTATTGAATTAACCCATTTTTATTATTATACAAATTTCATTGGTTGTCACTCACTTGGTTCAAGAACGTTATTAATTAAATCTAAAAACAATATGTACATATTGATTCGATCATTTTAATGCATTCCCGGATCCACACAAAAATGTTTGTTTTTATACTCTCGCAACAATGTTGCTAAGGAGAGTATTATAGTTTTGTTCACATAACGGTTGTTTGTAAGTCCTAAAACTAAAAGAGTCAGATATAGGGTTATATACATATACCAAAGTGATCAGGGTGACGAGTAGAGTCGAAATCCGGATGCCTGTCTGTCCGTCCGTCCGTCCGTGCAAGCTGTAACTTGAGTAAAAATTGAGATATCATGATGAAGCTTGGTAAACGTATTCCTTGGCTCCATAAGAAGGTTAAGATCGAAGATGGGCGAAAATCGGCCCACTGCCACGCCCACAAAATGCGGAAACCGAAAACCTATAAAGTGTCATAACTAAGCCATAAATAAAGATATTAAAGTGAAATTTGGCACAAAGGATCGCATTAGGGAGGGGCATATTTGGACTCAATTTTTTTGAAAAGTGGGCGTGGCCCCGCCCCCTACTAAGATTTTTGTACATATCTCGGAAACTACTATAGCTATGTCAACCAAAGTCTACAGAGTCGTTTCTTCAGGTATTTCCATATACAGTTCAAAAATGGAATAAATCGGATAATAACCACGCCCACCTCCCGTACAAAGGTTATGTTGAAAATCACTAAAAGTGCGTTAACCGACTAACAAAAAACGTCAGAAACACTAAATTTTACGGAAGAAATTGCAGAAGGAAGCTGCACCCAGGCTTTTTTTTAAATTGAAAATGGGCGTGGCCTCGCCCACTTATGGACCAAAAACCATATCTCAGGAACTACTAGACCGATTTCAATGAAATTCGGTATATTATATTGACGTGTACGAAATATGGGTGAAATCGGTTCACAACCACGCCTTCTTCCAATATAACGCTATTTTGAATTCCATCTGATGCCTTTTCTGTATAATACGAGTATATACATTAGGAACCAATGATGACAGCGGAATAAAACTTTACAAAAATGCGGTATTTGAAAAATATGCAAATGACAGATAATGAAATCTCGATTATCACTTTATCATGCGAGAGTATAAAATGTTCGGTGTCACCCGAACTTAGCCCTTCCTTACTTGTTTGTAACAAGCTTTTATGTTCGTGTGAAGCTTGAAGGGTGTGGTAGTTGGCAGTTGTTGTTAACGACGCTGAAAGTTTGCCTGGTGATTTATATTATGAAAAAAACCAACAAACAGTTTGCCTGAAGTTTGAAACCACGGCTACGGAATCGTTGAAAATTTTCGGAACTGTTTTAGAGATTATACTTTATGGCAAACACAAGTATTTGAGAGCCTCAAAGCATTCAGTGAAGGTCATGGAGTCATTGAAATTTTGACTCAATGCGAGTCGTCCATCCATCTTTATTAATGACGATAACATCAATAAAGTTGGTTGGTGGTTGACAAGGGTGGCGTATCAGCGCCAGACCGCAAGTAGTCGCAATTAGACTATCATTAGGCCCATTGTGCTTTCGGCTGATAACTAATTTATGCCTTATCTAGCAATTCAGTGGATTTGGTAAAAAAACTGTTTTTTTTTTGCATCCCAGCTGCTTAATGTCTCTAAAGTTGAAGTATGACGAACCGTGGAATATAGCCTTCCGGTTGAAGGCTGGATATACGCAAAGATATTGTTTCAGTGTCTCATCCTCCTCCATGCCTTATGATCACCCCTTCAACATTACTAATCTCAGTTTTGCCAGCAGTAGGGGCTTTTTGGTCTGTCCACGATCAACACTACCCTAACGTAACTTTGAGGTATGCTCTGTGTTGCTTGTGTTCCAAGACCTGGGGATCAATTGCCGCAAAGAGCCTTTGAAGTTGCGGAATGGGCTGTAGCAGCTTAGGGGAATTGTGTCTGCAGCAGGTTCCGGACGGGTCAGCTCGTCTGGCTGTCCTTCTATTTTTGTATTACCGGGTACCCAGATGATAATAACTAAGGTATCTACTAAAAGTCTAGTTATTGCCTGCTTGCGTAACCTAAAGCAAAGAGATTTAGAGATGGCCGACAACACACCCTATATTCGCCAAATGTATCATTATTGTTGACTGTCCAATGTACCGAAACCTTAAAAAAACACATAAAGAATCTATGTATACATATACATACATATATCATATTTCCATTGATTATTAGATGGCGTTGCAAACAATGGTCTGGTGATTCCACAGTGAAGGGTGGACGGTATTTAGTCTTAGACTTTATCTGTGTATCTGTATATATATATAGTTTTATATATCGGAGTAATATTGAGCAACTCCTTCGCCTTTGGCCTGAAAATGTGTTTTGTTGTTGTTGTTAAATTGAAATTGAATTAACATTTAATTAAAAAATCTCTAAGGACTTCTTTCTAGACATCAACAGCCGCCAAGAGACAGCAGCGAGTGGCATTGCGACATTCAGCGAAGACACTAGAAGATGGGTGGTTTGGCGCTTAATTACCACACCGAACAGTTACGGTGTTTCTCTGACAGCAGCAGGTTCTGTTTCTTTTGTTGCGGTGCAGCTGAACCTTCGCTTCGTGCTAAAATCGTGGCACAGTGGCGGTGGCAATTAGACATTTGTACTTTGTACAACAAAAGCAATCACAAGAACAAAGGCCACAATGCGAAAAAACAAAGGCTAGTTTCGCCGAGGATTAGTGGATGCATGCAGACGAACACGAGTGCGACTGCTGTGCTCCGTCGCTCTGAGCCGTGTGGCGCTGCCAACGAGTGACCGTCCGTCGCAGTCAATGGCGTCGCATTGGCGGCAAAGTTTTGCTCTTCAAGTGCTTTCCGATGCTGCGTTGGAGTTGACACTAGACGAGAGCGTAAGTGCTCTAGCTCCCCATTCTAAGTGATAAAGTGGATCTGGTTTTGGAATTGAGTTTCGTTAAGTGTTCCTACCAGCAACAATGGAATTGAGTCACGTGACAAATGAATGAATTGGAGGTGGATGAGAAGAGTTGAAGAATTACGGGTCTTGTGGGTGAATCCGTAAGGCTATGAATGTGTTGTAATTAGTTTTGCATAACCCTCTGGTTTGCTTGATGAAGATACCAAAAATAGTCTACTCCTTAGCTTGCAGCTCCAAGACAATGCAATCGACATTTTTCTGTTCGAGTTCGCTTTATTTACGACTTGGCGCGTACGGACGCTGACACTGCTTTACGAAATGGAAAACAATTTGCATAATTAGTGATTTCTTGCCATTTTTTCTCCTTCCTTCTCCTCGCTTTCAAGAATTGCCCTCGTTGGCCTTGGCACGCTGTGTTTTCCTCGCCATAGCGTGATGTAGTCTCAAAGTTTGTTGACTGGATGGAGAGTATCTTCCTTATGCCCATGCACAACTTGTTGCATGCACCGATCGAGTAGTTGTGTTCATGTGTTATTGAGATTCATTTCTTTGTAAAATGGCAAACATTACGCGACGAAGTGTGATAGTCCTGGACGGGCATAGCATTCAACCTTGATAAGAGTTACCTCTTGTCAGACTAAAACCTGGTTAATGACAATCTTTTAGGTAGAGTTGGCAATCAGTTAAACTGTAGAGTCAGATAAAAAATTCAAGTTTAGGAAAAGAAACATGTTGACTTAATAATAGGCTTTAAAAGTGACAGTAAGCTGCTTCCGACTATTCCCCGTTAATAGAAGTGTACCGAAACACTTTCCAACATTTGCAGTAGTCAGTTGAAAATGTGCTTCGGTCTCGCCCTCTTTTCGTACCATCTTACTCGCTTTAATTACTAGTAGTTGGGCTTAAGTAACATCGATTCGCTTGAAAAAACGATTCAGGGACGACTGAAACTTTCTTTTACGATATTCTCCACTAGTATTGGAGTGAATAACGAATATCTGGACAGAGCTACTTTATTACAATGTATGTATGTTGTTATTGTATTACACCTTCAAGGTGTCAGTGGGCCTTTCGACAGTTTGTGAGAACAGGAAGCACTGGCAAGCAATGTAAAATTATTTATTATCAAAGTGCGAATGTGTGCAAAACATGTTTCGCTCCCTATTCCTGAAGTTATTTGCATCCTTGATTCAATCACTTTAGAAAGGATTTGTTTCGCCGACTCAATTTGCTTTAAAACGCACATATTTGCATTTATTTTCTTTTAGCACGTTCTTGTTTACTTTTACTGGCAATTTCATGTGAAATTCATCATCGGATTTGTTTACAGTTATTTCCATTACTCTAATTACCATAGTCGAGGGTGTCGCTTTTCGCTTCTCGCTACAGCTACAAGCCCAGCTGCCGACACTTCGCGCTGTTCCCGGCCTCTGCGAGCGTGAAATTTCGTTATGGTTGTTGTTGTTGTTTTCAGACTCATTGTAACAGTAATTGTTGTCAAAAAATGTGCATAAATTGTGAAATTTAATGCCAGAGCGAGACAGTCTCATGCAAAAATCTCTTACAACTTTTGTTTCCACTTTTTCGGTGCTGTTATTGCACTTTTCGAATTTCCATGGAACGGGGTAGAGTGGCGGTTAAGGGACCAGCGGACATTGTCACCGATTCTCGAGACACCACACTCGCACACTGCGCTGAGAAAATCGCTAAAATCGATAGAAAAGTGCCAACAAAGCTCTTCTGTGGACACACATACACCAACTAACACCCAATCACTCACACAGTCTTTTCTATTTTTTGTTGTTCGCAGCCAAACAACAAACAATTACTGCAAGAAAAATATTGTCTGCTGCAGCAACAGGAAGGCGAACGACTATGAAAACTTCGAAGTGAGAGATAAACATTGACAAGCTGGGAACTGCCAAGTGGGTGCAGCCACCGTGCAGAACGCATATACGGGTACAGGGTGTGCGCCACTACACTACCACGACATAAAAATGACTCACCCTGTGCATATAAGTATATAGCAAACACATGGATATGCATGTAGTTGGAGCGGTTTTGTAGGAGACGCCTCCGTGTCGCCAACAACCGAAAAGTTTGTCGCTAACAGCGAAGTGAAGGTAATAACAATAACAGGTACACAAATCTGCAATCAAAGCCAACTACCTTTGCGTCCCAACAATGTTCATCCACACACATAAAGATAGTCGTACTTCGGCATGAATATTTGAGCGCATTTGCATCTTTGCTTGCTTGTGGGAGAACATGACTACCGTAGAATGAACTGGCGGGTCCTGTCAGAGAACCAGCCTCAATATTCAACCGAAATTTTTTTCGATTTTGCATTTCACATGACCGGCGCCGTTAAGTTGTGAAGATACCGCATGGCCTACGCTGACCCTAAGTTTCTGGCCAATACTTAGAAGATTTCTGTAATGACGGAAGAGCTTCACAAATAATGACCAACTTCCGAGGGTACATCCCTAGCACATGCCCAGAGGCACACGATACTTAACAGCGTAGCTGCAAATGAACTAAAGTTCGGCAAATGGCAAAAGACCGATCTAATAAGCGCGGAAAGTCCAACTATTCAGCCTTCTAATATTGGCAATTAAGTGGTCCAATTGGAATGTTTAATTAGGAAAAATTCAATTCCAACTGTTAGTCATGGATAACTATTCTCGGTTGGATTTACGAAATTTACTCGCACACACACTCGGATCCACCTATGCCTGTATGTGTGGATGCGTGTTTGCTGCCACATATGCAGCGGCATAAATTACTGTCAATTGACTCCAAATTAATGTTACATCAGCAACCTGGTTGGCGCTGAATTAATTCAAAAAGGTATTGGCACTAATGCAAATGATTAGAAGCGGCAGTGACAGGAGGCAGCAGCTACGAATTCGGTCGAACAGAGAAGTGGATCGATGTCAGCCGAGCGGCGACCACCTGCCAGTGGCGCAAGGGTCGGCCGACCGAATTGTTGCTGTCAGCTCGAGGATGTGGCCGCTCAGGTGGTTAGAACGTAAATGGACCAGCGCCACAGCAGCTAAAAACAACTAAGCAAACCGGACGAGGCGTCAGTCTAAAAATGGAGCGGGGATTTGTTAAATTGATGAAGCCGCGCCAAACAGGAGCGAATTAAGTTGAAATGTAGCGACAACGTCAACAAATTGTCAACTTCATTTGCAATCGACAAGTGAACGGGAGTGTTGAGGAGAGGGGGCTCCACTTCGCGCCATAGTTCTTGGACAGAGTGACGAGCAGTGCGGTGGCATGGCGAAGCAGCGCCACTATTCGCATCAAATAAACTCGAATTCGTGTTGAAGTGAATCGAATCAACTCGAATTGACTTTTTAATTCGTCTGCGGATGCGGAAAAGCAACTGCAAATGCAACATGAAATCGCATACCGTATTTTTCTCACAACTACAAATACGCCGATATTTAAGCATAACACATGCATTTTCATAAAAGCAGTGTCCAGCTCTTGTTGCCATTCTCAGCTCGCCGCGCACCATGCGCCTCTCACCGTCTACCTTTCACCACTCAGCAATCGCCATTCACCGGCTGACAACGGAAATGCTTAATTGAAATTCCAAATTGTTGCAGTTGCTGCCTCATCAAAGATGTTTGCGCTGATGATGTTGTCAGTTAACTCACCATTGGACAAAACCCCCTTGGCAAAGATATGAATGGACTCTGGTTCTACTCCGCATCCGCCGTTTCTGTGAAGTAGAAATCTTCCTTAGCGAACGCACAACGAACTGGGACTCGGCGAGTTCAGCGGTCGCGGTTGAAAGCATTTCCGGCCGTGATCTCGCACAAATAAGTTGATTGCTCTCGGAAATTCACAACACCCGCACGAGCTACATCTCGTTGAACTGGTTAAGCCCTCGCTTCGGGACTGCCGGATTTTCTATGTGGTATTATGCCTTTAGTTTTATTTACATAATGGGTGTGTGTGTTCATATGCGGACTTTTTCTGTGGATGTCGGTAATCAGCAACAGGCGGCAACGGCGTTGGAAGTGCCCATGTGCTCGCAAAGCGAACAATTAGCGAAGTGGGAAGAATATGCAATGGCCGAGCGCTCAAACGAGCCGTGCAGGATGAGCAATTAATTTGATGGGCGCATGACAGCCCACTCCCCACGAGCACTCCGACCAATCAATGGTTAAATGAATGCCGTAATGCAACGGCATATTCCCGTGACTATTCAAGCGATCCCTTTGGGCATTGGGAAATACGCACATACACACATAAATCGGCATATTAAATTGGTATATGGATCTGCGTAGCAAATGTGAATTACAGTGTGCGTAGGTGAAAGAGTAATAATTCCAGAGTGGAATGGTCATAGAGACCAAGGCCTGCTTTTTATGGGCATTTTTTTTTATTTTCAGTTTCTCCGAAATTAAAATATATGTACATATTTCTTTCCTATGTTTTATTGATTTCAAACTCATGATATTTCTTTTGAAAAATATCGGTGATGAGTTGTTGATAGGTCTTGTTGTGAGGCCCAAAATGAAGCTAATAGAAATCCTTCTGTCTATAACAACTTTGTTGAGTTTTGTCTTCTTGCGAAGGAGAGATTTCAAAGTCTATAAGTCAAACTTTATGTATGTGTGTGCTATGTAATTCCAAAAATAACGCCAGGAATTATTATTAATTATTATGGCTTTTATTGTTAGTCCGTTATTGATTTTGTATAAGTTTAGACCCGGTGAAGAACTTACTTAATTTTACCGCTTTTCTTTGGTCCCTTTAAGATTTAAAAAGTTCTTCTTGCTTGCTCGAGGGTTTGAAGTGAGTTCAAAATATTTCTTGGCTCTTTTTCACTCGGATTAAAATTCGTTCTTGATTAAGATACTTGTACGAGTATTGGAGGCGATTAATTCAGAAGTGTAAATATCGCAACTAAGCATAAAAGCGATGCTCCCCGCTTACGCATGACATTTCCGGCTTCGTCGCTCGGGCGCAAACAATGTACCACGGCGCCCAACTCCTCAGCCATCGACATGATGAGCAGTTAGCATTCGCCGAAAGTCCTTTAATTGTATTCATCATCCATCGCTCCTCTCTTTTTTTGATGTTCTCTAAGCTGCATATATTTATTCAAGCATATTTGAATAACATTTGCCCACAGCACGTGCGCAGGGTGCGAGAGCAAAGCGCGACTGTTGGGATTCATTTCTGCTGTTGGCAGGCCTCTTTCTGTTTTGTTTTGTTCGATATATTTTGGCTCAAACAAAGATTTCTATTTTCGGCTAGTGGGAATATTTTTGGCTGCTTTGTCTTTGTATGAAGCCATTTGGGGTTGATGGACTCATTTGCTGCGGCGGAGGCGGAAAATAATCACGGAATCGAAATGAGCGTTGGCGGAGAGCAAGCATTCCGGCTGGAGCTCTGCTGCTCCGGCTCGTTCGCGGGTTAGCCGGTTGGCGGGGGAGTGTCATTACGCTTTGTGGACATTGAAATTGAAAAGCAATATCCGAAGGGTTAAATAAACAAGAAATACGAATTCGAATAAATAATAAAATGGAAGGAAATGAGATGGGCTGCAGTAACTCCTACTTATTTACAAACAATATGTGACAACAGCACACGCAGCCAAATGCTTCAACACAAATGCAGAGCAGCATGGAGCGACAAGAAACGCTCACAGAAACATCTACAACTTGATAACTTTTATTACTCTGTGATTGGTTGATCGGCATAGTTCTGCAATATTTCATAGAAAATTGATTTCATATCAAATATTAAATGGCATTTGCTTAGGCAAATAATGCAAAGAAAACATTCCGCATAGAAAATTTGAAAACAATTCCGGAAAGAACAAAACGAAATGGCCGGCATTGCTTCGAGTGAGCCCAATGGCCAATTTCCAGCACCATTGAACAAATTGCCAGTGAATAAACCGATATTTCTAGGGGTTTTCTTAATTGAAAGATAAATGGAAGTGAATTCTACAAAGTAAACAATGTGACAATTGCATAAAAGAAATTCCTATTCATCTACTCCATTGTGGTTGCCGAATTATTGCCTCAATGGAAACACGAAATTTCTTCCGCACTTATTATTTGATATTCTACACTTGAAGAAAAAAGCAGAACAGTTTACCGGTTTTAAGAGAGTTCGGCCAACAATAAAGGTAATTTTATGACCCCATCTTTGTAGTCCCACAAGACCTTCCAACAGTGGAGCATTGTACCTTCTATAGGAAAATATCTGCGACGTTTTGAAATGGAGAACTAAAGGTTTCACAAAATACCTTGTGTTCTAGTTTTCTTGCTTAAATTGAAGGGATATTGAGAAAGAAGTTTGTTATGCAATTTTCCGAACCTGCTTCATTTAACTCTCCTTACTTGTGATTCCTACAAATCATCAGCAGTTGCTCCAAGGCTCACGGCAGTTTGCTTCAGCAGGATAGCTAATGTGGCATGTGGCATGTTGCATGTTGCAGGTGTATCGGCTCAACGTGTGCAAATTCAATTGTCAGGTTAAAGTTGGCAAACTGTGCTCAAAAATTATACGTTGGATTCTTCTTTGATTTTGAGCTTGTGTGTGTGAGCGTGTGCGCTTGCCAAAGGGCCGAGCGCAAACTTCATATTCTGGTCATTGTAATAATAGACTTGAGTTAGATTCTCACAAACACGCCCACACACACTCTGCAATTTTATATTGTTCGGCAAGAGGGGGTGGAGAGGAAAGTCACTCAGTTTGCATTCAAGATTGTAATTGAATTTTCGAGCGAACGCTTTGACAAAGAATGTGATAATAAAGCACCATTCGATAAACCGAGTCAGTGCATTGCATACACCAAGGCGTAAATTTGAGAAAACAAGAGCAGCATTGCACACTCGTCTACCTCACCCCTATACGCCACCCTTTGGCACTAGTAAGTTCGTGTGTGCCTAAAATGGATGATGGGAATGTGTGTGTGTGTGAGTAGCGATGATGCGATGCATGGATGCAATATACCTGTCTGAACGCCGGGCCTGGCTGAGATATCTTGAATATGGGGAAAATTGAACAATTGAAGAAAAATTGTGTTTCAAAAGAAAACCGAAGTGATTCAATGCCACCTTAGTACACAGACGGTTGGTGCAATCGCCAACAACTACAACAACTTGCAACTCAATACACACACAATAGTGAACGTTCGTATATGCTTGAACATACGAACGCATATCCACACACACACACACACACTTACATACCGTATATGTATGCAGTAAAGTTGGGAAACTTTTCGTTTGGCCTTCCCCTGGGCGAGGCTGAGAGAGTAATAGAAAAAGTTGACAAGTCAACAGGAAACACAAACGTCAAACATATTGAAAGGACACACTCGCACACACACAAGCATCTAGCATCCCAGAGTGAAATCACGAAGCTTCTTTTCTTGTTGAGCGCAGTTTTGGCAAGTGGAGAGAAGAGAACACCTGAAGATAAAGCTGGGATTTTTCACAATTAGTGCTGGAACCGTTGCAGTTTTTAATTGCTTATCGAAAATTAGTTCAGTGCCTTCCATTGGCATAGCAATACAGCAATAGCAAGAAGTCTTGAAGCGTTAAAAATCAGATATGTGCCGATAAAGCTGCTTTCTCCAAAAAAGAACAAGTGAGAATGGAATGGAACTGGTTAACAGTGAAGTAAATGGTTGCGCAAGACATATTGCTCGGCTTTTCTGCAGGGTATCATCTCTTCAGCGTACACACACACCTACACACATCTGTGTGCTGGCACTTGTGTTTGTGCGGATGTGTTCCTGTGTGTTGGCTAGTAACCAGGAGGGCACGTTGATGGACGGACTTGCAAAAATAATTGTCTATCACTCCGTTTGTGTGCAAATCAACAGGCTGGCCTGTCCGGGCTGCCTCTGCCTCGATTGCTCTCGTCATAGTCTTGTTGCCGACCGATAGACTGTAGCCAATAGTTACTCCTCATGGAAGTTGTTGTGCTCTTCGCCTCAATGACCTTTATTAGCCATTATTGAACAATGACTTCCGATGTTCTTTCAGCACCAAGATTCGCGTCTCGGTAGTATTCAACGTTTCAGCTCATCCACCCCGCAAACATACAGAGGCACACGAGCACAGATGCCCAGTGTTCAAGCTCCTCTGTCCGCCGTCGCACTCGGCCCCGTGATTTTTGGCACTTCCGTTCAATTTGTGCGTTCAATTTCATATCGAATTACCTGGTCGTCAGCATAATGTGCTTGCTTGTGTGTGTGCGTGTGTGCGCGCGTGCGTGTATTCATGTATGGCGTGTTCGATGCTCGTGCTTTCCTTCAATTTGTAACACAATCTCTTGAAAAATGGTCGTATGTAGCTTGTTTGCCATTAATTATAGACTACGGCGGCACTCTTATGCTGCTGCGATGCTGGGCTGTTGGGCTGTTGGGCTGCTGGCGCTTCAGCTGCCGCCTTTAATTTTGTATTCTTTGTTGTTTGATTTGTTGTTGTTGGTTGGTTGCTTGCTTTTTCATTACCATGCAATTGCGCTGCTGTTGCCCAGCCTGGAGTGCCGAGTCCAACCAGGGGGCGAGCGCAAGAGCCGTGACCCCGCCGCCATCCTTTCGAAGGAAAAAAAAGAACTTTAATTACGGTTATTGAGTCATTCGCGACACCATCGAAGGAAGTGATGCCTCACGCTGGTCACCTGTGGCAAAGGCAGAGCTTGGAAATGTCGAATGGCTTCAAGCAGTTCTCACTAGACGTGCCAAAGTTGCCACCTATGTGATGGCGCATGGGACAGTGTTGTATCGCTTAGGGATAATTCGTAATTTAAAATAGGTAATTTATTATTTTATCTAAGCAATAAGTTTTAACAGTAAGTTTGGTTACAATTTTTAAAGAATTTTTTTTCGCTTATCAGAGGCGCAAGCGTTTGCAAAAAATGAATCGGAATCAACGTTATGTATCATGACAAGACATCCACCGAACCTTAACGACGCTTTTCAAATTTGAAACAACAACAACATAATTTATTTGTAAACGAAAGAAAACAATCAACACCTTTTTAGATTCTCTACCAATGAATCGCGTTCTGCGAGTCAAAGCGCAATTCGACGCAAAACTAAAGGTCCCATTGTTTTAAGGATGTCAAGTTTAAGATATCTGTTAATAATGAAACCTGAAAAACCAAGTCTGAGCAGGCATCGTCTTTCACACATTGATTATATTGCTTCCTACTAGTTCCAGTGCCCATTCCTCATGCTTTCAAGACCTCCAAAAACAGTGCACCCAACTACTCTGCTTAATACTCCAGAAGAGAGTGTAAAACAAAGAAAGTGAAATCTTACTTGGCGTTTTTCAATCGATAAATTAGAGAATATCTTATCTCTAACCGATCGAAAATGCAATGCAATGCAAAAGTTAGAATATACGCAAGCGTAGTATACCCCATCCTAATAAGACGGGCCAACCCCACATTGATAAGGGCGAGGGCCCGCCGTCACCACGAGAGAAGTCATCAATCTTTGGAGCTGTCAATTTAATTTTATTAAAATGCAGACAAAAATGAATATATGCGCATAAATATTTTATTTATTGAGTGTTGGGCATAACAAAGCAGATAGGGCAAATATATTTATACCCAAAAGTGCTGCGCTAAAAGAGGCCCACTTCACCTGCTCGACTACGCTTCGGAACGAACAGAGACTTCCACAAGTATTACACATGTAAGTGCGTTTGTGAGTGAGGAATTGCCTGTGTGTATTTTTAATCTCGGAGGCGGTGTAACTGAAGCGTGTGTGGCGGTGTGGGTGTGTACGGGGGTGAGCTTTCGCAAGAAGCAAACAACGGCATGGCGAAGATGAATGAATGAATAAATATTTTGCGTAAATCCACTTAAGTTCTGTTTACATGTGCTGCCAAGCTAAACTCCGTGAAATCTTTTACAGTTAATGCATAATTTCTTATTGCTCATATTTTCACACATTCAAAGTCGAGCATCTATTCTCACGTACCCAAATAAAACAGTTGCGCGCGAAGCCCACCTGCGGGAAAACCTGCACGGTCGGAGCTAGTATACTTGTATATAGAAACCGATGCTGTATACAGGGATGTATTTCCTTGCAGCAGCCACTACACCGAGTGCACACAAAATAGTTCAGATTTTTCGAAAGTGCCGAGCGTCGATTTCATCTATGCTACAGTTATGTGCCCTGTATTTAGTCCTACTAGGTGTGAGTGTGGCTTCATGAATTGTTGATCACACCTGGAGTTGAGGCCAGGGATACCAACTTAGCGAACTCTTTCAATGGCAAAATATATTCGCTCTTCTGCCTTCTTCCGCCTTTTGAAAATAAACTCAAATTATTGGTAAATTTTAACTTTTGCCTATCTGTGAGCACTCAGAGATATTCCTCCCGTTACAGCTGTTCATTCTAGCTATATTAACTGTTAAAAAATTAGCAAAGGCATGGGGTATTATCGCCATCAAGGCAACTCTAGTAATCAGTAATTTAGTAATCTAAACACTCTCAATTGTCAAAGTAAGCACAAGATTCCATCACAATGCATTTCTGACGTTTCCCTATGCGCCAAAGTATTTTTCAATGTTGTTTCATTAGTGTGTTTAAAATATGAATGCCGGCAGCAGCGAGGAGTAAAGCCCTCCTCCCTCTTTTCTTCCGCCTCACTCCGCCGCCCCTCTCAGCATCGCGTCGCTTGCATTCCTGCGTGTGTAATACTTTATTGGACTGGCTGAAGTGCGAAAACGCTCAAAATGTTGCAAAGGCAATAGCAACATACTTGTATATCGGAACATAGGTGAGTGCAGAGAGTGGTGTACCGGTTTGGGTAGGAGAGGAAATGCTCCTCTCGCCTTTTTCGACTTTTTATTCATTTATTTATTTATGATTCTCCATTCTTGTGCAATTTAACAGTACGAACATTGCTCGCTCGTGAGGGAGTTTGCTTCCGACAGGAACGCGTATTGGCGGATATGAGCGTATGTGCATATGACGGTACTCTAATGTGCAGTTATAATTGTATGTGAGTGCGAAATGATGTGCGAGCTTAGGCAAATAAGTGGCTTTAAGCTACCCCGTCTGCCAACGGCCCATTTTAATCTTTATTACCCCATCTCCTTTCGCCCTCCGCTCCGCCACATACAACACCCGTTACGTACGGGGCCTGCCGTCTGATTGGCTGCCTGGCTGGCTTCCTTCGTCAGTCAAAATGGCGTCATGGCGCGAATTAAATATTTATCAATTTTATTCATCAGCCTTTATACTGAGCTTGTGCTGACAGGACCGTCAGACCAGGCGGGGTTGCTGCATTTTTTTTCACTTGACGCCTTTGAAAGCGGATTTTTAGCATTTTTTGCTTTTGCTTTGTGTCAAAGTGAATTAAAACTGCCGAGTCGAGAGTTATGGCTTTGCATTTTCGACGTAAATCAATTATTACTTTTATTTGTTTGATTTTTATTAGAAACACAACTTTATTCACCGCTTTAGTAATGAAGTCTTCGACACATAGGTATCCATAGAGTGCATTGTATTTCATCTACACAGTTTTGTAATTTCAGGTTATCCGCTTCTCTGCTAGACTTATCAACGCTTCCGGAAACAATTGGCTTAGAATTAACGTTCAGTGAGATGCGCAAAATAGGTGAAACGCAACAGAAAAGTAAATTGATGACCTCCGACAAAGTTATGACACGGCTTGCGCGCTCCATTTACTCGGTCCGCCGCATGAATACTACAGACGCCTGTCAGCTTAAACGCTCTGCAGTTGCTGTGTTTTGTTTCGTTCCTGCCGCTCAGCATCACCGAGCGTGGCGTGTTCACACCGTCCATTCCCGTTGCCCTCCGTCAGCCAATCAACCTAATTAATTGGTAACAAATTCTCGAACAGATTCGATCATTAATAATGCGTTAGGTAGCAGACAATATTAATGATCATCCTGCGTCAGCGATTGGACATAGAGGTACTTGTATATGAAGGTACGTAGGCATGTTGAAGCGCTTGGAAGGAACCACAATTCTGTTGGGATTTTAAAGAGTAAAATGTTTCTACTCCACACAGTGCGCTACGCAGATTGATATTTCGGTACGAATTATTGCATTTTCACACAAGCAGGGCCTTACCGATTGAATCTATTACCTGCTTAGAAGTGCCCTCCACGCCTACTTAAATATCCTTAGATATTATATGATATGTTTATTATAGTAAATTTTTAAGATTGTGGATACAGATGACGGTACACATACATATGAATGCAGGTATTAGGCGGAGTGCTTCTCCATGAATGAAGCAACGACTTGACCACAAGAGCCGAGGTAGAGCTCACACAATTCAGTTTCCAATGTGCTGCTGATTTATGTAGCGGCAATTTCCTAGTGACATGAGAGAGGGAGCTGGTGCGCAACGCTTGAATTATACACGCTCGGTACTTGATAATGTTCTAGTTCGGGGTAGAGCAGGCAGTGGGTCGCGACTTAATCAGATGCGTGCTAGGTCGCCTTGAGGGCTTGATAGATGCGCTGCATCTCATTTGTGAGGAAGCTCGCCTCGCGCGGTGGTGTTACTTGCTGATTGGTGTTCAAGTTTTTATGTGTAGACTCTGGCAGCGCACTCCATTGTTGCACGGTTGCATGTTGCAAGTAAATGCCGCTACTAGCACTGTTGTTGTTGTCGACTTAACTCATTCATCATTTAGCAACATCATCAGCAACAACTGCGCGACAGCTTTTTAGTTGTAATTGCTTTCGCTGCCGCCCTTTCCTCGCCATCGTTGCCATAGCGTCGCCCGTTACGCATCGCGTTGCCTTGGTGGGCCTGATTTGCAATGCACAGCAGATATATTTGCATGTAGTGGCTGCAAAGTGAAATAATAACAACAAGAAAACACTCACATCTATCTCTTTGGCGGGCTCAAGTGTCCACATGCCACAGCCTTTGACATTGTTACTATGCACATCGCAGCGAAGGTAACAGGTGGTCCGAATATTAGTTTCCTATTTCCACTTCGTGCATCGCAGCGATGAAAATCCAAAATGAGAAGAATCCGAATGAAATAATGTTATTCAAAAGCGAGAGGCTTGTGTGGCAACAACATATCGGTCTTATCCACTTGTAGCTGACGCATTGGAGTTGAAATACAGCTTTTATTGCTTTTGGACCACCCTTTTGAGAACATGCTATTTAAATAAGTTAATGTTCTCCAAAAAGACACGCATGCATCTGGCCTCTTGTGTGTGTTGGTGCATATTAACTGTCATGTTTGTAAACATTGCAAATGTCCTAGCGCCGCGCTGCATCCTTTGACCGCAGTTGACTCCTAGTGCTTTTATGCCCTTAATGATATGTTAAGTAAGTCGCTTGCGAAGTCAATTTTTTCCTGTAACGAGAAATGCTTCGGGCGTCGCAAGTGCAGTGTCGCAACAAGGGCCGGGCAGTGCGGACTGCCGGGGTGCCGTTTGCGGCAAATGGATGGGAAATAACTGACAGCGGACGGCAAAGGAATAGGAAAGACGGCGATTGTGAGAGTGCCGCTGATGAATTAAACATTCGCTTTTTATGTCCTTTGAGTGTGTCGCCCTAATGCATTCCGAGCTCAGTGCTCGACGTTTGCCCAGGAAATATTTTTGCTGTTGGAAAAAGATGCAGTTTGCATTTCATTGACAATTCCAAAGCCCTTCTCCGTCCTCCGCGCTCCCCCGTTTTGAATGCAAGTCGAGATGCAGATGCACCACTCAAGTGAGCTCATGAGCCGCTGCAATGGCTCTCGTTTAAAATGCAACATTGCATCACCTTATATAACAGACATCACCCGACTGCCCTGGACAGCTTGCCTGCCCCTAAGTACTTCAGGTGTTTTGCACTTGCATAGATTTGCCTGGGTCCACATGCGAATTTGTTTGGGCAAATTAGATGGCTGCTGGCTGTTGCTTGTTTGCTGATCGCGAATGCAACAAATACAGGTACACGCGGTAAGCTCTCGGATTACCTGCGATACTAGCGTGCTCTGACTAAAAGTGTCCCAAGAAAAGCTTCTTATGTCCATCCTTTGCTCGCCGCTGGCCAATCTGCGTGTCAAGGCTGCTGCCACATCATAGGCGGCTTGTGCGCCTCATTGCGAAGCGGAGGGAAATATTTTATACAAATGGTGATTGCTTTCACATTTGCCTGTCTGTATGGGCGGCGGAGCGTAATCTGTTTGAGTACTTTGAATTTGTTTGCGGAGATGACTTTTGCCAGTGTTTGCTCGGCGTTAATGGCGGATTTGCTGTTTGGATATGGTAAGCGGCTTATGTAAGCATTTATTTGGCTTGACAAATAGTTTTTCAAAGTTCAGTGCATTAGAATGACATACGAGGAAGCTTTTCTGAGACCGCTTGACATAAATTTCGTCTCATGGAAGTGTGTGAGTTTTTAACGGGGGACGGAGAGGGCTTCCAACACTTCTAAAGTTACAAACTATTAGCTCCATCTGTCATTGTTTTCCCCGATGAAAACGCAATTACAAAACAAAGTTATCTTTAGAACTTGGACACGATTTTCAAAGGTCGTCCTTTGTGGTAATATCTCAAAAACCCACTTCTCGGCTATATTTATTCCTTTGTAGTTACCTCAAAATTAACCGTCGATTAGCATAATCTAAAGCGTCGTATTTTCTTACAATAACAAGAAATCTGAATGTCACAACAAAATCTGTGTGTGCATGTGTTGGCCCATTATATGCGACAAATCGAGGAGAGGTAGCGAAGCGCAAGCACAATGCTTTTTATTCGCCAGCAAGCCACTGCTCCAGACTGTAAGCGATGGCAACTCCTTCGTTATTGGCGTCGACGGACAAGGACGTATGCGGCCATGTTTGCATGTGTGATTGAAAGCGCTTCGAAGGTGTTTTTTGTTCGTTTTCTGCGTAAACGTTCGACGGGAAATGCCATAAAAATGGTGCGACAAAAGTAAAAATATTCGCATAAGTACGTCAATGAAGCGTACCAGTTCAAAAAAGCTCTCTTCACCCACACACAAACGCACAAATGCTAGCGTACGTACAAATATGGCCAAATAAATACGTGTGTTGTTGTTTATGCTCCATCTGCAAGTCGGAAAAATATTTTTCGACATTTGATAAATGCGTTCGCTGGGCGATTGGCACTTCCCTTCTGGTAATATGTTGGTTATGACGGAGTTATGCTCGCTTTATTGTTGTTGTTGCTGTTGTCGTAAAGTGCTTAAAATGTGTCAGTAGCAAAGCAGGATTTTATGGTCCCAAACGAAGCGTGGTAATGGATGTAAACAAATTCTGAACGCAGCGCTAATTCGCGAACCTGCCGGAGCTTTCATCTCATCGTGTTCGCTAAGTCATCCACCTCATTGATGTTCTTCGGTTATTATAAGTAATTGGTCGATAAAGATCAGCTTGGCAAGATTCCTCGAGAATCTTCTCGGAGTCAAACACAAAAAGGGTTGTTTTTTAATTCTGTTCCATTTGCAATCAAACATATATTACGTGGCAAAGACACTAAATTTCCAGACTTTCAGTTCAGGAATAATTACGGCATTACTGGAATAAGCACATTAGCACCTAATAAAATTCGTGTTTCGGTTCGTCGTCTAAATCGGCTATGCGGTACGGCCAAAAACACCAAGATTATTGTACGTGGAGACGGTTGTCCTAATAATTCCTTTAAAGCATAAAGTTAAGAAAATGGAAGAAGGGTTAAGTGTGCAAAATAGCCGAGTGTTCGCAAGAAGATTATTGACTCAATGATTTACGCTTAGCGCCGAAAACTAATTATGAGTGAGTTGAAGAGTTGTCTATAACATAGGTTTGCTATCGCAGAGAATATAATATATGCAATAATTAAACTTATATTATTATACTACAAAATAATTTATATTCCTTGTTTAACACCAAGACACGCATTATGAATGGGAGGAAAAAGAGGGCCAGGCTTCTGAAGAGTGTATATCAGTTCATATGTTTACAATTATGCAAGCACAAATGCCGAGAGGAATAGTTAGCTGCCGAAAAGGCTGTGAAATATGTCGCCGATTAACACTACCCACACAATTTTATTTTTAACTCTGTTTGGTATTTATGTGTTATGCGCGCCACACTCGCCTGGGTTGAGGTGATAATTTTGCTTAATTGAGCAGCATTTATTGCAATCGCAGAGAAGCAGAGATCGAGATGAAAACGAGACGAGCGCTCTATGTTCCCGTCGTCATTTCACGCTGTTTTTTCTTCACTGGCAAAAGGGCAAGCATCTCAGAAGTGCCCACGCATACTTTTAAGTGGAATGCCGTCAAATGGAGGCAAGCACAAAAAATATGGAATAAAGCCACGTTAATTTAAAAGAAAAATAACTCAAAGTGAAGAGGGCAAAAGTGATGGCGTCAACGGTGCTTAATTTTCGGGTATCCTTTTCATTGTTTCATCATTGTGACACTAGGCATGTCTTTATTTGCTGGAGCTTCGCCGCCTGTGTATGTGAATGTGTGTGAGTGCAAGCGTATGGGGCACGAAGTGCAGACACATATCGCCAATCCCTCGAACCATCAGGCTGCCACAAAGTGACTGAGTGGTTGCTTGGCTGCCTGTTTGACACAAACTTTCACCAAACGACTCGCGCCAAAGTGAAGTGGAGTTAAGAAAAAACGAATCACCCACCAACAAAAGAGATGACTGGCAAAAAGTGTCAACCTTCTGCTGTTTCGGCTTCAAATTGCCAACGTGTTGTCGGGTTATTCCCCTCCCCTCAGGTCTGCACAGCAGAAGCGCGAGGAAAAACTGTTTGGATGTGCGAAAGTTCTGCAGAAGCGGCGCTTTGTGTCACCATGGTGAGGTTACCGGAGGGGCGGGCTGCTGCGAAAGGGTCAGTAAGGCGGTTATACGCGTTGCGTAAAAAGCGAATTATGTGTCTGTTGAGTTTTTGTCATTTGTCGTTGGTTGCGTTGCTCGTGATGTTCTGTTGCCTGCTTAAGCCTCTCTCCGTCCCGGTTTGGTGCCCTCATTTTCCTACAGAGTTCCATGGAGCATTAATTAAAAGTTACTCACTTTGTGCGCTGCTTCTTCCACCCGAATATTGGGCAAGGATATGTTTTGTCTTCCCGAAAACGAACTGTAGGCCTGGAGCACCGATGAGGAGTCTTGGCGCTGACGAAGATTCATTGCTTTATAAATATTTGTTTTGAGGCGCGTTCTTATACAAACATAAGTTTTTCAAACATATTTTTTTATTTTGTTTTATGGTTTTGGATAACGTGCAACACTTTAAGAAAAATTAGATGACTTAACTTTTGTTGGCAAACGTGAAAGTGTTTCTCATCACGCGTCGCCGGCGCGGTTCCAGTTATGTTGGGGATTAAGAGCCTAAGTGCTTGCAAGTTGCTTTCATTCGCCGTTTCTTCTAGCATTTTTGCTGTTTTTTGGTTTCGTTGGCCATCTTAAGGCACTTGACCACTAATCCCGAGATTCTCCTTGCAAGGAAACTTTTCGGTGGAGTCTGCAGCACACTCACTACAATGCATATATAATCGCAGACATTTTCAACACGCCTTTCAACATACATACATATATCAAAGCGCCGCCATGTTTTATTCCCTGGAATGTACAAAAAGTGGAAGAGATTGCTTGCCACAAAACAATCAACTCAATATCAGCTCGTTGTAAAGCAAATATCCATTTATCGACGCAAATGCTAATGAAATATTTGTTTTGCAGACAATTTGAAATGGCTTTGGTCATAAAAATATTTGCTCGTTTTAATGAGAAATTAGTTGCGAACTGCCTTAATTACTTTCAGCATCGAATTGATATTTTATGATGAGATTAACGACGTAATTCCCAATCTAACGAGAATATCATGTTCGTCACACATGGCTTCGCCGCCGCTGCCGCCGCCGCCGCACGATGTCTTACCACTCTCTTGTGGCGCGGGCAAGGGCAGCGTAGTCCGAATGGCAAAAGGCGAATCTTACATTAATTTAATACTTGCTAACGAAATGTGTGTCATAATTCCGCTTTAATGCCTCGCCGCATGCAAAAGGGAGAAGAGCGTAATCATCAAATGAAAAGAGCAATAGCGCGATAAAAATATTGCAACACCATTATGTACATAAGTCGTATCACACCACTGCAGCCTCTCTCCATTCGCCCGTCGCAGCCTGGTTCCCTTTGCGGCCGCATCGTGGTCGCCATATTTTGTGGCGTCAAAAAATCACAATCATTTCTGTCGTTGGCTGAAACGTGAGTCCTGCAAAACTGTCACTGCCACGGGACGCGTCGCTGCCACCAACATGGGGAGGATTCTGTGAGTGCGTGGGCATGATATGTTCGAAATGGATTTTGTGCGTAACTGGCGGGCATCGAATGCAACAGTGCCAGTGGTGAGGGCGCGGGCGGGGTAGAAAAAATTAAATCGTAAAATTTTCATTAAGAAAATATGTTGCAGCAACAAGCAGAGTTGGCGGCGTAACAACAATGGCGACAGTAACAATTTAATGCATCAAGTGGATTTACGAGCGCATAAACAATGTGCTGGTGTCCTGCTTTCGCCTACGGATTGCATACTTAGGCACACCGTAATGCACATAAAGCATACATACGAACAGACACCCAGTCGTGCAACGCGTAACTGCACAGTATCAGCTTCTTGGGGAACAGCATGGGTCTTTTCCTCGATACATTTGACAATGATGTGGAAAATCTGGTTTGATAAAATTTTCAAAAATGCACGAATGCCAAAACTGAGTTTGACGAATGGAAGAGTGCCCGGCACCAATCAAGTCGGCAAAGTTAAATAGAGAAAAAGTGTTTCTTCCGTTTAAGTGAGGAATTCACTTGGAAGAAAATTTCGTTGGACAACGCAAGCACACCGGGAAGTGGTTCTGCGACGAAAGCTGCATTGGCATATCCTTTCCTACTAAGTTTGTGCAAACATGATTGTGTGTCGTAAGCTCTCACTGCTGAGTATCATCGCTCGCAGGCATGTAGTTCATAGAACCGGGCAACGCTTACTCGTAAACTCCATTTAACTTCTATAAAAATATGAATTTAATGCGTTCTTAAGCTGCCCAACGCTTTCCACGCTCGCCAAGACAACGGCAGTGCTCCTACCACTTCTCAGTTTTGCTTTTATTGGCAGACGAAAAGTGTCGTTAGATATAATTTTTTGGTCATTTAATTTATGTAAAAGCAAAGCAGATTTTATGGTTATTTTAGCACCACCGCAAATCACACCACACACAGGCGCTTTTAAATACACGCAAACCCTGTAGGAAAAGCACTGCTACAAAAGCGTCAGGGAAGTAAGGCGTCTTGCAAGTGGCCTTCGTTTCAATTCTTTGGTCCATACAAATATTTGCGGAATTCAGCGCTGCGGTGGGGGGTGCAATTTTAGAGGTTATGCTTCAAATGCCTTTAAGCCTTCTCTTTGGTATCCTTCAACCGCCATTAGCTAGTTAACCACTAGACCCTTTAAATGATATAAATAAATAATTTTTTCTGGTGGATTATTAAATTTTATTCAGCTAAGAATTCATATACTACATGCACTCTACGCTAAAACTTACAGCCAGCCACATAAAATTGCATTCGCGTACCAACTTAGCTCCGCGTGCGCACCAAAGCAGATTTCCGGCGTGGGCTCGACTCTGTGTGCCAAAGACAGCGGTAGAGCAATGCCTGTCCTCGCACTGCTCTGGTTTCTAATATTGCTCGCCCTTCCTCCTGTCCACTTCGGCCGTCTGCGCGATGTTAGTCTGGAGTTGCTCACACACACCCCTGGTCCCTCAATGTGATGTAAGTGTTACTGTGCACACATCTTTATAGTTTATGGCTGTGTGTGCGCATGGTGCATTTGATGTGTTGGCGTCTTTACGGAATTGTTATGAATTTTTATTGGATAATGTAAATTTCATTATAATGAATTGGCTCATGCGAACCAACAAAGCCAGCACACGTTCGCCTGCTGCACACACTGTGTTTCTATTTACGATCTGCAAGTGTTCGCCAAATACATCAGGGGCTATTGTGCCGTTTCGGATAATAAATTCCGGCCATAGAGGGATTCAAACGTCCGATCTTGGACGTTAGTTTAGATTTTTGCTTTTCTTCGACCCTAAATAATGCATCCCGGGATCTCACTCGGTGGAGATGGAAGCAGATGTGAGAAGGTTAGTAAAAGTATTGCAGATATGTGCAACCAACCCTCGAGTCCATTGACCAGTTCTTGCTAATTCTCACTTGTGAAAGAATATGTTAAATAAATTCTTAAAGTTAGGTGCTTTAGCTCCGTATAAAGAGTAGGGTACGAACTGGATCTCATGATGGAAATTGGTCAAAGAACAAGTGGATTTCCGCAACTGGAACATAGTCTTTGCGGTCTGCAAAGTCAATTTAAATCCTCTGAGAGCAGTTGTTCCCGTTTCACAGTTGTCGCCCCGCCCACAATGAAAGTCTCGTATGGTTTCATACATGAGTTTTATGTTTTTGTAATTTTATTTATATCATTTATTTACGTTTATAGACCCTTGATATCCTCAGTGTAATCTTTGTTGTTTTCATATTCGCTTTTGCTTAAAATGCATCATTTTAAATAATATATACTCTTTAATGTATAGTTATTAGCTTATAATTAACTTTATTAACTTAAGGTAAATCATTTCTGCTTAGATCGTGACAAATGCGCTCTCGCTTATGGAAATCGTTTGTGGGGCAGCAACAGGCGTTCAATATTTTACATAGAAATGCGGTTCAATGTGGTTTTCGAGATGTTGCAACTTTGCTTTGGCCACAAATATGTATGCACATGTACAGTTATGCTGAACTAATTGTTGGTGTGATTATAATTCTGAATAATCTTCTTTGCTGCTTTCTGTTCAACTAAGGTTTAAGGAGTTGCCAGGAGGGAGAGGGGATGACTTAAATGAGGGGAAGTAGAAGGTTTTGCGCAAACATATATTTCGGTGTACATACATATCTATGCACTACATAAATACGTCCGCCGTGAAACACATTCACATTCAGTTAAGTGTTGCCCTCTACTTATCTCATACATTACATCCTCTGCTGCTCACTATACATATATGCATCTGTATATATGTATGTATGTATATTTGTTCATAAATAATTTTAAATATCATATTCTCTTGCTCGGCGGCATTGCCTTATCATATTTATATCGCACATTCAGTTTTCTCTATATTTTGCTTATAAATTCTTCCCATTGTAAACATTTATTTTGTCTTTTCCTACTTTTTGTTTCCGTTTATCCGTTTGGTTATCAGTCCCTTATCACTAAAGAATTTCGCCCACATGGCGCTGATTTCGCCACGGCAAACAATATTTCATAAACTATTTCGAATTGATTCCCTGTTTCTTAAATTTTCATTTAGTTTTCAACTGCTTCTTAATTAGTTGTTCTTCTTCTAAAAATACAATAGTTTTTTGTTTAGTTTGAATATTTCTTGCTATTTTTATATTTCTAATTGGAGTTGGCGGCGCAGGCGCACTCGCTTCCTTGGGATTACATATATACAGTTTGGACGAGTTCATTTCAAAGCTACTCGGAGTCCAACAATTAAGAGTATGAGTTACACGAATTAAGCTTGATTATGCATTAAGCCCGTTTGAAGCCCTACCCGGCCGTCGCTGGGAACCAGCCGCCACAACTCTGCAAGTCCAAGTCTCAACCTGCCGAAATTGTGTCGACTGGCTCTCCTTCCCTTTATTGCTTTCGTGATCGTTTGGTGTTAAGCATTCAAATTGATTTCATTTCTTTTGGTTTCCTTTTGTTTTGTTTTTTCTTATTGCATTATTCTATCTTGCACGTTTTGGTACACAGAGGCCCACCTGGTGGCCAAGTTAGCTTGTGGAAGTTGGTCCCCCACTATTTGATTTTGTTTTGCTGTTCTATACGAGTATTTAATCGTTATGTGTGTGTGCTTGTTTTTGTTTTCTTTTGTTTTTTTTTTTTTGTTTTTTTCTTTCAGTTTTTCATTTTGCGTTAAATTTATAGGTAACTGACTCCTGCTCTTTCAATTATTGGATCGGGTTGCCAATTATTATCGAATTGTAGACATAAGAAGAATGGTAAAAACAAAACAACAACTCTTACAGTATACATACATGCACAAATGTATTTGTTGCAGGATACTTGGTGCACATGGCCCTAATTAATATTATCCTTAGTTTATTCTGTTTCTATATGTATATGTCTATGTGTATGTAAATGTGGTGTGTTATGTCAAAATTATTTCCGATTCTAATTAACATTTACAATTATTCTACGCCAAATACTATTTACAAAGCCCTGCCAGCTCGTGAACCCCTCGTTGCGGAGGGATTGCTTGTTGGTTGGCTGTCGGTTCGAGTTGAATCCAACTACCGGCTCACCGGCTCGCTAATTGCATTTTTCATGCATAATTCGCGGATCGGCCGATCGGCTGGCGTTGCTAATTTACAACATTTCAATTAAGACTAATTAGATTATAAGGATTTGTGTTGGCTCCATGCTGAACAGGGAGATGTTAGATATTAGTTTGGGTTCAATACTTTACACTTTTACTTACTCACTAACACACACACATGCACGCGCACATGTGCGTAACTAATTCTAGGCTCAAAGCATCACAAATAGCGGCAAAGGGAACACAAAATTTTGAAATATTTCTGCCTCGAGCACACACATGCAAACCAAAAGCTCCTAGGCAGCGAGTTACACGCAAAAGAGGTTCCATGCAATGCATACTTTTATCACAATAATTACAGTGTAAGTAGGATAATCACTACTAGAGCCGCACTAATGCGCGGGCGTTGCTAATAACTGCGGCAGAAATGAAATCCATGTATTTTGAGTCAATTGTTTTTGTTGCTTGTGCATTTGGGATATTAGTACTTTAGGGCTATTCATAGCAGGGGTGGCGTGTAAATTAGGAAGTACTAGTCTCATACGCAACGGATATGCGCCCTCATATATATTTCACACATACATACATACTTCTTAGCAGATAATATCTTACATAATCCCGTTGAACGACACAATTCATGCAAATCAGCACATATATACATACATCGACATAAATCTAAATCTTGTGGCTTATTCGCGTGAATTACGGTTAATGTCTAATTTTATAGGAGAGACTTGGCGTGCTTTTATTGTTGTTGTGGTTGTTGTGGCTGGTAAACTTTCCGGTTAATAAAAATTGCATTCTTCAGCTATTAACTACATATACACACATAAATGCATAAGTGCACATCGCGCTCCATATAAACGTATATGTATTGAGCTAAAGGAGACGTGGGTGCCAGCAACCCCAGCAACCCCAGCAGCGACGGCGGCGGTATCTTTTGCGGCGTTCATGCCTTTTACGGGTGTATTTTTCTATTTATTGCATTTTACTTTGTTGGCTTATCCGATATTTATGTGATATTATTCTTGCTACACACTGTTACGTACATACACACACACACATTAATAATACTGGGAACGAGTATGATTAATTTGATTCTCACTATGCTAAGTGTGTTCTGCGCTCTACCACGGATCTCGGCCACTTTTGTTGTCCAATACCTCCTCTTTCGATCTCGCCCTCGCCCTCGCCCTCAAAGGTTGGGGGTGTGGGGCGTAACGTGAGTGCAGCGCATTTGGCAGCAATCATTCGGCCTCTTTGCAGGCTCGGGCACCCAACTTCTAAGCTCTGTGTGTGCCTATATATGTACAATATAAAATTCTACTTGGACTAAATTTAACATTTTGCTGCATCATTTCAATGTAAGCGTCTAAATTCGGTAAGCACCAATGGCAAAAGGAGTGAAGGATAAATGCTGCGCAATGAAATGAAATTTTGTAACTTATACTTTTTCTATGTATTCCTTAAGTTCGTGCGGAAACTGTGAGGTGAATCACCCTTCAATGGGCTGCAACAGAGAGTCCTTGCCGAATTGTGCCTTCTCTTATTTAAGTGTTTCATTTTCGGTTTTTCGATTTTTCGATTTTCTTTTGCACAAACATGGACGGAAGTTCATTGCCGTCTCTGCCGAAGCACGAAATCGATCTTGTGAAATGCGAGAAATTAGAAAAATTATGAAAACTTATTTGCTTTGGGAAATAGCTAGGCGTGCACACACACACATACGCACTTGTGTTCGCTGAACGACGACGGAAATGAAATGCAAATAACAATCAAACGGAACCAACACAGACAAACAAGTGTTTGTTCAGCTTCCTTTCTCTCTTCGTGAAATGAAAACGTGTCTTGTTTTGTAATACTGCTTTATTGGTTTCAAGCTCTTTCCTTCATCGCCCGTCGCAGGAGTCGGTGATGTCGATGATGTTAACCGTTAGCACGAGCACTTACAAATAACTAATAATTTTAACAAAAAGGCAAGGGGAGCTGACGCTGAAGGGTTAAGCCGAAGCCACATGTAACTCTACAAGTCGCCATCGATATCAATTTCTTATACAATTACTGTTAACTAATAGTTTTAGCATAATAAATTCTTTTCTTCAATTTAGACATTTTCGGATATCTGACTTTTAACTTACTACATACATATGTATTACTGCCACCTGCACCTTGACTTGAATTGTCCCTGTTCGACCCGTCGCAATTGGACAAGGTTGATCTCGATACAAAACAATTGAATTAGTTCAGCACTTTTACTAGATTTAGCGAGTTCTCGTCCATACTTCAGGCTTCAGTTTGGTATTATTCTAAATTAATTTATGTTAAATATGTATGTTGTTGTTGTTTGGCATTTCTCAGTGCTTCGCATGCTTCAGTTTAGGCATATGGGCACAGCTCACCGCTCCACACCCTGTCGGAGGGCGTGTCTGAATGCCTGAATTCGCCTGCTCTCAGCGCAGCTAACATGCTTTTGTTCTTGTTGTGGTTGTTATAGTTGGCTTACATTCGAATAGGTGTAAAATTTTGATTTCCCCTTTTTATGTATATTTATTACATTAGTTCTTAATGTTAGGACATAAATTATCTTATCTCATAGTTATATATTTATCCTGTTATTCTGCATTTATTCACTACTGTACACATATAAAACATATTTACTTTATTGTAATTCATATTACTATTTCATTATCTTATTCTGCCGTTAATTCGTCTTCGTCGACCCATGTAAATAATCGACATAACTGTAAATTTACCAATCTACGCATTTGTTCTACAGGGTTCCATTTTCTAAAGTGGAACCGAATTAGTTTGCTCGGGTCTCCAAGCACCTACGAACATTGCGGTGTTTTGCACCACAAGGCTCTTTTTCTCGCTTTGTTGATCGTGTTTCTTATCGTACATTACAGTTTATACCGTTACTAATCTAGTTTCAGCTGCTTATCATTACCTAATATTTTTGTTCTCTTTGAAATTAACACAAATTCATTTTCTTCATTCTGTAACCTCTTCGTTTCTCCTGTTGTATCACTGTGGCTAACATGCGGTGTTGCTGTTGCTTGGCCGGCTATCGAGCTTTCGCAATGGTAAGTGCCGTCTCGTGAGTGCGCTCAGCGTGTCTTTCGCCGTCGCTCCTCTCAGCTTTTCGTCGATATTACTAATGGCCTGTATATCCCTTCTTCGTCGTTTGCGGGCGTTGGCTACGCCGGCGGCGCCACCCGTTGCGCCTTTTTTCTTCACGAACTTTATGTTGTAGGGATCTTCGGCTAGTTCAGGGTACAGCGCGACGTCGTGGATGTACTCGCCTTCGTAGTTGTTCGCGTAGCTTTGTTTCAGTATCTCATCGATCTCCTGTTGGTTCCATTCTATAGCCGTTGTTAAACCATTACGTAGTGCTTCCTTCTCGCGGTGCCACGCCTTACGTACCGCCGTCAGCTTAGCGTGATGCATGAGTCGCTGTTTTTCTTTCTCAACTGTAGTGCCATATCGTAAGTTGATGATGGCATGGGCTCCGTGAATTTTTACATCCAAATAGTTGTTTCCGCTGCCATTTTCTCTAGAGTTTTCGTGGAATGTCGTATTTACTTGGCCTTGAAGCCGCTTTAGTTGTTGTCGATCTTCACTGGCACGCCACGCCTCCTCCTTGACAAAGAAGAACGAATCCTGCTGGGCATTATGCACCACAAATGTGAATGGTAGCAGCTTGGAGCGGTTGAAGACTGATGTGTAGACATCACGATAGATGGCATTCGCGGCAGGTACGCTGGACACGATGGCTTGCCCGTCGCTGGTACGGGACACAACTATACCTTTGCCGAATGGTGGCTCAGTATCTGAGCCGATGTTTCGTGGGCTAGGATCCATGACATCGAACTTGAGAGCCGATTTTGGAGGTGCAGACAAATCTTCGAAATTTGACATTCTACGAACATTGAGATGTGCCAAGAAGCCGCTTTCCACGGCAATGGTTGGTATGTTGTCTATTGGGCGTTTCATATTTAACGCAATTGGGTTATGTGGTGCTCTTCCCCACAGCGAGGGCTGCTCCCAAAGATTTCGCGTTAGTTGTGGTATCATGTTCTTTATACTGAAGCCAAGCGTCTTCATCCATGAAGAGAAGTCAGCGGGATAATTACGATCGTGATCTACATTTATAGGATCATTACCATTGAAACGATAGAGATGCATCTTGGTTGGTGTTATGATACGTTCAGATACGTGTTCCCAGTTAGGAGACATCCATTGACCTATTAGCGGATCGTAGACCCTTCCATCGCCCATATGCACGAGTGCTGTTACCGGATCCAAGATACCGCCACAAAAGTCGATGGGCAAAAACAGGTAAGGGTTAGAGTCATAGACGATGTGTCCGAATGGTGAACGCATAATCTCCCGAATGTCCTCGCCATACTGATTGAAGATCATGATCGGTGTGCCACTTTGATCTGTAGCAACGTAGTATTTGTGGCGGTACACTTGTGCATAGATGAGATGGCCTACGTCATCATAAGTCAGGGACATTAGTTTGCCGTCACGTGGTGAGTAAATTTGTGATACTTCGTAGGGACGTTGTTGATTATTATAGAAAAACTGTGTGACATTGCCAAAGTTGTCCTTTCTGGTGGTTAAACGCTTCATGTGATCGTAATAGTAACGCACATCGAACCTACCGCGTTTTGTCGCACGGACCAGCAGCCCTTGTGTGTTATAGTGAAAACGCTCTTCTCGTGCATTCTGAGCAACAAGTCCACGTGTGTCGTACTTATATTGACCTTCTCCGAATTTAACAATTCGATCTTGCGTATTGTATTCCATTGGGATGGTATTGCCACGGTAGGTCAATGAGAGCAGATTGCCGTTGTCGTCATAGCGGAAGCCCCACGGTTCCTGTGCCTCAACACCAATTAACTGTCCGTCACAATCCCAAGTGTAGTTCTTAACATTGGTGTATGTATTGACGGCCATGTTGCGGGTGTAGGTGCGTGTCTGCGTTATGCGTCCATGCATGCCAAATGAGAATTCCATGCGGAATACTTCGAGGCGGTGTATGGATAACGTGACTTTCTGAGTCATGAAGCGGCCGTCGACAGTGCGGGTGAAAGTCCCTGTACCATCGTAAACTTGAGTTTGATTCAGCATCGGATGCATGATTTTGAACTGACCAATCAAGCTTGGCTGACCCGTGCGTTGGTTGTAGGCGAAATTCTGCGACGGTAAATTCTGGCCTCCAATACGCCCTTGAATTGAGATAACCCGGAAATCGGTATCATACTCGTATGTGAACTTAGCGTTGCTCAGTCCTGTCTTTGCCACATAGTCTATGCGTTCCTCGCTTAGCAAGCCTCCTGTATATTCGAAGTCCCAACGATACTCCAACTCACGCTCGGTGTGCGAGACAGTGCTGGGCATGCCAGTAGCATCGTTGTATATAAACTCGCTTTTGCCATCGCCATGGACGATTTCAGCAAGCTGACCACCAGAGTTGTAACGGTAAACGATACGGGCACCATCACCGGGGAATATGGTCTGGAGTAGGGCACCTGAATGGCTGTAATGTTGTAGGTAGGCACGTGTGCTACCCGGGGGAGTGTATGTGCAACGAATAAAGCCAATAGAGGTCTGCATACTAAAGGAATGCTTTGTACCGGATGGCATTAAAACGTGTCGCAGACCGCCCGAGTCATCATATTGCAGCACAAACTTTCGCTGGCTAGCCAATCCGATTTCCGACATCAAATTCCAGTCATTGTATACAAAAGATATGATGCCGTCTTGTTGTGAGGTGATTTCAGAGAGTAGACCATGCCGATCGTAGGAGTACTTAAGCTCGGCCGCACCCCAAGCCCATCCTTCGACCCGATTAAAGCGGTCGTAAGTGATGTTCACCGGGTATCCATTAGTGGGATAATATGACTTTGGCAAGCCCGATTGATCGTACGCCACGATTAGAATAGGAGTCCGATTCATGTCGTAGAATGTCTCACGATTTGTAAATTGATCGTACTCGACTCCAATGACTCGTGATTGGTTTACCCAAATCTCGCGGTTGAGAGTTTGCTGAGGATTGCGCACATCGCCGACTAAATTATACACAGAGTACATATTGTTTGACAAACCCTCACCCATGATGACGCTTTGGTGGGACCACATTGCCAACATTTCAGCTTCCACCGGCAAGGCAGCCTCAAGTAGGGGGTGTCTTGCAACAGCCGATGATTCAACAACCACACCATTAGCACTGTGAATAACAAGTGTGTTGTTCGGTTTAATTTCAGCATCAGCGTTCTCTCTGCCCTTCTTCATAAAAGTAGAACGCACACCGCCCAAAACAAGTAGTTCATTTGTTTCGCCCCGTTCGCGAGAGAAAAGTGACTCAACCGAGGCGTGCACATAAACGGTCAAACCTTTGTTGTCGGCAAGCTGTGAAGTGATGCGTACGATTTCACCACTGGGCAAGATGGTGCCAGTAACACGTCCGAACTCATCGTACTGATAGATGTAGGTTTCACCGCCCGAAGACCGGGACATAAGCAGCCCGGTGTTGCTGTCATAATCCAATTCGATCTCTTGACGACCCTTCTCGCTCAACTTGGTCATAATGCCGATACCGTTTATCTGTATCTCTGATTTGTGATCTTGTGTATTTTCAATGGAGCTTACAACATTGCTGTAATCGCGGAGGAATTGAATCTTATTGCCGGAGGCATCGGTTACGGTGGAAAGTCGACCAAAGGAAGTATTTTTGGAGTATAGGAAGCTGTAACGTGTTTTTCCTGAGGTGAGGTCCTTTGTGGCAACATGTTGGCCATAACGATTGAAGACATAAATTTCACTAGATGGTGGGTAGGGAATGTGGAATTCGCCATTTTCATCATGCGATGGAAGATAATGCTCAAGGGCAAGTACATGAAGAGAACCTAGAATGATAACGAAAATGAAAAACAGTTTATTGACCCGAGTCATTTTAGAGTAAAAACAGTGGCAAGCTTATTACTAAATATCTACTATATATAAACGGCTGAACAAATATTTAGAGAAAATACAGGCTGGCAATATCGAAAGATTAGATTAGCTTCAAAGCTCGTTGTTTAACAAAAGCTCGATGATTTCAAGAAGTCACTACCTAAAGCGGATGGCCTCTAGTCGCAAGAATTTGTCAAACATTTAAAGCATTAGGACACTTCTGTTGAGATTTACTGGGAAAATGCAATGGTTTCAGGGAACCCACTCGCTACTAATCCCACATTACAGTACTTTCGTCACCACACTATGTTAGTATGGCAAAGTAATTTTTCCATTTGGCCCTTAAATACTCATATGTTGGATTCTCTCTCGTGTTATTCACATTTCACTTTTGTGTGAACACTCTGTGGAGTCAGTGAGTGTGTGTTAGTTTGCATATTTGCGTATTAGCCAAATATTGAAGCAATTTATGAAATTGTGTTTTTCGTCCGGTTTACACTTGTCCCTCGTCCGCACACACATATCACACACAAACATCGTTCAAGCCACTTCTGTGCACTGCTGGTAGCTCGGCAACTACAATGTGGCAACATCAGTTGTGGCAGGCGGCGCAGTGCGGTGATGGCAGCACAGATGCTGGTTATGTCAATTTTCATATGGAGCAACATGTTAACTGACGAGATGGAAAGCCCTCTCCACTGCAGCCTTGCATGCGCATGTGTGTTCGTGTGTTCAGTGTGCGTGACAGCAAAAAAGTAAAAATTGGGCAACCGCAAACTGCAGCGTTGCACTGTGAAGAGCCAAGGGCAGGCGGGTGCCGCATTGTCAAACACGTGCGAGGACTTATGCGCGCGACAGCAGCAGAAGAGCTGAGTGGAATGTGGTTGACTGCAATGCGAAACCTTGTAACCAGCAGCTCTGGTGGCAACAACAACAGGTTGCAAGCGACAGGGTAGATTTTTTGCATGTCGGATTTTGAGGTGATGAAATTGGCCACAATGCAAAAACGTGCAGCGCTCACTCTATCGCTGGCAGCACAACATTCGAACAAGAATGGCGCCCGATGCCATATGAGAGTGGCATGAGTGAGCGCGAGGGTGAGTGGGAGGAGAGAAGGGCGCACGCAAGAACGAATCACCAGAATGCCAAGCAAGGCATTCCTCACATGGTAATGCACGCAAGCTGCAGCGCCTCCAAGTATGCAACATGCGTTCGTGCAAGCATTGATGTAAATTTTATGAGTGAATTATTAGATTTTTAAATGAAAGTTCACTGCGCTGTACGGAGCATTTAATTATATTTCCAGTGCAAACTTTGTTCAAGTAGAAGTTCAGGAATTCATTGCGTTAGCGCTTGGCAAAATAACAAAAATTACGGGTTTGCACGAGTTGAAGGGCTCCTTCGTATTTAATTATTATCCACGTAACACTCTTTTCTCCCAGCTGTGTTTACGACAGTAACAATCGTTCCTAATTCAATTACTTCAGTGTACTATTTTGCGGAAAATATAGATATTTCTTACAAAAAGAGTAAAAGAGATGGAAAAAGTTAGTCACATTCAACGACATATAATATCAGAACCTCTCATATTTTTTATCTTGTACTAAATATCGTAGACATTTTAAAATTATGGAAGTATACCGCTATTCGATCACTACCTTCTATCACACAGTTTTCAAGTAGACTGTGAACGTACTCATAAATTCGTGGAAGACACAGGCCTGTGATATCGCCTTAAGATGCTCTTGGAAGCAGAAATGTATTAATAAGCCATCCTGAATTCATAATGCAACAGCACTAGATTGACGGTGTATTAGTCGTATGTAGAAATTCGCCTGCACGAGGATCGAATCGCATAATCCCCGAAAACCACATTCACAGTGAAGGTATTAAGAGCTTTTAGTGAAAACAGCTTAAGAAAACAACCCGATAAGCAGGCGGCAGCCAAAAGTATACAACGCAATCCGCTAAACGCCTGCGGCCAACTCAATTCGAACGGCCAACGAAAAGTCAGCCGACGCTGGCGAACAAACGCCTGGCGGACGGGCGAGAAGGCGAGCCAATTCCCCAAACACACAATTGCGCTGATTGAAGAGCTGAAATGAAGTAACCGAGAAAGAAACCGACCAATTCAAAGGATCTGTACATTAAGCCTTAAGCCTACTTAAACTAAAGACTTCAAAGAAGCTTCGGCGCTTGAAAACAGATAACAGAAAACGGCTGAAATATGTAAGTAACCGAATTGAGAAGCAAGTGGAAGAGGAGAACCTTGAATGTTGGCCACGCTAAGAGCAAATAATGAGAATAAGAAGCACAAAAATCAAAATGAAGAGCCACTGCAGAAGAAGTGGCCAAGATTAACACGGCTCAGTGAGCTTTTCGCAGGATTTGGCGCTTCCACGTCGATACCACCCAAGGTGTGAGGGTGTTGGAGGCGCCAGGGTTCAGGTATTTTGTTGCAATTCGTCTCCTTCTGCCCAGCTCACAGACTGACGAAGCGGTTATGCAACGCGGCGAAAGTCATTGCACCACATAAAAACTGTACGTCATAACGGGATGCGAGAACACAGGCCTGTATTTAAATGTGTGCCTAGCAGCAAGTTTTTTAATATACCTATTACGTTTTTTCCGTTGGACTTCCGCTTTGAACAAATGTGAGATTGCTCCTTTTGTTTCGGCGCTTCGCGAACTATTTGCTAGTTAAATAAATGAAGGAGAAAGAAAAAATGGGAACGCGCACAGTGGTGCCGAACAAAGGATAGCGTTCGCAGGCGACACAAGGCCAGCGGCAGCGGTGAAATTGCTGGCAAAATAATAATTTTTCGCTTTGAAATCGCAGAAAAATAACGCGAAAAGTTCGCCTTTAGCTGGGATGCTCCCCTCGACCCCTCACTTGGCTCTTGTCTGGACAGTGCGTATTTTGTATGGGTGCAATGTGTCCAGAGCTTCGTGCGCTTGCTGCCTGGCATCGCAGTTTAGCAGTTTCGCAGCTTTTCGGCTTCTCGGCTTCGCGTCCGCACAGCAGGTCGGCGCGGCTTACGGTTAAATGCGAAATAAAATATTTACGAGTTGGCTGAAAAGTTTTGCAAAGCAAATTAAAAATTTACCGGAAAAGTGCGAACCTTTTATTCTTTCAAAGCGCTTTTAGTTTACTTTCGAGGGAATTAATTTTTATTGTTGAATCTTTAAAGAGATATTGTACCAGTTGATATGTGCCCTTTCACCAACTTGTTCACATGTAAGTTGTTTTGTTTCCGGTGTTCTCGTAATTGATGCTGTCAATAACCATATTAGGCCATTTCTTCTCTTCAATTCAGCAAGAAACAAAGTACTAAATGCTGCTTGGGCCGCCAAGAAGGGATTATTTCGTTTAACATCAACTTACGATGCTAGAGCTTGCCATACTAACTTTTAATGCTGTAAGGGTTCTAAATGCAACCCCTTTTGTTTATTTGAAGACGTTTTGAAAACTGCAACGGTTGAGCTTCCGCTAGACTGTTGCAGACTTACTTTCCAAGCGGCGCTTGGCTTTATGTATTTAGGTGTATGATGATCATAATTCCGGGAACAATAGCAAGGCAAACAACAACAATTTAAAGGCACGAGGGAAGGGTTAGTTTATTCTAACTGGTCTACTGTCAAGCTGGGAATTCTGTGTATTTTTGTGTTCGTTGTTTTAATTTTTTGTTCAAACGTTGTTGTTGCTGGCGTTCTACACAATTTCACTATAATTTAAGGGCTCATTGTTTTGCTCTCCATCGCACGTCTTTGCTCTCTTCCCAGTGTTCATATTTAGTTATTTGTGTATTGCCGTTAGCTATTTTAGCTTTCGTACTTTAATATTTCCTTTCTTCGTCTGCCACTCTTACTGTTGGCTACTTCCTTTATCCCCATTATGTATGCCTTTTTATTATGGCATCAACAACAGCTATTGCCACAGCAAAAATAATGAAGAAGATGATTGCTCTTCTTTCAGCGATTGTTGGCCACAACTTTTTTCTCCATTCTTCACCACCATTTCGCTTTACAGTTGCACGACTATTTAGTGCGGCACTGTCTACAGCTGCCCCACAGTAAAGTCGACAGCAAACTCAACTAGTGCGATGACTACTCTTTTCTCATACAATCAACTTCAAAATGGATGCTTCACAGGTTAGCAGTCGTTGGGCTTCACTCACACTACAACTACAAAGCCAAGCATTGAAAAAAGTTTCAATATCGTGGGTGCTTCTGGAGTGAATCTTTAGTCAATAAAATAATTCTTTAATAAATAGTTTTATAATTGGCACGAGTCTGGTACGTTTCGGACTAGTTAAAAGAAACTCAGTTGAAAACCGAAATGTTTTGTTGCAGGAAAGTATTTTCTTTGAGTGGTGTGTTGTTGCACTGCGGGGTTTGTCTGTGACTGTGTGTTGCAGTCATGACCGTTGACTGCCGTTTGCTGCCTGTGCCGTTCTGCCCTGCTTGCTGTTTTTGCTGTTTTTGCTGTTGTTGCCGCCATTATTACAATTACTATTGCAGTTTAACATTGCTGCCGATTTGTTGCTCACAATAACGACTGTTTGCCGGCACAAACTGCAGCTACAGTACAGTTACAGGCATAGCAGCCATAGATCAGTAACCGGGGCGTCGGGATCAAAGTCAGTCTGCTCAAAATTAAAATATCCTGGCAACGAACGTTGACTCCTTCGTTTTTATTGTGCTGTTTATTGCTGCTTCTGCGCCATTATTGCTGTTGCTGGGGTTATTACTGTGCCCGTTTAAGCTAGATTCGTTCGCTATTGTTATTGCTGTTGCTTGGCTGGCGCATCTCTGTCGCTGCTGTGGCTCATTTATAACGACAGATTTCCGTTTTTGTAATTGCGCGCCAATTGTGGGTTGCTCGGCTACACTTGTCCACAAACTAGCAGGCGCTTGCCGGTTGGTGATAGAATGCCACATTCACCCACACATACACAAAGTATCAGTTTCACATTTACACTTCCTCCATTATTCTTACACAAACTGTTTGCATTTCGACCAGCTGACTGACCCTTCGAAGTTTACTAAAAATATTTAAACATGGAAATTCCTAAAATTCAGTTTTTATCTTCCTCTACTTTATTAGACTTAGTCTCCACCCCACGGCACACACCTGTAGTTCTAAGAAGGGAGATAAGGGGAAAAGAAAGGAACCAGTTGACTGGATGGTGCCGCCTCAACCGCCTGCCACGAAAGTGCTCAGAGCTTTAAGACCACAACCCTCGACTTTAAGACTTGTTCCCTTAAATGCTCGTCTGGCATATGCTTTCTTCCTGCCTTTCAACAATGGATGTGTGCGCGTGTGTGCGAAGCGAGTTTGTTGGCAGGGAAACCGAATCAATATCTCTGAATAATTAATTCTTTTATAATTAAAATTCTTAATTACTTGCAACAGTTTGTTGAATCAGTGAATTGAGAAAGCAATTTATCCAATCGATTTCCATCTATACTTTACCATGCGTGCACACATACGCACACGCACGATGAAATGCCAACTATCGAAGCAATTAGAATTAATAAATTCCTTTTCGGCAAATTTACTTGCCACACTCGTCATTTATTCCAACTCAAATGAGCGTGCTATTTGTATAACTGTTTATGCAGTTATCCCTTTTAATGAACACCTACGCCGGCTGAGCAATGCATGCCCGTGTGCGTGTGTATGAGTGTGTGAGTGTGTTGCCAGCTGCGCAGCTGGGTTTATTACAGTCGGCTTGGTTGCATCACAGTTCATTTGCGTGGCCGGGTGTGGCGCCTCCCTGCGCTGCGTCTGCGTCTGGGCAACGGAGCGCACGGAACCGAATTCCCCAGACACGAATTCCGGAGCAGCAATAACATTTTTGCAGGCACTTAACGCAATCAAGTGTATTCTGCTCTGTGCGGCGTGCGTGTGTGCGTGCGTGTTTGTGCAACTTAAATAAAACTTATGAATGCGATCAAGTGTGAACTGATTCACAACAAAATTAGTCGGCATCCACCGGAGGCAAACGACACTCTCCTGCTCGCATACGTCTGCCTGTGTGCATGTGGAGAATCTCTGACATATTCGAGAGTGTCTATTACACACACATGCTCACTCTCTCTAACACCATTAACTTAGTTTGTAGAAAAACTGAGTAAATCCGCCTTGTAAAATGTCATAAACCGAGCGCCATATTAACAACAAACGGTATCAGACGAATATATACATGAGTACTCAGGGTATTTGAATATACCGCTATTTTATAGTTCCTTACGGATTTTTAATGGTTATATATATAATACCACAGAGAATAAGCACCTAGTCCGTGTGTGGACATGCTTCTTTTCAATCGGATTTTGAAAGAATTAAAATTGGCTAAGAATAATAAACGGCTTCCGAATCGTTTGAGATTTTTTTCTTAACAAAGGCCTAACGTCAACACCACAACAATACGTATACATACACTAGGCTATGCTAAGTTCACGATGATGGAAGAGCGAAAAATGATATTTTATAAGCGAGCCATAACAACGCAACTCATACTTCCCCGCCCGAAGTAGAGCGCGATTCTTTTGACGATGGCGAAGAGCGCTCCAGGATAGTTGAGGAATGTGTACTTCATCCCTTGAAGAGTGTAGTTGCTTCGAGTTGTAAGTTATGCTAAAGTTAATGGCCAGGTAATTACATTCCCCACCGTCAAGACCCCACAGTCGGTTTTAGCTTAAGCATGTGTAGCTCATTTACACCATAAATCAATATTTGCCTTCTTCTTCGATTCGCCGTGATAAATCGACTAGTTTTCCCGCCCGGCCGTCTCATTCACTGTCAGCAAGCCTGCAAGTTTGCTACGCGGTTGCTGCTATGTGTGTCTGACGGCGTCTGTGTGCGAAACTAAATATATTTTCTAAGGTATAAATTTGCGCGCATTACCAGGGCTTAATTAGATAAGGGCCAATATAATTAATAAATGTCTGTAGCGAAATTACCAGGCGTCGAAAAATACAAAAACAACGCTAAATAAAAACAAAACTGGATTTTAGTGAATTACCCAGCCAGCTGCCTCTGCGCGTGGAGGGTGGAGCGCGGCAAGAAAAATCAATAGTGGTGATTAATCAAGTTACAACAGCAGTCTGCAGCAACTGAGCACGCCCGCCGCAACATCCAAAAGTATGCAGCACAGCCACCTAGACATTTCACTAGGCGGAAGATGTAAATGCCAGCATGCATGGGGAGACAGGGGCCTGTGGGCGGCAAAATGTGTGAAAAGGCAAAAAAGTGAAAATCAATCTTATTAGCTAAAGTTGATGGTTGTGGCATTAATCAGCATCGGATGGACGCAGCGCGGCATCGGACACCAAGCTCCATGGACTCGCTCAGCCTCCTGTCAGCTGAGTTGTATGCATAAGCACACAAGAAAATAAACTCAGAAGCATGTTCGTGTACCGCCGATGTGTTTGATGGATCTGCTGAAAAAGATGGCCACAAGTACGAAAGGCAAAAACCAAAAGTTTTCAAACCAGATTTACGTCGCTCTGCTGGACGAGGGCGCAGCTCATATCACAGTGCAGCGCGGTGGTACATAGTGAGGAAAATATATGTATGGGATTTCAGTAGGTGATGCGTGTGAGGGACCTGACCCAATGGAATACATGACGACTTATACCCTTTATATCGTTCACGATATTTTTTCAACGGTTAATTCTTGCTAATGCAACTTAGTCAGTCAGGCACAGCAACCCCTTTATTTTAGGGAGTTGCTCAATCTTGGGACTTGACACGGTTAACTGGCTTACGGACGTCAAATTAAATATGGATTTAATTTAGAAAATAAAGAGATTTTTCACCCGTTGAAGTAAAATACATAATTTTCTCCCGAAAATCTTTTGAAATTTATGAAAACTATTTGTAAGCTGTCATTTGCGTTGCATTCGAATTATGAACAGCCGTGTACTTCCTTCAAATAAGAGTGGCCTGTCTGGCTGGATGTCAGTAGTTGTTGTATAGTTCATTTTGTACACGATTCGCTCAGTGGTGCTGCCTGTGACGTCATATTGTCACTTCATCTTCTAAGTGAGCTCATAAACCTGTACAGTTCTTTGAAGATATGAGTGCAATGAATGGGGCGCTTATTTGCGCAGCTTACCTTGATCTGCCACATTAATGACGCCGTCCTGCGCCACCGAAATTGCCGAAATCGCCTGGAAGCGAGCGTTCGACGACAGTAAGGTCTCCGCGTTACTCAGAGTGCCATCATCATTCATGGCGCCGCCCATGCCGTTCGCCGCAGCTGTTGTTTTGGCGCCGAGTAATATCGTAGTGGTTGTGGTCGGTCCAGTTGACATTAAATTACCACCGGCCACGATGCCCGCCAGTCCGCTGGGAGCGCCGACCGTGACACCGACACCGCCGCCACTGCAAATGCATGGTGCACCCACAGCAACACCACCACCACTGGCCACCCCGCCGTTGCTAAAGGCAGCCCCATTTCCGTTTCCGCCGCTGCCATGCCCATTGCCTCCAGCTGGCGTAGTCGGTGTGGTTGTGCGTTTTGGATTCATGGTCGTTGAGTAGGCGCTGCCGACGCCGCTGTTGCCCGTTGATGAATGCGCTGAGGCCAAACCGGATGTTGAACCGTTCACGGTGTTGCCATTGGAGCAATCGCAGGTTAGTGAACTGTGAATGAGAAGAGCAGAGCTTAGCGGAGGTGTTGTGAGGAGACTTGGCAAACAAGCGAGCTGTTGAGTACTTAGCTCCAATATATGCCCAATATGAGTATGTTCATTCTGTATATATGTGAGTGTGTGTGTGTGTGTTTATTTATGCAGTGAGAATAGAAATATGAGCAGAGACAGTGACAGTGATGTATGAGCTATGGTCTCCGATTACACGCGCGCGTCGCACAGACAGAAATGGGCCGGCCCACCAGGGTGCATAGTTGCAATTGGAAATGTGGTACGCGAAACGTGGTCTCAGTTGTGAAGAGCAAACGCTAAATTTGTTATGAGTTGCTGCAGATACGACCACTTGATGTTTGCACCAGGCAGGGTGCGCCATACGAACCCGAGACTTAATGAAATCGCGTAAATATGTAGGGTAAGTGTAGGGGGCAACCACTGAAGTGCTTTGCGAATATCGTATCATTAGGGCAATTAAGCACCGTTATTTCGGAAAACACTACCAATCTTACAACCACCCATAAAGGGAGGCGAGTCTCTATGGCAATGCAGTTGTGTAGAGAAGGTTCCGAATACACACTTGCTTACCTCACTATACCGTTTCTAGTAATGTGGCTTAGAGATACAGAAATTCGCAGGAGACACACTATCACCGCACTGATATTTAAAACAACCGAATTTTAATGGTTGTAGTTGCCAGGCCATCAAGGGCAGAAAAGTATGCTGTGAAAATTCACTAATTGACAACACATCCAAGCAAACATCTGCCGATTTAGAGGCGAACGAACCCGTCACTGGCTGCTTTGCTGCCTCTTCCGTGTGTTTGCTGAGGGGAACGCCGCAATAATGCATCAATGGGGTGGGCATTTTCAGACAGACATATAGAGCACATCATCCATAAGTGAGGGCGCGACAATGATAACATCTGTTGCAGCAGGTAATGACGTCGGTCAACAAAGGCTTGTTCGGGGGCAGGGTGAAGGCAATAAAAGTTGCCATGTAAGCCGCAAAAGCGCTGTGTGGCAAATTTGCTCGAAATAATTAATATTTGTAGGTCGTTGGTATGTTATGTTGCTTGTTGCAAAGGGTTCGACAAAAATTCACCCAAAATCGGACCTAATGTCTGAAGTTTTATACTCGCGCAACAATGTTGCTAACGAGAGTATTATAGTTTTGTTCACATAACGGTTGTTTGTAAGTCCTAAAACTAAAAGAGTCAGATATAGAATAAAAATTATCATGATGAAACTTGGTACGAAGGTTAAGAAGATGGCCAAATCGACCCACTGTCAAAACCGAAAACCTATAAAGTGTCATAACTAAGCCATAAATAAAGATATTTGAAATTTGGCACAAAGGATCGCATTAGTCGGACCCAATTGTTTTGGAAAAGTGGGCGTGGCCCCGCCCCTACTAAGTTTTTTGTACATATCTCGGAAACTACTAACTCTACAGAGCCGTTTTTTTAAGGCATTTCCATATACAGTTCAAAAATGGAAGAAATCGGATAATAACCACGCCCACCTCCCATACAAAGGTTATGTTGAAAATCACTAAAAGTGCGTTAACCGACTCATAAAAAATGTCAGAAACACTAAATTTTACGGAAGAAGTGGCAGGAGGAAGCTGCATCCAGGCTGAAAATTTGGACCAAGAACCATATCTCAGGAAATACTAGACCGATTTCAATGAAATTCGGTATATAATGTTTTCTTAACACCCTGATGACATGTACGAAATATGGGTGAAATCGGTTCACAACCACGCCTTCTTACAATATAACGCTATTTTGAATTCCAGGAACCAATGATGATAGCGGAATAAAACTTTACACAAATACGGTATTTGAAAATATTTAAATGACTAATGATATCCACTACTAATTAAGTTGGTTACGTAGAGAAAAATTTTAATGAACTGCTGTTTTGTGTATGTGTATGTTGTATAATTGTGAGTGATACTGTTATTTTTTAACGAATTGAACTTACCCCAAGCCCTCTTGCTTCCCGGCGAAATAACGCATGTTCCCCGCCGTGTCCACCACGCGAATTGAGTTAACTCGGCGCGAATCACTGTCCGCGATGTAGAGATCGCCGAAGGGTGAAAATGCCATCGCGAGAACTGTGCCCAGAACATTTTCGGACGTCTTGTTGGTTTTGTCTTGACCGTTGTTGTTGCAATGTAAGGGGGTGCCGGCTACAACGCGTATCTTCATGTCGGAGGTTAGTCGGAGCACCAAGCGATCGTCAATAAAGTGCAGCGAACCATCCAGTGGGCTGAGTGCCAGGCCTGTTGGCCACTGCAACTGAGCTTGATTTGCCATAAGTGTGCCGGAGCAAGGCGCTGGGCTCCAGTGGTTATGGTGGCCATGATGTCCAATTAGAGTGTGTATTATACCCTTAGGATCCACCGCGCGTATGTTGGTGCCATCCGCAATGTACATGGTGCGGTCAGCGGCAATAGCCAAACCTTTGGGATGTGAAAGACGAGCTTGCAACGCGGGTCCACCATCGCCACAGTTGCCTTCATCGCCAGGTATACAGCGCTGACCGCTACCTACAATTGGTTCACTGTTAATGCTGGGGTCCTTCACCTTCTCTAAGCGTAGCAGTCGTAGAATTTGATGCCGCTCGGGGTCGGATATGTAGAGGTGACCATCAGCGGGGGAAACGGCTAGGTAGTATTGATAAGACACCTGCGTGGCGCTTAGTTGCAGTATTGTGTAAACTTTGCCATCGGGTGTTATGCGGCGGACCAAGTTGAAATCACCTACATATAGACTACCATCCGGACCTGAAGCTAGTGCAATGGGTGTGAGTAGTTTCGCATCCTTAGCAATACCGTTGCAATGATCCGGACAATTAAGGGGGCGCTGCAGGCCGGTGCCCATTACTACTTTCACAGTACGTGGGTATTCTTTCATGTGGAGCGTGCTGCCGTCGCCCTTCTGTAATATACCCTCGTGGAAGTTGTAGTGATGGTGAATGTCCAGACCCCAACCGCCGATATCGGAAATGTCGACGTCATATCCCTGTAACTTGGCTGTCTGCGTAATCCAAACCGGCGTTTTGCAGGTCGAGTGCTGGTAGCCGACGGAGATGCGTGCAATAGTGACGCCGTAGACCTTTTGCCGATAGACGTTGCGTTTGTTCCAAGCGAATGTGTGTATCAGGTTCGGATCTGCCTCGTATGTCTTCACATGCAATGCACCTTCAATCTCAACACCCACATGAACATGCGTCAGTGTCTTTGGTATTTTTTCGGCAGTCAGACGCATGCGGACGATGCTCAAATAGCCTGAAGCCTGCGACGACTGATATGTAAGATGCAAGTCCGAGCCTGGTATCTGTATAGATTCTTGTACAATCTGAAATAAGAGAAATCAAGCGCAAGCTGGTTAGAATAATACAAAATTACAAGTAACTCCAATAAATTTCTTTCCTCTGCTCTTTTCCTAAACTAAATTTAAAACTTAAGCCTGAGAAGAGCAAAAGGAGGAAAACAACTCGGTCAAGTACCCCACGACCCCATTTGCGAAAAGTATGCGATTGCTATTTAAAAACGAGTAAGCAGGGAGGACTAAAAGGTCCTCAAGGTTTGTTTTAATTTAATTAAAATACTCTAATAGGGCAGCTGTTGTCAATGCTGCCATTCTAAGACACCAGCTCCGGCATGAGAGCGCAGGGCATTTGTGGGGTAGGGGAAGTGTTAGAGCTGGTATAGTAACTGTTTTTAATCCAAGACTATAGTCTTCGCTTACACTCCTGCGCCAATTTAACTCCGTCATAAATAATGCAGTAACGAACTCAAGTCTTCTGCCCTTCTTACGCAGCTAGAGTAACTGCAACGTTCATAATTTTCATATTGCTTTCTCTCAATTCACCGAGGAAAGCACGTGAGTGACTTTCAGCGGAGGAAACTTAAAATATAATCAAATGCTCGTATTCTCGGTTGAGAAGCGGTAGATGGAGAAGGCAGACGATTCGAAATGCGGCATCCTGCTAAATTGTGTTACAACAGCCACGGCGAGCAAAGGTGAAACATAGTCGATGAAGCATGAACGGAGATTGGAATGGATACTCAGGCAGCCAAGGTAGAAAGCGGCGATGCAGAGAATGCAACTGGAGAGTGGTGCAAGTGCCGCCACTGACTAATTAAGTTAGAGCAGAAAACACTACCTAAAGTGGTTTGGTCAGGATAACCTCGCGATACAGTCGAATGGGGTCGAAGGAGCGTTAAGAAAAGTGCATTTCGCTGGGATGTTCTACTCACCTGCGTCTCGGCAAATATGACACGTTTGCCGGGCATAGCGCCAACGCCGTTCGGCATCCAAGTGCTAATTAATTGAGGTTTCAGCTCCTCGTGGTCATGCTCCACGCATATTTTGCTCACATCTGCTTGCTCGTCAGCAAAGTGGTAGAGGATGGAGTTGAGGAAGGTTAGTGCCGGGTTCATTGGGGCCACTCTATAAAAATAGCAAACGAGATTTTTGTAATTATTAAAATATGATCCGAGCGATTTAATTAGATATACAACAGCCGAAGCAATCGCACAGCTCCACTTACTTTATGCTTCGGCCGCTGCTTTCGTCGTCGTCGCTGAGCTGCATCTGCACGGGTGGCAACACCACAATACGATTCCACGGCACAAAGACGGTGCGCGTGAGTGGCCTGAAAGGAGAGCGCTGGAACTGCAGCGTCACTGCACCACCACCATTCACCAGCACGTCAAACCTGTTGAATGAAGTTTATTAATTATTAGTAAGCATGAAATTCGACATAACATTACAAAGCGGCATGAACACAACGCCCAACCGCCTAGTAAGAAACTCAGGCGCTTAACTTTCGTCGCAAAGAAGTAACCTCTTTGGATTAAAAAACAAGCTATTGCCTGCTGCTGAATGTGCTTGTCCCATCTCCGGAACAAGAGCTTTATATTTTTAATACTAAGCTTAAGTTAGGATTTTTTTGTTTCGAAAAGAAATTCTCTTTGAATAATTTGCTCCCTGCAATTGTGCTTAACTGTTCTTGGTTGCAGCGACTTCTATTTAGTAAAATTCAAGTGAAGCTTGTGTTAATTTTTATTTTTGCCTTTATGAAAGAAGTAAATGTTTCAGCCGGAAATTCATCAGTGTCTTATAGTCGATCGACTCCGAGCCGTTGAAGCGGTCTCCGCCTTCATCCTGCCACACACACTGCCATTCAGCGTACCGTGCTTTGATGTGGAAATGGCCGCAAGCGAAAACCGCCGTGGATACATGCAGAACTACACACACATTAGCGAAGGATAAGTGTACTTGTGCGTGCACTATTGTATTGCAAAGCGTCTTCACATGTCCTGCTTGAAGGACATTTTTCATTTTGGAACAAAGCGCCCATATTATGCGATGTTATTTCGCTTCAAACCCACAATACACTGCTTGGCCGTATATGAAATTCGCCATTGCCCTGCCCCATGTGCTTGTGAGCGCTCCTATTCACTACTTTTATATTATTTTTCATGGGTTTTTCTCCGCATTGTGCAAAATCCAATTTCGTTGTGACATTTTCCGGCCACCAACCTTTTATCTGCCCTTGTCCCGCCAAATGCCCCTGCTTCGGGTGCGCTACCAGTGCGGTTATGTCCTTAGTTTGACCGCCGTCGCTTTTATTAAGATTGTTGCTTTAGTGGTTGTATCTCTTTCGCTAAGCGACAATGTCGCCGAGAGTTTATCTCTGCTGCCGTCAACTGCGGTCATACACACGCACATATTGTGGGCATGGATGTGTGCGGTTTGAGCTGGTGTGTGCCACATGATGTGGTTTTGATTTTCCATCTTGAAAATGGCTGCTCGGACAAGCAATAGCAATCGCCCAGTGCATGGCGACGCTCAGACAAGTGGAACGTGAGCAAAATGTGTCGGAAATGGTTCAGTATGGGAAGCATTATCGATAGGAAGCTATACATTCCCTCAATGAAAAGAGGGCGGCAATCGATAGTAATTTCATAAATACACTTAAGTGATTTTCAAAGCTTTGAAACTTTGCGGTCATCGGGTAGCGGATAACCCGAGGTGCTAGTATTTGCTTGTCGAAACTCACGGCTCTGGTGCTAGCAGATTTTGACGTTGGATTCCTTGGATGAAGGTGTGTGAATTGTGTTAACCTGGAAAATATGTGGATCTTTGGGAAATGCTAATAAGACTTCATGAAAGGATTTCACGAACCACGCGTAGTAATAATTTGGATATATTTGTTCTCAACAATAGCTGTAAGATTTGAAAATCGGATAGCGGTCTTCTTTCCGATTAGTATAGTATCGTTAGCCGAATAGTTTTAACTATTTTCAGCTCGAACACGATGTCTGTTGTTGTTGGTTGTTGGGGGCAAAGTGAAAGTGGAAATCGCAAACATTGCTCTGCCACGCGTTGGTGTGAGGGCGGTTATCGTCGTTGTGTTTTCGGCTTAATAGACGCCGCCGACGTTGGCGCAGTTGCATTGCAGCGGAAATGGCTGAATTAATTTTCCGCTAAAAGCTATTTAATTAGACGCAGAACAACACGCGCACAAAAAGGAAGATTCGCCAGTAACAAAACAATTCCGACAATTGCCGCAGTGAACCAGCAGACGAGTGATGCAACAAGCCAATGTGTGCTTTTGTGCCACCACCTGTTCATTTCCGGCTTACGTTCGGCCAGCCCTCGTACCTTCGTTTGCATGTGTGTGTCCGCTGCTAGCTGTACTTGCTGTTTTGTTCTGAAAACATACCCCTCCGCACTTTCGTGCTCCGTCCTGTTGAGCCTGTGGCAAGAGCCTCACTATTTTTGTTGCTCAAACTTCGGCTTTGTTTTCTGCGCATTTCGGCGCGTTTTGGCCAACCAAATTCACTTCTCTCCAACACTGGCGCAACTGTACTTGCATACCTCATTTGTTGTAGCGCTGTCGAATTGTTTTTGCACGCGTGTGTAGGTGGTCTGGGTATGCACGATGAAGGAAGCTGGAACTGCCTGCGCTTTGGGTCCCTTTCCAGAAAGAGCAGAAGGGTCTTCAAAAGCGATGGCTCGGCATGGAAAATTGCTTTCATTGCCAATTTAATTCCGCAGTTTCCAGAACATGCACCGGGGTTTGCATAAACTCGTGTTTAACAAGTCGTGTGATATCGATTTTCGATTAACTCGCGAAATGGCAAATGTGTGGAGGGCGAGCGCATGTCTCTGCCACATCCCCGGCTCCCCGGCACTTAAAGGCCGTTGTTTAAATTTATGGTTGATTGCCATTTGCTCTTAATTTTTTGTTGCAACACAATTCGCATTTCGCGCTGAAACAACACGCTTTCAATTACACTTATAAGCTGCATTTTCTGTCACACGCACACACTGACGAGTGCTTACGAGTAGGGATGCATAAGTGCGAACGCGTTTTCATTAAAGTTGCGTTGATTTGCAAAGTGTTGCATGAACAACGCCAACAGCCATTACAACGGCAACATAATTGCAGCAACACTTGCAAATTGAATTGCATTTGTTGTTGCTGCTTCTGTTGAAAAACTCGCACGCTTAATTTGCAATTGACCTAAATATTAGGGGCCGACGAGGCGTGCGCCCTTAAATACCAGCATCATCCACACTTTCTGAACACGCGCGTGTGTGTGTGTGTGTGTGATAATCAACATTAAATACATTCGTTGATAATAAAACTTGTAGTCCTTTGCTTTACAGGGCGATTGATTTTCTTTTTGTTTTTGTTTTTTAAGCACTGACACTTTCCTCTTTGGTCCACCGGTTTTTCTCTTTGACTCCGATTTTGTGGGAACCGAGACCCGATTCTTTAAAAGTTCTTTGGGAAGCTCTTCGGCCAAGGAAAAATCATATTCCTTATTTCTGATTGATATTTTTAGTTTCATCTAATTATTCATATAAAGGAACGAGCGTGAGATTTTTTGAGGAACCAGCTGCTCTTCCTCTTCTTCTGTCAGTGTGTGTATCTTAGACGTATAACGGTGTAACGAGAGGTGGTATTTCTTTTTCTCCTGTCTTCAGTAGATTGTTGCGGCCGTTTAGTTCAATTTGGGTATGTAACGCTCAAACCGGCAGGAGCGGAGCGGGCAACAAGTGAGGCAGGGCAATGAAACCAGCTAATAATAATAACAATACAGGGACAAAAGAGACTGCGCATAAATAAATAACTGGGAATAGCCGCTGCTACATTGGACGTGGCGAATTAAGGCACTGGGCTAATGAAAAGTTATATGACAATAAGGGCGCAGCAGCAGAGCGACGGCGTGATATCAAGTACACACTAAAGCGAAGCCTGGCAGAGCTCATAACAATGGAAAGGGGCGGGATAAGAGGCATTGAGTGAGTAGTATCTTTATTGAGTATGCATGCCTGTCCATTGCACATATATGCCCGCGATAGAGGGAGTTGGAGGCCTAAATCACAATAATTGGAATGTCCAACTAAGCAGGCGCTATGAACCAAGCCCTGCTACGTGGCTTACTTGCTGCACATGGTTCACGAATTAATTATACGAATATTGTTGTACACACATACATATATGTATGTAATTATAAGTGAAATTGAAATCTTCAATAGCCGCCAAAGCTTATTTTTATGCTGTATTGCACAGTGTTATCGAGTCTCGAAGAAAGTTTCTCATTCTCGTGTGGTAATCTACCTACTACTCGCTTATAAATAAAGCTTGTGTTGCAGTTGAATTCATTTCCTTCTACGTGTTTATTCCGAGACTCTAGGCTTTGACAATGTCCTTAGCTTTTGCTGTTCCGGCCTTGCTTCGCCCGCATTGTCCTCAGCAGAGTACTGCTCGGCTGCAACCTCCAGCAGGCAGTCGTTCACTCGTAAAAATTATCAGAATTAAAAATTGTTCATGCGTTGCAAATTTAATTTAATTAGTTTTCGAAAAACACACGCTGCGCGAGGACAACTCCGAGGCGAAGGCAAAGAAACGAAGTATCTGGCAGCCAGCGGTAGTTGTAGCTTCCACGAAGCTTCGCCTATTTGAAGAGCCCAATGACCACCGCTGAGGTCGGAAGATACCCGGCAGCGCAAAGTTGCTCTTGTGACGCTTCACTGGCAAATTTCGCGTTGTGGAGTTCAGCGCTTGGACAGTAACTATTGTCGTAGGCCATTGTTTGCGCCGCAGCTGTAGACTTCTCCACTGGCGCGCTCTCACTGCTTTCAGCCGACTGATAAGGTGATTCCACTCCCACGTAGAAATTGCTTGCTCATTGTTTCCAACTCACAATTTAAATGGGATTAAATTAAAATACTTGTATGCCTTTAAAATTCCATTCTTTCTGCACCTATTCATTCGTTCATTCGTTCGCTTATGTCGTTGTGTGGGCTTTTTTTGTCTTACTTTGTATTTGTTTGCTTATGCAGAAATATTCCGATTTGCTGTTTCATTTCGACTGGCGCAGCTGTTGTTGTTGTTGTCGGTATGGAAATTTCAAGGAAATTGTATGCAAATATATTTAATATCTCTAAGCGGATTTCCAATTAAATATTCAACTTTCCGAAGAAGGTTCTTTACGACAATGAGCCAGAGTGGCTGCGCATGTGTGTGTGTGTGTGTGTGTTGCTATGATATCCTTAACTTCCTTTGAACCATATCAGACTTGGCTCCCTTTGTGCCGAGTGCGTGAGCCTTATGTTGTTGTTGCCACTCTAATTAGGCGATTTCTATAGGCAACGCCAGATATCTCGAAGAAACTCAGTGAATCTCCTGGAGTGTGAGTTATGCCACAGTATTTTGTCAGAAAGTGAAGTCTGCGTTCACCTGAGCTCTAAAAATCGATACAAATTACAATGAATTCAAGTTGTACAGTCGGCTGGGCGGAAAATGCGTTGGTAGCACTACTTATACTAGAGCTTGTACTTAAAATTGCTTAATTGGTATTTGTACATATTTATACAATATTTACGCATTTATATTGGAAAAGGTACTCACCATCCTCCTTGTCGTGTCAGAGTGAACCCGAACCTCGAATCCCGGTCGACCGAGACCCGAATGCCGACAATGCCCAGTCCCTGCGGCGTGATGACCTGTCCACGCATTACCGACACCCGACTGCAGTGCACAGATCGAGCGGGTTGGCGGGTAATAGGGGGATAGAACAAGGCACAATTAGAGACGTTAGAAATCGCATGCGTGATTAATGTCATGATAGTGTAGTGGTTGAAAACATAACGGCGCATAAGAGTATTTATATGTGTGGTTTCGGGGAATGGCAAAGTAAAAGGCGGATGCTGTAATTTCTGATGAATTGTGATCTCCAAATATTTACGAGAGGAGTAAAATTGAAAATCATGAAAAACTGGTGAAAGTCTTAAGTTCCTAGGATGTGAAATGCATGGCATTTGATGCAGAAGCTTAACTTATTCTTAAAATAAAGAGTTGAGAGTACAATAAGACTAGTTTATATCGAGTTAAAGTAAAGTGAAAGAAAAAGTGCCAAGAGTAATTTTGAACTGGTACTGAATGCAATACGTTTTCTACTCAACCGATGTTTAAGGTGATCTCGGTCGGTTCGGATCTTCTTAATCGTATATCAATAAATTAAGTATGCATATAACGGAAGTATTTACAGAGTCGATGTGCCACTTTATGTATGTGTGTGTGTGTGTGTGTGTACTGAAATAGCGCAGCCCTAATGGGCGCGAATGATGCTAATAAATGGCACACCGACGTTTCTTTTGTTTAATCTTTTATTAAAATACAGTTTAGGTTTGAAAACATGCAGCTGAAAGTGGAAACTATTTCGAATGCTTTGCTTTTAGAAAAATACAGCCCTGCGATAAGTTTCATGTTATTTCCACAATGTTTGGGAAGTTGCACAAAAGCTGTTTGCTAACATAAGCCGTAATATGACGACGTTACAACAACAAAAAAGCAATAATAACTGACAACAACAAACAGCTTTGAGAGTTTTTACGAGGAAAAAAGCTGTATGTGAATTTATAAATATCTTATTGGCGGGTGCACAACGCGCCCCACCCACGCACATGGACGGTTATGTGGCTTAACGGCACTTGTGTGCGCCAAATGTTTGCAGATATAAATAAATGAAGCAACAACACCGAAAGCAGCGACGTAGCGTCACAAATTCATCCATATGAGTGCGCTTACACTGAGCGACGGCAACAGCCATGTGTGCGTGTGTGTTTGTCCACACATTCAAGTGTGGGCTCTTGCTCCATCCGTTTGACGACCGCACCACTTGTTGTTGTAGTAATAAAATGTACAATATTGCTCACTCACACATGCGCGGCATGTAATCGCATTAGACGTGTCCTCGTTACCCTTGTGGCTCGCCCTGTGGGCCGACGGCAGGCGCAGCGATAGTTCTGCGAGCCTTGGATGTCGTTATTCTTGCTAGAGTCTTAACTCAATTGTTTGCTTAGTGCGGCAACAAGCTTATGACTGAACACCGCAATTTCTTTCGCTTTGATCAAATCACATTCGGCGCTCACTCGAGCTTAATCATGTCGTTCTTTCAGGGCAATTTCATTTAACGCGTTTTGGGTTATTTGCGAGCGCCTCCGCTCGCCACCAGCTTGCCACCGCATTCATCTTCGACGGAAAATCATGCTCTGTGGCACTGTGGCGCTCTCTGCATGTGTGTGAGTGTGCGCTCGTGTATTGTGGGTGTGTGTGGTTGTGAGTGAGGCGCTTCTGTCTGCCTTATACACAGGCGCACGGTGTAAGCGTGCACTTCCTTAAGTGTAACAAGCGCGTACGTATGTGTGCACTCGTTATTGTATCGTCGCATTTTCGTAATAAAACTTGCTTATTTTCATGCACTAGCACACTTAAATAGTTATTTTACCGCTAACGCTTGACTGCATTAAAAATGTGTAACACGCCTCAACATATGCTACAATATGTTATTCTGGTCACCCGTGTGTGTGTGAGTGTGCTTGTTGATGCGTGTGTACGAGCTGGTAAGTCTATAGATCCGCAAGCAATTTTATCGCCGTAATTTTTTGTTCACTTGCAACATTTTATTGGACGCCGCTCTATCAACTATAAACGGAGGACAGCGTGCGTGCCACAGTTATGCCGTTTTGCTGTTATTGTCATAAAAATAAGACTTTCGTTTAGTTACAAACCATTTAAGAGGTAAATGGGTGAAAGCGAGAACAAGATGAGAGTTGGATATAAGACAAATGAAATTTGAACTCTGAAATGTTTGGCCTTTAATCCTTTGATCATCCCTTTTCAGGTTCTGAAGAAAGGACCCGTGGTTTTCGGACATATTTTTACATAAACAATTATGAGGTGGACTCAGCAGCTTTAAATTTATTGTAGGAACTGGTTACTTTCTTACCCCGTTATCATTTAATACTTTTTTGAAATGTGTTGGAAATTTGTCCTTATGTTTTCAAAAGTATTTCGGATGAGGGTTGTTAAATACCATACCCTGATCGGAAAGTTTTTTCAGTAACACAGTCAGAGTTGTAGAAAAGTATAACAGGTCAGCATTAATAAGCAATCGAACAAAATTTGGACCAGGGCTAAGCCCGAGAGATTCGCATCACCTATTTCAACTTTTCTATAATCAATGAAGTTCAACGATTCTCTTCAACAATAACGGGTACCTTGCCGTTAACTTACTCAGCATAAAATAACTGGAGATAAAATCAGAGTCATTACGTAATTAGCTGCTATAAAACGCAAAAATTGAGTAAGCAAAAGCAAAGAACAGGAACGCTCCCTGCGGAATTGCTATAACGGACGTGTTGGGCTGGATATAAATATTTTCCACATCGAGCGTTGAACGCAAAAGCTTACATAAAAACTTTACACTTAACCCGAAGTGGCAGAACAGCTTGGTCCGTTGGAATGGCGAAGTGAGACGAAGGCGACGAAGAAATGAAAAAGTAATTACTTTCCATTGGCACATCAATTAAGCGATGCGATGGCAGGGAGGAAACACAAGTCAGTAGAATAGAGAAAAGCCATAAGCGCCATCTATTCAACTCGAACGTTCTGCTTTCCCCGTTCTCGGAAAACGGTTTGAGTTTAGCTGAACTGCGGCAGCAATGGAACTGAAGCTTTGCTCAATATCAACAACACATACATAGAAGAGCCCACACACTCGCACACACAGACACATGTGCATTCGTGGAACATCGAAGACGGCCGCTGTTCGGGGGTAAGCAGTCGCAGGCATCTGACCACGGCACCCAACCAAGTCTGCCAACCAACCGACGTACTGACCACATACACAATGAAGCAGCATATCACAAGACCCATTCACACACCTCCCGGCGCACCCTGCCAACGAAATAAGCCAACCAACTATCATAACACACTAACACAGTTGCGGAGCTCGATGGCTTGGCAAGCGGCTAACCAGCAATGCGACTAATTCTAATGAAAGACTCATAAATGCAAGTGAGTCAATTTATGGCATAACGTCTAATCCTTGAAATGGATAATATTTCATGTGGCACGGAGCGGCACGAGGACATGTGCCCGACGCCAGCGACTCTGCACAAGTGCAGAACATTGTAAGCAAGCCAGGAGGGCGGACGAGGCGAAAATTGAAAATTAGTGAGTTGTGTACGAGCGGCGGACGGCGGAAGAGGGAAGGACGAGCAACCGATGGGGGCCGACTCGGCAGCTGAAAAGCGACCAAATGCAATCTGCGAAATGTGTGTCACACAGCCAACGAAGTGCATAGGCAAGTCGTCGGCTCACGGAATTGCTGGGATGGGTGAGTGAGGGCTTACAAGTGAGCAAGGATGCAAAGCCCATGTATGTGCACCATCTTCATAAGCAGTTTAGTCGTTTTGCAAGCGTTTATTTTAGTCATTTTCCGCATACCTTTAAAGTTCCTATTGAATTTAGCATATAACAGATTATATTTAGTTGGCGTTTGCTATTGGTCCCAAGCCAGCTGTTTATTCCCCGGCAATATAATTATATATTCGGGAAAATCATATATCTGAACCCTAATTCAAGCATAGATTATCCACTAATGTGAAACTGGGACTTGGCTTCAGCGCGCTTAATGTGAAGCGTCGACAAAGCGCGAAGATTGAGCCCATCTCCAGTCGGGTTTAACTGTAGCTGAAAGTACGCGACGGATTTTGTAGTGCTCTGCACATATTATCTAACAAATTCTTGCGTCACTTTCTCCTTGTAAGGCAAACAAAGGCTAATATAGGACAAATGGTTTTTGCGCTGTGGCAACATTGGTGCTCCGTCATGCCACTGAAGGCAAATGTGTAACTTTGTTGCAATGTGAGTGTTTGCTGTTTGTATGCGACACAGCGATGATGAAGTGGACAATAAGCACAATGCTGCATACAATATGGCCGAGTGTGAGAGCCCCTAAATATTTGCTCAGCGCGTTGGCGCTAACGTCAGCGGCCTAAAAACATACAGACGATATGCTCTCACCTTCGCTCGCTCTGTTCTTATCAGTGCATTCACATTTATAAACAGTAAATATAAATATGGACTTGTGTGCGAGGCTGCCTGCCAATATAGTCGCTGGGTCCATAACAATTATTAACATATGCATACATATATATGTGTGTGTGTGCAAATATATGAGTCATTCGTTGGTCAATATATCGCATCCTCGAGCATCTGCGACTGAGCGCCTGTTTACCGTTGAGTATGTCCCTTCATGGGCACTGAAAGGGGATGTGTAGGAGTCCCACGAGTAAGACACTTTCCAGATTTTCCACACTGCTGACCACACGTGCTTTTCTTGCTTAGAGTTAACAGTACTCATATTCAAAAGTGATACTCATCAAGATAAGACTCTGGTTATTGGCACTAGGTTGACTTTTGGAGGGACGGCTCCGCTATTTGGATTTTCGAAATTTTAAAGCGACTTCCGAATTTCACATTTTCTCCCCTGTTTGTTGTTGTAAAACCAGCATTCTCTTTTCACTATCCACTTACAATTTACTGTTGTAGCAAACATTGCACGCAGCACTTCTGCCCTCGGAACGTGCGCTCATGCAGCCAGTTTACGATAATGCCCAAAACAACAAAGAGGCGCCTGAAACGTAAATAAAATGGAAAAGAACGTGGCCATTGGCATTCTTGACACAGCGAACGTGCAACCACAACAACAAGACCAGACATATGCCAGTATTGGTCACCGCTGTGGCAATGCCACTCGAAACACATTGAACATTGCGATGTTCGAATTTTGACCGAAACACCCTTCAATTCGCCGGTGTAGAGAGGGGGTGGTGGACGCAGTTTGATGTTGCACAAAGTGCAGCGCACCCATTCTACGAGCTTGCCACATGATCTCATTTCGGTCACACGCCCTCCCTTGCCAGCGGACCGTAGAGTCCCACTCTCAGCCAATTTTCCTACCAGCTTCCACCATTTTTAATCTGCTACGGTGGTGAGGCAGACACATCTACACTTTGAAGTGTGCACATGTTGCATTCCGCTTTTAGCCAAGCAAATGATTTAAATACCGTTATTTTCGCATTTTTACAGTTGCAAAAGACAGGGTGTGCAAGCGGTTGTGTTGATAAGTGCCCGCAAAGTAATTTATTATATCTATACATACATATGTATGTAATACATACCTACATGATCCGCGATGTGTTCGGAAAGGCAGAGCGGTGCTTAAGTTGCGGATTTTAGCCATTCTTTCTTTTAATTCTCGCTTTCAGTCCTTAAGCCATTCATCTTTCATCGCCACTGCTCCTACCTGTGCATATATGTACGTATAGTACGTTTCTATAGGTGGATGTGCGCTTTGCAAGCTCGCATGCGGAAGTGAGTGCGCACAGTGTTGGAGTTCTATTGCTTTGCCGCTGGCACGTTTCTCGATGAAAAGTGTTGTGAATTTTCCGATTTCGTTTTTTATTTTAGTTCTCATTAACTTACAATCTAAGTTGCAACCCCAGCGTTTTATTGAATACAAATTTCGACATGAAGTCGCCACAGCAGCTTTTCGGGATTTTCCCCTTAAAAAGCGATTTCAAAACGCTTTGAACTGAATGAATTCAAATAATTTCTAGATTCGTTGAAGTGAAGTTAGCCTTGCGAATCTAAGCTTTAGATTTCCATTTTTCCAAACAGAAAATTTCGCATGTGTGACCGACTTGTTGCACTGTGCACCATCTTCCGCGACTTCGCTGTTTCCCCTACCATGAGGTATGACAAAATGGCTGCAGTGAAGGAGTGCGTGGGTCTGCTTGTGGAGCACACGCGTGTGTCTGCAACGTTGATGAAGTGTTGCTCGGCTCACCATTCCACCAGCCAGCCGTGGCAGCCCCGCTCCGCTGGCGCGTCGTTTTGGGAATTCCATACATTGCCATTCCATCTGCTCATGCACCCACCCGCCGGTGCTCTCGTTCACACATTCACACATTCAGGCATTCGTTCGGTCGTTCAAAGCTTTTCGCAGCAACAACAATTTTTAAATAGAATTTTTAAGTTTGCTCGCACAAAAGTAGCGCTTTGTAGGGCATAATTTGTACTTTGTAAATTTACATAGCGACGCAGGGCCATGAAAGCGGCTTTCAGCCAGTCGTTGCGAGCACCAAACATGCCACATGTGTTGGTGGCTTGTGCACGCCTCCTTTGTGCAGAGAGTTATGTACACACTAATTTAGTATGGAGCAATTTTGTGCAGCTGAAGCATTTTTTGTGAGAAGGCCCGGCATGTGAAAGTGAATTCTATTGCTTTTGTGCGAGTTGCATGCATACACATTTATTAGGGCACATAATATGACATGCAAAAGTGACACTTGAAAAGCTGTCGCTGAGTGTTGCAATTTTCTGCGCACTCGCATTTTCGAGTCCCTCAAACAGATGACGGCAGCAGAAGGCCCAACTACTTGCCACATGCCACATGCCACATGCCACTTTCTAATGCGAGCGACCCACACTGCCGTCAAGCCCAAGTGGCTTTTACATAGTAAATGTTGCGCTCACTCAAATGCCATTGTGAAATTCAATTATGAATATTTCCACTCAGAAGCAACAAAGTGTTCAAATATCACTCGCTGCGCTTGCAACGTTTCGAATGCTTAATCTTTGCAACCAAAGTGTCCCGGCAGATTGAGAAAGAATCCGAAGGCGGCGGATTGAGTTGAGCATCATTTCTATTGAAATCTTTTATTATCTTTATGATTGTGCACTAATACACACGCACACTGATGAAGCAAATGACGGAGATACCCGGCTCCCTCCACTTGCCTCTTCGCGTGCGGCAAGTCATAAGACGAATTAATGTGCCCCAGATGTCACGCGTGAGGCGAGCAGTGTCACTTGTTTCAGGCAGGCAATTTATTCGCTAAGCTCCACTTGCGTGCCGCAAAGGCTGCTAGTTGCAGATGCAGTTTGTTGTGACGAGTCAAAGCCTTCTGGTGTATTTGTATGCACGGTGCTGCACACACAAACTACGCCTGACCTACTAGTTGCATCAGTTGGCCGACAAATTTACCAAACCGAAGCGTAAACGCTCTATTGATTATTTGCGAACGGAGGACTCCGAAAAGGGAGCACGAGGTCCTTAATATAACACTTAGCAGAGGGAGTTGGATTGGTCGGGCGTATTTTTCACAAATGCGGAAAAAGATCGGACACGAGCGCTAATCAATCCACAAGATTTCCAAATACTATTTTTTTATTTTCATAGCTGAAAGCAGCACAGAGATATTGCTCTCCGGTTTTTCGATCAGGCTTTTGCTCCATTAGGCGCCATTATATGCGAATATATGTAAATGCAAACGCACTGATTGGATGTATGAAAAAATACTCCACCACTCGAGCATATGTGCCACAGGGCAATCATGTGTGGCCGCGGATAAGAGAGTCTCATTGTTGCAACACAAAGGAAATATTTAAATAATTCTTCTTTTAAATATTTTCGAAAATATTTCAAAACATGCTTGTATCAGGCGTTATTTCATCATTCATATATCTACATGCTTTTACAAAGGTATTCCCCGCGAACCCTTCACTCCACTTATTTGCCACTCGGTCAGCCCGTTTAGCACCTGCCTCACTGTGGCGTTTCATTACATACCCTCATGAATCCGCTTACGTTTGTTTTCAAGCATATTGTTGTTATTGCTTATATGTATAGGCAGAGGGGGTCTCCTGGACGACAGAGCGCCCAAAAGAATTTCAAGTGTATTGAGCCCATAAAGGAATTCTGTTCGCGACATAACTGTTTCTATCTAATAAATTAGACCAAATTGCGGGCGTTGCGGTCCTGAGATTTTCAAAGCCTGCCGATTAAACTTTTAGTTGTCCACGAAGTCGTTCAGTGTCTTTAAGGAACAAACTTCAACGACGTCGTGAGAGTAGCTCGCATCAACAGGTTTGCACTTTCCCAAAGCGCCTTCTAATCACCTGGCCCCGCGCATAGCTTCTTATGCTTTTAATCTAATTGAAGCTTTATTTTTCTGTTTTCTTTCGCCTTTGACCCGTTTGCTCAACTTCCGGAAATTGTTCGGCAGCCATGTCGACGTCTTTTCCATGGCAAACTCGCTTGCGTCGTTGCTGGTGCAACCTTTTTGTAGCATTTACAGTTAATTATTTTAATTGTAAGTTGCACAATGAAATAAAAAGACATTCGAGCATGGAGCACAGCGTGGGGCGAGGGAGAGGCAGGCGCCGGAGCAATTTGATGGAAGTACATTTGTAGGCTGTCACAAGTAATTATGTCGGTTGCACGAATTGAAAATGGACAAAGCCTTTCTTCTCTTCCTGAAGGCAGAGAAAAAGCAAAGGAAAAAAACAAACATTTAAAGCAACAACTAAATGAAGCGGCGCATAGAAAAGTGCACGAAACATTTTGCAACTTTCCTATATTTCTTTGTATTCCGGGTCCTTTGATAAATGTTTAGATAGATAACGTGGCGCTCTAAGTACCTAAAAGTTGACCCGAAATTGCCGTTGCACACCCTTTCTAGTTCATAACACTTTGGGAAATTGCTAACGGAGCGAGGCGGCCGTGTTGTCTCGTCGCGTCGCGTTTCACATTTTGCTTGCCGAACACTTCAAAGTTATCTCTTCGATGGCAATTTTGCGCTGACACACCGACATCGCATAAGCGTTTCCGCAAATCATAAAACCACAAAAGCCCACAAAGTTATACAGTCGATGGGCAATTGAGCGCTGCAACTACATGTGTCCATAAAAAATGCTACCCGCACGGAGCTCACCCACACAAACGCGTCTAAGCAGACATGGCGTGCATGCGAGGGCCCGTTGGTAGCCATCCACGTCAGTGTGGCAAGAAGATAAGGATTCGTGCGCGGCAAATGGCGCAAGAAAATAGCTGATACAGAGCAACATTCCGCCTGTCACGACACACCCATTTCACCGCCGACTGGCCTGCCACCGAAGACGCACTACTGACTCACACGAGGCGCAGCGCCCAATTGCAATTCGTGGAAAGAATCAGCCAAGTTTTGCTCGTTGCTAACCACTCTGCACGATTGTTGCTGTTGATTTGTTTTGTGGCGCACTAAAGTGTGGCACATAAATGAAAAACACAATACAAAAACAAATGAGAGTAAAAAGCATGAAATTTGTTGCATTTCGCTTTACCTTGCGCTCCTCCGGCCAGCCACATCCTGCCACATATCGTTTGCAAGTGACGCTACACACACACCAGTGTTCATGCGGCATGTAAGCTTGTCGGTGTTGAAGGAGGCAATGCAGCGCTTAGGACAATGGCTGAGCTGGGCTCGCCGTGGCTGTTGTCTAAGTACACACGCGGAATGGAAGGCCGCGAGGGGCAGGCAGCAAATGTGCTGAGGACGGCAGAGATGCAACCTGCGGAGCTATACTCGCCGCTCGGCACCATGCACCGGGTTGGGGTAGGCGCGCAGAAAATTGTTTGTGTCAGGAATTACATGGTACAAATTCCACGAAAAATCATGATAAACTAACATAAGTTGGCTTTTTTATTTCGAGCGTCACCAGAAAGCGGAAAACTGCAAGCGGAAAAATAAGTATGCACCTAACGAAGGGACGCGTAGATAAGGTGCTTAGAGGCGGGCGAGGAGCCGCGCAGAGCTCTGATGTCGGCAATTTGCTCCGTTCGTTGGCCGCCAGCCATTTCAGTGGACGGAATTCTCAGCCGCCTCGCGCCAGCAACGGCCTCCGCCGTTGTGTGAGTGCAATGTGGGGCTAAAAAACTATTTGCGGCATGTAGACACATTTTTTCAGCGTTTGACACAATTCATTTTAAATTCCGACAAGCAAACGCTGAAATCGCACAAAAGGAAAACGCCACAGGAGGGGAATGCGTACATATGTGTGTATGTGTACGGGCCGCTTAGGCGGTATAGAAAAGGGCAGGGCAATGCAGAAAATTCCATTAATGTGAGCTTCCACCAACAGGGACAACGACAGTGACAGCTGACACCTCAGAATTCAATTTAATAGCTTTTCTGCTTAAAGCTTTGAATTTCCCTGCAAGCATGTGTTGAAGCCGGCAAGCTCGGGCCGTAATTTCCTCATTTGCATACGAACGAAGACCGCTTGTTGCTGGAAAGTTGTAATGCCACATATTGCCACCAATAAAATATTTATCACAATACAAATTTGATAGCAATTTCCATTTGTTGGAAGACAGCTACATTTGGGCGCTTCAAGGTCATGCCTCGTGCCTTCCACAGGCGCCAGCAGCTCACCTAAGCTACCGAATCAGCCAACGGGTCTGCAATTAATTTCTGGATGTTTATTGGGGAAGCGCCGTTAAAGTTTAGCTGCTTTTGAATGATAGAATTACAGCGGAATATATTCATCAAACAACCCCCAACACCCACACACTCACACATTAGAACGAAATTGCGCTACGCAAAGGTTAAATTCCGTTGCACGGGTTAAGGGGTGGTAATAAAAGGGAATTCGGCTGAAAGCTTTCGGCGCAAATTGATAGCCTCACGGCTTCACGGCCTCATGGGTGAGGCTCGCAGCTGGGCTGTGGCGCCAAAGTCGTGCAGTCGGCGCAGTGGAGCCCCTGCTGCTGCTCCTGCTGGATGGGTGTAATTTCGGCGAAAGCGATCCAATGCGATCCAATGTTATGCAATGTAAGCCAAAATAACAAGTTGTTTATTACTCTCACATTTATGTTGATTGTTGCCGGGCAGCGCTGTTGGCAACCTCGTGCCGACGCCTGGCAACAATCGAAGCGAACTTGTTTATTTGCGCGCGGGGTGGGCGGCGGCTGATTGCGCCAGTTGCGTATTAAAATGCGATTAAAACACTTTATGTTTTAGGAGAAACACAATTATGTAAAACATGGCAATTTCACGTTTAATGGAAACTCATTAAAACTTTGATGTGGAAGTGTTAATTGAAAGAAGAAAATTGCTGAGCGATAAGCAAACACTGGAGCAAATTATGTGCGGCTATAAGCGCATCGCCGGAGAATCTTAATGAACAGGGTCGAAGCTTCTCCGAATTGAACAAAATGCTTGGGCCTCACCTCCGAAATAGTGCAAGTTCATTTAAGCGTTACTTGTGGTTGTTGTATTACCTCCTTAGACATAAGATGGGCACTCACACTTCTGTGCAGACCCTAAATATCGGCATTGCTTTCTCCTAAATGAGTCTCTTGTTTGGGACAAATATTCACATTTTAAATCCCAGAATTAAGCTTTTAGAAAATGGTATATTACTTAATTTCCCGTTAAACGGGCTGCAATATATATTTCCAGTGTACATATAAAGAGCTTAGCAAGCCGCCACTGGGAGGTATTTATTCTGGAGTAAACGAATGCTAAATCCACTTGCAATCTCTTATTCAATGTACAGTTAGAATTTCATTTCAGAAACTAGTTCATAAATATTGCCACTTTCATAACTGTAGCATGACAACGGCGTAGCTTCATCTTCCGCAGTCGCCAAGCGACATGGCACGCATCCGCCGCGTGAGTGAAGTCCAACTAGAAAGCAAACTAAAATATTTTTGATTACTTTTATGCAAAATGTTGTTGCTGCGCACGAAATTTGAGACTGCATTTAAATTTTCCATTATTTATGCATTGAATTTTCCAACGCTTGTTGCTCCTCAGCAGTGCGCTTTTCGCTCTATCGCCGCCACCCGTGCCTGGGTCCATGGCGTCACCGCCCACGCGACTGCACATGTTTTTGAGAATCTTCGACTGTGCACTGAATAATTTCGATTACAGGCTCAGATAATCAGCCACCACCGCAGCCAACTCATTATTGCAGCGAACCTCCGAGGGGGCGGGGATATTGTTTTCTTCAACACTTCACCTAGTTCTTGCAACAAAAGTGCATTCACATCGCCGTGCCGGGGTTGCGAGCGGGCTACAGGAGGTGAGGATGAGCACAAGGAACTTTCGTTTTGTTACCGTTTTCGGAACAATGAACTGCCTCGACGGCGTCCCGCTTGCTTGGATGTGGGCGTTCGGTGCTTTCTTCCATCGGCCCTGTGTTTTGTTAACTCTCTTGGCGTCTTTCGTTTTGGCTTTCTTTTCATTCATGTTCGCTCACTTTGCAAAAATAATAGAATTGATGAAAAACAGGAAGTAAGATTTTCCCGCCACTATTTGCTAGCGAAGTGGAGTCGCTCGCTGGCGCAGCGGCAAGAGGGGTGAGGGGTAAGAGCCGACTTTGCTTTGTCATAGTTTTGCTACTCATTGTTTTGTTTTTTCCATTCTCCGCAATTTACAATTTCCACATTGTTCATTTCTATTATGCACCGCCGTTCTGCGCCGTCTTATAAAGCCACTTCTTCGGCCTTTGTTGCTCGCTGCTCCGCTACTTTTCGCTATTGTTTAAGTAATTGTTGTTGTTGCGATAGAACACTTGAGTGACAATAAGTCGAAGTAATGGGGTGGGCGGGTCTCCTGCAGCGGCAGCGGCAGCCGCACTCGCTTCCGTCGGAAGGAGAGGCCGAGCGCGGAGAAAATCTCTGCGAAAGCACAATAATGAATGCAAACAGAATTAGGTTTAGCCGGGGAGCGGAGAGGGCGCTCGCGTGCTGCTGCCGCCAGCAAATGGCAGGTAATCAGCCACTGCGTCCGCCCTTTCAGCGCGGGCGGTGGTAGGGCGCATGGCGGAACAGCAGGAAACAGTTTAGTTTGCGACACAAATAAGTTTCATTCTGACTGAAAGGAACTCTAAGTAACTAGAAAACACTTTTGGCTCGTTCACTTCTGCTTTTGGTATTGTTGTTGCTTTCGTTATTTTCTCAGTTCGCTGTTTCGTTGGAAGTGTGCATGGTATTTGTACGTTTTTGTTGTTATTGTTTGATTTCATTTGGGCCTTTGTGTTTATTTGTAGTTATTTGCCTACGCCGCGGGCGTTCTCCAAAGGCTTTTACCTGCTTTTCAATGGCTTTGTGGTGAGTGGAGTGGCGACTGAAAGCACGTCATCATTTGATTTCGATTTAGTGATTGGCTGCCAATAAATCTGCACACACCAGGGCTCTTTAGCCATCTCGTTACAGCAGAACAGTCACCAAGGAGAATGGGCATAAATAAGGGTCACTTAGTGAGAATGTGGCTTATAACAGTTTTTTGGAATAACAACAACTTTGCATGCCCACAATTAGTGGGTGTACACTTCCATGAGAGCTGCGTTTCGCCAGCTAAAAACGTGTCACTCATTCGCAATGTCGCACACAGGCGCAGCTGGGATGGCGTGTTTGTCATTTGGAATGCGCAGTAAAATCGACAGAGATTATCATCTTCAAAATGGATTAAGGGTGGCACAGTAATGTGAGCTGAAAATTATGTGATAAAGCTGCTGCTAAAACCCCGAATGCTAACTGCTGAGCCAGTGCCGCGCACACTTGCCACACATCCGTGTGCTACTGCTTTAAAAGTCATTCATTTTTATTTCGATAATTTACAGTGGCCATGATGCGGTGCAGTTGTGCGTCTACATGCGAATCCCTACAAATAAATCGAATATTCGAAAGCCAACAGACGTGCATAAAAGCAACGTGAATCAACAACAACGAAATACACGGTGCAAAATCGGAAACGAAAGTTCATATTTATTCTCAGTAAATGGTGAGTATAAATGTACCACTTGTAGAAAAAGTTGTGAACCAACATTTTTATGCAAAAGTTCATTTTGTCGTCGACTCGTCTGCTGCACGAACGAAAATTTTGTTCTGGACACTTTAGTCTTCCCATCAGACCATATAAAGTAATGTTCAACTTTCTCTTTCAGTCATCAGCGAACCGCTTTCAAATAACTGGTTATTCCAGAATTAGGTTAGAATGCATCATTAACGAGAGAGGACATAAACTCTTGTTTAATCAGAAATTCGGTGATGTGATCTTTTTAATGGATGGAGTCATGTGTAGAAGTTCACGCAAGTGAGGAAAGTTATCTGATCGCCTTTCACTTGGAAGGGGCCAGAAACGATTCTTTTACATATGATTCAAGCAGCTCACGACTTCCGGTCTTTGACCAAGTATCCTCTGGGTAGCCTAAGAACATCCGTTTGAAGGCGAGGTAAAGTGAGAAGGCGAAACATCCCCTCCGCAGGGTTGTGGCTGGCTAGGTCATGTTGTCCGAATGGACAAAAATACTCCAGCTTTGAAAGTATTCGACGCAGTACCCGCCGGGGGAAGCAGAGGAAAAGGAAGACCTCCACTCCGTTGGAAGGACCAAGTGGAGAAGGACCTGGCTTCGCTTGGAATATCCAATTGGCGCCACGTAGCGAAAAGAAGAAACGACTGGCGCGCTGTTGTTAACTCGGCTATAATCGCGTAAGCCGTGTCTACGCCAATAAAGAAGAAGAAGACCTCTTTAAAATCACAAAAGTAAGAGAAGGCATTCAGTAATGATGTCCCTTTTAGCAACAATTTATTTCGAGGCGGGTACAGTAAGTGTGCGGCAATTAGTACTATTTTGTGGCTCAACTCAGGCGAAGAATATGCAGTTTTATCGGTGTATTTGCGTGCGTGGTCGCACACATGCAATAACACAATTCGGATTCGTCCGTTATCATAATGGCGGCAAAAATAGTAATAACAGTAACGGTTTGTGTCTGTGCAATTGAGCTTTTTGCCGTTATTTGTCTGTTTCCTCATGTGCTGCATGTTCATTCAACCTAAGTACAATCGATATGGCATCGCTGCGGCATCGCCTGACTACACAGCAGTCTGCAGCGCCGAGTAGAGCGCGCTGGAGGAGCGAGGAGAGGTCCGCGAATGTGGGAAAATTGCATTTTATTGTGTCAGTTGCGCACGATAACGAATAAATTGCAATATTTTATTTGCACTCTTAGCTACAGCGCTGCATTAAGCCGCCCACACACCGCTAATGTTGTTGGTGCGTTTGCGCGCACTGAATATGCGCGCGCCAGCTTGAGGTTGATGGCGACGAGCAAAGCGATAGCGAAATATAATTCGCATTAGTGTGTGTAGCTGGGCGACCTCTGCGGCGGAGCAGCTTGTGTGCTGTCTGCCCGCAGGTGCCGTGCGAACGCGACGGAAATGCACTAGTCGCCAGCTTGGTGGCATGACTGTGCGCAGCATACATATGTACACATGACCGAGTAGATCACCGAAGCGCTCTCTCACACCGCCAAAGGCTACTTGATTCGCTTTTAATCTGGTTTGCAATTATTTAAATTTTATGTCCATGCACGCGAGCACTCCAGCGCCACTTCTACTTCGTTTTCTGTTTCTGTTTCTATTTCTGTTTCTATTTACACTTTCATTTCCATTTTCATTAGCACTCGAAGGACCTTTTGTTTTTAGCGTAACACGTTTTTTATAGTTGGTGTTAACATTTACATATTATTTTTTTGTACGGCTGCAAGCAAATGTAGAACTGGAAGCCAGCCGCGGCACGCAAACACACGCACTCACTGCTAAAGCGTCAGCTGCGTCGTTATTTTGTTATTGTTGGAGCGTTTTGTTTATTTGCGTGTTTGTGCCATTGGGTGAGTGGGTGAGTGGGGCGTCCGCCTTCGGTGCCTAATCTACACTTTACTAAGCAACCATGGATGTGTGGCAGTTTGGCGTGACATTTGTTACGTATACGCCGTGGTGGGCCTTTATGGCGACATGCTGTGTATGGTGTGGGGTGGGTGCAGCGGCAAGTGCCGGAATTATGGACTTTTATAGTGATGATTTGGCGCTTTGCACTGCATAAAAATATATAAACTTTCTCATTGTCCCAAATGGCTTTCAAACGCTCGTTTCCGCCGCTAAGCTGAAAAGTGCTAGCAATTTATTATGTCCATGCATTATGCAGCTGGCGAATTTGCATTCGTATAGATTTATTTGTTTTCGCAAAGCAACGGATTAGCAGTTATTTAGCAGGGAGCCGCGTAATGGAATCTGCTGCTTGGCCATTCGATTACTAATGGAAATGAGTGTAGTTGCGGCCGCTTACGGTTCATATTTCCTCTGCCTCAGGGCAGTCGCCGATATCGGATTGGAAGATAGTAAGGGTCAGATAGCAGTTATTTCAATAAGTGCAGCTTCAGAAGTAACCCAGCATTGTTGTTGAGTAGTGTTCCTGCCGTGTTTTTAAGCCAGAAAACTCTAGATATTCGAAATCACTTATATATATGTATATTGTAATAAACAATTATAGTCACATGTATGTATATACATACGTATTTGCTACATTTCAAAATTTTACCTAAAACGTTTATTAAAAGTTTGGTACTGTAATAATCCTTTCACTTCCTTTTTAACCTCTTTAATAAACCGAATAAATACAGAATCTACAATTTAATTTCAAATATGTGTTAGCGCTTTTATTCATCCGCTCCTCTCTTATATTTTCGAAATTACTCTCTGTCTAATCTGATAGGCAACATGAAACTTATCGCAAGCCCTATTTTTAGTTTAAGGTTTTTTTAGATTTTTCGAATATTGTAAAAATACTTGAAAATAATATTTCGAAAATGGAAATTAAAGAGAACGCAAAATCCTTTAAAACTATGCAGTGTTCGGTTTTTGATTGTGTTTTGTTTCTATTTTTGGTTTTTGATTTTGTTAATGTGTAGTAACTGGAGAAGCGGCTACGCTTGTATGAGGGGAAGGTGGATGTGGTTGGGGTTGCGTGGCGTGTCTGTGTACATGTGGGGTTGGTGGTGATAAACAAATGATTTCAAGACGCAGACAATGGGGAAAGTTGGAAGGTTTGGCATTTTTATAGTTTGATTATCAGTTTCATCTTCTCAACACATTATTGTTGCAGAAAATGTTTTCTTTTTTTTATTCTATTTTATTTCTGTTTTATGGCTTATGTATTTTATTTAACATGTAAGGATGTTCGTTTCTGATTTGGGCTGGGAGCACATATAAGGGCTGTGGATAGTTTGTTTTCACACTTCTTCGTTCTCTATTGTAGGCAGTTAGAGACTCTCAGTTGCGTTGTTGTTTTACTCCTCAAATATTCCATGTAAATATTCTGTTGAGCGCTCACTAAAAAGTGTACTAATTCGGCACTCAAGAGTTTGAAACAAAACGAAATGACAAATTTGATGGTGATTTCACTCTTCAATGCGATAAAAAGCACAAAAATCATGTGTAAATATATGTAAACGAAAGATGTTGAAGTGAATCTACTGAAAACTGAAAAACGTTTATGAGTCGAACTCTCTGAAAATGTCACAATTCTCTACGTTCAATGCAATAAAGGACGAGGCGAGCGGGTTTCACTAAGTATAATGTAGAACATAACAAAAACAGTACGGAATGAGTCAAAAAATGAGCGGAATAATTACCGTGAACTTTTTTGTTGTTGTCTTGTTGATTTCAAAATAATTATGTACATATCAGGCAAAATGAGTGAATAAATTGGAGACAACAAATAAAACAAACTATTTATGTACGTATGCATATATGGTACTATGGAGGAAACAGCAAAACGAAAAGACTAAGAATCAAAAACAAAATCATATGGCGGCCGATTGGCTGAATGACTGAATGATTAATTGGAAAATGTGATTAGTCGATGTTAGTGAAGCTCGATGAGATTACAAAACAAATGAAAAAACTCAACGGAATTGAATTAACGGAATACACATAGACACGTACACATACAACAAACAACTGTAATCGATATTCATAACAGTTACAATAATAATAAGTTATAGTAGAAATCCCAATTATTTGCATAATTTATGTATAAAAATGCATTCGACCGCGAATTACACACATACATAGAGGTAAAACTAAAACAAAGACATATTTACAGTTACTGGTTTTGTATTTTCAATATTTTGTTTGTCTGTGACACCGTTCTTTTTTCTTTTTTTATGTAATGAGTTTGCCCTGCTTTCGGCAAAATAAAACATGAGCAATGAGTTTGAGTTTCGAAAAGCTCGGCTGAATTGGAACCGAATACGAGTGACTTCAGCTTCGGCTGCGAGCCGCGTAAGTTAAATGCTGAACAAGCTTAGGTTTTGTTTTTGCTTTAGTCTTCGAAGGAATTAAACTCAATGGATGAAAATAAAAAAGTGTTGTTGTCGGTTCTTGAAATATCTGTGTGAGTTTTGTTATCTGTGCCTACTTCCCTAGGAGCGCATCCGTGTTTGTCAACTTACCAAGGTGTGAACGAGTTCCAGAAGAGACTGTACGTTGGAATTTTCATAATTCACGATTGAAGTGTTTTGATTTTTCGGCAGCGATTATTCATTTTATTTTATTTTGTTTTATTTGCGATATTTGATTGTATTTTAGTGATTGTATGTTTTAGATATTTTGATTTCATGATTTTACGTTTTGTGCCGGGCAGCCGTAAAGCGACAAAGGGTACACAGACATGTACACAATAAAAGACAGGACACAAATCGAAAACAAAAAAGAGACAAAGAGACAAAATATAGATATTTGTTATATTAATTTTTTTTTGCTTTTTTATTGTTTTTGTAAAATTATTTTCTTCAGTTCCCTACACAGTGTAGAGGCGTAGGTAACTTCGCCCATACAGCAAACTGTTGAAAACTCCATGAGTTTCCGGGCAATCCAACAAATATCGAAACAAAAACATAAATTCAAAACACTCAAATACTTTCAACGAAACGAAAGAAAACGAAACGTTTAACTGAAAATGTACATTTGACAAATACACACAAGGACACTGACAGACTGTCGCATTGGCACCCGATTCCTCCGCCCCGGTCGACTTCTCGGCCAGCAGGGCTTTCAATACCTAATTGACTGGTTAGTATAATGTTATTAGTTATATAAAAGAAACTGAACTGAAACACTGAACCAAACAGAACAACTTATCACTTGGACACGCACATTTGAAGAACGAATACGAACATAAGCGAGATAATAACAGTAAACATACAGGAGCGTTAAACGTGAAATCAAAAACCAAATCGAAGTCAAAATCAAAATCAAAATGAAAATCGATAACCAAACCAAAGCAAATGTATGCTGTTCTAAAATGCCTTAATTGCACTTCAAAGCCGCTATAAATCTTCAAATGGACAAATGTTTGCATTTTCATTTTGTGTGTCCACTTTTCGATTTCCAGCTGACAGTTCGATATGGCGATTTGCGTTAATTTTTAGTCGTGGACTGAGTGCCGGCTTTACTGGATTTCAAATGCCGTTTGCTGGTTTCTCTCGCAAACACACGCCATCGGAGTGATTTACGATCGGATTTTCGTACTTAAATAGCTTGCAGGTGTAAGAAATATGTTTGTATGTACCACATCTATATTTAGGTTATATGAAAATGAAGTCAAAACGAAAGAAACAACAACAAAAAAGTACACTTTTACAAAATCAGGCCGAGCTTTGTGCAGCCCTCTAATACAATATTTTCGGACCCCTTGAGATACTTAGGAAACATAAGAGTATAAATGAAGAATTAGCAATACACAAATGCATGGAAATCTAGATTTGTGACTGGTTGCCAAGAGAAAAGTACTAAAATAAGTAATTAATTAAGGGTAACAACACAAAACATTCGAACGGAAGAGAAAGGCAAACAAAAATTAAATTGCCTACTTCTTTTCTCAAATTCGAGAAACATCCTTTCGCAGTTTCTTCGTCGTAGCTATGCAACATTGTTTTTATTTCTGTTTTCAGAAACAGATATTCGTAAAAGCGCAAGAAGAAACTTCGGTAAAACCACTTTTCTCAGAATGTTCAGATTACTCCTAACACGTGCACTAGGTGTATGAAAATGAGAGATAAACATGAATCGAGGTCTATCGCGCACATATAGTATAACATGGAGCTCCAGATGCACCCTACAATACAGTTGAGTTGAAATTGAAACAACTGAACTTACTTATACTCCACGAAGTACTACTACTTTCACTTGAAGTCGTACAAATATTTAAACAGCTAACATTTTTGTATTATGGATGCGAAAAAGTACTAAGATGAGCGTTAGCTTCGATTTAATTTACAACTTCTTTTTAACGCGCACTCGTCAGGGGCGCTTGATACCTGGAATCACCTTAAAGTTACAAGCACCATTTGAGGGAATGTTCGCACGAAAGTGTGCGGATATAGTTGTGACCCTTGTCTCGAGTTTAAACGACTTCATTTACCAATTTTTGTTAATAATTATTCAACTGGAAGCACCCTGTATAACAAGTGCAAGTAATTATTGTCCATTATTGACATTGTGGACAACCGAAATAAAGTTGTAAATAGTTACAACTCAACTTAAATTTGTTTAACAGCTTTATTGGTAATAACACTGTAAAACTTCAAAGTAAATTGGAGTTGAATTCTAAACAAATCAAAAATTACAGAATTTAGATTCGATTGGAAATTTAATTTGGAATAAGACATCGTAAAGACATCTCTCCGCTCGTTTGAGATACGAGAGATCACAAAATAATCTCTTATAGGCCGAATTCGGTATATCTGCTTGGTGCATATAATTTTCCTCGTAGCAGACCTAACAAAACGTTTTGAAACCGAAAAAAGTAAAGAATGAACATTTTAAATAATATTAATAAACGACAACAAAGTTCGAAATTTACAAACGTTTGCATTCATCAATACAATTTCAATCAACTTAAATATTACGCTTCCTTACATCCATTCTCCATTGGGCTCGCGATAACCAAATCATAACGAAGAAAGTTGATTGTCAACCCTCTCCATTGCTGAATCTCCGTTAGCAATCCTCTGAAAGCTCTAAAACATAGCTTACAAACAAATTTAAATCAGTGGTCTGCTAACAGCCAGCCGATAGTTTTCTCATAATCCGTTTGGCAGTGTCTTAAAGCGAGCCCACGTTCATTTGACCAGCGGAGATTCTGCACTGGTCACGCTAAGAGAACTGTACTTACATATTTTCTCGCATATCAGCTTATGGTTCAGAATAGTCGTATATGTTTTTGTTTTTACCCATAAGACACTATAAGACCCATGTTGCCCGAGCGGTTATTCTATTTTTTGCTTTTTTATTTGTATTTTTTTCATTATGAGGTTATGTTTTCGAGACGTTTTACAGGGTAAGACGAACACAAGGAGGTTAAACACTAGACAACACACATACTCAATGAAGTGCTATCATTATTTCGCTTTGGATTTATTTTCATTTTTCCTTTAATGAATTAAAAACACAAAAGAGAATAGATAATAACAAAATAAGATAAGAAATAAAGGCTACACAAAATTAAGTTCGAAAAAACTATTCGTGATTGAAATTGGTAACCCTACATTAGGCAAGAAAAGAAAAAGCTCAAATAAAAGCTTACATTTACTGTTATTACATTGATTGTTTTAATTTTTGAAACATGTAGCTTTTCGATACTAATATCCAAACTAAAGAACAAGCAACCAAACAGCTCAAATGAACCAACTGATAATATCAAATTAGTGAAAAGCAAAAGACGAAAAGAACACGCTTATGAAAGAAACAGAAACACTCGCTTTCACTGGATAATAACGAAAACCATTTTGGACGAAAATATCTTTCCATTTTTTTCATATTTCCAACGCATAAAATGATAGACTCATTGAGGGGAGTTGGTGGAGGATTTGGAGGATGTGATCTGGGGTTTTGAATATTTTTTAATTAAATGTGTTTCAAATAAAACGGAAAATATTTGCAAAACAGCCTTTTTAATTACTTGTTAAAGCATAATCTCAAGGCCACTTCGCAGAATCAAAACTTACTTGACCGATAATCAAAACAAGTAAAACCAATACTGATACAGAACATGTAATTCAAATAGAAATATGTAATTTTCATTCTTTCGAATTCGATTTGAGCTTTTTCTCTTCCTTGCACCTAGGTCCTTATTTTATACGCATATGCTTAATATCCGCAACTTAATGGCTATAATATTTCTAGGCCTCTGATTGCAATTCTCTATAAAGTAACGGTTTTTAACATACATATGTTGCAATGTTATTTATAATGAGAAAATTTAGGCTTATTATTTATTTTGAATGAGGCCCTGCCTAAGACGTTCTCAAGCGAGTAAAAGCTCTAGAGGCTAGATATTTGGATATTGGGATCATGTGTATGTGTGTGTAAACTGTAGTACTCACTTTTCGCTGTATTCGTCCATGTGGGCGTAGGACTGCACCGAGTTCTCTTCAATCAGAAACTTGACTCGTTGATAAAAGGACGCGGTGACAGAGGGTGGTTGCTTGCGCAGCAGCACCTCTACAGGGTCGTTGGAGGAGAGGCACATGATGTGCTCCGCACAGGCGGGATGCGAGCAACACTCGCTGTCCGAACAATCAGTCATACCATCTGCAACGAGATAAATCAACAGCATTGAGCAAGAGCTGCGAAGAGATGGCAAGAGTAACGAGCAAAGCGGAAGTGCCGATCAATCAGCCTGATTGACACTCACAACAATGGCTGCCGCAGCTTTAACGGCAGCGGATAAAGGAGGGCAACTGAAAACGCATTAATAGGGACTAATGAGCCGTACTTTTAGGCGTCGGCTGCCGCAGCAATATATCATCTCATCCATACAGGCAAGACTGCAAATTAGCATAAGCCCTTGGCTGCTTATTTGCCCAGCAGCTCTGTTTTTGTGGCATGCGAACCAATTTTTAACACGCCAGCTCAACCCTTTCCTGAGCGGTGTGCACGCCTCTTAAAATCATAAACAAATGAGTGTTTACGTCCATTACTTACTTCCATTGTCGTACAAGAATTGTGGCAATCAGCACAAACTTCAATCTGCTCATCTTGCGCCGGGGGAACACGCCGGTCGACAGGCCTGCCTTCGGCTGGAGTGGTTCACAGTGCCTGATAATGTCTTCCGCTTTCTTCTCGATTTCATTTTTTTTGAAGAGTGCGCACTCCAGGACTTCTAGTGGTACAAATATTGAAACACTCTCGAGTGGCTCTCGAGCTGTTTCGTTTTGTCGTTTCATTTTTCATCCTTTCATTTTATATTTATTTATTTTCCATTCCTCTGCTCTCTTCTCAACTCCTTCTTCTGCCCGTTCATCTGCCCATCGACCCATCCAGTCACTCATTCGCGCTGCGACAGTCGGCTAGAGTGACGACAGCAGGAACATGAACGCAGCAACAAAATGTAAATGCTAAGTAGCTGTACGCTTTTAAGTTGATTTCAATATCCGTTTATTTCCTCCTTTTCTGGTCTGCTGCCGCGCTCGCTGGTTTTCGCATCCAGCAGTCGGTCGCCTTCAAAGGTGGGGCTCGTAATGTTCTATGACACTTCAGGCGCACTTCCTTCCTTCCTCTTACAACATTACTCTCGCTCTCACACAATTTCTCTTACCTTTGTGGATGGCTGTTGCTGTTGTTGTTGTTGAACTAAACGAATTGTTTATAATCAAACTGCATTGACAATCCGAGGAAGCAAACATAAGCCCTGATGCAGATTTACTCCGCATTCGAGTATTTATCCTGGTGATTGCGAGTATGTGAGCATTTTGGTTCAATTGTCACCTTCCTTATTGTTAGGCAAGTGTTGCACGAGCTGTTTCTTCTGTCTTCAATTGGATTAGTAGCGGAAGTGCACTTCCGGTGGAGAAACACATATGTTTCAATGAGGCTTTCAAGGATTTTTGATCCAGTCTTAACGCAAATGGAGCAATGAGGGATTTCGCGCCAAAGCAAAAATATAAGTCGCCAGTATTATCGCACAAACCGGTAATATTTATAATCGCTATGAACAGCAGTTTCTTCTCAGTAGGAAGGTGATCGCTAAGGCATTTAGGTATTGACAATAGTTGCGTACCAGCGTGTTTGACCCATTATACACCCTTTTATTTCTCGTCCAAACCTTTTTCCTGTTCATTTTCAAGGAAAAGTGAAGCGTCTTTTTCAATTGTCCGACAACGCAGGCTGTTGTTGCCGTCCTATACGAGGTAGCGAAAAGTTGGTCCATTATATTTCCATTATTCCGCGGCGTAAGTCGCACGCAGCATTTGTCGCTTTCTTTTCGCTGGACTCAGTGTTCAGCATAATGCACCCAGTGCTGCACAGGCAAGTGGGAAAGGGAAATATGCAAAGGTGTACACCACCTAATGTTTATGCAGTCTACTTCTATCAGCTAGAAGCGCTCATGAGCTTCATTTCTTCAAGCGTTTCCGTTTACATACTTCGTTTCTTTTGATATTTTCTTGCTTTGTTATTGCTGCAATGCGCCATTTACCTGTGAGTGAGGCGAACTGGGCGCATGTCCGCTTCCTCTTACCATCTGTTAGCCAACGGAACTCCATTACTGAATACGCATATTAATATGAATGTGTGTCGCTAGCTTTTCAACACAAAAGTTGTGGCTTAATTGAGATATTTTAAATGGCAGGTCTGGCTTGTACTTCATTAGCTTCATAAGTACTTTGTGGTCTTTATGTGAACTTATTCATTTACCTTTGCTTATTTACATGGATATGTTTATCTAGAAGTGCTTCACTTACCGCCGTCATTGTCTATGTTGTCCTTGCAATTCATTTCCAGCGCGATGGAGCAGTCGGAGCCAGCCCACCCCTCAATGCATTCGCAGCGGTATTCGCCGTTTTCCAGCGTGCACTGTCCGTGCCTCGAGCAGCCGTTCTCGCATCCAGCTGGAAAGAGAATCAACCAAAAAAGCGCATTAAAGTTTGTCTCCGTCTCCGAGTATGCATCGAAGTATTCAAAACCATAACAATAGTTTTTTACAACATTCCATTGATTTACAACAAATATATAATACCATTCGACACTCACACACACTGTACCAAACATACTCCCATGTTGGCCCCCTCTACACAATCCTTTCCCCTAGTGCGCTCCAAATGTACGGTGAAAAGCCAATTTTATTTGAATAACAGGAAGTTTTCTTCTTCGGAAAATAAGTTCACTTAACTGTCAATTACAGTCCACTCCATTCGGTTGTTCCCCCTTCTTCCTCTCTATGCGTTTGCCCATGCAATAAAATATCTGACGTGAATTTCACTCCCTCAACCAGAACTGAACTCAAATCGAATTTGAACTTTGCAGACATACAGACAGCGTACGATTCCGTCAAATGCCGCAGCGACTTGACTCCCACAGTCTTCCGCCGAAGTGGTGTCATTCAAGTTTATGAAACAAAATAAGGAGTAAACAACAAAGTGTAAAAGGCACGACGGGCAACCTAAAGAAAGGCGATGCTTCATACAGTCGAACGACACATAAAAAACAACAAAGGGGAACATGGGAGAGGAGGCCATGCCACAGTGCCAAAGTGGTTGCAGTTACCATCAGAGAATGTTAAAAAAATCACACACAGCAGGGCCGATAACGTGCCGCGAATCCTTTGAGGTGAAAATACCTCTAGAATTCTCAAAGGGGAAATAGGTGAATTTCAACAGCGACGCTGAGTACGAGTATTTGCAAAATTAGCCTGATATGGGTGATAAATGTTTAAAGCCCTTTCGCGAAAGCTAATAGACGAGTCACAGCTGGAAATGCAGAGGGCGGGTGAAAAATTAATGAAATTGTGGGAGAAGCTTCAAATTTTCGCAGTAAAAGAATTATAGTAAAGAAACCTAGAGCCAAAACAACGCAAAATCAATTTAAGATCAATAAATGTGTACATATTACACGCACAACATGCACACACACACACACACACACACATACAAACGGTATTTACCACTCAGCTGCCGCTAACAGCTTTCGACCTCGCGCGGTGCTGTCGTGTCTCCGCTGAGTTTCACTTTATGCTTGCAGTGACATTTACGACGCAGATAAGAACAGCGAAAACAACAGGGAGTTTGGAATGAGCCAGCTTTTTGCTTACATTTTGACAGTCACGACAGGATATTAGATAGTGACAAAAAGGCTGCCGGCCGCCATCTTGAAGTTGCGCCAACAGCGATGTCACCAGGGGCAGCGAAATTATCAAAATTGTAGTCTGCTGCAGACCAAATTCGGCCTTTGTAGGTATGATGCCGGGCAGTGGCGCCTCGAGGAAGGGCATCCTTAGTGAAGCTAAACTATTGCTGCACCTTACCTCTTCCTGACTGTGGCAAAGGGGGTGGTTCAGTGGGTTCATGGGTGTTTTTATTAATAAAACCCGTGTTTTTGCCTACCTTTTTCCAAATGAATTTCTGAGCTTGCCATCACGTGATTTTTTGTCGGTTGTCACTTTTTTGGAAAAAGTCAAAGTAAAAGCAAAATAGAAAGAGTCAAGCAATTCAACTTCGTTGCAGGGGAGCTTTCGGGAAGTTATTAAGTGCTTTGCAAACGCGGCGGTTTCGCGGCCACTCACACAAGTGCCTACCTGCATGCATAAAGTGTATGGTCTCGGGTGTTCAGGTCGGCTGTTGATGGCTGAAAGTTAATTGTTTCTGCGCACATCATCGATATGTTGACGTACTGCGTTTTTGCCTTTCTGCTGCTCTGCGCCCTGTACATCGCCGTCTTTGTTGCCTACGACATTCTGTTCTGGATGTACCGCTGGTTGCGACGCCGAATACGCTTCACACAAGAGCCGCAACCGCCGCCCAATGCACCACATGCTTTCAATCTGGCCGAGTAGTGGCCGACGGCGTTGCAAATCCTAAAACTTGGCGAAGAACCCTTACAAAGGGAACAGCAAATAATTGAATGAATTCCCGTCTAGAAAAGTCTAAAACCTAGGGAAAGGGATAATTGCTTCCGCGTTAGAACGTGCAGTACTCGCTGCTTTCAGCACTGTTCGCAAGCACCGGCACAAGTCCATCAATTGCGGGAAAAATTAACCACTTTGAAGACTCTTCACAGTTTTACCAACAACTATTTCTGGCAGATTTTCATTATGCGTACTATATCTGCGTACCATACATATATATATATATGAATATATGGAAACACTTTGAACTTATGTTAAAGTAGTCTAAGTTGATTTAAAATTGAAAGCTACGAAGAAGAGGTATTCTAACCGACTTATTTGGGACCCAAAAGTGACTTTAATCCTAACATTTGCATAATAAAAGCGATACGAATGAGATAAAGGGTCAAAGTTAACATCTAAGCCTAAGTCGACTTAAGTCGCTTTAACATATTGTATATATATTATAATGTATACACATTTCATTGCCAGAAATTAATTAAATTAAAAACTTATAACCAATTCACCATTACGCAACTTTAGTCTCAATTCCAAAGATATGAACTATTTATAAGCAGAGGCTAAACTGTGCTGTTTACCTCTATTTTATCCCATTTTGTAGGTCCCGCTTCTAAGGTAAGTATTAAGTATTTATGAAAAGAGATCATTAAGTTGTCCAGAACAATTCAAATTATCCGCTGTAAATTAAGTGACTGAATCCGCTTTAAACTATGGTCCACAATCGCCGAACTGTGTCGAGAATATCCGTGACAATTTTCACTATTAAGAAGTGCATTTTTTGTGAATAATCGAAAACTGAACACCAAGACGTTCGTCCTTCTAGGCTACCTGTGCACTTTGGCAGTTTCGTGTGATGGCAGAAGCTTTCGCTTCCGCCTGCCGCTTCTGGTGATAAAGGCCACTAAATGGGCAGTAAAATCCTTTGTAAGGGTCATTGTGCTACGGTCCATCGATTATGATTACAGACCTTTTGTTATTTCGTCCGACCACAATACATTCACACATTAACGAGCACAAAGGCGCTCACACCCGCAAATGAAAACGCAGAATTAATAGAACGGAAATGTTTTCCACTTCCTTGGCATTCGTTGGCGCCGGCGCGTGTACTTATACGCGTAGCTGTGTGTGTGAGCCGGCGAAAATCCCATGGGTGGGGCGTTACAAGGTGCGTTTTATTGTACTAAATTTGGCTTAATTGGCGTTAATTAACGCTTGGCTTCATAGCGGGCACTCGGCGTTTGTGTGCCCTGCCACATAGTATTTCGCTCGTTGTTTCCTTTCAATTTAAGCAGCGGAAATGGCAGACCGCAACGACAACTCCCGCCGATAATTAACCATTACTCGCCACCGCCACCGCCAGCGTCACCACGACTCGAGTGCAGTCCAACTGCAGTCGTGCGGCTGGTTATAGTCGTAATTTGAAGCTCTGCAATTGCGCAATAAATGCACACCCACACCCCTCCAAGCTTATAGTTCCACCGACTTCCATTCACTCAAATAGGGATCACTACAAAGTGGGTTCAATACTTACGGAGCGTGCAGTGGCGTCCATTCCAGCCCTGCGAGCACACGCAGGTGCCATTTTTGCACTGTCCGTGTTCCGAGCATCTGGCGTCGCAAGGTAGCTGATCGCAGAGGTTGCCAGTCCAGCCGGGATTACAGCGGCACTTGCTCGACTCACAGACGCCGTTGGGACCGCAGTCCAAACTGCAGACAGCTGCAAAGATACGAGTACAAAATAGACATTAATATTATTTGTAAAGAAAGTAAGATATATCAATAAGAGTAAGCACGAATCCAAAGATTAAATCCAATCACGCAGCAAGACAAATCAGAAATGCTTTACTTCGGGCTCGTAAAAGAATTGAACAAGTATAAATCGCATTTGCTCATATTCACATCCACGAGCATCCAAATTCTCCATGAAGTCAGAGTGGAGTCTGAGTTACTAACTAAACTCGACGACAGTCCGCCAGATGTGACCGTTTGCCGGTGGCGTTCAATAAGCTTGTGAGTTTTGTTTCGATTTTTACAGTTTTTCGGCGTGTAGCCCTATCAGCGGATGCACTTCACCCATTTCACGCACACACCTCAGCCCTCATCTCAGAGTGGTTTGGAAAGCAACTGCGCTTTGTTCTAAATGATAAATGATGGCGCGCAGGAAAGCAGACTGGAGGAGTTCGCAAAATGAAGCTGAACTGTGAGTAAAGTGAAATTGATAGACTTTGTCGCTGCATTCACCGTGGCTGTGGAGCGCCTCAAGATGATACATATCTATACATTCATGCAAAATGTATGTGTGCTGGCTTTAATAAACCATCAACTTCGTATCGATCGAAACACATGTTTGGACTGCACATCTTTCTGGCACAATGGTTCGTCGTAGGGTGGTCCTAAATTTTGCAAATTTTTTTTTGTGTCTGCATAAATGTGCATATACATATATGTTTGTATATCCAATCTGCTAGTCTTGAATTTCATATCAGTCTGTTCAATGGTGAATCGAGCAGGCAATATCAAGTGCGAAATCACAAAGGCCTCAATATGTCGTGCGTAATAAGCAAAGGTGGAAATGAGGGGTTTGGTGCTGGTGATTGTCGTGCAGTAAGTACAGTGTTTATTAAGGCTAATCCTTTCGGGAACATTTCTGCTTCTGCTTACATTTAGCCGATGGCAACTATACACCACTTCTAAAGAACTCTGATGCGCGAGTTTTTATGTATTAATGTATGTTTATGGTAATCAGCCCAACTATGTGTTTGCCGCCAGTGTGGCTGCATGTACAGAGGAGGTTTGGCAAATGCCTCCCTCCGCCTCTCTTGTACATCGGAAGGACATTAACCCGTGCGGTTGCTGCAACTATGCAAATCCATTCGGTTATGCAAACGCCGGGTAACCAATTGCATACATCGCTTTTCATTTTATCCACTAGTCTCTGTCTCGCAGACTTTTAGCGCAGTCACGTCGCCTACTCACTCATTGCTTTTGCTATTCACGCCACAGCACACGTCCCGTTAAACCCAAGCAATTGCGAATTCTGGCAGCCACATATTTACTTTGCGTATGCCGATGAGTTGCTGATGCAGCACGTGAGCCCGACTCGAAGCAGCATGGAGCCAGGGGCTGAGAGTAGACGCCGAGCTCGACGAGCTCGCCATGGCAATAGATATCGCGGGCCTGGGCTGCGCATATTGCAAGTACTTTGCGATGAGTTGCTGACTACAAATGATAAGGAAGCCATTTAGACAGTCTGGCTGACAGCCAAAGAGATGGGCTGCTACAACTACTTAGCCAGGTGTGGCGCTTGCAGTTGTGAGGGGGTTTGTTATTGAGGTGACAAAACTCCTGAAAGCAAGCAAATGGAGTTGCCATATTAAAATGATCACCCCTAATAATATAAGAAAGCTTTGATGATGACACATAGTCTTTGCTGTGGCATTTGTGGTAAAAAATATGGCGAAGTGAACCAAGAGACGGGCTTTAAGCGATAGAGATAACAATAATAGAAGTGTTTATGAGTCTTTATTTGACTGCCTTATACGTTTTTTCTTAAGAAGCTAACTGAGGATATCTTCTTCTTGCCTTCAGCCTCAAAATACTTAACAAAATAATACTTGTAAAAACTATCCATGCTGAAGTCAAAGTATAGACCTGAGGCAATATTTTTAAAGGAATAAATTTTCGATCCCTGCTACTTGCAAGGCGGACAGGCCGTAATTTGTCATTCTGTGAAGTTTTACACTCAGAAAGAGCTCCGACAATCACAAGGAAGAAATGGGTAAATCCGTTCAAACGACCTGTTTAGCAATCCAATTTAAATTGGAGCTTTTTTATTTATAACGCGTACAAAAGCTCACCTCATCCGTGTAGTGCCCACACGGTGCTGACTTCGCAAAGGCTAGTGGATGTATTCAATTCAGAAATGAGGTCAAGGATATCATTCTTTGCGGCAGCCTAAACTGCACTGTTAACTCAGCGATGAACACCTGTACATTTACTTTCGGGCATCTGATACAATTTTCGAATTATACACAGCGACAGCTGAGGCACAACGGCAGCGCACAGTTTGCTGGCCGCCCACAACGCTGTATGAGTCGGAGCTCTTCGGGTGAGCTTTGCATGTGTGTGTGAGCGACCACTTAATCATTCTTCCTACATGGACTCCATTGAAATCGATGATATTGAACAAATATTAAAAAGGTAAGACAACTTTAGCACAATAGCTGGCCTTGCTGCTGGCCTTGAGTGGAGGGTGTATAGTTGAGTACCAGTACGGAAACGCCTTTGCAATTGAATATTGTAAAGAACTTTCGCTTGGCACTGATTTTTCTGTATTGCAGCGCTGCCATACCGGTCTCTTCAGGTCTTCGCTGATGGGTGCCATTGAGTTTTAATGAGAGTTCCAAGTGTGAAAAAACAGATTAATCCTCCCGTTAGAAAGAAGTGGAATAGCGCGCAATGTGTTCGCCTTTGAAGCGCTTTTAAAACCATTAAACATCGAATGTTTCACAAGGTGTCGCACACTCATTGAACTAACGGCAGGCGAATGTGGGATGGAAAAGTGTGCGCAATATAAAATAGGTGTTTATAATATTTCGGTTTATGAGCGCCTTTTCAATAATACAGTTAGGGACATGTCTACTTGGTTCAGCCTAAACTGTCATTTGCTAATAAATTTTATTTAAATTCTAAATTATTACGGAAACGCTGCAAGTATTCATGCTATTTATCATTTATTTGTTGCATGTGCAACATTGGCAATCAAAACCGATTCAATTAGGTTGTTATTGTTGTATCAGGTTGCCGCATTGCTGGGCGAGCCCAAAGAGTCGCTGAAAGATACTCAGATTAGATATTAGAGTCAGGTAGTTAAACTGATGTATGTGGGGACATGTAAATAGGCCAGGGCTTACTTGTCCATGGCAAATTGTTTGGGTATTTACTTTACTTCGGAGAAATCGCTGGAGCGTAAATTGAATCAGAACTCCATAAATTAAACTTTTGATTATTAAATATGCATGCAAGTAAGGAAGGACTGCTCGGCTCATTCAATATTTATGTGTCGAATTGGATATTACTCATGCGCACCGGTATACAAATGCAATTCTGCCGTGCGAAGCAAATCGCCCTGAGACGAGGGCGTCTTTTGTCGTGTACATTCGCCACTACCTTCGACGAAGACAATTTGAGTGGGTTGGTAGAAGTTGCATCGCATTAAGCAATTAATTCTGTTGTTATTCACTTGATGTGTGCCTTTGTGAGCATGCAAGTGATGTTGAGCGACAGTTGTCAATTCGTGCAGAGCGTCCTGTTGAAGTGTCTTCTCACATAGTTACAAGGAGACTAGCACTTCCACATCGAAGTCAGAACACACGTGTGTATATATGTTTTATGTGTAGGCAAGATAGCATGGAAGAAATCAAACTTCTAAAATCACCACAACCCCACAGCCTCTCTGAAGAACCGAACCGGCCTTCGGTTGTATAATGCCAAAATACCAATCCGCATTCGGATTTTGCATGAGAAAGAGTTGCTCAGCCCAATCCAAAACTATTCCCTAACGGGTTTCCACCTGCAATTCTCTATGTACGCAATTATTTTACTTGTAGGTCAGTTGCATTTGTGTTTATTTTCGCCTGATTGTTTTTAAATGTATTATTAGTTTTGCATTTTCTTTGATTCACCAATGTTTGTTCGAGCTGCTCGTTGAAGAACAAAGCGAGTTTCATTCACACACAACTCTCCAATACACACACATGCAATATTCAACATTTTGGGTATTGAGTTCAAGGACGATATTGAAATGAAACTCTTTTGTGCCGCAATCCTCTATGTTTCGTTGATACTTCGGTTGCACACAGGCACACGTTGCACATAGCAATATGTAGCTATTAATCAATACATGCATATTTCATGTTTGAATTATGGCCTCTCTGAATAATAATTCAACTAGGCAAGAAATAAATAAATAAAAGATTCGACTAACTAAAACTGCAATGCGAGCAACTAGTTCTAGTGAAATGAATTAAATATTCCAACTGATTTCTCGCCGACATACATACGCACATATTAGCTTACATTGACGGGAATTGGGGTCAACTTAGGACAGGAGACATATTGTTGCAAGTTCACGCACGCACTTGTGGTTAACTGGAATTAATAAATCGTGCACTTACCTTGCGAGCAATCGGGTCCGGTCCAATGACGTTCGCAGACACATTGGCCTGTTTCCAGATCGTAGGTGCCGTGTTCGGAGCAGCCGGGCAGGCATTGGTACACCTGCTGATCGATGGTGCCGCAGTCCTCGCCCTGCCAGCCGGCCTTGCAGTAGCATTGGCCGGCCACACAGGTTCCGTGGCCAGAGCACAGTGGATCAAGACAGTCATCTGGACGCCAAAGAAATCACGAATGCGGCGCCAACAAAAGCACACGTGGAGCAGGTAATGGGCAAAGGAGTTAGCGATGAATGGGCAACATGGAGACGTGGTAAACATGTAAAAGAAGTGGGAGAAACAAGAAAAACCGATTAGCATGTTAGACACGTAGAAAAGTGGTTATTAAAAGAGAATGCAGTGGGGTTCTAAAGTCCGAACGTTCGTTTGTTTGTTCGCGCTGCAGTAATTGGCATTGCTGTGCACAGGCCACCTAGATTCCACGGGCTCTTCTCTCGTTCGCTCCGTGAATGTGTGTCCTCGGCCGAGCATGTGCGTTGCCTATCTGTTTTATCGATTATTTATTGGAAAAATCGCTGTGGGCAGTAGCAGCTGCACATTGTCTGCAGTTCCGTTTAGAATTTGTATTGCGCTTTATTGGATCCGTTTATTTGAGTCGGAAAATGCGTTTGCAAATGCAGCAGATTTATCCTTTCGATGGCACATATAAATTCGTGAAAGGTGTGGCACTGCAATAATTGCTTTTGAAATTTATTTATTGCCTTAGGAATTTTGAAGAGCGGCAATCAAAAACCATGCCGGGGAGAGTATCGAAAATCGAACGTATTAGACTATTGAGAAATTTATTTACAACTAGTTCGCAAGAAAGTTTTATCGAGCCATCCCGACTTGCAGCGCGCCAGCAGCAATCGAAAGGAAGTGCAATTTGTGTGCCATGTTTTACCTAGCGCTCGCATAACGGTGTATACGTTCACAGGTCCATGTGTTTATGCAAACTTGCAACTGTCAGTTTGTTGATCTGCCACTTCAAAATGGCCATAATAAAAGTTCTTAAATTTTCTTCGAAGTCAGTGTGAACACCAACTTTCATTCTGCTGGTTTTTCCTTGCATCCTGTTGCTGTTTTTGCCGCAGAAAACCTGCAGTGTGTTCACTTTAAGCGCACGTCATGTTGAACCAGTTTGACTGGTGGTAGTGGGGTAAGAGGGGTCGCTCAGGCATGTCAGGCGCTGGTCGCTCGTTGCAACTCTCCAGATGTACGAGCTGGCTTTGCTTGCTGGTTCGGTTCGTTCGTCAGTCAGTCTGTCCGCCTATCCGTTTGTTTGCTGATTGCTTGTTTACTCGTCTGTCTGTTTGCTTTTAGGAACTTGTAAACTCCGGTTAGCAGAACATCCACCCACATGCACAAACACGCACATGCATTCACACAGACCGAGCACGCCAGGTAACTCAATGAGTCTGAAGCTGAGGTAAGGGCGTGTGCATGTGTGGTATGTTGGTGGCTGTAGGGAACAGCTCCACATCGAGTTAACTTACGTTGATCGCAAAATGGTCCCTTCCATCCTCGTTCGCAGTGGCATTCCCCTTCTATGCAGCGTCCGTGGCTGGAGCAGTTCGGCACCTCACACTCGCCTACGGGGATGTCGCACTCGGAGCCTTTCCATCCTTCCTCGCAGTGGCATATGCCACCACCGTAATGGCCGTGAGCGGAGCACAGCACTGGGCAGACACCTGGTGGAAAGGAGAGAAAAATGAGAAAATATGTCATTCTGGCTTCTTTTAATCTATTGAAACTCCGATATTCCCCTAACACACTTTTGGTGCTCTTTAAATTATTCCTAATCGTTTAAGGTAGAAATGTCAGACTTTATAATAATATTTGCCAAAATCGATATTTTTTCTGCTTTTGAACCAAAACAACTTTTTCAGTAAAAAAAGAAAATATTCCGAAATATGAACCCTTTGACTTTTTTGAACCTTTTTAACAAAAACACAGAAAAAATGGGAACATTATTAATATATCATGGGCGTTTAAGTTTTTTTTTTTGCACAGAATTTCATAATTGATTGTTTTGGTTCAATATCTTATCGAGTTCTGCCCAGTTCTGTTATTGTGTGAACTGTGGCAGCTAAAATCGTCGTGTTTGAAGGCGAAGGTTTGTCGAATGTTGGTTCGTGTAGTATACTTACTTTTCGAACAGTCTGTACCCTGGTAGCCATCGATGCAGTCACATTTGCCAAGGTAGCAGCTGCCGCGTCCCGAGCAATCGTTTGGGCATGTTGTGCTCACTCCCTCCGCCTCCTCGACCACCAGAGTTACTGAGTGGGCAACCAGCTCGTCATTGTAAACGGAGATGAACCACAAGCCTGTGTCCAGGTACTGCAGCAGAGACACATTGACCATCATTGTATCCAAGTCCAGCGCCGGTAGTCCACCCATGCCATCGGCCACACCGCCAGCTCCACCCATGCCCATAGCCGAACGCTTATAAAGTTGGTGTTGTGGAATCATGTGTCTCTGCGCATAGTGCTTGGCGATGTCCAGTGGCGTTTCTACATCGTATTCACCTTCATAATAATCGTCATTTTCAGTGATTTCATCCAACGAATCATCTGCGTCCGCATAAAATCCAGGCAAACGGTTTGCTCTATCGGATTCATGTGAAACGTGTTGGAGTTTTTCATCAATATCCTCAGCGCCGTCACCGTCACCGTTACTCATCAATTCTATGTCTGTATTGATATCTTTGAAACCCTGGCCGCTTTCATTACGCCACTGAGCAGCTCGCTTGTGGCGTAAATGACTGTCCAGGCGCCCGCCTTTGATGAACTCGACAAAATCGTGTTGCGTCACAGACGGTGCCACATTGCGGCGCGAATAGACCGCAAAGCTTGCGCCCCACGGTAGCGTGAAATTGAAGCGAATGAAGGCTGGATGCTTGTTGCGGAACTCCAAGTTCCAAAATTGGTATGGCGGAATGTTGGCGTGGTAGAATTCATTAAAATCTTTCAGCTCCACAACCTGCGGCCACTTCAACAGTTGCTGTTGATGCTGAGCCGATTGCTGTTGTTGCGCCGTGTACGATTGGTCCTGAAGATGGGAGGTAGCATCTAGTGGTACGCCGGCTAGGCTCTGCTGATGATTATTAGCGTTCGGTTGTTGCAGCAGCAATTGTTGCTGCTGTTGCAGCTGCAGCGACGGCGCGGAGTTCTGCATGGCGCCATAGCCAGTGCTAGTACCACTGTGGTCCGAAGTGCTCGTTTGTATCGATTCCTCTGTTGGGAATGCCGTCGGCACCTGGCCACCATTAACGTTGTTTCCGCTCGCCTTCGTGTTACCGTGTAGGTCATGTGGTTGCGACTTGACATCTTGGACTAGGATGCAATTGGTAGTGTCCATGTTGGGCTTCATCGAACTCACGGCTGCAATGAGAATGTTCAAAAATATGTTAATTAATTTTATTCTTTCAGTTTTAGATGTTTCCATCAAGCGCAGATGGAAGGCAAGAAGTAAAATTGGATTAACCAGACAATCAGTGAACTCTAAACTCGTTTGTGAAGATTTTATTTGTCTGCCGACTCGCAAATGACGGCAAAGTTCTACGGACAATTTTCCACACCAGTTCCGTCTAACAACCTCGTAAATGCCAAAAATGCTGCCTCACATGAAGGCGAATACCAACACGTACCGGCTTTAAGTGTCTCTAGCAAGAGCAGGAAGTAATTCACAAAATAGCCAGGGCCTAGGCCTTTCCTCCAGCCATAAGGACACAGTGAAATTTTGCTAATAAAATAGACACGAATAACGGCATCGCCGTAGAGCAGGCTTTTATGCCACAATTCATGTTAGATGGCCACAAAGTGCTGAAATGCTTTCGCCTTCAAACGAATTTATGAGAATGCTCGACTGAACGTAGAAAAAGCCGAAACTCCAGCAGCGTTGTCAGAGACTGGACGGTGGGATGCGACGCTACGCGGACTTTCGAGGGAAATCGATTACTTAAGCATAAATTATTGCTTGGCCGATCTAAAGTTGCAGTCTTCCACTTCAACCATGCAGAATATGAGCGGCGCCTACAAATTTGTGTGCAAAATTTATTGTGAAATGGACATGCTGGCACATATGGGCACTTGCATCTTATTGCCACCACGTGCTGGCGGACCGCACTCGTAAATCACAAATTTCGTGCTGAGGCAGCTTTTGCCGTTTAGCAGCCGCTCTTTTATTTCTTCTCTTCGGCCCTCGCAAAAAAATTGCTGAACAAATATCTTGGGATTTCGATTTTCCATTACATCCTCGCCTTCCATCGACCGTTTGTTACTTCATCCGAATTCGCTTTGCATACCTAGGGAAGCGCCGGCTTCTCTTCTGCCAAGCTCTAACGCTAGCTGCTCACTTTTCGATTAAACGATTTATTGAAAGTGATTTCGTAATTTATGTACAAAAGATGTTTCTTTGAAGGCTTTAAATTTCAAGAGGAGCGAACTAATCGCAGATTCCGCGCCATCTGCCCTTATTGGCGTTGCCAAAACTGCGAGTGCCCTGTTTGTTCTTCGTTTCTTCGATTTGTGTTCGGTTGTCAGACAAATTTAAATAAGATATCAAGTGTGCGCGGATGTGTGCGTGAGTGTGCCACTGCCACAGTTTCTCTGTTTATTTTAGTTTGGCAAAAATAAATATTTCATTTCGACAGCTCGAGGGCTTGGGAAGACATTGTGCAACAATAGCGACAACATACAAGTGTGTTTGCCCGTCTATTTGTGAACGAAAGTGAACACAAATATTATTCCTGTGATGTCTTCGCATTGTTTTAGAATTTCATTTCCGCATTTTCCCTTTCCCCTGGTGTACTGGCTTGCATTTCGGCTTACCAGACGAGCTGAGCTGTTGGACGGCCGCTAAGACTCGTTGATTGAAAAATTGCTGTTTAATGACAACCGGCGACTGAGCTGCTTAAAAGCGCGGCACAGTTTTCACTTTCAAAGAGCGATCAACGAAATCGATGCGAATTGCCACAACCGACACATGCTTCCATACGCCCACGGCCCGACTAACGGCATCAAATACTTCTTGAAGTCTGCTGGTCTGACATTATTTATATCATGCTTGGAATCAGCTTCTCGGTAATCCATCGACGATGATGGTGAGCCTAATTTTCACTAAGCAAAGCCAGTTGTGACAGTGGAGTCCGCTTACGTAAGGCAAGTCGACAGCGACTACGATGTGCATCAGCTAAGTGGGGTTGGCCTCTTCAAGTCTTCCCACCCTAACCCCGGAGGTTATTTAGGCCCTACAATAATACTTATGAAGGCAACTTTAATGGCGTTTAATGCTTGAAATACTAATTACTCGTGCTCTGCAGGAACAAAGCAAAACTCAGGGCCAAACAAACACCCGGACTGCTGTTCTCGGAATATCAATTGCAGAAGCGTCTCAAGCACACAAACAGAACACTATATGCGTGTTTATACGCAGAACTAATGGCTATCGATATATCCTTTTAGCGAATTCTTAAGGAACTGCATTGATTTCTGTGGATGTGTGAAGTTCTGCTTCGGTCGGCCGCAAGGAAGTTAGGGGAAACCGAACCATCCATTCAATCTGTCGCCGGCAACGCGACATCATTAGAACCGCACAACCGTCTCCTTAAGCAAGAAAAAGTGGGAGAATAAAGCGAATAAATAAATAAGTAATGACGCCAACCAAAAGGAGTGTCATTACGCACTTAAGCAGCCGTGAGCAGGCTTACTCGCTCCCGCTCCGCCGTGGGGTAGTTTTTGTTGATTGTGTGGTAAATTAAATAAGCAACGCCTGTAAACAAAACCCAATGCAAACCACTAAATATAATCAATTTTAATTGACAGCCCAATAGCAATACCAATAAAACCATTACAATGGCGCACAGAAACAATGACAACAATATCGGCAAAACCACACATATATGTATGTGCGTCTGCCCACATGACAGAAAAGCCTATCACAAACACAATCGTCTACAGCGCAGAACAAGCTCGTGCTGCGTTTATGCTACATGCCAGCTAGGCTTTGATGACATTTTGGCGGTAATTGTGCCGTTACTGGCGACGCAAATAGCATACCTTCGGGCGCATAAATGAAATCATGGCCGTTACATATCGAGGGGTTAACGGTACTGCTATAGCGCACTGAATTGCACGCATTCCTGCAAAGGGGGGATTGCCGAATCCCTCTTCAAAGGTATTTCCGCACGCCACTGCTACGTCGTTTCAGATTAAACAATTCCCACTTTACTTGGAAACTTGTTAGCTTAATGGTTCAGTGCTTTTAATTTCTTAACGATGGGTGTTCAATTACAAGGCGCGCAGTTGGGGCTGGTCTATTGACCTATTTTTACACACATGGCTTTACACATTCCCATTCGCCACCACAAAGGCAGCGGTAGTTGATAAATTATCGATATTGACCAAAAATATCTTCCATTGGCCCTTTCTGAGTGCAGCTGGCATGAGCGTTGATAAAAGTGAAAGGATAAACTTTCTTGGGCACGTCAATAGAGTTTGTGGTTAAATATGGAACTGACGGCAAAGCCCTCTCCAATGCACCAGCGCAGAGTGTGCCATCGCAGCACTTTCGGTACACTCTGTTTGGCCAAACTCATTAGGAGCGCAAATTAATGACAGCCACTCATTAATTTAGTGATGTCAATTTCCAATATTTAACGCGGCTTCAACACAAACACCCACCAAATTATGAAATTATGTGCTCACAAGCGAAGTGACACTTCAGCCGAAATGTCAAGTGTTTGCCGATGTCAGCGCTTTTGGAACAACTGCAGCGTTTTGGACATCGGCGCCCAGCTAAATCGCATTTAAAATTCATCAAAAGTAATTCCACAGCGCAGTTTAAACATTTCACAACATAACGGCACAGAATCTGATTATAAACATATCCACACCGCCACATATGCACATTCACGGACACAGCCACAGACTCACACCGAACAACACAACAATGCATAGAAAATCAGGTTTGAACGAGAGGCGGGAATGAAGGGCAACGGCCATTACTAATAGAAATGTGAGAGTAATGAGAATTTGACACTTTCACCTTTGACGGATGGCAGCGCGAACGACGGACTCATAACGGTAATCTATGTTGATCCGCGGCACATGGGGTCCAACGGCAAAGCAGACAATTTCCAGCTGGGTGTTGCAATATGATGCCACATATGTACGCTTGCATGCACGCACTAACAGCAAATAATTTAATAATTATGCTAATTATATTGCAAATGCGGCGAGAAAGCTTTTTATTAGTTTATTAACAATGGCGGTATTTGCCAACATGCATACCTCGTGTTTTGGCGCTTGACATGATGCGAAGCTTAACGGTTTTTTCGCCAACACATCGCACGCGCGTGTGTGTATGTATGTGCAGGTAGGCGTGTGATTAATTGAAATTTTAAGTGAATGATGGATGACCTCATAATCCATTATAATCCAATACAAAGACACAAATACATAAACAAGTGTGGTATATATAATTATCTATATGTATGTCAAATCATGTCTGCAATGTTTGCATATTCTTTATTCAATTTAATATCCTTTATTGCCGAGTAATTTAGAAACATCGGTGCTCGTAGCCCCATGAAGAAGCCATAGTGCCAGAAGCCCATTCAGACTACAGTCATTTTGCTCTGTGAATAATTTGTATTGAAATTAGTAAAAGTATCAAACGATCCAAGTTCCTGAGTAAATTGAACCGCGATCTTAAAAGTTTTTAATAGGCGGGTGTTAAACTATGGGATTTCCAGCGAGGCATCCTGAAAATTGCGAACTTCTACATTTCTGTGGAATTGCAATTTGCCTTGGTTAAATGGATCTGCTCTCTTTCTTTCTTTTTCCACTAACATTTCGCTCACTATGCCATCGCAACATTGTCACTGCATTTGTGGCAGATTCTACTTTTTATCGAGGAGCTAATGTTTCAGAATCCCTGTACCTTTGGCATAACGTTTCATGGACATGCTTGTGTGTTTCTGCTGAGGGCAATCATTTCCAAAACATTTGTTTTTATAACCGCCTGGCTGTTCACCTTCTTCGGCGTTCGTCTCCCTTTAATGCTGTTTTGCATTTCGAAAATCAATTTAGGCGATTCTAGCAGCGATAGCAGCGGCTCTGTCTGCGGCATACCCTCCGCAAACACTCCCTGCTAATGTGGACAAGCGCTTCGCCCACTTAGCTTACACATTAATGCGTTCGGAAATGGAGCCAAATAAAATTTTATGTTTTGCTTGTCATTTTTATGATTATTTTTATAGGAGAGATTCACACTCGATTGAGATGGTGTTTAATGCGCAGCACCTTTGGCATCTCTTACCTCTTCTACACATTAGGAGCGGTTAGTAGGGTTACTTATTTCCCCTGCCGCCACTCCAGTCGGAAGCGAGCCGAAAGTAAAAACAAAAACAAACAACGGTGCGTGGCAGCTTGAGTGCACATGGACGGAATGCGGGTCGACGTGGCACTTAAGTGCACACACGCACACATATAATTATTTTCTTCAGTTTTTGTGTTATTGTAACACCTCGAAACTAAAAACTGCAGCGCTCTTTTGGGCCCGCATCCAGAAGCGACAGCAGAAAAAGTTGCTCAAAGGCGGTAAATAAACTAAAACGCTCGAACGCGCACAAATACAAACAGTCAGACGATGGCAGGAGTGGGGCAATGGAAAAGCTCACTGCTACACCGACTAATAGCAGAACTTCCAGCTGCATGTTTTCGATTTCGTACCCTTATTTGCTTGTCTGTGCGAAGGTAACTGCAGGCGGACGCAGGCGGGCGGGCAACACAAAGCAAATATTGTGCGAAAACAAACACAACAACGACGGCTACAAAGCAACCACAAAAAATGCCAAGTCTTCCATTGAAGTGTGGCAACTGCATGTGTGTTTGTACACAAGCACACGCTTCGTGATTTCCTCCGCTTCGCCCTACCTTTCCAACTCTGTTATGCTTACCTCTGTCTAACATTTTTCCTGTACTCTTTTTGCTCCCTTTAAAGGGGGACAGAAGGAAAAGCATTGACGAGCAGTCGAGAGCTGCTTGAAGAGGCTTAAATAAATATTTACTTATTGTTAGATTTATTTGAAAATTTTATTAATTCTGTTGCCGTGCACAAACGTACTTAAACGATATTAAAATCTGACCTCGGTAGTTGTGACGGCAATGGGCCTTTGAATTATGTGAACGGTGAAAGAGGGCACTAAACCAGGGATACGATTCACTCACACAGTCCTCACAAACAGAATTAGAAGCTGGTACCAAATACTTTGTACTTTATTATTTATTAAACCCGGTTTCGGAGCAAAATATAGCACACATATTTCATGAAACTTCCACAAAGTTTTCGATTAACCTTAAGGAATATACTTCTCCAGCAACCGAGAAGTACAGAGGCTTTATAATATTACATTTCGTGAACGCCACCAGCGTTCTATGCGGCAAATGCAAAGCTATGAGACTCCATAACAGACGTAGCTCACTGGCTGTTGGTATTCAAGCCTAGTCTTCCAAGAAAATCTAATATCGGCACAATGCAGTGCACTTTTGGACCATCCCAGAAAAAGAAATTATGTAATTTGAACAGTGGCTGTACGGCAAAGCCACAACTTGCAAGTCCCGTTAGTGTGGCGAAGAAAGACGTGCGGACTGAAACTTCTGCGACGCGCTTCGTAGTATTCGCCGAAGCCGGTGTCGCCTTGTATGTGTGTATTCAGCGGCACGTGGTGGAAGTTGCAGCCAAAGTGGAAATATAATTACAATAAATGATCCTACTTATTAGCTCTGCCGGTCTTTGGCGCTGCATTTTGCTGCCGCAACTAAAGTTTGTTGATTTTGAGTGCAAAAGGAATGAAGCGAAGCAAAAATGTGCAAATGCGCGAGAGAGAAGTGAGCTCGGTGCGTTTGAGCGGTCGCCGTCGGAGTTAGGTGTCAGAAAGTTTAAAAAGGCATAATTTGTTTGTTGCCGCCGGCGTATTTCCCGCTGAAAATGGAAAGTGGCAATAGACGGCTTGCATTCAAATCCTCCAAAGGCAAATAATCCGGCCGCACGCTCACACCTCACACAGCGGCGAAGTGGAAATGGAGCTGAACCTCCTTTCCATCGCTGCGCTACTGGGCGGTCTGTCGCTTCCGGCTGCTGCCGGATTCGCCTGCAAACTTGACAACGCTATGCATCTTTAGATTGCGAATACTTAAACTTTAATCCGGCCAACTGCAGCTTCGAATACTTTGGATTTTCGCGCTGCTTCATTCGCGCTTTTTGTTTTCGTATCCTTAAAATGTTTTGTTATTTAAGTATTTTATCGCTTTTCGTTCAAACTTTCGCGTATTTTGCTCATAAATTGCGCACACGACCCGCTGCCTCAACAGGATATGAAAAATGAGCGCACAACAACACCCACAGTAAATGCACGGCCGAACCCAAAGCGGATATTTCACAGTTTCCTCTGACATTTTTATTGAAAACTACTTCAAAACTACTAAACAGCGCCGTAAAGTTTGTTTAGGTTTCGGATAATAGAAGATATGCGCGCTCTAAGGACAAACGCGGCCAAAGCCCATAGAAAAAGCAAAATAAGGGCTATCCCGTTGTGGGTCTAACATTTAACGGTGTTGGATTTTTTTATACTCGGCAATTCAATCGCTCCTCATTGAGCGCAGTTCGGGCGCTAGTACTATCATTCTTGTTACTTTTGAAAGGGAGGAGATGGAACGTGACCGCTTCGCAGAGATCGAGCCTTGTAACGGCGGTAAAATGCAAAAGCGGGTTCAAGCAAACAAGTGAGAAGCACATAAAGGTTGAAATGGAATTGACTAGCAGAAAAGGTGAGTTTACTAGAAAATAGGAAAGAGAATAACATACTTAGAAAAAAATAAGCTTTGAGCATTACTTTAATACTATTTCTTATTTTTTTAAATAAAAGTTTAAGTGCATAGATCCATTCTTTGGAAACACCAAGTTCAATATTGTCAAATATTTCTTTATATGTGAACCAAAACTATCTTTCTCCGACAATAATCGACAAGCAAGCTTTTTTATAGCCTCGTCTACACTTTGAAGGGCCACACGTGCTCAGCACAAACTTTTATTTACATTATATGATATATATATAGTATGTACATAAGTTTAGCTATGTATACATACAAGCGTCTATCACGTAAGCACTTTCGAAAGAGGTGAGATTCCGCTGCACAAGGACGAAGTTTAAATAAATTTATGAATCATTTTCTTAATTGCTCTTCGCAAAATAAGTCTCCCAAAAGACAGCGCTGGGCGAAGGACGTCGCCTCCTTCCACAAAGCACCAGTTAAATTAAGAGCCGAGAGAATAATTTATCGAAGAGACATGAATTTCTCGCCACGAAGTCAACACAAGGCGGCACACATACATCCGGATACAAGATATCCTTATGGCGTTCACAGCGAGTGAAAGCTTGGTTACTGCCAGCAAGCGAAGCTCACCAGTGGCACTTCTGTGCGTGAATCGGCAAATACACGGGAAAACAGGACAGGACGTCCACAATATAAGACTTTTAGGATAATTTAATATTACAACTGGTTTGATGTGAAATGAAAGAACATGCTCTGACAATTTACAGTTACAACAACTCCACCCAATTAGCCGAGGTAGTTTTAGAGTGTCGTGCTAGGTCCACGCTCCCATACAACAGAGCTGAGTTGTCTGTTTGCTGCCTTCGGCAAAAGTCATTTGCTCAAGCACACACACACCCACACAGACACAGGCGACTAATGTTTGCCATAATTTAAATGATTGGAAAATGGAAAATGTCTTGCGAAATTCGCAATTGTAAAAGTTGGTCCGCGTGCCAGCCACCCAACCAGACCGGCATTCGGGAGCTCTGCACAAGCGCTCGTCTGCGTTTGCGGCAATGTCGCTTGCTTGCGTGTGGGTGTGGGAGTGTCGACGTGAATGCGCATGTTGCAATGTTGTAATTGCGGTTTGCTCTGGCTCACGCAAACTTTAAATAATTGTTGCGCCCACACCGCACCACGATCGCCCGACTGGGGGCCAACTGCTGACTCTCGGTTTTAATGGCGTGGCTTGGTATGTTGTCTGCGTCGCAATTAATTGCATTCGGTGAGCCCACAAGAAATGGCAATCGTTGCTGGTGTTATTAGATATAGCTTCGTGGTAATCGATATATTGGGGCATACACACAAGCATTTATATGGGGCCACAACTCCGGGATATGTGCGGGCGCACATTAAATAACTCAGCTACACAAGGCGATTCAAATGGAAAGAAGCGAAACAATGAAAGACAAATGCTTAGCGTATACCAAGGAAGAAGGAATTCGAGGCGGATAGTCCAGAAAGTATGTTAGCATCCCTTGCCCGAAGTAAAACAGTCATATTGCTATGGATGCAGTGCGCTTCGGTTCGCATCGCCAAATAGTTGCTGCATGCGCCCCCTCGCCGAACTTGCGCATTCAATTAGCCGCACTTCGATCGACCCGCGGCAACAACATTTCAATGAAATAATCTTCCGCAGCACTCATGCAGCCGTTGATGTCTCATAAATCTCTGAGAAGCGCCTGGAAACGCACAGAAGGCTGGTGCACCCGCTATCACCAATGCCGCAGGGTGGCGGCAAACGTATGTATGCAAATACGATGAACGAAAATCTATAGCATAATTCAAGGCGCTGCATCAGCTATAAAAATATTCATCTTGCCGTTTGGAATTTAATAGGGAAACAACTTTCTCCAGTGAAGTATTTACAGCGCAAACTGAAAGTGCGGACCGTCCGTCACAACCGCACCTCCCTGCATCACTCCGTTCAAATGGCAGAAGAAATTAGTTTCATCCGCATCATTTCGCAACGCACACTAGAGAAATCGCGCTAAATTAAATTCCTCATTTATATATATGCCGGGCCACCACCGCGTTATTTTGGGCATTTGAGCTTAAGTGAAATATTAGGGCAGGAGTGGGATGCCACTCGAGCATCTGATCTGCACTAGGAGCTCTTTAAGCGAATGCGCTTCAAAACAATGGCGGAGAATTTGAGGAATTCGCGTTTAAAAAGGAATTCTCCAATGAAACCACCAGCGAGGACCATTCATATCTACTGGTGGCTGCATTCAACAGTTATGTTAATTTCAGTTATTTTTATTTCAGAATCTAATTCCAATTACATTTTCACTTAGCATTCATTTGTCGAACGACAGATGTCAGCTACTACCACACAGTACAGGATCCAATCGAGCGACCCCGCAAGCACCTGCATGACGCGGTGGACTAGTGGCATAAGCGCGACGAAAGCTGTGATGCTCTTGCCACGAAATGCCGCGTGCGATTTGCCGTTGCCTGAGTTTTCGTGATGCAACCTTCACCGCAGCCGCTCGAGCTGCTTTCACTTCACTTCTAATTAAGCAACTGTAATTTTGTCGTTGTTCTCCCTGAGGGCGCGGATAGACCCTGTGCAACAACCACGTCACGGCGCGATAAGCCGGCTGTCGAGTGCGACGCCCGTCTCCGCTGCGAAAGCGCGAGTTGTTGTTAGCGACAAACGGCAAAGTTTTAATTGAATATAAATTGCAACGCAGAAAGAGTGGCAAACGCCTGCGACTATTTGTTGCAAACACTTTAGCGCAAACTGGGAATCCGTTGTATTTGTGCGGCAGAAGTGTTGGCCATTTGCTCACTTAATGTATGCGCAAGTAAGCAACTATTCTGCGAAGGTGGCAACTCCGGCTTGACAACGACTTATTGATTAAAGGATATGAGTCTCTTTAAGTCTGTCCTGCCACGAACGAGATTTTGCTGCACAAAATCGAATAAAGCACCGGATGTAGCACTGACTCACCCACGCACACACGCAATCACTCACACCAAGCCATATTCAAACGCCTACACACATGTACATAAATTGTTGCAGGACGTGCGGACTTTTGTGCAGTATGCCACACACAATTGCAGTGCGATTGTTTGCTACCTGCTGCCACAGAAGCGATTGCGGAGCGGGACTCTTAATAAAAGACGGCTATGGAGCGGGGCAGTGCGCCGAGGTGCCGAAGTGCCGACAAGGAATTCAACAGTTTCAGCCATTTGGAAGGGGAAGTTGCTAAAATTGCATTCTTTTGCGGTTTTTCTCTGGGAAGTTCCCAAAGACCACAAGGAAATAATCAACATGAGCTCGCTGCCGAACAAAGCCTTGCATTGCTGCATTGCATACAACCCATACACTCCCAACCCCTTAGACAGCGGAGACAAATAGCAGTGAGACAACAACCTCCACTGGGACCGAGAAAACTATCATGGAAATGCAGTTGGAATTGGATTTCCTTTCTTTTCAATGAACTCTTTAACAATTTTGCTTGTGGCCAACATTCAGTTCGACCGCTTTCTGCTGTACGTGTGTGTGTGAAATTCCGTTTGTGGGCGTATGCGCTCCAGCAATTCGATGTGTTGCGTATGCATCCAGCGAGTGTGTGGGACCCCTGCATACATATATGCTCCCAAGCAGTGTTGAACCAGCAGACCAATGGCGGCTGATGGCCTTTTTTATATTATAAACACTACTAAGTAAGTGTGTGCATGTACACACACACACACACACACTCCACATGAAAAACATGTGCCAATCTGCTTTTGTGTTGGTGGTTGCTTGGTGCCATTGTGAGTTTCCAAATAAATGGAAATTTCCAAATTATTCCGTCAGCCTAAATGTGCTGCACACTGTGTGCAAACATGACAACTGTGTAATGTCGTTTCCACTCTAATTCCCAATGCAATTTTAACACTTATTTCATGCAGCATACCCCACATGGCAACATGTAAGTGCATGCAACAGCAGACGTCGGGAAGCGGCTACTGAAACAAAACGAAATGAAATGAAATGAAACGAATTCTGCATAACGCTTTGCCTACTTTCGGGCGCTAGCTCACTCCAGAAATGATTATAAGTGGATGTGCTTCAGTTTTTCTTTTGCTTTCTGCTTTTTGCGGAGGTGCATCTGTCATGGCTGCCTACTGCCTACTGTCACTTCATTTGCAAGCAGAGCACTCGCTACGCCGCTTTCATTGTGTTGGAATGCCAGAAACATTCCTACGTTTCTCATTCAAATTTTCCCATTTTTCTATTATCTATGTGGATCTAGAAGACACACGTCCGCACACTCAATGCTGGCTGGTTGTTGCCGAGCAGCCACTGCTGTTGCAGACAAATGCCATGTGGCTTTTGGCCAAGAGCGAAGCGCATCAAAAGAGGAATGGCTGCAAAAATACTGGAAAAATGGCAACCGCAAGCTTCAAAGAATATGCATAGAGTGCGAAACGTTTGCACCAGCTACAAAATATAACAACAATAGCGCAACGAGTTAACAACCTCATGCAAATGAATTCAGAAGTAACCTTCAGCCATTATACCCCGAGCATCCGGCCGCTCGCTCCTGGCCCACCACCCATCGCCAGGAGACACACACACACACTCTTCTGCTTAACCTTCTCTTATATAAACGTCATTGCTGCCTCAGTGTCCGCAACTTCTGCACTACGTCCCTACTGCCGCGCATCTCCGCTTCCGCTCGATGATTTAAATTGTAGCTTCAATTTCTGTCTGTCCTCGCTTACATTTCAAATGCACTCTTCTACCTCGGTGCCTCCTCGCAGTCCGCCTCGGCGGCCATCCTCCACTTCACTCGTGCTTCGCGCTTTGACACTGTTGCCATTTTGCTTTGCTTTGCCAATGTTGGTGCTGTTGTTGTCGCCGCCACTGTTGTTATCGCTATCCCCGCCGGCGTCACACGTCTGCTGTCTTTGAAAGAAAGCGAACGTGTGTGAGCGCGGGCATTAAGCGAAATATGTGGTACTTGCAACAAAAGACGAATTAACGCGGTTCATGCTTCGTTGCACTCTGTTACCGCATCGTGCCGCCACCCCTCGCTGCGGCTGTAATAACAATGCCCCGTGGAGTGATGTGGGATCTTGCTTTGGTGACACTGGCTGGAGATTGGCAAGGCGACGAAGGAAGTTGCAACGGGCTGACTGCGAACAATTTAATTTGCATACCCGCCACCCTACTCCATACCCCAAGGCACTCGGTTGGTGAAGTGCCGTTGACAAGAAAAAATCAAAACCGCGGTAGGTGCCGAAAGGGTGTGGACCGACATCAGTACGAATAGATAGTTAAAGAGTGTGCTCACGCACAAAATCCGTCGCAAATATTTAAATGCCTCTCCGCAAGATTTCACACACAGGCAAAGCAATTGCAGATCAATTAAAGGAGCTGACCGCCAGCGCCGTGGTGGAAAACAGGTGTGAAAGTTGAAGCATAATATTGAATGTATAAGGAAATTTGGCTTGTTTGCCAACTGAACCCTAATGTTGAATGCCCCCCGAATTATTGACTATTGATCATTCTTATTCCAGTTCCAATGGATGCAGCAGGCAGCAATGTGAAGTCTGTTTGGATGAAGGCAAATAAAAAACGAATCCGCACGCTTTTATATAGTGATCAGCTCTTTTCCTATGATTGATGCTTCCATATAAAACTTTAAAATCATTATTTAGCTTGCGTTCGGTTCTATTCCTAAGGGGGCTTTGAAAACTGAGCCACTTGTGGAATTTTTTTATAATTATCCCGTTTTCTTATAAATTTAATGTCACTTAATGGCAACCCGTTTTTGTCATCATAACTTTCCTAGAATCAGTGTATTAAAGCCAAAACAAAGGAGAAAAAGACTCAGTACCCTTCAGCCAGCAACTCCATCATTATGCCGGAAGAGCTGTGATTTGAAAAATGTAATGTTTGTAATACCAAATGCCAGTAGTTAACCCATATTTCTGACCACGCTTCACTGCACTTTCCGCCGCAGCCAACCAACAAGGTCCCTGGAACATCTGTTGTTTTATTTATGTCACCTCTCACCCGCACCGAGCAACCAGCAAGATTCGTAATTGCGCACTCCTCAAGCACGAAATGCTATATAACACTCATAAAAAAGAACGAAGCAAGTAAGAGAAACACCACAAAAAGCAACAACGTCTTTATCTATATCTGTGAACCAAAAATAAAACCGAATAAACTACGAAGCGAAGCGCAGCATGTCGAATGAGATTGCAAGTAGCGATCCTCTTAAAAATCGATTAACCCATTTCCGATAGCCACTGCAATGCGGCGCGCATCCTTCCAACCAATGGCCGGCAGCGTCAGTCGCAGTCGCCGCAATAGCAACAGCAGCGGAAACAATAGCAAAATCTGTTTGCAAAGTTTCTGCCGAAGTGCGAATGTCTGGGGTAGGAGAAGTTGGTCAGGACTTTATTGACATGCTTCCCGCATGCGGATGCAAATGGCTGATTATGTGCGGCCCAACTGCGCTGTGTCTATTAAGAGAACCTTCCGTCGCGTCGCTCACAGCTGCCGACATCATGGCTGCTGCCGTTGTTGCTGTCAGTGCAGCACATTTGCATGCGGACTTCTCCAACAGCAGTTACAGCCGCTGACTATTTGTTGCTGCCACATTGTATAACGGACCGTTATGTTAGTGTAGCGCTGCTTTCTAGTTAAGCGTGCTGTTTCGAACGCAGCTCTCAGCTCTTTAAAGCAGTGGAATTGCAAAGGACACCAACAATACGTCTACCTTGGACGGCAGAACTTCACGCTCGGTTTCATAACTCCGAACGCGCGACCTACTCATCCAGCCGGTGCGGGTCGGTGTATGTGTCGGAGATGATTGGCAATGTGAAGGCTGACAGCGTCCAATAAGCTATAGGATGCAATGCGGCTGAAAGTGACCCGAATTCGCTGTCAATTAGAGTAATTGATGGTCGCCACCAGACAAGCGGTTGGAAGGGGCGGGAGGGACAATGGTTACTGCGGATATGCAATTCGCTTATGTCAAATGTATTGATTTTGCGGTGCCAGCGTGTCGAACATGCGAATCTGCATAATTAGACGAATTAGTAAAAACGTGGCAAGGATCCTTTGATGTAACAAGCCGCGGCTGCAAAGCTGACGAAATAACTTGGGAAATACAAGGACTGCTTTCGCATGGAATTTTCGAGAATTTTTTTAATTTTTGTTGTATTTATTATTTTAAGTCAATTTATACCAATTTAGGAATTAAAAAAAAGCCTTAACATCCATTTGAATAATTTATATATTATTAATTCTGTTATATATAAACATAAATGTAAATTGAGACAGAAAGGCACCCGGAAATTGTAATTAATTTCTCCGGGTTAACAGTATTCCGAAAAATGTATTTTGCTAAGTTGGTAGGACTGTCCTTAATTACTATGCCAAATAAGAGCGCGATCTGTCTACCAGTTTGTTTTATTTGCTTACTTCAGAAGACCTCAGTATGGATAAAAATATCGAAAAAAGAATTTGTCTCAAATTTTGTATTTCAAACCAAATTTATTGTGCGAAATCAATGTGAATGTTGAAGAAGGCTTACGGTGATTCAGTTTTATCAAAAACAGAGGCCTACGAGTGGTACAAAGCATTCAAACACGGTCGAGAGGTCGTTGATACATGCCTCGGTCTGGACAACCTTCGACCTCGTCGACTGATGGAAACAATAAAAAAGTGAATGATTTGGTGTTTGAAAATCATGTCACAGTGTCACAGAGATGACAAGAGAGCTCGACATCAGTCGCGAGTCCGTTCGAATGATTTTTGTGGTTTTTTGGCTGTGAGACGCGTTCTTACTTGACTCGCCCCGATAACTCCGAATTTTTTCAAAAACAGTACGATTGTGACCAAACTTAAAGCAAAAATCGCAATGAGTACCATCGATCAACCACCGTATTCACCAGATTTGGCCCCGTGTGTTATTTTCTTGCTTCCCAAACTGAAATTGCCACTCCGTGGAACGCGTTTTCAGTCGATCGAAGAGAAAAAAACCAAATTCGCTGAAGAAGCTAAAGGTCATCCCAAAAAGGGCATTTGAGGACTGGAAAAATCGTTGACATATAAAATAATATATTTGTGAATAATTAAATATTTTGCGTTTTCTATACAATTCTTATTCAACAAAAATTTTCGTAAGCCAAGACCTTTGATTTATTAAATTTTATTTTCAGTGTATGGAGAGGTCAATATGATAATCATATTTTTCTAGCTTTACTTTCAGCCAAACAATAAAATACCGGCCTTTAAATTTCGGAGCTAAAATTAGAAAATGCAGTGAATGCCGTTATACATATTTGTTAAGCAATCGAAGCATTCAAAATAATTCCGTTAAGCAAGTAAACAGGAAAAACAGGGACAAGCAAGGTGCTAAGCTCTTTTTACTCACAGCCCTCGCATAAATTAGCAAACGGCTTCGACTAACAAAGCGTGCCGAAAATAAGCGAATCCCCGCACTGACACCTCCCCTCAGTGGTGGGGCGGGCACTAAATGTCAACGTGACTGTCATTCTGGCAATAAATTTACAACTGGATAAAGTCGCTTACATTTTCTCTGGGATATATAATTTTGGCATCAACAACAAAAACAAAATCATAAACCCTGTACTGTTTGCCCGAGTCGCTGATGACCGAAGCAAGCGCGTCCGTTATGCAAATAAGGAAAACATACGAACACACACATACATATATAACTGTTATTGGGCAGCAGCAAACGGTGGCAGTACAATTCAAAACTTTTGACTATTAAATTTCGTAATTTATCTTTATTTCGATAATTGGGAGGAGGGGGTGAGAAACCCCACTGCTTTAGAGGTGTAAGGGTGCAGCATGAACTTGGGAGCGAGTAATTCGCCTCGCAATGGCTTCGGGCAGTTTTCTTTAGAACTTGCTGACTTCAATATTTTTAAACGCCACAACAAATACAAGCACGAAACGAACAACCAAAGCAACAAAGCAGAACGGAAACTTAACTGTGCCACTGGACGAATAGGCGACATCGCAACCTTTCAGACACACACATACACACAGATATGTGCATTGAGTTACAAACTTTTTGGCATCGGAAGCATTTTCGCCAGAGCACACGTGTGTACTTCCCACTTGGCATGCCTCAGACTCGGCACATTCCTCTTCAACATAATACAAATTCTCTGAGCAAAGCACGTATTGTGAATTGTTTACCGTTACTTGCTGTGAAATCGCCTTTGCTCCCAGTGCAGAGGAAACTCTTATTTTTACCTTCACAACCCTTCAGCTTCTATATTCATATTTGGGATAAGAAAGTGTGTGGCGCTTAAAAGAATAAACACATAGGCGACCTATTTCGCTTGCGCCCGTCTTCACCTCGGTGGCACGGAACACGGACGCCGGGCCACCTGCTGGCGCCTCATTTCAACTAATTACGGTGTTTATGCCATCGTTGTGGTCGTGCGCACATCAACCGCATTTTCATGACACATAAAACAGTGACAACAACAATAACAGTGGCAGTAACAACAATCAGCAGCCAGTCAAAGTAACTGCGAATGTCAAGCGAGAGCATTTCAAACGCACCACATGGCGGCAACCCTTTTTACAACCGTTTATAATGTTACCGCACCATGCTTCGCTCTTTGCTGCTCGCCACGCCGAACTGGAGAGCAGAAACAAACGGAACTTGGCTACATCCGTAGTACAAAACAGCATCTCAAGACGGTTAACATTAAGCTGGTGTTTGGTCGAGGTTGGTAGAGGGGGCTCGAGCTGCGCTCCCCGCCATTTACCGTCGGCCCGGGGGGCAGGTGCTACATTTGTACTTTAGAGGGAAACTTTTCAAGAAGCGTTTGCGTAAAAGTTATTTGGATAATGGCTCAGCACTTTGGGACAACAACATACAAACATGGCCTCACGAAGGTGGCGGCAACATTGTGCCACAATGCGCGCAGAAAGCTGAAACGATGGCTCTGGCCAAAAGTTGTGCGTGAATTTCGTACAAATTATGTGGGTAATGTGATTTATGACGAAGTAATTTTATTAGCGCAGGACAATTTTACTCGCCCGCCTTAAGCGCCGGCGCCGAAGTTGCGAAAATAACAAACAAACAGCGCAATAAGCGATTTGAGCAGAGAAGGAGTGAAGCGAAAATTAAAAGTTAGCACCTCGCCACAACAACAGCGTCGCTAAGATATAGTCGGGGTGGGACAAGTCCCTGGATGATGTTGAGTTGAAGCAGGATAACGTGGAACAGCTAGAGTGGTTGGAAAGGAGTAAAACAGGTTTAACATTTTTACGCAGAACTCTTTAAAGCAACACGTGTTTCGACAAAGAAGAGAGAGGAGAATTCGGCACTTACTTGCCTACATTAATAGTTTTGACAACTTTTATTCTTTATTTGCGCAAAATGAAAACAACGATAAACTAGAGTAGAGTCGCCAACCCAACTCAACTAAAAGCAAAAAAGGTCCTTCTTTTGCATTTCGCTTTTAGAAAATTAAACATCCTCTCTGTGGCATGCACCCTCACTAGTCGACGCGCACATACTCGCCGAAAAATTTGCAACACATTTGTGTGGAACGATTGAAGACAAAAGACGCGCTCCTGTGGTACTAGGGGAGGAGAGGTGGGCACATGTTTGGGAGAAGTGTTTCTCCAAATTCCTGCTGCACATGTTTTGTGGTTCTGGGGTAGCACGCTACAGCATTAGCAACAACAACATAACTTTCGTCAGCAGAAGCACTTTGGCAAATTTATGCTTTGCATCCTCCCTCGCATTTGTCCATTCGCTGCGCCTGCACTGGCATTACGCACCGCCGATTTCATTGCCAACACCCTCCAGCTCACACGCATACTTGCCGCAAACAGCACAGCCACCTGCGCAATGCCAGACTGCAAATGAAAAGATCGAAATTTCCGACTGCACGGCTCCCCTTCATCAGCGATGCTCCCCGCTTTCGCGTCTTAGGTTATTTGGAGTTCTGCCCTCAATTTATTATGTACCACTAATTTCCGAAGATCCAACCACCGAGATTTATCTGTGGCACGTTTGGTACTTTTTACATTGCAGTGATTCACAGTTTGTGACCGCATCGTCATTGATTGAAGCAAAATCCCTCCGCCCGATTCGAACCGCACGCAAGTCTACGCAAAGAGGGAGAACTAATAGAAACAGAGAAAGATTGGTTGCTTAGAACAACGAAATGAAAAGCTTCGTGTGGTCTAGGAAATATTCAAATTTTAAAAAGTTTTTACGCAAATAAATAAAGTGAATGCTCAGATGGTTTTATTCCGAAAAGTCTATGCACTTTAAGGACACTGGGAGAGGTGTTGAAATTCAACCAGAAATAATGATATTAAATTTGGACCGATTATAAACAGCCCGGTAAGCACTAATCCAATAAACCGATGGTACCGATGGGGGGATCAGATTTGAAAACGCGCACGGCTATTCTCCGATTTAAGCCGATGATGACATTGTAGGAAAGTCCGATAGCTTGAAAAGGAATTGCTTCAGCGATTTTTTTGGCTCATTCTTACATCTAAAAATAATTAACGCTTAATTCCTGTGATTCGGTAAGAAAATAAATCTTTACGTAACCCTCTTTGAGTCTTGTTTGGCAAATATTTATGTCAACGAGCCACCACAGATAATGTCCATTCTGTGAAAATTCGAAAGTGGCAAAGGATCCTTTACTGGATCACACACTATTTTCTTGCAGAGAGCGAAGCCAGCCCTCACGGACTGAATTCACCTTCCGTTAAATGAGTACACAGCGGCTTATGAAACGACAATGTCCAAACATGCAAACACTCATTTACATACAGACGGGCGCGGGGAGACGTCGGAAATGTGGTCTGTTCAAACAGAAGAGGCAACAACGGTTGTGGCACCTCATATGAAGTGTTTGCTTTGAATTAGCCTAAAAAGGTATCAGTTTGTATAGTCAAACACGCACACACGCACACATTTCGAAGCACACTCACATTAGAATTCACTGTTTATTTCTAAGATACAGTTATGTAAACAGTGTGGGCTCAGGTGGAAGATGCGTAGTGCACAAGCACACATGCTCGTATGTGAATCCACATGTGTGTGTGTGTGGACGCGAGATGTCTGTCTATTTGAGTGCCTCAGTGTTTGCAAATGTCATTAAATCCCTCTTCGCTTAATTAATGTGACAAAGGCTTGCGGAAAAAGGCTGCACAATGGCTGCCATTACGCTCACCTCGTTATCCGGCAACGCCGCAACGCCGCAACACCGCAACGCATTATCCGATGATATTAAAGCAAATCTGTCTCGGGCTAATGACTTGTGTACCAAATCCGCAAGACCGTAAGCACATTACACTTATAGTTATATAAACGTGTATTCGTGTTCATGTGTGTGTGTGAGTGGATGAGGAGCTTAAATATTCAATTTGCCTTAATAGCCACTGCTAAGCATAAATGGCGGACGCAGAAAGAAAAAATGGTCGGGTAAATTTGCGCTCCAAACTAAATGCACACCAACAACTATATAAGTACCGTTTGTTCCCCATATGAGTCTGTGCGTGTGAGTATAGACAAAGGTATTTGTAGATATTTTCATATTCGTCACTGAATGCATAACTTTTAATTGCTCCCACACACACACACAAGCACGCGCACACGGCGCTTTGCGTGGGTGCGGGAAATTCTCACGGAACTCACCTGCGAAGTAGGTCAACATGGCGCTTAGGACGACTGTTACTAGTATTAAGGCGATACTCAAACATTTCCAGGAACATCGGTGCTGACAGCGCTTATCTATGTGAAACCTGCAAGAGAGAAAACAAAAAGACAAGCATTTTAAAGCAATACAAACACATTTATGGAGTTCACACAGGTGATTATGTGCCACAATGGCTGGAGTGGCAAGAGTATGAGTGCGTGGCAAGTAAGCGCAGAGCGAAGGACAGAGCAACAGGCAAATTAAAAGTAAACAAAATAAAGCGGTTGTCACACATGCCCACCACAGGGTGGCTGTAAGACAGTGGTCGGCCCATCTGCAGTGTATTCTCACTGCAGGAAACTTAACGGCAGTTCGCAGTAATTACCTTAATAGTGTTTATGTGCAGTTTAAGTTTAAGCTGCCGTTGCAGCGAAGATTGGGAAGGATGTACTGATGCGGAGCGTCTGTTGAAGACCTTTCCAACTGAGCGGATGACGAACCAGATCGGTACAAGTCGCTTAAACATATATCTACACTTGCTTGCGAAAGCGTACTCCACATTCTGCTCGGGATCGAATGGAATTTTTACAAGATTTTCATACATTTAACGCCCCTATTTAAGAAAACGGTCACAAAATACAGTCATAAATAGTAATAATTGTCGAAGGCACTGCACCACGTGATCGTGCATACATTAGCGAATGGCCGGTCAGTAGGAGCCAATGGACCATTTCATTCCAGCTTTCCAGCGCTATACACCGAAGCGAATTCATTGCTTTTCTTTTGTCAATTTACCTTAAAAACTGTATTCCGTTGAGCGCATGGAGCTTCCACGTCACCTACCAACCGCAGGTGCACCGCCCAAGTTCTACGTAGCGACGTACGAGAAATTATGCGCTGAAGCGTTTGAGCCTGTGACATTTGTCGTGGTCGCGAGACATGCCACCAAATAACTTATTTGCCTGCCAATGTAGCGGTGAGTGCGCCTATTAGCGCGACGGCAGCGGCAATTTGTGTCAACTGCTGTTGATGCAACTAGCCGGTGTCAAAACAGGCACTAATTTGCATTTCAAATTGTGGAAGAGGAAAAAATGGTGAAAATTGTCAACACTTTGCACCGTTTTATAAGCAGTGTGCTTGCCACATACGTATAGGTAGCTTGCAGCATTGATGCGTCGTCGCGCTGGGAGCTGTGATTGTGGCAAACGGCAATATGCGCTGCTAACGTAAATAACAACAACAATTGCTTGTACGCTTGTCTGGCCCAGCCCAGAAACGCAGTCAACTGTCAGTTGACTGATGGTGCAACGCATTGGCGGAGGCGCGTGAGGCGCGAGGCTGTGATGCGACACTTAACACTGTCTACAACTAATGACCAATTTCCCGTTGTGTCAATAGAGAAGCAAGCCGGCGCACAGCGTTAGGCAACGCCACAAATGCCAGCGCAACATGCAGTGGCAAATAATGAAGAAATTTCAATGCATTATGCCACACTAGCGAGGTGGCAAGCGGCAAGCACTAGCGTGACGGTGAAGTGCAGAGTGAGCGTAGTAACTGATGTGCGACAGGGATGCGTTCGCCTTGCCGCGTCACGAAAATATTACATTACATTAATGTGTTGACAGTGCCGACTTTTTGCGTCGCGCATTTTTTGAACGGCCACACCTACGACGCGAAATCCGCGAGTGCTCCTGCCACAAGAAGTTGCCTCCGCACGTCTTCTAAAGCTAAAAGGTTTCAAATATGACACGAAACATTTGTGAATGCTGCAAAACGGGCTGAGGTTGCACGCTGTGTCACCCACCCACACAACACCGCGAGCGCGGCTCTTTGGAAACAAACTAGCCTGGCGCACATACAAAGAAAGATGGCGAAATGATGAAGTGTGAAAGTGCAACGTGCACATGGTGGTGTTGCACGCACGAGTCGCAAGTGCAGTGCGGTGAATAAGGTGTTTGCAAAGCCATTGGATGTCACTTTGACTTTTGCAACTTGGCGCGGTGAGTAGCGGTTAATTGCCTGTGGGTGGCAACAACGGTGGCAATTAAAGTGGCAACTCTGGCTGCATAACGATGGCTTCGACAGAAGAGCAGTTAAAATTTTAGGTATTCAGTATGATCAGTAACGACTACAATGAAGAGAACCCAAAAGCATCCAGTCTTCTTCTCTGATATGAAGTATTCAAAGAGTAATAAGACAATTCGCCTATTCTATGGATGAAAATGTGGTAAGCTTAAGGACCTATTGGAACAGTGGTAAGTCTCGATTCCTGGTAAATTCATTCGCTCTCTGTATCTTTGTTTTACATATCTCTACGCCCTTCCTAGGTCATGAAACTGCTTGTCCGCTTAAAGGCCTCGCTGCAAAGTATCGCTTTCGGGCATTGAGCTCACTCATTGCATTTCATGTATTCAATTTAATGTTCTGGTTGGTCGTTGTTGCTGTTTTGTTATTGATGCCACTCTTCCTTTGGTGTCGCCTTGCTCGCTCAATAATCCTAGCGAACACGTATTTTTACGGTATTTTAAGCTCTAATTCCATATAAGCACCAACTTAAGCCGGCGATTTTCTGCGCTCTGTCGCCGTCGTCTGTGGTGTTGCAAGTAGCAATTGCCGCATGTGTGTGCATAGGTACTCGCTCGCCTCACTTCGATAACAGTTGTGCGAAGCAAACACAAACTAATCCCGCTTACATCTTAAATCTGGCAATTCTCGTTGATGTCGCTGCTCCGCATCTGCCTCCCGTCGACACCAACAGCACTGGCAAAAGCCGTTGCACTTACATTTATGCCCGACCGATATTCTATGCGCTCAAGCTACACGCATAAACTCTATTTACGGGTGTGTGGCATGTTGCAATGTTGCACAAATAGGTAACCCAACATCCAAGATGCTGCATGCGTGTGCTAAGGTGGGTTTCACGAAACACAAGTAGAACTCTGCTCAGAATTATCCACAGCAACTCGAAAGTTACGCTGCGGCAATTGATCAGCGAGCGTGGGCGGGAAGGAAGATGGAAGGATGAGAAAAATGTCAATTGTAGACCGTAAGCCGAGATCGTTAGTAATGCCATCCATTTGGCTAAGACTTGGCAATAAGCATAATCAACATAAAAATATATTAAGGAGATACGTGCCAAGCAGTGGCACGACTAGCGAAGAGTGTTGCACCAATGCCACTGCCACTACCGGCAAATGCATGCTAAGGTATATTGGCAATACGAGTATTAAAAAGCGCCACGACAGTTATAAATCACTCTACTGGGCTGCTGCAAGATTCTGCCTCAAGGCGTGCCATTGATACGACTTCGGCCGCGCTGTGCAGGATGGTGGCGTTGGCTGCTTCCCACTTAACTTTAATGTGCGTTCGTGCCCCATTTGCCGGAGTTGTAACTTGCATGCAAATGCAACAAGGTGTGAACGCAGTGTGAAGGATAAGAAGGATCACCGCTGCAACGGACTTTGTTCGCGTTACGACGCCATTGTCAGTTGTTGGTGTCTTCGCGCTTGGCTTTGCGCGCAAATGAGAAAATCCGCGCTGCTCACAAATGAAGTTAATGATGATTTGCAACGGTGCAACATCGCAGCATCGCAACGGGGCAGAAGCAAGCGGTGGCTGCAATGGTTGTGGCAATCATAAATGACGGCCGCAAAGCGTACGTGGGTTGGAAGCTTCTTAGTGTCTTGTTTAAAGATTTGCAATATTCTAGCGCCCTTAGTTCATGTTCATATATGCAACACGCTGAGGGCACTTCTCAAATTCTAGTTCAGAGCAAGGTCTTTGTTTGTGGAAAAAAGGAACAGCGATTTCAATTACGCTAACCAAATACAGAGACTCCTCCAGTACGTGTGTTGCAACGTCTATCAGCTACTGGGATGGCGATAAATTGTAAACGGTACTTTACAAGAAAAAACAATGTTGTCAAATGAACTTATAACTTTAAAGTCTTTTGTAGTTCGTCGCTCCTCGCGTTTCATTTTGCCTGGCTTACTCAATTAAAGCCCTTCGGAAGTGCAACGAAAACAATTGGAGCGTGCAACAAGCCAAGACTTACCTGGATGGCGAATATGGCGAGTAGTGCGGTGTGTGCGCTGAGTGCGAGTTTCGCAATGGGAACCCAGGCATCACCAAAGGTTGAGAGCCGCTCATCTGGCAATGGGGTCCGCCAGGTCCATTCATGCCGGGCCCACCACCTCCTCCCGGTACGCCACCCCCGCCGCCGCCACCGCGGTCGATGCCACTGTGGCCCAGCGTGTTATTGCCTGTTGACATACTTTGAGCCATCTGTTGTGGATGCCCGACCGGCATTGGGCCCAATCTGTTGAGAAAGAGAGCAAAAAAGCATATGAAAAACAAATTTAATAAATATTTATTTACGAGCATAAAGTCAGTTGGTCTGCTCATTACACTGTTTGTTGTGCCCCAACTGATACTTATCGACATATTTACAGTAACAGCACCCCGCACACACCCTGTTGCAACATGTGGACGGAGCAAACATAAATACATGCATAAATGCATTAACTAACAACAACAGGGCAACAAGGTATCGAGGGAGTGGAGAGAGAAGAGGAAAAACACAAATGACAGCAGTTGCTTTGGGCACTCGGAAATGGCTCGCTTTTTATTGACGCAAAATACATTTATGCACTCGTAATATGTTGCGTATGCTTTTTTGCATGCAACTTGCAACACGCCGCAGCATGTGTGCGTATGTACTGTACGTAGTAAAAATGGCCATTATGGCGAGAGTTAAGTAAAGCGGAAATTTTAAATTAAAAAACATAAATCAATAGGCTCCCGTGGCCCCGGCGCTCGCTGCCCAGCACCGCCGCAGCGCTGTGCCAACGGTGGCCCACGAGACGCACGTCCGGCGGCGGGGGGCGGGGGGCGGCAGCTGGCCCAGCGCCATTTTCATTGTTCATTGTTGTTTTTATTTACGCTTTTCACGTCGCCATTGTTGCATTTGCGCCGCTAGTGTCGCACTGCCCGGTTATCGCTGCCACATTTGTTTCTCTTGCGCGCCATATTATCGGCAACATTAAACGGATGTGCGCCTACGGCTACGCGGCCACACGATTACAGTTCAATGGAACTTACTACATGTCGCGGGCTTTGCATTTATTTATTTGCGCGCATTGGGGGAAGCAGCGCCGAAAAGCGCACTTATTTGTTGTTCTTGTTGGTATAAAATAGCGAATTTATTTATTACAATTGCCGAGCATTTGCCACAAAGGACTTTCGAACAGATCTGCACTGTTTTAGATTTCAGTGGCCGATTTTCGACGGAAACCTCAGTGGCGATTTTGCAACACATTTTCCGCCATGAAGCAGGTTCACATAATTGCTTAGACAACAGAAGACCGAAATGGATGCTCGAGCAAAGCCCGCTTCTGCAGGGAATGGCAACTTCCACAATTGACAACCATATGTTGCATATCCACATAGCTCATAACTGTGAATGTGCAAGTAAACACACAAATTAAGTCCAATCTCTTTTGAAACTCGGAACCACATCAAAGGTCGAACTTTTATATGAAAATGGTGCAGAAAACTCTGCGCTCTTGCAGTCGAACCCAGTGCACTGCTATAGCATGGCAACAAGGATAAGCCGGTGGCAATATACCTCTCCCATTTGGGTTACTCATGCACTTGCCATCAAAACGAGCTGGTCAGTGCCGAGCAAGTGGTCGTCAACTTCAGTTGACCGCATCGCTCCTTCCTTCCATGCAAAGTTTTGTCAGCTTAGCCGCTCATTTAGGCGGCAGGCTACCGCCAGCCTGAGCTTGGTCTATTACCTTGTGTCCGAGTAGCCTTGTGGCATGTGACCACATCAAAACGCCGGTATATAGTAGACTCGCTTTATGGTCGAACAACTTAATTTAAATTGCTTAAATCTTTTTTTGTTGCTAATAAATCACTAGCGCACGCTCTGACAAACAAGTCCACCGGCCGTCGCACTTATGTGCACACTGCAGTATATAAATAAGTATGAACGTGGGAAGCTAATAAGGGTACTGGTGCTAGACGTCCACCTAGCAGACCCGCTGTTGGCATACAATTTTGTTATAAAATGACTTATGGCTCTTAACGGGCGGAGGGGAAGCGTGGATGATATGCAAATATGTCCACTTGGAATGCCGACTTTTCCATGCTTCATTCAGTTATGCACGTGAAGCACAAATAAGCCCACAAAGCCACGTACATAACTCCACATATGCCTTTGCTTGGTGCGAGCACACACACGTGAGCCCGAGCATTAAGAACGATGGATCAGTCTGTGTGGTAGCATTAATAAATTCGAAGCTATGAATCAGTACAAGTGGCACCGCAGCAGCTGGTCGAACTCAGTTCAGCTGGGTCAAGAGTAGAGGCCTTTGAATTGCTCGCTGGTTTGACGGATTTTAATGACACTTGGTTTACAAACCGACTATTTGTGAAAAAGATGTTCATCGGATGTCAGACTAGAGTAACGGTAGAGTCGAGGATCTGACTAATTGTCGGCTAAAATATATCCAAAGCTAAGCTGCTAAGAGGTTATGAAGAAGACCCACATTTCCCTTCACTCAACAGCGCCCCAATCGTTTCAGAGTTCTCTCACAAAACAAATGGTTTGCTGATGACAAATGAGAGCAGAAGATACAACAATTCTGCATAAGTACAGGCAAATAAATAAATAGAATAATAGTTCATTTCGAATTAGTGCTTAGTTGACCATAGTGTAGCCAATAATCAGCGAGGCATTTAAATTGCAATCACACGCCAGAGGCGGTTGGTGTTCACGCTTATTTGATATCCTTAAACAAGTTTTTGTTTCTTCACGCTTTTCCCCTGTCGTTACGCGGGCGGTGGGTGCATTCAGTCAGCCGGGACCATCATGAATTCGAAATAATCTAAACGAGATCATTTCAATTTGAGTACAATGAATAGGAGGATGGAGTCATGTGTAGAAGTTCACGCAAGTGAGGAAAGTTCTCTGACCGCCATTCACTTGGGAATGGCCAGAAACGATTCTTTTACACATGGCTCAAGCAGCTCACTACTTCCGGTCTTTGACCAAGTATCCTCTGGGTAGCCTAAGAACATCCGTTCGAAGGCGAGATAAAGTGAGAAGGCGAAACATTCCCTACAAGGGTTGTGCGCTGGGTTTGGGACCCGCCACGTAAAAAAACACCCCCAGTGAAGAGCTATAACCAGCCTCGGATGAGAGACCCCCCTTTTGATGACGACCATGGCAAACGAAATAAGGACTACGAATTGAGGGCATGCACCTGGAATGTCCGGTCCCTTAATTGGGAAGGTGCCGCTGCCCAGCTGGTTGATGTCCTCGTAAAAATAAAGGCTGACATCACCGCCGTCCAAGAAATCCGATGGACGGGACAAGGACAGAGACGAGTAGGTCCTTGTGACATTTACTACAGTGGCCATATATAGGGGCGCAAGTTTGGTGGAGGATTCGTGGTGGGAGAGAGACTCCGTCGCCGAGTACTATCATTCACTGCGGTGAATGAACGTCTAGCCACAATCCGCATCAAAGCGAGGTTCTTCAACATATCGCTGATTTGCGCCCACGCCCCGACGGAAGAGAAGGACGATGTGACCAAAGATGCCTTCTATGAGCGCTTGGAGCGCGCTTATGAGAGCAGAGACTTTAACGCCAGGGTGGGCAAAGAAGGTGTCTTTGGCACTACGGTCGGTAAATTCGGCCTCCACGACGAAACATCCCCTAATGGGTTGAGGCTGATTGACTTCGCCGGGGCCCGAAATATGGTTATCTGTAGTACTAAATTCCAGCATAAGAAGATTCATCAAGCTACCTGGCTGTCTCCGGATCGAAAAACTACCAACCAGATCGATCATGTTGTGATACTTCCGTCTCCAGTGTTTTAGATGTGCGTGCGCTCCGAGGTCCTAACATCGACTCGGACCACTATCTTGTTGCAGCTAAAGGAAGGTTCGACGTCGAGAAGCTGCAATCACAACAGACAGCCGAACGATTTTCTACTCGGCTTGCACTCCTGCTCTCTGAGAGCACTCGTCAACAACTCGGTATAAGGGAACTGTGGGACGGAATTTCAAACTCCTTACGTGCAGCTGCAACCGAAACCATTTTTCGGAAAGTGCAAAAGAACAGCTGGTACGACGAGGGCCGTGTCGCAGCGGAGAGAAAACAGGCTGCCTACCTCAACCACTACACGTGCGGGATGGGATAGATACCGATTGAAGTGTCAGTACGAAGAGCTTGATAAGCTGGCCGACAGGGGTAATGCTCGAAAATTCTACGAAAAAATGCGGCGGCTTACGGAAGGTTTCAAGACCGGAGCGTATTCCTGTAGAACCCCCAAAGCATACTTAAATTATGGAGGGAACACTTCTCCAGCCTGCAGGAGAAGGCGAACCCGATTCCCCAATCGATGACGATGGAGCATATTCGAAAAGCAATTGCCCGCCTGAAGAACAACAAAGGGGCAGGGGCCGACGGATTGCCGGCCGAGCTATTCAAACACGGCGGCGAAGAACTGATAAGGTGCATGCATCAGCTTCTTTGTAAAATATGGTCGGACGAAAGCATGCCCAACGATTGGAATTTAAGTGTGCTATGCCCAATCCATAAAAAAGGAGACCCCACAATCTGCGCCAACTACCGTGGGATTAGCCTCCTCAACATCGCATATAAGGTGCTATCGAGCGTATTGTGTGAAAGATTAAAGCCCATCGTCAACAAACTGATTGACCTTATCAGTGTGGCTTTAGACCTGGCAAATCAACAACCGACCAGATATTCACCATGCGCCAAATCTTGGAAAAGACCCGTGAAAGGAGAATCGACACACACCACCTCTTCGTCGATTTCAAAGCTGCTTTCGACAGCACGAAAAGAACTGACCAAACACCAAAAGCACCAAAAGCTCCGTCAGGATCGGGAAGGACCTCTCCGAGCCGTTCGGTACCAAACGAGGTTTCAGACAAGGCGATTCCCTATCGTGCGACTTTTTCAACCTGCTTTTGGAGAAAATAGTTCGAAGAACTAAATAGAGAAGGTACCATCTTCTATAAAGTGTACAGCTACTGGCGTATGCCGATGATATTGATATCATCGGCCTCAACACCCGCGCCGTTAGTTCTGCTTTCTCCAGGCTGGACAAGGAAGCACAGAAAATGGGTCTGGTAGTGAACGAGGGAAAGACGAAATATCTCCTGTCATCAAACAAACAGTCGTCGCATTCGCGACTTGGCACTCACGTCACTGTTGACAGTCATAACTTTGAAGTCGTAGATAATTTCGTCTATCTTGGAACCAGCGTAAACAGGATAACTCTTGCCAACAGGTGCTACTTTGGACTGAGTAGGCAATTGAGAAGCAAAGTCCTCTCTCGACAAACAAAAACCAAACTCTATAAGTCACTCATAATTCCCGTCCTGCTGTATGGTGCAGAGTCTTGGACGATGTCAACAACGGATGAGTCGACGTTGCGAATGCCGCATTCGATGGAAGGATGAGCTGTACGAGATATACGACGACATCGACATAGTTCAGCGAATTAAAAGACAGCGGCTACGCTGGCTGGTCATGTTGTCGGGATGGACGAAAACACTCAGCTCTGAAAGTATTCTACGCAGTACCCGCCGGGGGAAGCAGAGGAAGAGGAAGACCTCCAGGAAGGACCAAGTGGAGAAGGACCTGGCTTCGCTTGGAATATCCAATTGGCGCCACGCAGCGAAAAGAAGAAACGACTGGCGCGCTGTTGTTAACTCGGCTATAATCGCTTAAGCGGTTTCAACGCCAATTAAGAAGAAGAAGAGCTTGTGCGCTCCGAATCGCCTCTGGCGCCTGAGCGGCTATCAGCAGATAGCGGGACATTACACCAAGAGCCAATGTTCAATACATCCTGCCAAGAAGTAAGAAAACTTGCTAGCTACCGAACCAGTTATGATATGATGGTTGCATGTGGTGCAGAGGGTAGCACGCGGCATGCGGAAGGATAATCAATTATTTGCGCGTATTTTGCTTGTGGGATTGTGCGTGACAAAACGTAAACGCGTTGTCATGCCTGAGTGTTTGTGGTTCCAGCCGCATAAGTGTGTGAGGGTGAGAGCCTTTGTTGTGGCCAACCGACGATATTTATTGATTTCTCCGTTTCAATGACTATTCGAGCATTCGAAACCTGTATTTCGTGGTTGCACTCATTACCCCAAATGCAGCTCGAGCATTCACTCAACCAACGCCCTTCCACCTCTTCTAACCTTCTCGTTAGCATTTCCATTACTAATATGTTCAAGTTTTCAAGCTAGACCTAAGATAAGTTAAAGATAAAAAATGTCACATTGACACACCAAGAAAATATCAGTGTTCATTATCTATGTATGTGCATTCTATATATGCACGGAAGTTACACACCATATAAGAACATAAGGGGCGGCCAACTGAAACATAGCAAAAAACAGCTGGAATGTCATAAAGTGAGTCTATGGAGAGAGCAGTCAGTGTAGGCAGCAGCAAAAAGCATAAAACTCGAAAATAAATTTGATAATAGCGCAAGGTCCAGCCCGCCATTGTCCAGGCCAGAGAACAAAATAGAGGGCGTGCAGGCGAGCCGCATCTTTGAAGCAGCGGCCGTCAAAGGCAGTTCAGCCCAGTCAGCAGACCGACCAGCAGTGGACACCGCACCATCAGGACGTTCACAGCAACCAACACGAAACCTTTCGTCGTTTATGCAAACATTATTGAGATAAACGAATTATGAAATGCAAACACAGACGCGGCAGTCTCACACAGCCAGCAGCCACTGGGATAGATAAACGGCAGACATTCAGACGCGCTGCTTTGCATATTCACAAGGGCAGACGTGAGCGGGGTTGTGGCTGGAGTTGAAAGCATTGCCAAACTAACGGACACACTGCGATAAAAGATATTAAAAGCACTGCTCAAGCACATCTATGTACATACACATTCATGCATACACGTATGAGTGGCAGTGCGCGCAAGCACTTTCCGCTCCTTCGCACTCAGCGAGAGCACATACCGGTGCACATATGAGCACAACATCCTAAAAGCGCAAAGTGGAAAAATCTGTGCTCGTAAATTTGTTTACTGGCTCAACAACTCATAAACGCACACATATTAAATTTAATATTAAATAAATGCACCCTCGACGGAAGAGACCCGAGTTTGAAAATTATGCACGCGAATCTACCGTGAGTTGGGCGCTCTCGTCTGATTACACTTTTATATAACCTGCGTAAAAATGTTGCAAGCGCAGTGAACTTTGGCTAACAAACCCGCGAAAATGGCCGCGACTATGCAACAAAGTGGAAAAGTTACAAAGTCGCTGTCTTCAGCGTCTACAAGACCGATGCGTTCACGGCGCTGCTTAGCTTTATTTATTTCAGAAAAGAAGTCCCGAATGCACCCTCGCAGACGCCGCTTTAAATTGGTTCTAATGCCAACAGGCGACGGAGCGTGGGCCGAACGCCCTTGCATATGCGAAATATCCAAAATATGTGCACCATGTAGAGCATAAAGGCGGCGTGTATTGCCTGCAGCAGATAAATGCACACAAAACAGGGATGAGAAGGTCACAAGAAGCACAGGCGAGAGTTCGCTTGTCAGCCGACTTCTTTGTGGCCTTCAGTGCGCTGACGTATATCCATAACTTCCTTTAACAAATCGGATCGTTGCTACTATAATAAAGGCAGGCAATGTGTCAGCGAAAATAGGCGCCCACACAACAACAACATCGCGCTTCCGTCGTTTGGTAAAAGCCAAAACTCCAGCCGCGCCAGTTGTTCTTCAAAGCATTTCCTGCGGTTGTGTCTATTGGGTGCTTGAATACAAAATCGTATAATATGCATATGTATGTGTGTAAATATTTAATACAAGTTGTAGCCAGCAAAAACTTAAAATATTGCAACTTTTTACAGGCCCTTTTTGCGATCCGTACATTACCCTGCTAGCGGTGGTACCCTTCTCTGGCCTTCTGGTAAGGCATCAGCAGTTAGACGCTACATACTCGCGCAACACAAAAATTGTGCTTGACTGGTCACCCCGCACAACTTTCCATTCATCCCACTCGTGCCCCCGCTCCCTGAAAGTTGGGGAATTAATTTTTCCGAAGCAAGCAATGAGGGCGAAAAACCATGTTTTCTTTTGCCAAGTTGGTGGTGAATTCCGCCGGCAGTTGTGTGTTTTCATAGAAACCGCCGGGCGACTAATAACACCCGCAGGGACTCAAAACCAATAAAAGCGCTTCGAAATATGCGCAACAACAAAAATGTGTAATAAGAAAATAGGCAACAAAGCAAAAAGCACAGTGTGAATGCAAAACGAAGTGAAGCAGTGGGGCAAATGATCAAAGCGAAAACACGTGATTTGTATATGTACATATGTATGTACATAAATATAATCTTATCAGGAAGCAGAAGGGAGGGGGAGTTCATTATTTGAGCAGAAAGTTGTTGATAATGGAAACATTAAATATTTGAAGATGACGAAATGTGCCGTCAACGGTGAGTATTTATCGATCCGAGGGAAAATTTAACACTTAAAATAGACAACAACAATGGAATATTGGCTTTGCCCACCAAATCAGTGTTCTAAGCCTATGTAAACATTGCAAAAGAAACTTTATAGAATTGTTCCCAAATACCTTCCTATGACCAAATATATGCAAGGTATCTTCCAGAAACCTCGGTAAGTTGTGGCGGTGAGATGATTTGTGAGTTCAGCAAGACTTTCATCAACACTTTAGACCTCAAATATATTTACAACTGAAATTTTGCCTCCTTCTAGTACGTACCAAGCTTCGTGGAGGCTACTGTTCTCTTCCTCTTCGTCATTATGCTTATTAGTAAAAGATTGTTGGAAATCTTTTCATGTCCCTGTTTGATTACGTTCACTTACATATGTATGTATGTATTTATGCAATCCACATACACTTCTCTAAATTAAATTTTATTATTGATGTATCGTTGAACTCCCATAAACAAACGCACTCACCAGCAGCATTGAATTAGAGCCAGCCAGCCGCACCCTTCTTTACAGTTAAACTCAATTAAAATCGTCTAAGCTAATAATGGCCTGACAACCTCGCCGACTTCCATATTTATTTATTTATTGTGATAAAAATTCAATTCCGAACACAGCGAGTGGTATTTGACAACAAGAACTGAAGGCAAGAAGAGAGCGGCGTGTTTGCTTTGCAGTAACTAAAAATATTTCAAATTCATTTATTCCAGCATAATCATCGACAACAATGGTGACAGCACGAAGAATAACAAACTGGTACGGCGATACCAAGCAGGCTTAGCAAAAGAATAAGGGGAGAGTGGCGAAATCGATGGGTGTTTAGGCACAACACAGCCAAAATCTACGCGCTTAAGGGTGTTGTGCGACGCGTAGAAGATTTGCTATCGCTGAGTTCATATTTTCGTGTACTCAATATTTTTAATATTTTTACTGCATTTTCCGAATGCCGGCCAAGGGGTGTAGATCCGCAGAAGGCGTATAATAAGTGGGCGTGTGTGCACGTCGAAATGATATATTGCAATCGTGACACAAATTAGATTGCAAAGTACTATGGGGTTATTATGCGTAGTTAGTTCCATCAGATGAGAAAACCCACCACCGACGCCATGGCCACCAATAGAAACAGCAACAAGGGCGTGAGGAACGGGAACTACTTCCCACATGGTTCGAAACTAGTTCATTTCAGAATCGTCTGTGGAGAGTGTGTGTAAATGCATTCCTAACCATCAAATAATGAAGGTCAGCCGGCAAAGCTCAAAACTAGTAATAACTCTTAGCACCAAAAATCAGCAAGATACACACAATAAATAATCAAAATAACCACAAGGATATGAGTTCCAAACACGCTGGCAAAGCTCTCAGCCGCAATTGTCGGGAATGCTTATTCGAGTTTGGGATTCTTTTAGTAAAACTAGACTGTGCCCAGAATTCTCAGGACTGTCGAATTTACAAGTTGAGAACCGCTTTCTCAGACCATGATTCCTTGTTGTTGTTAAGTTTAGAGTGTCACATTCATTTTGCCTTACGGGTCTACATTTGTCTATAGGGTAAATTATGTGTATTTGTGTCAGTTAGACAACAACAATAAAAAGTAAATAAGCCAACATTTGTAGTTGTTGGAAAGTAATTGCTATATTTTTCGAATATTTCGCTTCATTTTCATTGACGAATGCTCCATAGATACATCAACATTGCTCGCCGGCACTGACTGCTTATTCATACATACATATTTATTGGCTAGGCAATGTTGACCGAAGGCCTCTTGCGCTTTATGAAAAACGGCTTTGCATTTTTAGTCCCTGACTCATTAAAATTCGGCCAGCTAAACCACATATGTATGTACACTGAAAATTAAAGATTCATGAGTCACATGTCTTCGGCTGAGAAGTGCTCACTTGTATTCCCTTTTAGCCGCTGAAGGCGGCAAGCATTTGTTTGTAAATGTGTTTGCACCTATGTACGGCCGACTGTCAGCTTATGTACAGATCTATATATCTACTTGAATGGCTGGCGTATTGCTGCTCGTATCGGCGTTTTATTAAAAACCCTTTCGTGAGATTTTGCAGCATGACAGCGCGGCATATGTTGTCTGTTACCGAATTCATGCGTGCATATTTTTTGCTTCCTGGAAGTGTCGGGTTACCATTTTGGTTTTGCACTCCTTTCACTTGAAATAGATATTGTTTTTGTACTGTCAGTTGGCATCGCCTGAAGTGAACAACTGGCACCCAGTGCAAGAGAGCGCAATATGTGTCCGCTATTTACTCTAAGTAAGATTTCAAATAAAGATCTGCTGTCTGCAGCTGCCGCACTAAGCGGATTTACTTTCCGTTCAATAACAAAACCCTTACATACATATACACGTGCACACAGCCATACAAACGCATAATGCAATTTTTACATTAATCGAAAGACTCAAGAGCATCAAGTGGCACCTCCTCAAGGATAATTACCTGAGTGAACAATGCCAAAAAATCGTCATTATATCAAGAGTTCCTCCGAATTTGTATACCACACAACTTTAACAACTTGACCCAAAGGTAATAAATAAATTTGGTAGTTTCTAGCCAATCACTGTCTTAGAATGAAACCCCTTGAAACACTTCTATCGTCCTTAAAGAAAGTTATTTTCCCGCCAACAAATTCAGAGGGAAAGTTTGCAATCGGAATAGTTTGCACTCTCGTTCGGCATTTGAAAGAATTTCATCTCGAATGAATACGTGAAGCAGAGTTTTGGATCGCATATCTCCTTTGTGGCACTTTTGCAATCGTTGAATGTTCAGCGCTTCGCAAGCAAAGGCCGCAAAGTGTGCATGTGACCACATGTAGGGATTAGTGGACACGTTCATGAGTTGATGTTATCATGCCACAGGCCGCATACGGCACGTACTGTCGGCAGTCCGTTATTGGTGCACCGAACATTCCGCCAAAAATATTAAAAACGACACAAAAGTATAAGCTAGGTAAGGAAATAAAACCCGGGCCCTTGTGCTACTGTACCCCTGGCAGGCATTTCGATTATGCACGCTGCTTCACACACGCTGTTTTGGGACACAAAATCACCGCATACATTGTACGCGTCGGCAGAGCAGAGCTCGGTTTGGGAAGCACTTTCCGATGGGCGAACCTATCGACCGAGCGAACGAACAATGGATTAAGATTTGATCTCCCTTCGCAGCTTCTATACACATATGCACGAGCGAATGTGTGTGCATGCCACTTTGCGCACGTCACCCTGTGGTGGCTCACTATGCGATCGCTGTGGACGTGTTTTCATTCAACTCAAAGATCTCAAAGATTGTACCCAAGTCTATTGTTCGAAATACCGTCATTGTTGTTGTTGTTCTCGATAAGATACTGACATTTTAAGTTGCTTTTGTTGGTGTTGTAATAGGACAGGGTATAGAATCCGTGTTATAGAAATACGACACAGTTGTATTTGTTGTTGTTGGCGCTGATCAAAAGCTGTCAACGGAACGCTTACTGCTAGAGCACAACAACAAGCGGCCGCTAAATTGTATGGGAAATTGTTAAGAAAGCAATAATGCGTCAAACATCGGGTTGTTGTTGCCGCCGTTGTTGATACTCTGTAATTATCTGTGTGTACCAAATGCCGCCGAGCCACACACACACGAGCACATTCGTGTATACGTATGTCAGTATGCGTACAATTAGAGAAGAAGCGAACAAAAGCCTGTTAAACCGACTCTCAATGGCGAATGCTACACTCGAGTGCGACGCGTTGGCAGTTAGCGGCTCCTCGCCACCGAGTGGCATTTGAGGTTGATACAATGGAAAGCGTTCGAGTGCTGCAGTCTTTGTTGTGATTATTACAGCGCAAGTGTGCAGCGCATAATTAAAACAACTGCAGCAAAAACAACAACCCACATCATTCGTATTCCTTAAGTGCGTGAAGATCACGAAAATATATTGTTTCGCGCTGAAGCTTTGTGTTAGAGTCCAGTTTTTCCTCTTCAACTTCAAGAGTACTAAGTGCGTGGCGAAGAGCTGGCCAGTCATCCTCCTACTGCTATCTACACGCAATTAAATTACCATAATTTCGAGTTATAACACATATTCAGTATCCCTCAAGTGTGCCTTAGCCTTAAAACAGAATCTAAGGCCGAAAATTGCGTGGTTAAACGATACGAGTAGAAGTTTGGTCGAATTTCGTCTCTCTGCGTCTTGGTATTGCTGAGTTCTAGCATTGCAGATGAGGAACAATCTGTTACTTTCCAAAAGGTGTAAATACTGGATGGAAGCCGCTATTAGGCTAGTAGAAGATGTACGTGGAAAAGAGAGGTTCTGAGCAGATGGTTAGCACATAAATACATCACGAAAGTCATAGCACTATTGGTGCTGTGAGGTAGTGCCAAAGTGCTATCACCCAGAAAACAATTAATCTAAATAAGTCAAATTTAGCAAAGACGTCACATGAGTCTCTCAAACTTCCATTTCATTCTCACTCTACAGTGTGGAAGAGCACAAAAATCGGACCATGTCCCACATAACGGTTAGTTCCAATATAATAGAATTTAAAGAATAACGGCAGTTAAAACGGAGACGCAAGTAAGTTCTTATTTGGATAACATCCGTACTCTCTTCCATATCCGTGCTTTGGTTTGAGATTCGTGAACTATTTTGAAAATGAAGCCGTATACTTGAATTCCCTGAATTTATGTTAATATTGTACTTAAAAGTAATATGTTATTTTATTATCCGCCCACGTTGTGCGGTTGTCTCCAGTTAAAATTCATCGAAGTCTGAATGAACGTACATATGTATGTATATAACTACAAATTCACAGAAATCCGGGACTAAAATAATTCCAGTTTATCTCAATACGGTTGATGAATACCAATTGAAAATTGGAAAACTAGAAGCAGCCGCAAGTGGCGCCTGATTTATTGAGTGAAAAAATGTCAATGTAATGTCTCGGCAACTTCAATGCTCAAATCGTGACTCACGTGACGTGACGTGATCGGTTTGACACTTTATGTTCATCATCAAATGTGTTATAAAAATGTCAGCATAGAGAAAGTGTGAACAAAATTTTAACTTGCACCGAATGCATGGTTGCCAGGGGCGCTAACAGTCCTCCCTTTACTTTTACTGCCTTTCCTTTTCTGGACAATATTGATATTCATAAGTACCAGAGAATGAAACACTGCTAATTCTTGGCACAAACACTCGTGGTTTACGTTTCTTGTTAAAATTATTAAGATGTCTTTGCTTTCCATTCGCTTATAAGCCGCTTTCAATTTCATTGTATCCATCTTACCATTCTCAGGTTGAGAAGTGGATCAGTGTGATATTTGGCATATCTTATTTGCCACGTATTTCATTAACTTCCACTCAAAAACACTTATTTACACAATTACAAACACGTGCTCTACCTCTCGTCTGCCCATGAGGAGCCCACTCCCTTCGACTTCCTTTCTACAGCCTCATTAGCGTTTGGAAATTTGAATATCCCCCAGTAAATGCCAAAATCCAGAAACAAAATATTGACAAGGCGAAAGAGAAAGAGAAAAAGTGTGGAATTCGGAATTTATGTGTCTGCTTTGAAACGCTATTATCGGCTCTCGGCCGTTGTGTAGACATCAACACACAATGGCGCACTCTCCGCAGCAAGGGTAGATTTGGTATTACTCGCGGTAGCAGCTCACGACCGCAAATCAGACAACACATTGCCCTTCTCAGGCGTAGAACCATTCGAAAACTGCGTCCATGGGCCAACAGGCGAAGGTTGAAAGAAGAGGAAGAGGGCGGCAAACAAAACAATCGTTTGCTGTAGGACCAAGGGTCGCTTTTGTTGTTGTGAATACGGCTTTGTCTCAGCGCCTAAATTTATGCAGCAAATAGCCAACAAATTTTAAACAAAGGACCATGCTCACAAACTGACAAACCAATAGCACCCGGGGGTATTTAAGCAGCCAGCGAAGTTGCTTCGGCATTTTTATTACGCAAACTGACTTCAATTTCTGGTGATTTTTCATATTTGTGCTTTTCTTGGTGCTCTTTGTTCGCGGTTTCATTTATTTGGCGGGCCATGATAGCAGAAGAACCTTCATTCTTGATTCAGCCATTGAACCGTCTCTACTCGGCTGACGAGTGTGAGTAAACAATTTGCAAAGACAATTTACAGCTTCGTATTATTTATATGCTTAGATCAAATATCAACTCGCTTCGACGGGACCAAACAATTTACACCAACACTTCTATTTGAGCGCTTTCGTCTGTCTGAAGAAATTTGGAACAATTCTTCACTATTTTAGTTTACGTTGGTTTCGTTGAAATTTCTATTTTTCTGGTAACCTTTTTTCGATTTCCAGCGCTCTGAGAACCACCTGTACCATTCTTTTCTGATATCACTATCACCCGAGCAATTTTGAAAGACTTTAAAATCAAAAGAGATTGTTTGTTAAAATAACCCGCTAATTTTTTCCCGATTTACTTGCAACTTACCTACAAACGTTCATCTCAATAGATTATATTGTTGTTATTTAGACAATATATACTCAACTCTTCCAGAATCTCTGCGCACTAAATCCACCGATTGAAGGTCTTATGTCTTTTCCTACTCGTTATTTTTGCTTTAATGAATTCTTTTTACTTCAGTTCACTTGTTTAAAGCCGCGCTGTTCCACATCCCTCTACCATTAATTTAAATCCTCTCCCAATGGGTTGCCGCGGTTTTTCTCTCTTTTCCCTGCCATTGTTTCTCGCGCAAATATTTGTTTTCCCGTTTTCCCGTGTTTTTCATTTTTTGCTTTTGACAGCGTAAAAAATTGTTGAAATTCAAGATTGATTGGTTTTTGATTCGCAACGTTCGTTTTAGGTTTTACTTTTTAATTCGTCGACGGGAGGGCGCCCTCCGTTGGGTCGCCCACAAGCGCGCTCATTTGCTTGTTAGCGCGTCCTGCTCATTCAGATTTCAATTTGCCACGAAATTTCTCTGTTAAATTATTTCGCGGATTTTTTATTCAGAGCCGAACATTTGGGCAAGTGCAAATATGAGTGTGCATAAAGGCGTTTTACAAGGGCCAGCCAATGCGTGTTTGCGCTCAGGTCTGGAAAACGACCACCAAGCACACAATATAATTTCCAGCATAAGCACAAAAACAAGAGCAAACACGACCTTTTTATATGATTTCATTGTTGTATCCAAGGATCATTGTTGGCGTCGATTTTTTTCCGGAGAGCTGGCCCAGCATGTGTCCCTGCGTTGGAAATAGAGTTCAGGCGCACATTTTGATGCATTTCACTGATGCAATTACAGAAGTTTTCCCCAAAAGGAGACATTTTCTTAAATTTGCTGGTGGCGCTTCGCTCTGCTCTTAAAATGGCAGTCACGCCCACTAATCACGTACATGCAACCATTAAGGTGACATGCATAAAAAGTCAAAATAGGAAATTATTCAAAAGCACTCACTCGCGCACGCACACACACACACTGCCGTGTATCGCTCAACGGGAGAGCTTAGATGTCGTTTAGGGGGCGCAGGACATGAGAGCACTTAACCCCACGACAACCGAGTGTTGGCGACGACGACCGTGCCCCAAAGTGAGAAATGATTTGCGTATACAACAGTGATCCTGCCTTTGAGCGTGTGTGTGTGTGTATGTGTGTTCTCTTTGTGTACGTGCATGGGTAATTTGAGGCAAATGAAAATGAAGCATTACCAAAGTGGCGGAATGTGTGCACATTTGAGCATTTGCGAAGCAGACACACGCTCATGTGGAGCGACGTTCAGTGAATGTGGGGCAGTGTGTGGCAACAACAATGAAATAAATGTCAGAAACACGTGAATTGTAAAAACGGCGGGCAAAACATTCAATTACGCAGCGAGCGAGTTTCCCGCACCGGGGATTTCTACTTCCCAGCGTTTTGAAATGCCACAAAATGAAAACATCGCGCCGAGAGTATGAGTAACGGTTTAGTATTATTGCAAAGACCCATTTCCGCGGGGCTAATTTGTATGCCGCTTGCGTTAGGCGCACTGTTGCTCCTCCCGGATTTTTTTTTAAACCCAACACCAACATCCATACACCCTAACACCGTTATTTGTTTGCGTATATGTAAGTGTTCGAAAAGCTGTTCGAGGTAAGAACTCGCTCTCCGCCTTTCATTTGCATTTATATTCCTCATAATGGTACCTTATGGAAAGTAATGCGACTCCTGTTGCCCCCGGTTACCCATTCACTTTTACTTCTGTTGTATGAAAAATTTAAAATGTATACCTGCGGCTTAAAAGAGTACACCCCGCCTGCTGCTGGGGTTTGTATTTTTATTTTTCATGGCGCATTGGGCACATGAGCTGTGTGGGCCTTGTTTTCTCAAGCAGACACAATCGAAGCGGGATCATCGAATATTTTATGTACATAAATTTAATTTACATGCGCGCACTAAAGTATGCAAAGCGCCTCAAAACCCCTCAAGGTGATCGCTTCAGCTAAACTCTGGCGTAGCATCCTGCAGTAATGTCTCGCTCATACCTCTCCACTTCCGCTGCATTGTTATAGACGGTCGCTATCAATGCTTGCCACATTCGCTAGCGTAATTCCATTTTCTATCAACACTGTCGCTTAGTGAACAAATCAAAATGGCTTTTAAAGCCGCTTTAGCGGCGTTGAAAACAGCAAGGAGTGCTGGTAGCGAGGCATTCCTCTTCACATCCATCACGTGGCAACGCCAATCTCGTATACGTTCGGAGCAAAAACAGTCATAGACATTTTGGTGCTTTTCAATTTGAAATTTTTTCGCTTCTTCGTTATTTCTATTAAGTATTTCTGTGATGCCGCTGTCAACTGGCATGTGAATCCCTTATTTTCACTTGGCTGGTCCAGCAAAGCGACTTCCTGAGTGGTCGTTAACGCTCTTCTGAGCATCATTGTCGCTTTGCTTCTGCTTTTCGCGCCCTTCTCTTCACAACAGCTTTTCTTCCAATATTGACGACATTTTTTATTTAACTTTTTCCTTTCCATTTCGGTATACTCAAATTGAAGTCCTTGACACACCAATAAGACTGCAAATAAACTAAAATTAAACGAAGGACATACGCACACATATAAAGAACTTCACCAGAATCTCAGACGACTTTTTGCCCCAGACGGAGCTTTCTGTAATATGGGTTACTGATTGCAAGGGCACGCACCGACCTACAGACTTACACTTTGGCGTAAAAATGTGGCAACTAAGTGAGTTCCTATATATGTATGTGCGAGCATTTGGTGGAGCTTACTTTAAAATCGCATTAGCATTTAATTTTCCTCTGTACAAATTGCACCGTCGCCACATCATTTCACTACTTCAAAAAATTCATTAGGAACTCCTACAAGGGGGCAGCGTCCACCAAAAATTATAAATGCAAATTAAGCGGACGCTCGCGGAAATTGTGTGGACAGTGTTAGAGGAGGGTGGTAAGGGCTGCTGTTGGTGTCTGGTTTAAAACAGTGAGTTGGTAGGCATTATTAATTTTCGGCTTTTTCATTATATACTTTATATAATTTCATTATATACTCCCTCGGCCACAAAATAAGAAATTAAACAGGAACTCCAAAGAAGTATCAAATACGTTCTCAACCGGCAACCCAAAGCTTTTGCTTCTTTAAAGAAAATTACAAATATACATACATTTACATATTTTTCAAATACCGTATTTGTGTAAAGTCTTATTCCGCTATCATCATTGGTTCCTAATGTATATATTATACAGAGAAGGCATCAGATGGAATTCAAAATAGCGTTATATTGGAAGAAGGCGTGGTTGTGAACCGATTTCACCCATATTTCGTACATGTCATCATTAAGAAAATATTATATACCGAATTTCATTGAAATCGGTAGAGTAGTTCCTGAGATATGGTTTTTGGTCCACAAGTGGGCGACGCCACGCCCATTTTCAATTTTTAAAAAAATCTGGGTGTAGCTTCCTTCTGCCATTTTTTCCGTAAAATTTAGTGTTTCTGACGTTTTTTGTTAGTCGCTTAACGCACTTTTAGTGATTTTCAACATAACCTTTGTATGGGAGGTGGGCGTGGTTATTATCCGATTTATTCCAATTTTGAACGGTATATGGAAATGCCTGAAAGAAACGACTTTATAGAGTTGGGTGACATAGCTATAGTAGTTTCCGAGATATGTACAAAAAACTTAGTAGGGGGCGGGGCCACGCCCACTTTTCCAAAAAGAATACTTCCAAATGTGCCCCTCCCTAATGCGACCCTTTGTGCTAAATTTCACTTTAATATCTTTATTTATGGCTTAGTTATGACACTTTATAAGTTTTCGGTTTCCGCCATTTTGTGGGCGTGGCAGTGGACCGATTTTGCCCATCTTCGAACTTAACCTTCTTATAGAGCCAAGAAATACGTGTACCAAGTTTCATAATGATATCTCAAGTTACAGCTTGCACGGACGGACGGACAGACGGACGGACGGACAGATAGACATCCGGATTTCAACTATACTCGTCACCCTGATCACTTTGGTATGTATAACCCTATATCTGACTCTTTTAGTTTTAGGACTTACAAACAACCGTTATGTGAGCAAAACTATAATACTCTCCTTAGCAACTTTGTTGCGAGAGTATAAAAAACATAAACATAGAGTATTTCAATAGCATTACGAGAAGCTCTTGTCTGAGACGGATTCCAAGGTTTAAACAATAAAATGTACTGAAATGCCTGTTATGTGGAGTTCAAATGGGGACTCTATTAAGAAAGTGATAAGGTGACTTGACAAAATAGCTCCTCAATTCAAGAAATATTGATTGAAGAAGGCTTAAGCGATTGTTGCGAAATGTAACAAAAAATAATAAAAATAAAATAATAATTATAACTGAGCATTTTAGAAGTTAAATTAATTAATCACATAATATTTTGCGTACCATAAATAGCGAGGAGACCCGCATGCCACAAACACAAGGCTACTTAGTGATTGTGCTCACATTGAAAAGAGACCACAACCACTCATCATCATCATTCGAAATGTAATGACAGTTCAGCTTCGCAGTCACAGCAGAATCAGGAGCAACGAACAAAACCGTTACAAATGGCAACGACAACGACAATTGGAAGTGACAAGCGAGTATACAACGGAGTTACAAAAAAAAAGCGTTCGTGTTGCAAGACGTGCAAATATTACATCCTCTACATTGACTTTCCGGACAACATCGGCAAATGGCTGAAAATAAAGATTGACGTGCAGATTTTAAGGCACTTTGTTAGTTTTTTTTTCAAAATCAGTATTTAAAGGACAACAATGACAAATCCAGATGGTTAGTGTTTCTTTAAAAGGTAACGGCAATATGGAATGCACTGCTGTTTCCTTGGAACCCGATTGCGAGATAGTTCGACGATTCGCTTGATTAATGCGAAATCAGAAGACAGAACAGTTATTTAATGAGTTTTCTGCATGAAATATTATTTTCGTGTACCTACATACGTATATTTATCAAAATTTCTTAAGCCTCAAAGAAACAGCAGAAACAGAGTCGCATCCAGCATCTTAGTGCCTATGCCAAAATCAACAAGATTTATTAGTCAACTTGAATTAGCATTTAATGCGATATTTATGAGCCCAGATTAACTCGATAAATCAGCTTTAATGACTACAAATTTAAATATCGCTCAAGCCAGCCAGCACCAACGACGAATGGCGGAGAGAAGTGAAACAAAGGCACGCCGATGATATACAGAAAGGTATCACGTAACTTAATTTAAAATTTCAAGAATTCAGTTTGACTCATGACGTCCAGTGGCTAAGCTCTTCGCCTCGAGTACACATATAAAGCCGTTCACCTAATGAAAGCACTCGGCAAACAAATGGCCAGCCCGTCACGATAGAACCGTTGAAGTTTGGTGAATGGAAAGGCAGATGAGTTGGTAAATGGTTAAATGGATAAGTTAGTCAAAGCAATTTTAGGCAGTGGAGACACAGACCAAAATGCATCAATTTAAAGGCAGCGCTTAGTCACTTCAGACGCGCCGATGGAATAAGCAACTAAATTCTGAAGATAGTTCCGGTTAATCAGTCGGCCGTCAGCAGGCACTTTGCCCTTATCAGCCGAACAAATGTAGTTGCGATGACGACAACAATAAATCAGCAATCCACTTCATTACACATTCACTACGCCGCTGCGAACGCGAATAACTGCGCCGAGCTCTCGCTTGACACCGTCATCGTAATGACGCCTAAATTGCTTCCCAATAAGTTGGCGCTAATGACAACTTCGTTGCCACTGATCTCTCACCGTATCACCTTTCTCCATCCGCCAATGCTATATGAGCAACAAAAGAGAAAGAAAATACAGGTAGGAGAGGAAGATCTTACCAAGTAGGAAGCGATAAAAGTGAGTGTGTGAAGCAGAGTAATGAAGCAATCCGGTGGTGGCGACATAAGAGAATCATCGATAAGCAAATTGAAAGCATCGGTACCCGTTTGACAACCCGATACATTCAAACACCATTGAAGTACATATCCACACAGATTTACATATGGATGGTCTACTGAGCTGTGCAGAGGGTGTGCAACATTTGCTTGTGCGACATGCCTTTAATGGCCTTATCATGGCGCAGAGCTTCTTCTCGACTTGTACACTTTGCTTAGTTGTCATGTTTGGTTGGTTGCTGTTGTTGCTGCTTGTGTTGTTAACATTAACGGTTTTGTCCTTTTGTTTGTCTTGTGTCTCTCAAGTCACTTGCAAATTGCTTAACATTAGTCAAATACAATTGATAGTCCCTCCGCCGGTTACCAGCATTCGATTCGGTGCAGAGGCAGCGGCCCGAATGACACCTCGTGTTATTTGCTTTATAATGTTCCCGTCCCGTCTATCCCCAACGAGAGTCGTATGGTATAGTATGTATCAGTATTACCAGCTCGTGCCGTTAATGCAACTATCTATTCTTACTTTTATTCATTTTGTGCGCTCTTCACTCTGTACACAGCGCATTGATTTTCCAACATTTTCTTGCCACATTTCTTCGTTTTACTTCATCGCTCATCCTCGGTCTTCTACTACCTTCTCTCCTCGCCGCACACTGGTGCACTTTATTTTTATTTTCTCGGGGACTTTGGGAATTGTGGAACACTTTTATATTTACCTGCTGATGGGCAGTCTCTACACCAATAATCGCACTGACTCTCTGAAACTCCAAAGTGTGTTTGTGACTCTGAATTTCTAATGCTTGAATACCCGTTGCTGGTTACTCGTGTATTTGCGCCTTCTAACGCGTCCAGCGTGATTCACGACGACCCTATCGTCTCTGATGTGCTCGCGTGCCGAAAGCCGTGGAGCGAGCCAAACGGTCGGTGTGCGACGTGCGGCATGTGAGTCCACTGAGGCATGCACATATGTACGTGTGTGTTTGAGCCGCGCTCTGGCGTTTACTATTTATCGCGCAGATAAATAATTTATTTCTTCATTTCCTACTCCACTTGTCCTTTTTATACGCTGCATGTACCATATATAGTATGTTTCTGTTCGTGTACAATCGTAAGCATGCGAGTACTTTGTGGCGCACATAAACATACCACATCGTGTAGCTGCGGCGCTTTAAGTGCTTTCCTCCACCCCTACCTGTGCCTTGGTCATTGTGCTGTTGTCGCTTCTATAATAAATTATTTGATTCTTCTTCTTTCAATACATTCCGATTTTTTTGATTTTCTTCGGCGCTTTGGTTTTGTAAAATTAATGGTTTATTGATTACTTCGGCGCTTGTTTGTTCCACGGGTTGTTGCCGCAGTTTTTCTCCACCGGGCACTGTTTTTTGTTGCTTTGATTGGGTGCGGCACACATAGCGGTGTTGACAATTCCTTCCCGCCCACAGTAGCCCCGATTCAGTTCATGTTCCGCCAACTAGAAGCGTTTGCGGCTACCTGTTTTCCACTTCGTTTTGTTTCGCTGTTGCCGCTGTTCTTTTCTGTTTTTGTATCTTTGGCACTCGATTTTGTTTATTATCCCCTCTACCATCGTCACTACCGGCCTCTCTGATTTTTTATTAATAGCTTTCCAATGCAGAGACGCACACACACTCGTATACGTGGTCGTATTCTAGCGAGTTAGCCATGAGATAGTGCCAATCGAAAGCTGAGTTGGCCAGTTGGCCACGCGAATGATTTATGCTTCGAGCTCGGCTGCGCTTAACACTTCAACTAATAAACACATAAACTGCGCCATAAAGTACCTCTCCGCATAGTTTTGGTAAATGCTTTATTTTGGGAGTGAGTGAGCCGTCCCTGTGGGCAAGACGGTTTAAGCCGAAACATTAATTATAATTATCTCAGGCTCCGCCGATGGACGAAGTGGAAACGATGATTCACGAATATAAAGATTTGTGAAAATGAACTAGAAGGAAGCAAGCTCACTTCATGATAACTTAAGATGACTTTATGTCTATATTAAAGACAAAGAGAACATCCCCACTGGAAGAAGCTTTCCCTAATTCTTAACTAACTTCGCACTAACTAGAAAGCTGATCTAAGTTTAGGTGTACGCTACCTTCTTAGATTCACTTTGTGTTTAACATTTAACAATTTTGGCCCAATTTCGCACACCCTTCCCACTGACAACTTGATAAATGGCACACATTTCGGGTTTTACGTATTTGCCGAGCTTATGCTATTTGAGTATCGCCTAAGACGCCTCAAGAAATTATGGCAAAACTTGAACTTATTCTGAGCTTTTCAACTTGTGTTGTGGCAGGAGACTTTGGTTTTACTTACATTTGCCTGCAGCGGCATCACTCATATTGCCCTTCGTCGGAAGCTCGTCGCAGTTGCAGAACGGCATATTAGTTTCAGTTTCAGTTTCGGTCTCGGGCACATTCTCGGACGAAGACAAGGCAGATACAAATGGCTAATGATTATTGCACATTCAAATGGCAGTCATTGTCTCTGATGGTCCAACACACGCACATGTGTACGGTCCCAACTAAATCAGGATTGCACGCATACGTCCACATATAATTGTGTGTGAGTATGTGTGTAATAATACAATAGTTTCGGCAAAATTGTCAAATATGCCATAAGCAAATGCCATTAACTTTAACTGCGACATTTTGTTGGGCCAGAGACTCAGTTGCACCGCGCCGGGGAGGCATGTGAAGCTGTCAAAGTGAACGCAATGAGCCAAATTGGCATTTCCTCAAGTTTGCGAGCATTGCAAAGACGGAGTAAGAAAGTCCAAATCACAACCGAAAAGCCATGCAAACAACTGTGCATACAGAAACACACACAAACACATACGAAGGAACTCAATGTTTGAAGAAACATCGGCCCCTTAAGGACTCCGCCGCGAAGGTGGGTGGCGGGGGGTGGTGGCCGAGAGTTGACCGAGTGGAGCCCATTAAAATAATGGAATAAAACGATAACATTTTCGAAACATTTCAACTCGAATGAATTCTCCAATGAGACGGACACAAAGTGTGCGAGAAATCACGGACAATAACACAACAACAAGTGCACGCAATGTCCTTGTGAGCGACGCAAGGGACGCAATGGTGAAGCTGACAATCGTTGGATCCCTAATGTGCGCTTCCGAGGATTCATGTATGTAGTCTTAGGCTCACAGACATCTGACAACTAGCCAGATGTGATTGTGTGTGCAGCGCCCTACCCAGTCCCCGCAGAAAGTGCGATGGTCTGCCGCGTTTGGAACCATAACGAATAGGAGATCCAATGAGCATACATATGGACCCATGGCATTCGCCCGTTAGCTTCCAATTGAAACAAAAGAATGGGTTTATGGAACTGTTGTGGCATTTCTACGGATTCACAAAACTTCCACATAACCGTACTTTATTGTTATTTTGCAAGTAACTACGTAATTTAGTAGGAGTGTATACCATATATGCATATGTATGTATATGTATTTATTTTTGCTTTTGTTTTAGTTCGTGTGGTATGCTGCCGACTCCTCTGGGCTGTAGAGATGTGTACGGTGCCATGGACTGGACGTGAACTCCCAAAATAACAAATGAAAGATGACCAATGCCCATAAAAGATGGCTGCGGCAAGAAGCCAACGAAGAAAAGACTACAAGAGGCAGAGTGTGGCGGCAGTTTTCGCAATCTCTGCATAAGAGCAAAGTCGTTGCAAATCTTATTTTATGCTCCATGTACAACTCGCAAGCATGCTCCGTCGGCATTGTAGTTGCTCGAGTCGTTAGCGGACGTGCCGATGGGGCACAACAGCCAGAAGTCGCATCAGCCGCACATATTCGGACATTCGAATGGTCACTCGTGGATGGAATAAAAGGCAATAAGTGGAAGCAACAAAGCATGCGGTACATGTGGCACGTGAGGCAGCAAAAGTGCCAAATACCATATATGTGCACCCGAAACAATGGTTAATATCAGCAGATGTGACAGCAGCCGACGAACATTGGTTTCTATTTTCTTTGAAGATCTTCTGTCCAAGTTTTTCCTTTTGGAATGCTTTTAAATTGATTGAAGTGTGAAGGGTGAAAGTGTATAGGTCTGTGCGGTTGTTGCAAAAGGAACGCCACAAAATTCACAGAGCCTTTGGGAGTTGTAAAATGCAAAGAAAACTTCTACCCAACAGCCTGTCCGAGCGCAACCAGCTGCCATCCCGTTGCATTATTCACCGCTTGTAGCTGTTGCACGAACGGCAATCAACATAAAGCGTATGAAGCTGTTACGCCAACACCGAGTATACCCGCAAGCGGATGAAGCGCCGCAACGACGACCATGTCTGCCCAACAATAGGCGAAATGACTGCCTCCCAGCGTCATGCCGAACATTATAATCAGCAGCAATAACCGAAGCTGCAATCAGCGCCGAGTGTTTGTTTTATTGATGAAGAGAACAATGCTAAAGATGAAGCAGTGGATAACAGTCGAAAAGCCAATATCTTCTGAGACATTGAGAGTTACTGGAATCGCCTCGAACTCCACATAGCCCAATTAAGTCACTACAATGCAACTTTTGTGAGGAGAAGTTACAGAAGGTGGTCTTCTTTAATATTTGCGCCGAAATTATTGGACCGATTTACTTCTTAAATTTTTACAATTCCACTTCGCCCTTGAGAAAGTCGGTCGTTCGGCGGCAACTAATATACGCCGGCTTAATTAAATAACCGAACTTTCCAAACAGATTTCAGTAACCAAATTTTTCACGAGACCATAAATTTTCCAGCGCGACAAAGCAAAAGCCAAATGCAGGAAACACAGACAGCAGAGCACACTTCGTCCTTTTTGGGTAAGCGAGTAGAGGAAGGGGTACAGCGTCGAACTTAAGGAACAGGGTGGATATCAGAAGCTCTTAAGATCCGCTAATAAACTTTTAGCGTGAGTATCGATATGCAGGCAAACGAAGGCAGCGAGTCCATGGGCGGCAGACGGGCTCCAGGCCGGGCCGGAAACGTGAACTTTCAGATTCGTTGAATGTTGCAAACAATGCGACGAGCTTAAAACTGAAAATTAAAATAAGTACAACTGGCTAATCACCAGCAGCAACAGCAACACCAAAAACAGAGCCATAATCAAGAACAAAAACAGAAAAGCCAATTCCAACACGACGACGACAGAAAGCAGTCAGCAGCACCAGCAGAATGCGGTTGTCTGGCAGACGGAGTGCGGCGAACGAGGCTTTATGCCTGTGAATAATGTGTATTTTGGTACAGCCGTGTGTGTATCGCAGTGTGAGCGGCGTGAGAATGTGTGCGGCGATCATTGCCGAGCGTGTGTGCTTCTGTTTGGGAAGGCGGTGCAGTGCACCATGAAAAGGATTTGCTGTTGCATGCCGCTTATCTGCACTTGTGCACACTCAGCTCCACATTTTCCATACCCTTGCTCGTGGATAATATTCGGCGTAGGCGAGTTTGCATTTTTGCGAATTTCTGGCCAATTTCCAAGCGCAAATCCCCCTCTGCCGATTTAGGCGGCGCTTCGCTTTGTTTCTGCCATTTGCTGTGCACCAGTACACGCGTGTGGCGGTGTGGTTGCTTCGATGGAGCGGCGGCGGCTGCCATGGAGCCGTCGACAATAGGAAGTTTTGCAGACATAGCAAAATGTGTGGCCGTGTTGCCAGACTTCAGAACTGTCGCCACTCGGTTGCTAACAAACTAATACAACAACAAATGCAAACCCACTTACACGAAGTGAAAAATCACAACTAACAAATAAAACGTCAGCAACAACAAACTCAACCACAATGACAACAACAGTAATAGGAAGAGCTGCTGCCAGATAGGGGGCAATCGAAAATTGTGGCAAAAACGAGAATTAAGACTAACGACTGAAAATAGTTGGTCGACTGGACGTGACGCGTGGTGGCTTTGCCGCCAGCAACTCACCGCCCACGCCCGCGCCTTGAAGCGCTGCAGTTGCACTGGATTTGGTAGTGGCCTTAAGCCCCAGTGGCTGAGCGCAGATAACGTGTGCCGTTAGTTGGTGATTGGAAGGTGCAGGGACGAGCAGCAGCCCGAGCTTGCAGCTATGCCACAAATTTGTGTGGCGGCTCCCTGGCTGTACTCGACTATTTTTGGTAGGCCGTGTTTCGTTTTCGGGTTTTTGCTAAATGTTTTTATTGCTGGTGATGTTGTAAGCCCGTGTAAGTCGCACTACTGCACGATTGTGTTACACATGGCTTGGATATTGTATGGCCTCCGTAATGCCGGCCATGTTATCCGCCCTCCCGATTGCCTATGTTTGTGGGCTTAGTTCTAAACGCCGCCAGTTTCGTGGACCACAAAGAGTTATCTGCGGTTCAACTAGAAATCCACATATCCACATATAAAAAAGAGAAAACCTGAAATGGTTTCTGCGCCTAATCACTACCAGCTCACGCGGTGAACCCCATTTTTGTACGGTAGTGTCAAGAATACCAGCGAATCTAGCATAGAGCAGTACCAGATGTTTCGAGTTATCGCGAAAGAGTAGCGGATGACAGAACCGTATGTGCAGTGAACACGAATTCGCAGAACTTTTGTTTCACACGAAGGACCTGAAAAAGAGCGAACACTGCGACACTTTAAGAGGAACAAAGCATCGAAACATGCAAGAGTTAGTCACGTGATCGCTTCGTGGCCAGTTATCGTGATTCCACTGTAGCGAGCTACAGCAGCCCAGCTCATTTTTACAAGTGTGTGTGTGCATGTGCCTCACCACATGTGCAAACATGTGTCTTAACAAATTGTGTAGGTTTTGCGTTCAATTTTAAACAGCAATTAATTTCCGATTCAATAAAACAGCTCGACAAGCAGTTTCGCAAATATATCACCGCTCCGCACAATATGCAACCGCATGTAGCAAGTTGGTGGTTAACGATTGTTATCCTTGTTTTTGTTATGTTCGCTATAAATGCATATGTATGCGTGTGGTCCCTGGAATTCGCGCCGAAATGAAACACTGCACAGGCTTACGCCCACGCCCACGCCCACGCACACAGCCACTCACAACACGTTTGTATGCGCACTCGTATGGTTGTGCACAATCGGCCGCAGATCTAACGGTATTGCAAACCACAAACAGTTCTCGTTGCTTTTTAATGCAATCCATATGCTCCAGCCGGCTTCCGAAGCTCTGCTGTTGCTGAGCTGCTGTGCGTGTACCGATACTGTTGTGAAGGTGGTGATGCTTATTTTGTATCTGCGGTTGCTTTGCAACGTCTGCCCCAGTCGGATTGCTATTTCTGTTTCGGAACTGTTGTTGCAACAATGGCAGTGGCATGTTTTGCCCCGTTACTCGCCCCGTTGCAAGCTGCTGACTCGCAAATAAATAACAAGTGTAGCCGCAGATTAGCCCAGCACAAAGTAAGAGTATCTTCTTCTAAAAACCAGCTCAACAACATAGTGCCTCAGCGCCTCTCTGCCTCCGTCCATGGCTTACATGGCTTGCACGCAAAACACACGCGAGGAGCTTAGCCGCAGATATGTATTTGCTGCAAGCAGCTGCTGCTGCACTCCTCCGGTGTCTGTGCGCGACGCAGGGGCCGCCGCAAGTCACCGGCAGGTGAACGGGTGGCTCCACAGCACTAGTACGGAGCAAATGCAGGCACTTTTTGGTTTGTCTGCAAATATTTTGCCAATAGAACAAACAACAGCAGCCGCACAGCTGGCGCGCAGGAGACGTGTGGGCGACGCAGTGGATGCACACGCAAGCAACAACAACACTGAAAATGGCTGTTTCTCAGGAGGATCTGCAGGAGACCTAACGCCGCAGAAGTTGCCAGGTGGTAGCGAAGTGCCCGCTTTGTGTGCGCAACAATAGCAGAATTACCGTTGCCACAACAAACGAAACAGCCATCGCTTATAGTTGTTGCTGCTATTCGCCGCTTTCTGGATAGTAATTCAAGTTCATTGCAAGTTTTTTAAGCTGTTTAGCGGTTGAATTGAAACTTGCTACGCACAGCCCCGCCACCGCTCCCCGCAGCGTGTGTGTTTGTGGCACTCACTTTCGCCGCACCACTTGCACGTGTTGCCATTTGTTGCCGGCGCTGCTGCCAAAAGTTTTCGGTACCAGCGAAGGGAAGACGGCAGCGGCTGCGCCCACACGCTAGCACAGGCAGCATAATAAAACGGTATTTAATTTGCGAAATTTGCACCTGCCCGCAAGTGCAACACATGTGCGCAAGTATGTGTGGCATGTTTTGGTATTGTGGCAAGTTTGACAAATAAATAACACAAATGGCTGCCATTTAATGGATTTAAATGGGATTATTTGGTGGAGTCACTTGCGGTGCGTTTGTGTGGGTGGCGAACAAACCCGAGGTGCATTACTGCGCGTGCTGCGCGTGGCGCTGTGAGAATCTGTGCACACTGCGAAGAGCCGATTATCTGCAACGGAGCTTAGCAAACTCACTGGGCTTATTTACCGTTCTGTGTGAATCGCAGATGTGCTCGCTTGCCACAAAATCTATTGACCAAGCAGAACTTGTTGTAATTGTCGGTTTACATTAGAAATTTATCGAACATTAAAGCCTGTCTAAGCTCGATCATGTGGCAGCAGCTTTCCGGTCCCTAGAATGTGTAAGTTTTAGTCAGCAACTAGCGATGTCTGCACACAATCTAAAAGATAAACGACCTATAACTTTTACTCTAGAGAGACTCAGCCTCTGTTAGGTCTTAGTTAATAATTATATTTAATTGGTTAATGTGCATTTCTTTACTCCAGCCATACTCAAAAATTAGCCCTTGTTTAGCGAAAATGTGTTCATCAAAACAACCACGCATGAGAGAATATAAAATTAGACCGTTAGACAGTTTACATTGAAGATGTCGGTTTGGCAGCACACAGTCGAAGTTAACTTATCTCCCTTGAAGTGAAATCACAACAACTGACATTTTAGCGCTTGGATTCCACGCGTACTACAAACTAAAATGACTGGCAACAGCAGCGAGAGGGCGAAAAACCTCACGAGTGCATTTTTTATGAGATTTTGAGTGGAAATCAGAAGTGAGACGTGACGCTTCCAAGAGAGCTCTTACCGGTGAACATGCAAATTTTGCAAAGCGAAAGCAGGAAAAGTCGCACTTGGGAAAAGGGTCCAAATGCAAGGAGTTCTGCGGAAGTCGCGGAAAGCACGAGAGTAAAAGTGGAAGAAAATTTAACTGGATAACGCTTGCTTCTTGTAGTACACTCATACAGGGAGTAACACAACCCAGCCAATCTTCGGTTTCATTCGGCTGACCAAACCATATGTAAATTCGCTCCAAATCAGCACGAATTCACGCAGGTTGTAGCGTTGACCAGCGCTGCGGAATATTCCACAAGTTGGTATGGTCAGTCGAGTGGACAAATAAACAGGCAATTGAACTGACAGAACGATCGTCACACAATGACTTCGACGACACACTCGTTGTAGGTTGAGAGTTCCGTTGGAAGGTGTGCCGTTAGCTCGACATTTGTGCCGTCGTTGTGGGTGGATGTGCGGCAATTTGCCAACGGAGTCTGCATTTTGATTTCATTCTGTTTTTCCCTTGCACATTCTTTCCTGTTGCATATACATATACGTACACCTATGTATGTATTTGTAGATGTGTATGCGATAACGCGAGTATGAACGTGTGCATGTGTGCGCTTCGACACAGCCGCTTTCAAGAGGAGCTAGTCAGACAGCCAGGCATTTGCGATGCTCAGACAGGTTGATTGTCAGTATGTGCCACAATGTTGCAAGCGAATGATTGATTACGTTCGATTCACATTGATTTGCTGCATTGATTTCAGAAACAAACACTTCGTTGCAAGTACGTACGCGCAGCCGTTGCACACCCGCTGCAGCCGTCTGCCGCACTGCCGCATGTTGCAAGCACAGCTTGTTTGCCTCGAACACACACGAGCATTTAGTATTTAAGTTTCGTTCACTTACATGTGCCTACACACACATGTACATGCATACACATATACATACATATGTGTGTGTTCATAGGTATGGCTGAGGGCGATGGATGCTGTTGTTGTTTGCATTTCGAGTTGCATGAGTCAACAATAATTTCAGCTCTTGCAGTTTGAGGGAAATTGAAAATCAAATGTGAACATTTTAAGTAAACATTGCTATCGGGCTGGCGGCAGCAGCACCAGGCAGCCGGCCTCTGCCGCCCCACCGAACTCTTGCAACGTTCTTAGCTGTGTTTAACTGTCACTCGCTTTTGTAGCGTTCAGTTACATCTTTTTTGACTCGCTGTTGTTTGGCTTGCTGTGCAAACGTGTAAATTTTTCTCTCAACTCGAAGCACTTGCTTTAACTGTGCACCATGTGAGCCTTGCAACATTAATTTTGACTTTGATTTCAAGCACTCTTCCATGTGTTGCACATTCAATGGTGGATTTAAACACAACAACAAATTCAATATTCAGGTGAATCGGCATTGAAACCTTCCAATTTGTTTCGTTGTGAAAAGAATTTCCGCTCAAAACGAGAATGTTGTTGCATTCTACAATGGATGTCTATATTTTTATATCTCTCCCGATTTTATGGAACTTATGTACAGCCTTAAAAGTATGATGAAAGAAATTCACAAAGTCAGAAGATCCCTTGTGAATGATGTCTTTATCTAATGCCAAAAATAACTAAAATAAAATGCAAAAGTAAGGAAATCAAAATGAAAACGTCCAACCTCAAACCTTTTGCACCAAATAATACTGAAACGCAAGGCCAAGGTCAAGACCGAGATATGCACTCACTCCTTCGCCAATGCCCCCACACATCTATGGTAAACTCACCTGCAATGAAAAGAACGGGAAGAAAATTAAAGATTTTTGTTTGTTTCGATGAATGAATTGAATAGCTTATGTGTGTGTGTGTGTGTGTGTGTTTGAGTTCATTGAGAAGTAATATAAGAAATTTAATCACTTTTGGCTTATAACAGATCCCCTTTTTTATGTAAATCTTTGTTGCTTTATAACTGAATAGGTAGAAGCAAAGAATATCCGTCCAGCTTTATCCGCGTAAACTTTGCCTTGCTGTCATTATCATACGCAATATTCACCACGAAGGGTGGCGCAGCTAAATATGACACTTTAGCTGACGTGTTAGTAATTTAATTTGACATTTTATAGCTGTTGTTAATTTGGCATGCAAATAAGGTATTTCGGTGGATTCATAAAGGTGCCAAGATCCCACAAAGCTCGAGCAAGGAAGGCAGCAGAGAAGTGTTGAATGGCGCGCGACAACTCATTCGGCCACGTCGCCGAACAGTTTAACAGTTGGCCAGGCGTAAAGGTTAGCGCGCTCGGCATGTGGCATTTCAGAGTCGTGCACGACGGGCTAAGGCCGTACCTACGCTGTTGGCAGCCCGTCAATCAGCTGGACACGGCGTGAAGCTTAACTGTCACAAATTCCCTTCCTCCACATTCGGCAAACTCACACCCCGTAAGCCTAATAAGGCAGAACCCAGATAAGTGCAAAACGTTTGCGAACCGACCCTTGCTGAGTTCAGAGACCAAATTCGCTGTCAGGCTTTTCAGTTGGAATCGCTCAAACGCGCTTATGTCCACCACTTGTTGACTCGACACTTACAACAATAAACAATGAATTTTGACAGCATTATAATTATACTTACATATGTACATATATACATTTTTGCCATTAATATGTGCTTTTTCAAAGAAACGAAATTTTTTCTTTGTTTAGTAAAACGTTTCACACTCACACCGATCCAAACATAAGCGGCATACAACGAATATACACACCTGTACTCATATGAGGTATGAGTTGTGGAAGTAGAAGAGCTCGCGTGTTATAAAACTGTTATGTTTCGACCTTTCGGCTCGCCACCGCATGATTGTCGTCAAATGTGTGCAAGTGAATGTATGTAACTACAACACAGTCAATGACGAAAATATTCCAAAAATCAGCAGAGCTTGGAGTCCCAGCAAAAAATGATACAAGGGAATTTCTCGACAGGCTTGTCGCACTTTCTACTGCATTTCTCACAGAGAAGAGACATATTGAAAAAACCAAACCAGTCTCCATGAGTCTACCTGTTGTTTGATCTGTAGTTTACAACATACTTTCGTTTCGAGCTCCAAAGCCAAATTTATCCACCGGCAATGCCAGAAGCGTGCAGTGCGAGTGGTATTATTGGTACTCGAGAGTTTATTTAACCCCATTACGAGCAACAAGAAAATATTTGACTAATTACACGATCGAGTAAATTAAGCGAAGACGCCACTTCAGCGCACCATCGAATCGGATGTCTTGCGACTATATCAAGCACTCAATTTATCAGATCTCACACAAAAGAGCAGCAACAAAAACGAATGGCAACGAACATTAGCAGTGTTAGCGGGCCATCTATTTGGTGCGCCAGCCAAGGAAATAAACAACGGTTTTAATTGAAAAACGTAAAAAACAATAAACAAAGGCGTAGCATCATCAGTCGGTCCGCAGCAGACTTTAAGTGCAAAAGCAAATAATTACAACTCGAAGGGAAATAAACAATCAAGCTCAGAAACGCGTGAACGCCCAGCAATATGGAGGGCAGCGGCATTACAAGCAGACACCAAATGCCAGATACAAGACACAAGGTTTCACTTGCAGCCGAGAGTGTGCCCCAGTGTTTTTGCTGTTACGTCGAATGGGCGCCCAAGTGGCCGAGATTAGGGCAATGAAGTCGGAAAATAAACAACAACAACGATCAAAAAACACGCATGTGTACGTAATTATATGAGTTACAAATCAAGTGTAAAAATCAAATCAAACGAGCGTTGCAAAGCGGAAGAAACGCCATGCGGCCCGAAAGAAGAAACGCGCAGAGCCAGAGCAGAGAGTACACATACGTAAATTATAGGTTTTGGTGTGGCGGTAATAATAAGCAAGCAGAGCGGCAGCTCTCCTCCGTCCGGCCACACAGAGCGACCGATCAACGGTCGGCCTCGCGTTGCCTCCCCAGCAAAGCTTCATTGCTGACAGAAGCGAATAGAAGCAGATCACTATAATGCAGGCGATCACATTGGAAAGCTGGTTTTCATTACTTTGTGCCAAAAAACGTGAAATTTTCAAGGAAATGCGTAAGCGTTTCCGAGAAAATCGCGGGCCAAAGCAACGAGTGACTCTTACAAACCAGCCGCTCCGGGACAAATGCACCCATTGAAAGAGAAAGACTCAACACCGAAAAGTAACATTTTCAGGGAATATGAATGACTTCGGTTATGGAAACTCTTGGGCGATGAACATTCCCAGATATTTAATCAACTTTATTATACCACATGCCGTCGAAATTCGTACGCTTCATGACGTCCCATTTGCCTTGAAATTATTGACTGACGTCCTCCGTTTAAAATGATAACGCACTAAAAATAAACCGCGCGCTCCGCAACTACCGCATCGGCTAGCAATCGGCCATAACTCACTCTCCAGCTGACAAGCAAAGCGACTTAGCATCTGCTGAAAGACAGTCATTCCCTCTGTGTCACTTCGGATATTTCCGCTCCAAAAATTCGTATCTACGCACACTGCTTTTTTATTCCTCATCTGGTATGCTTCAGCCCCAGAACGAATTGATGCTCTGCTCGTGCTGGCATTTCAAACGTTTCGGGTGTATCCAGCGGTGCTTCTTCTCCTCCTTCTCATTAATAAATGCTCGACGCTATGCGCGTGTGCTTGAGTGTTCTTTGGATTACGCGAATGTCAGCAATTATACTTACATAAACACCCGCTCCCGCGTTGGTTGCGACATCTTCAGAGGCCAATCGCTTTGTCGCGTCATGGCTCCGAACGGACCATATCTACACATGCTGTCTATCAGCACGCCGACTGTGTTGCGGAATATGAATTTAGAAACCGCGCATATGACACTGACTTATCTCGCGTATGCTAATTTGTTATTGTTATATTTGTCAAATGTGGCACTCGAAACCACCGAAACGCTTGAACAAACTGTCAATCGGTTTGAGAAAAGCAAAGCGAATTCAAACTCAAACATTACCAATAGTGAATTGGGTGGTAAAGTCAAGGTCCGAAGCGGCAAAGAACAAAAACTGCTAGGAAATAACAATAAAATATAATTGAAAAGAAATTACATTAATATCGGAAAGAACTGAGCGTGCTAGCCCAGTTAAGGCGTATAGCAATGCGATTCCCAGAGGGCTACAACATCGACACCCAGTGAAAAAGTGCCGAATATTCATGGTTTTTAAATTCTACAAATGAAAGTTCGCCTCAATTGATCAAGCGGCCTTAGTGCGGCTCAAAAGCTCCATATCTTTTCCGAGCATTTTGTTTTTGGAAAAAGGCTGGAGGTTTTTGCTTGGCATTATTCCAAACGCAGTCGGACCAACATAAGCCACTCCAATAAACATAAATCCACACGGAATCCACAAAACTGGATTGTGAGTTTGTTTTTATCTGAAAGCGAACAGCAAAAACGCCAGCTAACATGAAAAACAGCCCTCAAATAAAATCAAATATAACCTCGGTAAACACTTGTAAAAACAAAAGCAATGCGAATGGATGCGGCAGTGGCTGCAGCAGAGCGTTGGCAGCTATTGGCATCACTTCGGCTTTGGCTTGTTATCGCACACACTGCTGCCAAACGAACATATGCGCACATGAACCCTAAAATAACAATTTCAGTTGACTTTTCAGCTTCGGGGCGCAGCGGCGCCGCTCGCATCGTTGCTCGGTTAGCTGGCGGGTCCGCGGCGCGGTCGTTGCTCGGCCGACTGACGCAAGTTAAGCACAAAACAAAACCAAACCTCACCACTGCATTTTCTCGCCAAATAAATAAAAGCAATAACAACCAATGCAACCAATGTGGTAGCGGCAGTGTGGCATGCGGCAAGTTGCAACTTCCCAAGCCAATGCCATTGGGCCCAAACGGATTATAGCTTGCATGTGTGCGCTCATAGGCCGCCGCTAGGCTCGCGAGCTCTTTTTATTTTGTTGCATTGATAAAACAAAGCGAAAGAGTCGAACAATGCGTTTTGCGTCATGATATTTGCTATTTGCGAGTCGAGTCGAGTCGATGCTTTGGGACACTTGCACAGATCTGGCGACTCTTCTATTTTGTGGTCGTAAATCAGCCGCTCTTTAATCCCACTTTTTCTCCTTGCAATTTATTTTACACTAAAAAATTCACTCCTATCAAAGGGATCAGCTAAAAGTTGTTACGTAGAATATGTTTTCAAAACCACCCAGTGATAAAAAAAACAACAACTAATTAAGTACCGTTTTATGTCATGTTATTTTCAATATTTTGTAAGAAATCGACTTGTTTTGTTATTGAATATGACCCACGTACTATTCTTCTATCCGAGAGCAGTTGCATGTACAGAGTATAGCCACATAACCTCACATCCAAAAGCTAAGAAGTTTCCCCATTTCGCCAAGAGCATTCGCACAGAAATTATTTCCAAAAATGTTCCATCATGGTGAAGAGTTTCACTTCGCCCTCAACCTCAATTAAATCGAAATCTGTGCAAACAACTTTTTGTAGATTGACACTTTGCAAAACTTTATTTTTGTTGCATTCATGCATCGCTGCCTTTTAGAGCTCAATTTTCGAACCGCAAATACAAAATGTGGCATAAAGTTGCACTTGCACTTGGAATTTCTGTGCAATTTTCAACTCAACAACTCGACGATGTGCGAGTGACGCCGAAGCACGCACTGCTTGGCTTGGCTTTCGACCCCCTTGCCCCGCCATCGAGCAATTTAATGTGAGTATTTACTCGAGAGTATTTTTGCGAAAGTTGTGCACTTGCAACACCCTTAAACCCGCACGCACGCACACAAGCACGCTTACACTTCCAGCACTACATTCATATTTACTCACTCATGCTAGGCGCCCCTCGCCTCTGGCAAGATGACGACGTTAAATACCCTACATATGGCGCTGCATGTTCGCTGGTCTGTAGAACATTTAATGACCTACTTTCTGCATATTTCAATAGTTCAACAACACTCGCAAATAAACGTGCAACACACAAATGCGAACGGCAGTGGCAAAAAATACAAAAGTTCAGCAAAGTGGCGGAGGGGGGCATGAAGTTCTGGCGAACTTTTGAGCAAAACAAACTTGCAGCACGTTGGTGGAATACATTAGTAGCGCCGCACATGCTCGCCAAGGCGCCAGCGAAGACGCAGCGGCGCTCCGCACAGCGTTACCAACGAAGCAGCCCAGATAGTCGCCGGCGTTTAGAGAGTCAACGAGTCGGTGTAGCAGAAAACAGAAGCATTGGCGAAAATGGAAACCTGGGTTGGGGTGAGCACTGCAGTTGGGTACGAAGCTCGAGCAGAAGTATGCCGCAGTACTAGATGAATAATACGAATATGAGCAATAGGAATAGAATGTTTCGCACCAACTAACGGACGACCACACGGCGGCTTCAACATAGGTAGATTAGTGCGGTAATATGTAGTTACAGGTATGTACCCTATGTAAATGTATGTGTGTATGTGGCAAGAAGAAGACTTGGCATGAGGCTGCGTTGACAACTCGGCAGCAAACACAAAAAAGAGGAAGAGCAATAATATCGGAGAAATAAAAACAGCGAATGGACCCAGCAGAGCGGCGGTATGTCCAAGCTCGGTATGCCGGCTTTGCGACCTCTTAACCTAGCGAAGGCATTTGTGCGCACTTCATTGCGAAAAACAAAGTCAAACTGCAGGAGATGTTTGCGCAAACAACTCGAGAGGAAATAAAATTTGTCAAGGCGAAATTTAAGTGCTTACATACTCAAATAAATTCGTACATACATACACCTTGCCACACCTACGGCTGTGTGAGTACGAGTGGCAAAAATAAGCGAATAAATATAGTCTCGACTGCTATGATATCGAAGAAATGGTTCCAAACTTTTATGGGAATTATGGGCGACGAATGAAGCACGGACAAACTTTTACTGGGGCAACAAATATGGAAAAACAACTCCCCCGAATGGTGCGAGGAACGCAAGAGCAAGAAACGCGTTTCAAAAGAGAAGTTATAACTACCAGATGCGCATTTCTAATGTCTGTTTTGCTGGTCCAATAGGCAAAGAACAGAGTTGGGGACGCAAAGGTATTGAGCGAATAGCAAATACCAAAAGAAGGCAAAGCTTTCGCATCTAACACATATGAGCTCTGGCCATTCGCAGTGGCACAATGCGTGTATATCGGAAGGGATGGTGTATATTTCTGTGTGCCAATGCAACCGATCAATATTCGCATTATACGAGCGCACCCAAGCGTCGTAGGACAAGCAAACACATGTGGCCATTAGCCGTTAGCGTAGACCGCGGCTGCTGCATTGGACAGGCCAGTCCGGCGACCGCATTTGAAAGATGCTTCGCTTGCAAAACAGAAACAGACAGAACGCTTCACGCCGCACGGACTCATACCAAATCATCAATAAACTCGAATATCTGTTCGGATACTTATTCTTGGACTGTTGGAAAGGGCTCTTATACACTGTTTTACTTGCATACATTACTGTGAGCTAACACAAATGCAAGAGGGAGAGCTTTAACCATCGGCAAATATCTGAGTATCAATAACTGGTTGCTCATAAGAAACTTCCAACTTGACCCAAAATGTTCCCATAACTCTGGTGATGGCGCTTTCAAAGCTTTTTGTGTTTCTTTAAAAACTCTGCATCATTCCTTTTGTCAAAAGTAAATTGATGCTATTGGAAAAATCAATAAAGAAAAGAGCCAAGCAAATAAGCATCTACGAAACTGGCATATGTTGATGTGGGTGTGAACGATGAGAGAGTACTTTTGTGCCAACGTAAACTCAAAACTCGACTGCGGGAAGTATGAGTAGATATATGTAAATAAGTAAATGATCCGTTTCAGCACAAAGACCGCTGACAGTCAACACCCTTCATTCGCGAAGTTATTTCAGAGTTATTTCAATCTCAACGAAGGTGAATGAACATAATGCGAAAAAAGCCGAAATAAGTTGCTGGACATTCGTAATATACCTAAGTTCATCTAGTATAGGCCGGTAGAAGACTGAAGAATCCCACATCAGGTAGAACACTAGTTGAGAAATTCTAACACACACAATCCAGAAGACCTTTTTATAGACTTGACCTCAAAAGATTTGTGCTGTGAACGAACCCTTACGAGTCCCTGAACTACAGAAGCTCTGGACCGTTTCATACACATATTTATCAAGCGTATACTCGCAAAACTAGTACTGCTTCACAATGGACCCATTCCAAGTTGTTTCTGGGAAATTCCAATCTGCCGCGGAGAAACGTAGCATGCACATATGCATAATTCAACAAAAAAGGGTTGAGCGGTAGTTCACTAACTGGATTCGGCCCATAGGCTATAGCATAAGAAGGAGTGGAGCAAATGAAGTCAACGCGTTATACAAAATGCCGACATATGCCAATAATTTGCGCTAAAATCGCTAAGAAGTTGGCGAAGAAGAAGTCGGAGGCGGAGGTGGTTACATAAAAATACTCTGATGCACATATATGAGCACACAAATGAATGTATCAAATTCGAGCTAACTTGTGGAGAAGATAAATTTGTGGGAGTAAAAAGGATAACTGCTCCTTAGCAGCTTAAAAACAATAACTTTGCGGCGCGGCGGACGATGCAAAGAGTTCAACGAACATGGGTCGAAAGCCGACAGCCGACAGCCGACAGCCGACAGCCGACAGCAGACAGCAGACAACAGTAGCTCTTGACAGACAGCACAGACACGTTTAGAGGGCTATTTGGCGGCGGGAACAGTGCTCAGCCAAAGAGACAGTCACTTTTGCCAAATGTCGAATGCCTTGCGTCTATATAATGGCAAGGTATCCACAAATATATGGCATGTGTGTGATTGTGCGTGGAAGCGGCTGTGCGTGCGAATACAAAATTTCCACCTAAAAAGTATTTTCAATACGATTTGCCGTTCAAATCGTTCGGAAAAGGCATTTGAGGAGAATATCGAAAACGTATTTCGCATGCGAATTAAATTGCCGAACAATTTTTCACATTTACTTTTTATTTATTTTCGCTTATTTCCATTTTAACCCCATTAGACCTTTACGCAGTGATTTGCCAACCGCAGGCGCGGAAGCGTAGGCAGTGGCAGCGTGTCGACATGTCTATCAATTTATCCCGATATTTCGGACAGTTAACTTCATGTGGCAGAACGGCAGAATTTATGGAGTACGGGGAGTTGGAAGAGATAAATATCCCATGCGGTTTGAAATAAATGCGAATTACTGTACCTAATTTTTCTGGGGAAAAAACAGACAGATAAACAATATCAGAAATTAGATTGATTAAATGACGAGCCCGTTCTATTGTACATTTGTTCAATAAAAATGCCGAAAAAATTTCCATGCAAATATGAATGAATAGGAGTGAACATATTCTAAGAAAAGCGATTAAAGAGTAAGTGCTTCTCATTCCCAGTATTCGTCCCGCACCTACCAAATATTTGCAAAACTTTCGAAAAATGTTGACTTTTCCTTTCGAGTATTCTTTTAAACTTTGGCATCCGGATACGGCAAAAGTTGAGTCAAAACGACTAAGAAATATTGATGTAATGCTATTGTCAGAAACTCATCTTACGAACAAAAACAATTTCTTTATACCGGGATTTAGACTCTATGTTACAAACCACCCAGATGGAAAGGCACATGGAGGAACAGCAGTGTTGGTTAGAAAACGCTTAAATCACCACGCATTAGAATCTTATGCCATAGCGCAATTACAAGCTACAACAATAACTATAAAAAATCGCTGCAGGGACTTAAACATGACGGCCATATACTGCCCACCTCGGTTTAAAATTACAGACATCCAATTTAAAGACTTTTTTGGAACACTAGGCCATAGATTTCTAGCAGGTGGAGATTACAATGTAAAACACACGTACTGGGGCTCACGACTAATTAATCCGAAAGGACGACTGCTGTATCACACTATTATAAATATGCTCAATAACCTTGAGATAATATCTCCTGGTAAGCCGACATACTGGCCTAGTGATCGTAACAAAATACCAAATTTAATTGATTTTGCTGTAATAAAAAATATAGATAAATCGCTCACAACAGTTGATACATACACTGACCTATCTTCTGATCACTCTCCTGTACTAATAAAGATATGTGAGCAACCTATGTTCGTTGTTCCAAAAGTGGATCTAACATCTTATAAAACGAATTGGCGATAATATAAAAAATACGTGAGTACCCACATTAATATTGAGCACAAAATAAATACAGGAAGAGATATTGACGAAGGTATAAGAGAACTCAATGATATAATAACTAACGCAGCTGTCTTAGCAACACCAAACAACAGCTATAAGCCGCTTGTTTTCAGAAAAATCTCTAATAGAGAAATTGAAAAGCTTGTAAATGAAAATTGGCGTGCAAGACGAGAATGGCAGATAAATCGCTTCAAGCAAGCAAAATTCCCTTTGGCAAGCCCAAAAGCCCATGAAGCCACCAACTGACTCCAACATGCCTATACGAGACATGGGAGGAAATTGGGCTCGAAGTGGCAAGGAAAAGGCTAATTGTTTTGCAAATCACCTAGAAAAGATATTTCAACCTAATTGCTCAAAGAACAACTTTGAGCTGCCCAGCTTATCCAAACACAATTAACGAGTCACACGAGTGTTCTAAGACTTCTCCTTCTGAAATTATTAGAATAATAAAAGAACTTAACCCAAAAATGTCACCAGCACATGATAATATTACCCCAAAAATGCTCATTGAGTTACCAGATATTGCTGTAGAAGTGATCTCTTTGCTCTTCAATGCAATTTTTAATCTCGGATACTATCCTAATTCATGGAAAAAGTCGCAGATTATCTTGATAGATAAACCTGGGAAAGACTTAACACAGCCGTCTTCATACAGACCAATCAGTCTTCTACCCTGTCTGGGACGTGGCTCAGGCATTTGACAAGGTGTGGCATGAAGGCCTTTTATATAAGATTAAAAATATTCTACCTTTAGAATTGTATAAAACATTGGAATCTTATTTAAAAAATAGAAAATTTATGGTAAAAGTGGGAGATTTCATATGTGATGAACGACAGATAAGGGCAGGTGTACCACAGGGCAGTGTTTTGGTCCCAACTCTAAACATCATATATACAGCCGATCTTCCAACAGCTAATAAGGTATTAACATCAACTTTTGCGGATGACACAGCTTTAGTGAGCCGTAACAAATGCCACATAATATGTAGTATCAAGAATATTAGCCGAGCACTTAAGGTCTATCGAAGATGGCTAGCCAACTGGCGTATAAATGTAAATGAACAAAAGTGTAAGCATGTTACGTTTTCGCTAAGACCAAAACTGTGTTCGGCAGTAAAAATGAACAGTATTTTAGAATGAAGTAACTTATCTTGGTATTCACCTAGATAGAAGACTTACGTGGAGAAAACATATGTATATCTAGTAAAATATCTTGCATGAAGATAAGAGCTGCAAATTTATATTGGCTTTAAAACAAAAACTCCAAACTTAGCCTAAACAACAAAGTTCTTTTGTATAATGCGATCTTAAAGCCGATTTGGATGTATGGCGTTCAACTTTGGGGTACGACCTGTGCAGCTAATGTTGATATATTACAAAGGTTCCAATCGAAAATGCTTAGAACAATCACGGGTGCACCATGGTGCATGCGTAATGAAAATATCCATAAAGATCTTGGTATTCCTATGGTAAAACCAGAAGTAGAAGATTGCAGAATTAAATATATATCTAAACTCCGAGATCACCCAAACCCTTTGGCTAATGCTTTGCTACATTCCTGCGATCAAATACACCTTAAAAGAAGAGATATGCCCGCGTACTAAGGAGCAACGTATCACCAAAACAGCTCAATCACTTGCTTGAGCTTGTCTAGTTTTTAAATAGATTTAAGATTTTAAAACTTATTGTTAGGCTTTTAAAACAAAAAGCATATTCAATAAATAAAACGATGTAGCAAAAAAACAACAAAGACGATTGGGAGAAATTTCGAAAAGATAAATTCATTGACCAAATGAAAGTTCATTCCTTTCTGAGTACCCGTACTCCGATAGGCCTGGCGTCATGAAATCTACACGAACCAGAACACCCGAATGCAAGCATTGTTTGGAACGTCTTCACATACTTTCTCTTCGTTCGATTATATGCTCATAAAGTATCTCAATACGTAGGGCCGGCAAATAAACCCTCTTACACACTTTTTAAGCTTCTCGCGTAGAATTTCGTTGCTTCATTGCATCCAAGGCAGTCAATGCAGCTGATTCATGTGTGATTCCTTGCAATAAAAGCTTAAACTTTGACTTTTGATTCGCCAACAGGAAACCGAAAATGCAATGGTTCGACGTTAAGTATTAAATGGTCTTTAAAATGCACTTCAAGTGATTTTCACACAAGCTCATACATATGTATATACTCCGAATGCTTGAAGAAATTCTAGACACCCATCGATTGCCTTGCGCCTTTTCTCGAAACTTAAGACCGACACAAAGGGTTGTAAGTTGCGGAAAAATACTTCCCGGATATTTGAAGGTTAAATTCAATGATCCAGAACTAAAGCCGGCAGCGGACAGCGCGGAAAGTTCCTTGTCTTTCGCAACGTTCTCTGCTTGCCATTGCTTTCTCTCATTCAGCACACAGTACCGTATGTGTCGTTCGGTATTCGCGCTGTTGCAAGTTGATACTGTGCATGGGGCAGCAGCGCTAACAGCAAACGAAACCGTATCAACTTTTAAGAAGTTCAATAAACAAACAATTTAAGAATTACGACACAACAGAAAATGCGACCGAGCTGTGCCAGCAATGGCGGCACACAGAAGTTAAGTCAATTAGAAGTCCAACTATGCGCTGCAACGGGGCAAACAGCAAATGCGGCGTACGGTATTAAAACACATTAAATGCAAAGGCTGTAAAGATAGTGGGGCGGTCAGACCACGGGCTCAACTGAGGCGTTCTTTTCATGGTGGACAGTTAGCGAGGTCAGTTGTATTGAGAAAATGCGGCAAAGTCGCTGGTGCTTAGAAACTAAGCCGCTGAGCATTTCCTTATCCAATACCAACGAGCTGGCTTTGTAGCATTCGTAAATTCGCATCGCCAGAAATTAAAATTTGTTAACTCTTTGGGTTGGCAGTGTGAGAAGGCGTTTTAGCCAAACAATCAGAAATTTGTGGGAATAAACGCTCAAGTGTCGGTGGCAAAGGAATAAAACACTGCGAAAAGTGCCGAGCAAATAGAAAACAACAACACTCAAGCATGGAAGTCAAATTCGCGTATTCCAGCTACAAATATAATGCAACCGCACCTAGTGGAAGCTTCTGACTGCGTACGAAAGCATAGCTGTGATAAGGATCAAGAAGAATGTTGCAGAGCGAAGCGTTCATCGACGGCGGGGCACAACAACATTTACAATGGCAAACTGTCAAAAGCTGCCAATATTAACACAACGCGGAAGTGAGAATACAAGAGAGAATCAAACAAAAAATGGTAAAATGAAGACGAAGTCAGAATAATATTGACAGTTTCAACGTTGGGAACATCCGTTCTGCTCACGTCTGCACTCAAGTTACTCGCAGTGTTCACTTGGCAATGTTTGTTAGTTTTGTCGATGTGGTTGTCAGAATATTTGCAACACAGTATTGTGGCGCTGATATCGCAATGTTGTGACGGCGCTGGTTCGCGAACACCGAGGCAAACGTCGACCGTGAACCGCGGACCGTCCATTCGTCCGAGGCTGCAACTGCCACACATCAAAACAACTGTCCAGAAAATAAAATGCATGGAATACAATAAAATAACCAAATGAAAACAACAGAGGTGAATTCACATTATTTTCAGTAAATAAATTCGAGGCGATTGGCGCCAGCGAGTTAAATCATTTTTCATTAACTCGAACAATTTTTCACTGCTCTGTAGTTTGCGCAGCACGCTTGTTGTTGTCACGTAAAATACACACTTATCACTTGGCCGTTGGACGACTTGCAGCAGCCAGCAATCAGCAGCGAATCAGGCGCACAAATCACGAGGGAAACCGGGACTCTACTGGATCCGCACCTCCACGTTTGGCTCGTTCTTTTAATAATATTTTCTTTAATTCTTGTTGCCCATCCTCCTACGCTTCCGTGCGAAATGTTTTTGCAACTTTTGCAACTTATCTCACCACATGAAAACAAACAGCGCAAAAGAAGCGAGCTAGCGACGGTCTGATTCAGAGGAGCGGGTCAAAACTTGCAAAGCAGGAAAGCACACACAAATGCCGAACCCCACACTCAAGTAAATCTGGCTAGGAGCGATCCAGCGTCAGCGGCCGCAGCACACCAACCTCTGCGCTCCGCCGCAAATGGCAAACAAGTTTTTGAGCATCCACTTTCCGTGGTATAGTTGTTGCATCTTATATGTTGCTGCTTCTCTGCTAATTTTACTTTTGTTTTATAATCTCTTGCTTTTCCCTTGCCTTTTTATAGTTCTTCGGCCAGTTCAAATCTTCCGAAATGTCTGGACATTCTGAACACGCCACGCTTAAGGGAGCGGCGTCGGCGGCGACAGCGAAGCAGTAAAAACAGGAACAGCGACAATTCATGGAATGCAACGTGCAAACAGCTTTTATGCTTTTAAGAGGCCATCTATGGGCTGCAAGTCCGCTTCACACAGCTTCGCTCCGGCATGTCTGCTGTAGACACCGGTACACGAAGATGATTACATGGCGACGGTTGACGTCTGTCCGGTCGAGAGCAGATTGGATGTTGTTTTTCGCATGCTTCTTTAGCCAACACAAACACCAACAAGAATAACAACTGCAGACGCCTGTACGGGACACAAGAGCAGGGCGATTTGCACGCTCCTTTGGCCAGAGATGTCGTTGAAGCCAAGTCAACCGCATTTGCTTGCTGTTCGGGTTGCTAGCGGTCGCCAATGACCAAAGACGGCAGTGTTTGTAGTCTTCTTATTATTTTTGCTTTTTATGGGGACATGTTTTTGTTTTGATTGTTGTTGTTGTTGTTGTTGTCTTCTTCTTTTGGTAGGTGAAGCAATGCTGCGCGACATGTTTTCTTTATGTTGCACATACGTGTGGTGTTTGTAGGTAACCACTTAAACCTATTCACGAAATTCCATAGTTAAACTGGTTTTTCCTAAGAGGCGATGCACGGGGCAAGTTCCTACCAAGAATCACTGAGTACGTGTTTATGGGCTTATCGCTGTTTGATGTTGTGATGAAATGGCTCACGTTCTTCGCTTCTTCGTCCGAAACAAAAACGCGTTAAGTGTAAAGAACACAAGCACTCATGCTGCATGCACCACTGCCCGAGTAGGAGCTGAAACTGCAGTAAAACGCAGCGGATCATTCAGCTAATACATATTTATTACGGCGATTGGAGCCACAACAATGACCATTTGAATCTTTTGGCGAAGCAGAACTTTGTCAGTTTCGATGAATTCTGGAACAAAGTGTTGGACATTAGCTGACTTGCTACATACGCTCGCAAGCCAATGGCAAAACCACCAGCTTGCCACAGCATGGATGCAGAGCGAGACAGAACGGACGAGGTGCCGAGAAGAATTGCCAAAAAGCCGTTTATGGCTGAGACGCAAAAAAGTAACAAGAACAACGGGCGTGAAGGGAACGGCGATAAATACAATTTCAGTGGCATCAAAGTTCCAAAGCATCGAACTACGAGTAAGCGTAATAAATATATGGAACATTAATACGAACGAGCACATCGCGAGAATGGCAAAAAAACGAGAAAAGCTAATATCAGCAAGAAAAAGTAAAACGTCACGATATTGATGGAAATCGTACGTGACAGGCTGGCGTACGATGTTGCTGCAACATGGCCAACAACAACGAGCACTCAATCAAAGAGATGAGGAAATCGGCGAACCATGACGCCCTTCGAGCTCCTCATTCCAGCGCGGCGGTGCCGAAGACATATAAGTCAGATGATACACATTCCCTGCGACGCAGAAACAACAGCAACGCCTGGGCGAATGTGATCAGATGCTAATGTGACTTCGCATGAAAATTTGTTTGAGGACATATGTCGCACGCACTTTGTGGGTTGCGGGCGAGACGCGCTTTCACATATGACACGGCGGCTGCCACATTTAATGCAAGCTCGAACTTTAGCAGCACAGCTATCCGGCCGTTCAGAAACGCATGCGAACAAGGAGCTTTAGCGACACACTTGCCTCCGTACAATACACCAATGCATTCACATCCCGCACACCGGTCCTTGAAAAATGGCAATATTGTCAAACTTCCGGTGCTAAGGGTGGCATGTTAACAAATGTGACAAGTATCAGAAGTGTGGCTCCACTGTTTTGTTCTTGTATTTGCATATTTTTTACATGCTCACTTTTTTCATTTCAAATTTCTGTCACGTTTTAATATTGAACACGAAATTGGCAAAAAACAAATACAAGTACATGATATTCCCGTTCACCCACTAGAGCGTATGGGCTCCATAGATATTTGTATTGATTTCACGCCGCTTGGCCTATCCTCAGCAGCTATCCACAGTCAATATGGCTCACTGCCTTACACTTGGCACCTCCCACACATTCCCTCGCATTTCTTTGTGCTTTCATTTGGGCGGCCGTTGTATGTGTGTGAATGATTTTTTAGTTTCCTAAGGCGTCTGCTGCAGACAGACATTTAATTAAAAATCAATCGAGTTTTTATTATTATATTTCCATTTTCCCAAGCCAATCTACTGCTCCATGGACGCAGTACAGCCTACACCCTCACACAAACACGTATTGTCAATATGTGGAATCGTTGTAGGCGCCATCAGTTCGCTTCTTCCACCAATAGGTGGTCCGCAAAAGCCAAAGATATTGATTAATTAAATAGACCGGAAACAATTTCATGACATTGCGGTCCCAAATGTAGCAAAATGAAACGCATTAAGAGAAAGAGTAAGGAGAAAACAAACTCATCAAACTAAACTCAGAGAAACACTCGTTCAACTCAACGCTGTGGAAGTTATGAGCTCATAAAAGCGTCAAAGGAAATTAATTACATCGACAAACTGGAGCCTGAACCGTGTCTTCGCGACGGTACATAGCTTCTGATCTGAATTCCAAAAAAGTACAGATTCCTTTATCCGAACATCTAAGAAATGCATTTACTTTAGAGATTTAGTGGTTAGTACATAACCTCAAAAGGGTCTGGAAATACACTGAATATTTTTAATTTATTTAATACATTTCAAATAACTGTTTTATTTTCATATAAGTTTGTGCAGCAATTTATTGAATTTTAATGTCTCAACATGTTGCACTTCGGTTTGAGAAGTTCGACAAGTTTTACACTTGGCCACTTTGCCCTCGAATACGGAATTATACTTACACCCACCCAAAGATGCGGGGGAAGTGGAAAATTGCATTTCAAATAATGGAAGCGCAGACACTTTGCAGCAAATAACAACATTTTCTAAATTGCATCAGCAACAAATTACGCCAGATGCCAAGCGGGCCACGGCGGTCGGCATTCGCCGTCGATAGTCGCGATGCGTTTGCTCCAAAGTGCCATTTTCAGGAAAGTGAAATAAAATTTCATTTAATTCGATTCTCAGCAATTTGCAGAAGTGACGGTTTTATAGCGTTTTAAGTGCAAGGCAACTGCAACCGCCGTTGCTGGCGGTCGGGCAGCAGACCTCTGGTACTCACACACCAAGTAACGTACGCGCCCAGAGAAGAACGGAAATCATAAAAGCTACAAATAAAAGTATGAAATAATAAGTGAGAAAGCCTAGAGTTGAATTAAAAGCGAACAATCACCGATGCTGCACCATCCCCGAATGAAAAACGCGAGTTTCATAACATGTTTCGATTGTGTTTGAAAACGCTCAGCGAGTATGACCTGCTAGGTTATCACATAAGTAGTTAGTACGGACATAAACGTGAGAGTAAGTGCACCGAGCTGCCAATTGACTTTGCCCGCTGAGTACAACACTGGCTCCAAAACAAGCCTTCTAGCTAAGGGACTGCAAGCCACACCAGGCACAGCGCCTGCATACTTTCATTGAGTCATAAGCCCCAGCAGTCATTGATGCAATCACGCAGGCGGAGCGGCCATTCTCATAGAAAATTAGCAATAGCTCAGGCGTATCCAGTAACGGCAGCCACCGGTATTGCATCATTCCATGGAGAACCCCTGCAAAGTAGCGAGTGCGCTTTGTTTACGCCTAATGCCTTAATAGAATAAAGTAATTTACGAGACGCACAATTGAACGCAATATCAAATTGTTTACGACTATTTTATTCCCGCACTGCGCAGTGTTTCGCTTTATTCGGTATAGAGGCCAAGTTGGAGGCCCAGAAACACTTTTGAATGTTGCGAATCTACCCATTTGAAAAACTCTTAATCGCCTGACAGCCTCTTAGTTCATGATAACGCACTGTGTGTGTTTGAGGAATGCAACCGCAAGGTGTACCCTGCATATTCGTGTCAGTAGTGTCTTTTCTGCAGGCCTTGGTGCATAGATATCTCTGAAATTATAAATGATGGGTTTCTGCTCGTCACCGGTAGCGTACCCAGACAGGGAGCGCGTTAACATTCGCAAAATCATTAATCTTGCTCTCTCACCCGAGACGTCGGGCGACACATTTCTCTTTCCACTTTGCATTAGTTATGTGTGAGACACTTCACCACCCCACGGCACCTTAGCCACTTGCAGAGTCAAGCTCATTGGATGATTTTGCACTGTCGAAGTGAAGTCAAATTGCGTGAAAGTGAAATACAATTTCATGGCCGCGTTGTTTTGCCCATCGGCGGAGTGGTAGGACCTAACGCCAGTAAAGCTGTAATTTTTCATAAGAAAACGAAGACCAAAGTGTGGTAGTTGTCCTGGTAGCGACGTATTCTCACCACCGCGCGCGGTAGAACGAAGAAGGGAAGATTGAAAGGTACAAATCAAATGTCATGTCATTTAATTGCACGAGTTGTGCTAAACCGGAACTTCCCTTCCCGGTCTCTTCGCCTAAGTCACTATTTGGACACACCCTCATTCATGTTTTTCTCCATTCAGTATATTTTTATGACTTTTCTGGTGTCGCGATAGTTCATTGACTACAAAGCCAATCTAAACACATTGGGAAGCCGCACTGGTTGTACGCCGCTTGTTGCTGCTTGTGGGACTGTTGCCACAGCGCTTATGATGTTGTGGCATATAGTAATTTAGTGTAGTTGCATCAAAATGATTTATGGCCATAGTATGGAATAGCGAACGGACGTCTAATATGCCCGCCATGTAAAATACCCTTCGCGCCGCACCTCAATCCCTTCCCAAAAACGCCCATCTTTGGCACGGAATACCTGTATTGCATACAACAAACGAGGGATAATTTGACAAGCGCCTACCAGGAAATAAAAATTTTTGAACAGAGCGAGAGCAGAGGAAAGATGGCGGTAACAAAGTGTCTATGGATTGCTTGTGAAAAAGGGTACCTCTTTTGGTGTTTATGAGATCAAACAAATATTTTTATTATAAAAAGTTCAATACGAGGCCGCATTTCTGCCCCTCTAGGGACCTAACATATACCTTCAGCTCTTGAGATTAAATTACAGTGAGGCATTGGTGGTCCGTTCGCAATGAGTGCTGCCAAAAATCGCATTGAAGTGCAACGTCGTAAAAACGAAGTGCAATATTTGTAAGTTATTGCGATTATGGCAGGCTTCCGCGAGGCAATGTGTCTGGCAGGCGTGACTATAAGCTTTTACAAAAGTAAAAAAAATTAACATGTGTTCGAGCGTGCTCAGGGCGGAGAGAGGGATATGCTTCTCTTGCAATCTGCGCGTTATACAGCACACAGCGCTCGCGGTGGCATGCGGCGCATGGCTGCCTGGCGGCGCGCCGATTTCATTTGAAATGCTTCATTCCCCGCGCAATGCCTGCGCAAATGTATATCTTCACTCTTGGTTTTTGTTCTTTTGGTGTTTTATGGTTGTTCGCACTACAACGAGCCGTCGCTGCACTGCAAAGCGGCGCGCAATCAACCTCGCAGCAATTATGGAGATTCAGTTTCGTTTGGGCTGCTATTGTACCCCTCGCATCGCAGCTTTGAGTTTGTTTTATTTATTAAACGTTTTAATTTTATTGTTTCAGGCATATTTGCATTTCCTTGTTTCTACGTGCGAGTGAGTGATTACGCAGAACCCCCGAAGTGTCGAGTTTCAACACCAATTTCGCTTACTATTTACAATCGGTTGCATGAATGCAATCTGGCCGCTTAGTCAGTGTGTGTGTGTGTGTGGCTTGTGTGGAATTTTGTGCCCGGTGTCATTGTTTTATACCCAACATATCGGCTGCAACCGCTGAAAGTGCTAAACTGTTTAGCGGCACCAACACAGACACATTTGCATAAATCTGTACGCATTAACCGCCGCTTGCTGTGTCAAGTAAGCGGTGCCACATTGCGAAGCGGTTGCACCCTTCCGCAGGCAGTCGCGATTCTTCGCTCTAGACCTCCATGTGTTGTTGCGAAATATTTACATGTGTATGTGTGTGTGAGTGAGTGCATAAGCAATTTAAAATTCATAACATAGCGCGCAGATTCCACTGGCAGGTCGAATGCAATGAAAGCAGCGCACAGCCCGTTATTTCCTTTGTTTTTGCTGCCGTTGCGAAAATGCACTCAGCCTCATCACTTCGGGTGTGTTCGTGCGTACGCTGCCCGGGGAGCGCCTCAATAAAATTAATGCAATTACATTCGCATTACGCTGCAATAAATCCTGCATTTTTCTCATTTTTGCCGCAACTCGCGTCACAGCAATTCACACATCGGCAGGCTCGGCTCTTCGGCTCAACGGCCTCGACGGTCTAGGCCTCCCAAGCCAGCCAGCTGTGTAGCTGCTTTATTCTTTTCGCATATTTTGTATTCCCTTTTCCTCTTTCTTTCTGCTTTCGCACTGGGCGTCTCTCTTTGTCGGGGCGCACGAGATCTTCGTCATCTCCGATCGATTTGCATTTAATCGAATTCTCCCATTCAAATTTGCTATAATTTGATTTCAGTCTTCCCATCTCTGGGACGAGCAGGCTGTCTGGCTGCGGAGCCCGCTGTCAAGCACGTGATTAGAGCAAAGCAGAATATCAGTTCCTTGTGGTACTCGTGCAGCTTCCAAAACCATAGCCAGCTTTGCATTTGCGCTTTTGTGTATATCTTAATGCATATGTATGTGTGTTCGGGCATATTGGCACGAGCAAGTCTCGTTTCGTGTTTCATCGCCTCTTGTTTGTTGCTGATTGATGTTGTCATCGTCCCGATGATTTGAAATGCAAATTTCGTCATTGGAAGTATCCAACGGGGAAATGGAATGTTCTATGTTAATTAAGAGGATTAATGACTATTCTCTTGCGGCTGCGTCCGTCCGTCAAAGACGAGGTGAGAGAGCAATGTGCTCAGTCTCCACAAAGAGAACTACTTTTTAGTGCATATTTTCGGCATGGAAACTCTGTCCCGTAACGTAAGTACTTTCACTGAACTCAATTTCATTAAGATTAAAATATCAAAGTCAAGGACCCATTTCTCACCCGTGTACCGTTATGCAGACGGTCAAACGTAGAAAGAGGAGGAGTATTGAAGTAGCAATCCTTTAAACAAATGCCTATAAATATTACAATATGCTTTTAAATTTTTATTAACCCTTATTCAATTCACTCAGCAGCGGTTGCACACTGGCCGATCGGCCGGAGCCCATATGCTAATTAAGCACACTTGAGTTGCTCGTTAAGAAATAATAACAATAAGAACGCAGACCAAAGAAGACGAAGAAAGGCGTTTCCACACGATTGCGTCACGCAAGCGAGTGTGTGTGTTCGTGCAAGGGGTGCAGCTGAGCGCAACAGATGCGTCGTTGCACATAAGACTCACGAGCGTGAAGACGGTTTGTTGCATTTATTACGGCAATGCTTGATTTATCAAATTGACAATTAAACGTAACTGTCATTTATGCATCCGCACGCACGAGACCCAAGCTCACATAGACACACATACGCATGAAAATTGGTTGCAAGCAAAATGTGAAGCTGACAATCATGCGGAGGCGCTAATGCCAGCAATTGCTGTACGAATGTGGCGTTGACATGTCAGTCGGATTGTCCCAGTTTCCAGCGATGAGTCTGACAACAGCTCAGCGACAAGGCATGCTGAGCGACGCTACGCCCAATCAGGCTTAATTTTTTTCTGAAAAATCAATTGAATTGTTCCCGTTGTCACATGACCATAACTTCAACAGCACAAAGCCGTAAAATGGAGCTTGGCTTATCCAACCATCTGATTTTATTAATTTTTATATGCGTGTGATAAAAGCATCGGACCCCCGCTGCGGCATACACATGGTAGTGATGGCAATAATTAAAAATCTCACCAAAAACGATATCTCCGGCTCCAGGGAACTGCATGACGGCAGTCTTAATTTGGTATTAAGCTAACCCCAAAGCACGTGTTGAAATACCGCTATCACCAGCCATCACTCGGCCTACACGCCTATCGCCCTGCACCGAAAGCCGTTCCTGCCCACAGTCGTTGGCGAGTCACAGAGCCAAGTGACAGTGTGGCGACGAATTCCCTGCTGTTTGCCGTGTGTTCAGCATCTTCGATCCACCCTTCCTCTTTGGTACCACATTTGTTCATTTCGTTTCAGGTTTAATATTTTTTGTTTATGACATTTTTCGAACAAAAATATGTTGTGGTATTACATTTCCAATTAAACAAGAATGTCGCGCTCTGCTGGCCAGCGGCCCCGATCAGCGCGCGCTTCTGCCTTTTATGGCATTTGTTTAATATGTAACCCAAAAATGTTCACCGAAGAGGAAATTAATAGGGCTTTTCATGTTGTAGGCTCGTAAAAATATGTTAACCGCTTGCCCCTCGCGACCAACCTGAGCCGCAGCGCTCGAGCGGACAAGCGCAATTAGTGACAGATGCGGGCCTACAGCCTCAGCAGCGTTTGTGCCTTTGTTGTTTTTGCTTTTGCTACCACAGTTCTCTTTTTTAAATTCAATTGTCACTTAAATGCTCATTTCCAACACACTGGGGCACGTAGAAAGTCCTAAGAAAACGCATTCCGCAAAGACTACGACCAATTTGGCTGCATTCCTATTTGTCAGCGGGAAGTTGCTCATTAACTTTTAATTATATGTAAATGTATTTGTGTGGACGCCAGAGTTGCTTGCTCTGTTTTTTGAAAACTCTCCCACAAAATCACAGTACCAGCTTTTTTTGCTTTGCTAGCCGGCCGTTTCCCGGGAATTCAATTGTATCTTGATTAATTCGCCGCTTGTCACTTTTCTGCACATTTTCGGGCATTTGATGATGCGCTTGAAGGAATGAGCGTTGTCCATCTTAATTGACTTCCCGATTGAACCCCATTTATTGGCAAAATGTCGGTACAATTTCCTGGGAATTAACCGTTTCACAAAATGTCAATTAGCAATGCTTCGGAGGCAGCGGTGGAAGACACGGAAACACACACTGAACTAATTGAAATTATGCAAAGGGACACATACTCGGCAGCATAATCAAAGACGTTACATTCCGACAGACTCTTACGTTCTTTCAGACAATATATACGGTAACATCGTGGAATTCGGGAATGGAACACGCGAAGTTGTAGATTGGGCTAAGCGGTTTAAAAATAATTAATTTATGGTAATTTTTCTGAGGATACTAAGAATTGTTCGTTTTATGTAAAAACGAAGTTTGTTTGCTTAATTTAAATTTCAATCTTTGTTTTACAGGAACCTAAGGTTCTTGTGGAGTGAAAGGTCAAAATTGGATATTCAAAAAAGAGGAAGTTTGTTATTATATATCCCATGTGGAAGTTATAGCTTGTTTAAAATGCGCATGTGTGGTCAACTTTTCGTAGGAACTATTTACAGGCTCCATACTCTCGACTGAAAAAAGAATAATTTCGAGTTCATTACAATTTTGCATTCATCACGTGTCCTGGCTAATAGGTACATATAAATGCGAACTGATAAGTATTCTGTGTCTTTAACAATATCAGGGCACATATAAGCCTGTGTGCGTGAACGAATATGAGGCACTCCATCATTTATTTGAATAGCTACAAATAAATTCACCAATTTACATAATATCCTTAAGTATCCCTTAATGGCATTTAGGTTCAGTAGGCAATGCCCTCATTTTATGTGCCGCACTTCCCATATTTCTTCTCTCATTTCATTAAATTCCTCGTCTTCGTTCTTTGTGTCCGTCGCTTCCACGCATCGAAAACGTGTTTATGTATAGCCGAAAGGATTTTCTCTAATAGTCGCTAATGTTGTAATATGTTGCCATTGTTATTTCGCTTTTATTATATTTATATTTGTTTTTGTACGCCCATTTGTACACATTTGTTGTTGCCTTTTTATGGCACTGAGTTCGGCTAATTTGCCATATTGCTTATGTGCTCGTTATCCTACGAATGGTTACCTTCCCTGCGGGCACTCACAAAGGCCGTGCCTCAACCACCCTTTTGCCCTCTCGCCCGGTTGCTTTCATCCGAGCCTCTTAACCTGCCCCCTCCCCGCTGGCACTCTCGGCTTGGTCGATGGCTTCAGCACGCGCTTCCTATAAACTTTCATTTAGCTTTGTTAACTGTCGAAATGGTGCGCGTAACGGGAACACGTGCCCTATTTTACACATAACAACAATTGCTACTTGCACATAAGTACACATGTACATATGTATATATGCACATGAATGGGGTTTGTACTTGCTCGCAGGCATTGAGTTCGAAATCGAGAAAGAAACTGAGCCGCGCCGAAGCCCTTGACAAGTCGGGCAGAAAGCGTAATCCCTTTGAATGTTGTTGCTTCTTGCCTTCTGTTGTGCTGCACTCGGGTCCTGCACCCCCGTAAACAAAAACACACATTCGTATTTTTAACTCTCTGACTTTCCGTCGTCGCACTGGGCAACCGTGCGCTTACTTTATGTGCCACTGCACTTCCAGGTGCGAACAAATGGAGGCCAGCAGTGCCCTTGCAGCGCGCTTTGCGAGCAGCTGTGCCGCAAGGGTCGATCAATATATGCCGCTGCATTGCAAGTGAGCTTAAATTGTGCCCAGCAGTCAAGACGGTAGTTGTTTCAACTACAGCTCACTAAAGGCGGCGCACAACAAGCACTCGTGCACAAAAATTGTGCCGCCGTGCGCTTAGAACACTCTTTGGCTGCCGCTGACGCTGGTTTTTCGCGCCGCTTTTCACTTTTTTATGGCAGTAGCAAGTTCACAGTCACTTTGATCGCGCTGGTGTTCCTTTCCCATGCGCCGCGCTCCTCAGCATTGGCGTTTTATGGCTTCCGCCTGCTTCAAAAACGCTGCGCCGTGCCGTCTACCTGAAACGCAACGCGCGCTAAATAAATGTGCATATTTTCGGCATTCCAGCGCTGCGTTGTCTAGCGCCTTCGGTCGGTCGGTCGTGTTTTATGTTCACCGCGGTTCAATAGCATAAATTTCAAGTAGTTTAACTGTCCGCACTTGCCACAACATGCGACAAAACAACGGTAAAATTGTAGGTGCATATTTTAAAAAACACAAGATTGTTATCAGCAGACATTCGCATTCTCCTCAAATATCAATTTTTTATAGTTTCGAAATGCTTCCTCACCTGTACGCGAAAAGCCTTGTGACTGAGTGCAAGGTGCGATCAAACAAAATTATTATCTCTGAAATTATATTTAAACGCGCCAATTTGTTTTTTAAATGTAATTGTTTCAAAGTCGAATTGCTGTCAAGATCACCTACCATACGCGCATATACATATATTGGCCTCGCCCTGAAAATCTCGTTTGTTTCTAAAAGGAAATTTAAAGCCAAGAGAAGAGTTGGAATTTACCTGCTTGAGTGGTTGGGTTCGTGTGCAAATGGTTCGGCGTAGATGTTTCGCACGGGCGGAACCCGGCGCGGCAATGGCGGTGGCACTGGATTATAACCGTCCATGATTGTATCACAATCGGAGTATTTCATTGATTTCATAGTCATTTTGATGTATTTCTTGCTGTTACTTTTACAGATTTGTTTGCTGAATTAATTCATTTCTTAATTCTTCTCAATATCGCCTCTCGCTGCGTACATCGCGCAGCCGCGTCTTGTATACGTTTTATTAAAATTACTTTAATTAATTTGAGCTTTTTGTTTTTATAATTCCGCAGTCGCTTATTGCTCTGACTGTAACACCGGAAAGGGGCGAATCGAATTAAAAATCGCCTTTCAAGAGCATATCTCGCTATTCTGCTGTTGCGCGCTCCGAACTCTCCTCTTCACTCACCGCGAATATATTTATTATAAACATGTTTTTTCTTTTATTTTTGGTTTCTTTCGTCGCTTTTATTTATTCTTTTATTTTTCGTAATTCGAAATTTACTGCGCGCTTTTTTCACGGCGAATTTGCTCGCACAAATATCGCTGACGCTGCGCGAATTCGTAATTAAAAAGGGAAAATGTGCGAATTTCTACGCCAACCGCTCGCGAAGACACGAGTTTATCTGCCGCGTGCACGCCTACAGATGTGTTATTTGACGTTTTCCGCACGCGTTGCACTATAAATTTAAAATCCGCGTTTCTTATTTTTAATTCTCATCGGTTTTTGTTTTTCACTGCCAATTAATTCACAGGGAAATTCTCCGTTTGCAGACGCTGCAAATGATCCGGCATCTCCGTTCAGTCCTTAAGCGATTGCGAGGGCGGACGCGCGTTTTTCAAAAGCCCTTTTGGTGCATTTCGGCTTAATTAAAAGCAAATATTGTTCTCCTGTTTCCTTTTGCCGCTTTTGGTGGATTATAAGTTACACTTGGCACTCGCACCGTCAAAAGTAGATCAAAACTACATTCAATCATTTGTTAACCTAGAAAAGAAAGCAATTGGAAATTGATATAAGCTCCTCATGATTAAAATCCATGCATATATGGAGTATGTGGCCCGATTTTCTGTACGCTGAGTGCCAGACGCCGCACGCCATCCCCAATTGTATCTTCCCCCTCACATACCCACGTGTGCTAGTACGTTCGTTGGGAGCGGCGCGACCCCCCACCGCCACAATCTAAATGTTGACTAAAAGCGGTGTTGAGTGTAAATGTTTGGAGCCAGCTTTCAATCAAGGCTAATCAACAAACAAACGTATCAATAAATTTTATGAAATTATCAAGCTAATCGAAAGCGGGTGAGCAAATGGAATACAATGTGTTGGCATTCAATTAAAATCATTATCGAAGACAGCAATTGTGGTGTCGATGTTGGAATGTGGCGTAAAATATGCTTCATCACGAAAACGTATCGCCTGGCGTTGACCGGATTCCGGCTAATAAACGTTAAACTTTGGTTGATGGGACGCGAAGCGTTGTTGTTATTATTACTAAAAACTTCAATTGAAATCATCGCCTGATTTGTTACTTGGCGAGGTTTTAATTAATGAATGTATTGGCTATTAATTGCAGCTGAAAGAAGGTGGGGCTTTTGATGGCCCGCCGAATGTGACGCAGCGTTTACTCTGCGAAGTACAACAACAACGCGCTTAGCGGAATTTGAAATTATGTTTCACAGGCTCAATTATCATGTACATTGAAACCCGCTTTATATCACATAAAACCACTCCGAGGCTTGCGGTCGCTTCCCGATGTTAATTTAGAAATAGTCAAGCTTCTAAGGGAAAAAAGTGTATCATATTTTGGTATCAACCATCCACAGTAATGTGAGTATTGATACATTCGCACATCTGAACATGAGGCCCTCAACAAAGCAAATCATTTATTGTTACTACAGCGACCCTTGAATTGCAACTAAAATTGCGGGATTTATATTTTGATGAAGAAGAACAACATTTACACCAATTACCACCCACATCGTAGGCAAGCAAATGGCCCGGCGATTGTGCTACGTCATTGTCTAATATTAGATGAATCGTCGCGCCCAGAGCGGCGCAACATCTTCGGCACAAGCCTGGATTGTGCGAACGGCCACCCAGGTGAAGGCCAATCGATACGCGCTTGATGAGGTCTATGAGCGTGACGTAAGCAATTTCTGCAACAGCACATAATTTCGTAACGCAAGCGAACCTCCGCTGCTGCGCCAGCGAGTTGTGGGTTTTACGGTATTTCGGGATTTTCATTTTAATTTTTTATGCTTTTGGATACCAAAATATCAACGGCAAACTTGAAGAAACGCGGCGAAAGAATGTAACAAACGGGTAAGCTGTTGCTAACACCAAAGCAACTGAGCAAGTCAACCACTTCTTCTGCGGGGCACGGCGATTGGTGCTCACCACTCAACCTAAGTCACAAGCAAGCTCGGTCCAAGCACTTACACCGAAAACAATAAAAATAACGAACATCCAAACACGTGAAGGCGCTGAGTATTAGCGACGTGTTCGCACAAAGGCCTCTCGGGATTTCGACGAAATAAAATTCCCAACAGCAAAACGTACAACGTCTATCGGAAGGCTTACAACTCACCAACCAAACGCTCTTCTTCGACGCCGCAAAGCCGAATGGAACAAATAAGAAGGCTGGATAATGCGGTTACTTCATACCATGAGCTTTCACAAGTGTCCGACTTACTACAAATGCGCCTATGTATGTATGTATGTGTGGCTGAAAAGAAGAATAACTGCAAAGCAAGCACATATTAAAATGTGGGCGCGCACGGGTGGAGCTGTGCCCATTGACCGCGTGAATGTGAGTCCAGATACCCTCCATTACAAACTATGCTTACTTTACAGACAGAATTCTCCTTCTTCTAATTCAAGCTGCTGTTAAATCTCCAAGCCTGCACTTGGCGAGCCCACAGACACAATTCAGCGGAAAGTCTACTGGGATCAGTGCGACTATAGCGAGATGATTAGGTATTCGCTAGTAATGACATACAATTATTAAGTGTAATTGTCCTATCCCATACATACACTGCGCCCAGGACGTAGCTTTCTAGTACAAAGCAATGGCAACGATTGAACCGGTGTTCCTTACCAAATATGCTTGTATGACTGTTTCGGCGTCTAGACAAGCTCTTTGTATCGGTGTGCACGTACTTGTAAACTGCCGCCTCAACTTCGCTTGGCCCAAATGCAGCAACACCGAGAGTTATCCTTCATTAGCGGCTTCGATACCCTGCCAGTCTTCGAAGTGCTTATGTAAGTATTGCTTCTCTTGGATTTCGTAACTCTTGAGTAGACTCGCGCATCTGGCATAAAGCTCTTGCACCCAATCAATCGAATGTGAAACTTATGAACAATTTTTGATGTCTCTATTTAAGGGCAGTGCCCGATTTTATTTATTGTACTCATATAATTCATCAGCGAGCAGAAAGTCCAGCGGGTCATAAATCAGCCAATTTTGCCACTATACAATAAGCAAACAGTGAAGAGGACGAGTAATAAAACTTAAGTATTTCTTAAAAGAAAGAAATTTATATCATTGGCCTTAACAACCGCGCTGCTTTCTCTTTCTGCTTTCTCCAGATTGGATATATGTAGTGAGCGAGGACAAGACGAAATATCTCCTGTCAACAAGCAAACAGTCGTCGCACTCGCGACTTGGCTCCCTCATAATTTCGAAATGGTATGTTCGTCTATCTTGAAACCAGCATTAACACCATCAACAACAACAGCCTCGAAATCCAACGCAGAATATCTCTTGCTAACAGGTGCTACTTCGGAATAAGTAGGCAACTGAGAGGCAAAGTCCTCTCTTGACGAACAAAGTCCAAACTCTATAAGTCACTCATTGTTCAAGTCCTGCTATATGGTGCAGAGGCACCGATGACAATATCTGACGAGTCGACGTTACGAATTTTCGAGAGAAAAGTTCGATACGACGACATTGACAAAATTCAACGAATTGAAAGACAGAGCCTATGCTCGCTAGGTCATATCGTCCGAATGGACGAAGCTCTGAGAGTATTCGACGCGGCATCTGGCGGAGGAAGCAGAGGAAAATGAATACCTCCACTCCGTTGGAAAGACAAGGTGGAGAAGCACCTGGATTCGCTTGGAATCTCCAATTGGTGCCACATTGCAAAAAGAAGAAACGACTGGCGCGCTGTTGTTAGCTCGGCTATAACCGCGTAAGCGTAAAGAAGAAGAATAAGAAAGCCACAAGCCTGAGGTTTGAACCTGCACCACTCCAAACCAATCTCAAGTTCCTAGTATTCGGGAGGCTGGAATCCGGGTATACCAGTCCAATGTAGCTGCGTTGAGTTCGAACATATTTAGGGTATAATTAGAGACAGATAAGTTTCAAATTGTTAGAGCTGGTTAAAAAAGGCAAAGAGTGTAACTTGTTGAAAACGATCAGTCTCTTTTTACAGCTTTTGGGGTTGAAAAGGTAAAATTAGTCTAAACAAAAATGAATACATCATTCCATATGAATTTTGGAATATGGAATTTTCGAATTTTGCATTGTTTTGTATGTTCCGTACTATATGTGTGGTCCAATGAAACCTAAGGTCAATAACGGTTATTGAATGTCACCATGCCAATTCCTCCCCACCACAAAATATTTGGCAGATAAGGTAAACCCATTAAACTCATCATAAGACATCTGATGCCAAAGACTCATCGTAAAGTAAACAAATACTTTCATTAATGAAACAGAAGAATTATATAGATATGTAACGCAGACGCCAGTGCACAAACAACAACAAAGCCCACAAAGCGATGTTTTTCTATTTATCCCTTTGAAATCCATACCGCAGAATCCAGTCCAATTAGAGTGGCATGAGCGGACACTTCGGAAGTATACCTAGCCGCACACACATACACGCTCATATGTACACGAAAATATCCCCAGAGCATATGCTGGGCCTTGTAGCGGAGCAGTCAGCGTTAATTAACAATAATATTGTTTAGGTTTTTATGCTAAATAAAATTGAATGGGGCATTAACATGTTTGGAAATACACATTCGGATTGAAGAACGCGCCGCGCCGCTTTCTCAGCGCCCGCACTGGTAATTTTAGTTCTTCCTATTGCTCGTTAAAAACCAGACCGCCTCGTGAAAGTGCCGCATTTTATATGTGCTGAAAAGGGGAGAGAATTCGACACAGATTTTCATGAAAATCGGGTTGTTGTAAGGCCTGTGTGTGCAATCACGAAACCTCAACTCAGTCAGACTCTTAAAATCTCTAAGTTATTTGTGCGTGCGTTGTTCTTGTTTTCCGTAACCAATAACGGCACTACGGTTCAGCTTTCTGCCGTTAATCAAAAATGGTTGATCAATTATTATTTTTGAAATTCATTCAAATTTAATTTCATTTGAAGACAAATATGGGTTCCTCATCGTGTCCCACGCCTTCATGCCGGACTCGTTTGTCTCACTTTGTAACCGATTACTTTTGATTTTATTTAATACTCGCACAAATTTTATGGTTTATAAAACAACGAAATAGATATTTATTAACCATAACAACGACCGCGAAGATAAACGATTGAAGGTGCGAAGAACTTTTATTATTTCCTACGAACAGATGCCAATGAAATGCATAAGTACATGTGGCATGTGTCTCAACGGTGGGGAGTAAGAGCATTTATAAACATATAGCAGTAAAGCTTTCATTTCCAATATTAAAACTTGTAATACAAGGGAAACGGTGAAGAGAAGTCCGATGATCGCCGAGAGTAGCGATCGCATCTGCAGCATGGGTCTGGAGCTCTTGACATTGCATATTGCCTTCTGCGGTATTCGGGGGTAACAGGCCACCGCCATAAAATATTTTACCCAGCACACATACATATGCATGTGCACACTTTACGGCAGTGCACACAAATGCTGCAGCGGGGGCGCGGGCCCCTTGCATTACGAAATGCATAAATCTCACAAGATGCGTTCCCCCGCCGCGGATGTTGGAGATTCTATGTTAAGCAGCAGCCGGCAGCGCTGTGGCTTATTATTTGGGGATTTTCAGCATAATCGACTAAAATCATAATAAAAACAAAAAACAATAAATATTAAATGTGCACATCAGCGGCAATAAAGTCAATTAACCGCTTGTACAGCAGTCGGCTGGTGCCCTCGCCACCCCGGCGGCCGAGTCGACTTCTCATACACCAAAGCACACATGTGTGCTTATGTGCATGCGCGTTGTTGTTGCATTCCATTTTAAGCGGATTTATACTCCGTGTTGCTGATAAGACGCAATCTTCGATTCATCTGCGAATGCTTTTGTAATTATTGAAAATTTATGACTTACAAATAAAACTCAAACGTTATTAGCATTTGAAATGGTTTCGTAGAAACACCCACAACAACAATAAGAAACAGAGCAGCACAGTGATAAGAGCCAGCAGTGCAGAGTCGTTCGTGAGGAAATAAAATGAGAAATAAACTCAAGGGGCGCGCTCTCCGGAGCCGCGCTGCCGCAGCGACGGAAAACTGCGGGGTCGCTGGCTGTCTGGAGCATCTGCAGCAGCATGACACTTATTGCACGTCGCTTGTTCGTTCTACTTGCTACAAATATGTACCAAAACTCCATTACTTTTCTCGTGTTTCAATTTGCTTATTTCTTCTGCGCTTAACAAATTGAGTGATCTTTCTTGCTGTCGTATTCTTTCTTCTTTTCGGAGACGAGTTTTATTGTCAATTTTAATGGCGATTTTTATGTGTGTTGCTGATCATTTGAATGTGCTCCATGGCTCTTGATGATGTGCTAATGTTGCGGCCACAAATTAGTGAACAAGCGAATGGAAAACATCAAGACCCGATCATTGAAACGGCGGCAGAAGAAGTGGAGATGTGATTGGAAATGGATGCATTGAGTGACATGAGAAAACCGCGAGAACTCGCTAAGCCAAATGGGACCCGTATGCCTGAAATCTTCAGCTCTTCCGAACATATATTTATTTAAAGAAATGAAAAAAAATATGATGAAACAACGATTTCTACAAGACTATTCATGTAGCAATTTGCTTGAAATTTAGAAGATCCGTTTCACACATATACCGTTTTCTTTTCTGTTATGCTTTCCACAAAAAAATCAACAGTGACAGTGGTAACCTGAGCGAACTCGTTGGACAAGTTGCCACCATAATTGTGTCAAGATACTTTGTATCGGAATTCTAAATATATTTTATGAGAAATGAAAACAGTTCCCTAACTAGTTGTGGAAATTCTGTAAAAATATTTGTAGACCCCACCAACAGCGAAATAAATAGTAGGTAACTGAAAGTTTGACAAATTCTCAAAAAGTGAGAAAGTTCATGAATTATAACGACGAGGTGCCGCTACTAAACCAAAAAGTCATAAAGTAAACAATCAGCTCCGACAACAAAAGCACCGTATTCATCGCACCAATTGAAAAATTCAGGAAGAATGCATAGCGATGGAAGCACTTGGAGTTCAGGCGGGGCACTCAGGCCTCGCCAACAAAGATCGCCCACAAATAGGCAACAATGGGTGCATTGAGTGCCAATCGCATTTGTTGTTACTGAGACCTATTGTTGTTATTACTGTTGCCGGGTCAACTTGATCCAGTTGATAAATAAATAAATATTGTAATAGATGAAAGCCAAACGGAGTATTTTCGCCCGTTGAAGGGCGGGCGGAGAAACTGCATCTGCTTGTCTTCTCGAACGGTCGCCGTTCCACACACAAATTGATTTAAATTTGTTATTTAAATTCCCTTCTTTGTATGCTAGTTTTTCAGGCATATATTTCGTATTTGTAGTGGGTCGGAGGCAACAACGCGGCGCGTGGATATTCAAGTCATTTAGTTTACGCCAACAAAATGCGGTTGATCCCATTTTGTCTCGCTGTTCGGAAAGTAACGGCCGAAGCCATAAAGTTACGCACAACAAACGCTTAACTTTTCCATTATCTATGCTCATCACCGTGTGTAACACGCTCGGACAGACCAAGTGTCGGCCAGAAAAAATAAGACAAGCGCACAGAAAAAAGCGTTCGTCGCTTCATCTTGCTTCGCTGGCATTAATTGAACTTCTGTGTAATGTCAGATGCCGTCGATTGATCCACATATCTGTGCTTTCCTAATCAAACTCAGCGCTGTTGAAGCGGGCTGTTCGGGTCTCTTGTTGTCAACGTTTTAGTTTTCGTTTTGTCTTTTATCGTTTTTTCAGCATCTCGAAGCATGGCGAATGCGTGCAACATGGGCGTCGATTGTATCTGTGAGATGCCGCAAGTGTGAATTTGTCGATAAAGGCGACGAGTTGATTAATACATACATAGCGACGGCGCAGACGCGAGCCACATAAATAAATAAACAACCGAATCCAAAACAGTTGGCGTAAGCGTTGTGTTCTTCTGGATTTCATAGACAGCGACTTTCTCAGCCAGCTATTTGTTTGATTTACAAATTGATATTTTCTGTTGTTATAACTTAAACACTTCAATTGGGTACAGGAAAGGGGTGTTGTCTGCCTCCAAAATGTGTGGAATGGCCTTGTTGCCACTTTGTTGAACAACTTTTCCCCGCGCCACCAAATTGCTCGATGCGAGCACTTTTTGCTCTCAACAAATATGAACATTACAGCATTTTGTAATGTTCGCCGTCTAGTCGCCGCGAGCCCCCGCCTGCAACTCTACATGGAGAATATCGGCTGTGACTTTTTAGTGCTTAGCACTTTCTTATGTCACTATATTCATGAGTAATTTTGCAAATACACAGACACTCTCCTGCCACGCGCACCCCATAAAGAATGAATACAGACCCTGCAGGAAATTCCTATTTAGTAGTTAAAAAGCGCTTAGTGTTTTAAATCATTTGACTAGCACCGTTAGCCACTAATTTGTATGAAGAACTGAAATCAGTTATATTTCCAACGGCCAACCTGAGAATCACACTTTCGTTATTTGAGAAAGTGTTACACGAATTTACCTTGCCTTTGCTTTTCCATCTGGGTACACAGCTTACCGAGGGCATGGAAGCGCAAGTACTTAGGTGTGGATCTATCTAGTTTCCTTCCTTTTGCATTTTTATCTTCGAGTTTTATCCTTTTTTGATTATAATACGTAAATAATTCCCATTTCAGCTCGCTGCCTTGCTGTCACTCGTAAGACTACACCCTCGACCCTTTCCCGTGTGTGTCAAGCCTTGGTGGTGTGTTTATTCAGCGTCTTGAGCAGATTATAATCTCTCCAACGCAATGTGGAACGCCGGTTGACTGCTACTTCCACAGCGTCCTGTTTCGTTTCACTCTGTTTGTTGTTATCTTTTATTTTCGGCAAGCTCACATCTGCAGTGTGTACTTGTGGGTTGAATCTTAGCTGGTGATACGGCAGGGCGCAAGCGGAGCAGAATTTTAAAAGCTCATAATATGATTTATGCGGCTCTTTATACTCCCGTGCATGCCTCGTTTCTTATTTTGTCGTGTCTTAAGTACTTGTCAAGTGGAAAGAATGAGTGATAAAAGTCTTTTTCAAGGCAAATGTAAATGAAAAGGATAACAAAAGCTGAAAGCTGCAAACGAGACCAGCAAAATAGCATCTAGCGAATGAGGAGATTTCAGTAAATCAAAATAAGTAAATACAACAACTTAAACCCATGTGTTCATAAGAATTCTACAAACTCAAAGGTACTATTGAAATATATTAAGAAGGGCTTCTAACTGACCATTTAGATTGGTCATCTCCTGGGCTATAGTAATCCATCCCGTGATGAAATGAGACGCATTTGTTTGTCTTCAAACATACACGCCGATCAAATTCGAATCTTTCACTTTCGTTGGGAGATTTAAACACTCAAACCAGCTCCCCGCTCGCATCAAAAAAAGTGAAGAGAAACTTTGCACAAAATCGAAGCGAAGGTAGCTCAGTTGAGAGTTCTTCAACGAGCATCGAGTCAGGCACTTCAAATAGACACGCAATGGCAAAAACAACAGTAGTAATAAGCGCTACACAGCACGAAAGCACGAGCAAACGCTGCTGAAAGCACTAAACTAGTATCAATTTGGGAATTCAGTTCTTCAATTGAAGCCAATTTAACTAATCATTTGCTAGTTCGATACCATGAGTTGTAGCGAGGAGCAAGCAGGGGGCAGGAAGCTTTAAATTCAAATGCGACCCGAAATGTGAGCAGAAAGTGAAACACAACTTGAGCTGCAACGGTATCCAAGTAAGTCGGCACGGAGCAACAAAACGACAGCCAAAAGTCAACATGGCAAGTAAGGCAAGGAGCAAGAACAAAGAGCAAAGGGAAGACATGAGTCAGGGAATTAGTGCTGAAGCGGCTACGGATGAGCAGTAGTATGAAATGCTCAACACAACAACGCTTGCAGTTGCAAGACGCGGTAGATTTTAAAGGCCAGTGAGGCAATGCTTTAAGAGGAAGCGGCTTTGGAGAAGCTGCTAATAGTAAAGACTGTCGTTGGCGGAAGAATGCATTGTGAGCCAAAGTATTCCAGCAACGCTGAACTGAAGTCAAGGCAAGAATATATGGGTGTAAGGGATGCCGATGAACGATGATGGGGAAGTATCTGGATATGATGAGGGTGCGTGAAAATGTGTTGAACTATGAGTAAAGGCAATAATAGGGACGCAGGTTCCGTATGCAATACAAACAATAGGGAATAGGGAAAGCAGAGAGGAGTAAGGACCCGAAATAGTGATGTAGCAGAAGGAGGAATGTACTTAAGCAGCTTTATTGCCTTCCACATGCCGCATGTTGCATCACACATACATAGGTACCCACAGTGGCGGCAACGTCAGGACGGCGCAAAACGACAGCGAGCTGATTCTTCCACGGCTTTGTGTTTACTTAAATGCAACTTTTGCTATTTATATCTTTCGTTTTTACAGTTGATTAAGAGTACCACTGCAGTTAGTTACATAAACACTTACAGGGTGCTGTGCCAAAGAACGCACACAACTCATTCAGATAGTGATAAGATGTGGGTGAGGCGGGCGCTTCAGTTCAGGCTGTGCTTTCGCCACCACTTGCTTTTGGTTTCGTCGAAACAAAAGTTAAATGTGGCATGGAAGATACTGCGATATGCACGAAAAGCATCAGTCACTGTTGCAGCCGTCGCAGCAGCTGCACCTCGCGTGCCACGAGCTCAACGTGTCGCACAGCAGCTCACTTGCTACTCAATTAAAATTTCAGCGCTTCTCTGGAGACACATGCAGTTCAAGCAAGAAATCCAATCCGATTGCTCGGGGCTGCCAACGCTTAAGCGAGCCCGACCGGCGGGACGGGTGGGCCGCTCTGACAACCTGCCGGCAGGAAGTGCCTATCTTCGTTGGCTATGCAGCCTCGACGGCAGCACAGTGGATTTGTTTGCTTTCATTCGTGCACCGAGCACTTCAGCCGCACACTCATTCACTCATTCATTCATTAATTCATCGGCTGCTCGGCTTACTCGGCTTGCTCCTTTGCTCATCCATTCGCGCCAAAGTATCTTTCATGTGCATTTCGCAATTGACTTTTAGACACTTCTGAAGTTACCGCCGCTGCCGCCACCGCGCCATTGCGGAAAATTTACGACTGCTCTGCCTTGTCTGCTGTGCGCTGGATTTGCGTACACGCGAACCTGCCTCCCCGCTCTTGCGAATAGTGGGCCTGCCATTACGCTTACTTTCATGATGTACACTCACATGTGCCCGGACCCTACGCTAATTAAATATCTATGAATGACGGCTGGCGTTCATTTGCTTCGGATGCCCAATTTCTCGGGGCTGTTGTCAGTGTTGCTAGTCCATCTGTGTGCATGCCACCACCATTGAAACCATATACATACGAGTATACAGACATTTATATGTGAATGTTGGAGAGTTCACGGATATTTTCGTATTTGCTTATTTACCCGCCTGTGGTTAGCTGAGTCTATTTGGTTGTTAATTTGGAAATTTAAGTGACTGCAGGAAATTGTTCAACTTATAAATAAACAACTTATATGCCGATATACATATATACATATATATGTATATTCATGATGTAACTTTTACGCGAACATAGAAATGTTGATATTGACTAGAACAATCAATGAATCTTCGGATTTTGAATGATAATAAACGAGAGAAGAACTTTAATGGAGGCTAACTAAGATTGATAAAAGGACTGGAGTTTGAAATCACTTGAGAGCAAAGGTATTTGTGTATTGCTCGTGATTTAATACAATTTTCCGATTTTTTCGCAAACCCGCTATTCGGAAAGCTTCTTGCAAACACAACTCCGAGTTGCGAAAAATGGCACGAACAGCAACTCGGGCAGCTAGGGACTGCTCAGCGATTTGTGCGTTTCCCAATGGCCAATTGCCTTGAAGAAGGTAATTTCTCTTTCTGATTTGCCCCAAAATATACAACGCGGCTACGACGCTCATCATCGCCGTCATTGCCGGTAGCTAAATGAAAACTCGAAAGCAGGTACATGGAACGCGGCGATTAGAGAATAGCGCGGATGAACCGAGATAAACATACAGGCGCTTGTAAGCGGAACGCGGCTAGGCACGCAGCCAAAGACGCCGAGGAAAAACTTTTGCTATTTTTATTTAATTTTGCCATTTTCTCGGTCGTAAATTGTCCCATTGGGAGTTCCGTCGCGCTTTTATTGCAAGAATAAATTGGGCTGGGCGTGCTGGCGTGCCGGCGGGCTCACAGTAAGCTATAGGCAGGCCAATGGCTTCCTCTGCTTTCTGCACGCCTTCGCCCGTCGAGTGCGACAAGTTGGTGCGCCGCCATCCGCGCCCCTTTGGGTGCTGCTCTCGCCGACATAATCTCTGAATGAAATGTTTTAAATTTAGTTTTACATTCTAATGACATTTGAGTGCTGCCTGGGATGGTTTGCTACGCAAATGCATGTGTGCGGGTGAGTGTGCGTTTGAGCATCTTTCGTAGTCTTCATCCATTTGCTTGAAGACTATTTTTTAATTTTGGGAATTTATTACAAATAATTTGTCAATGTTGTAGGCGCGCTGCGCACTTGACTATTTGCCCGTGTTGTTGCTGTAACGTCCGAAGTATGCAATAACAATGTCTTGGTTGTTGCTTTCGTTGTTTTTGATTCTAAAGCGATTTCGGCATATTTGCTGTGAGGCATTACTAATTGGTGATTATGAGCGGAAATTCCAGTTCGGCAGCAGCAGCCACATTCATTATGCTCACATTTCACAACGAATGATTGCTTTTACCATTTTCTACATTCATCGGACACGCTCGGCATACAATATCGGGGGGATTTATTTATTGCGCGACAGAACTTTTCTTTCGAGCGGACATAGGCGCGCATGTGGGTGGCGTTGTGCAAGTAGCTGCAGCTCCCCATGACAGTCGTCCATAGTCCATTTGTAGGCCGTTACGCAACACGGCTGTGGAATTTCCGGATGGGTCTTTATTTATTTCAACAGATTAATATTGTCAGCTTCAGTAGAAGCTTTTACTGATTTCTGAGTAACTTTCTGTTTCGGCTGAGAAAACCTTAAATTGCTCGTTTCCCTCTATGTTTTCGATAATTTTATCGTCCGTTTTCCCTTACTCTTCTCAACCGAAATCTATTTGGAATAGTTTTCGATTTAAAACTTTCTCTGGCAGCCGTTTGGTTGTGAAACTTTCTCCATCATGGTAGAAATCGACAAATACAAACACCCGAGTGCTTGTTCTTCTTGTTTTTCGCTCGTCCCTTTAATCCATGCCGGCAACCACCGACCCTTACTTTAAGCAAAACCAACTTTCAGCAACGTCAGAATACCCGAAGGTCTGCGGCGGTGTCTGTCCCTTAAATGCCACATCTTGCGGCTCCATCAACGCCGTCGCCAACTGCAGACTAGCTTAAGCCGAGCACTCGGAGACAGCGACAACAAAACTGTGACGGGATAGTCGAAAACAAGGGTGTCGAAATGCAAAAAAGTGAAAAATCGAAACCTAAACTGAAAATGAAGCAAAAGATGTGCGACAACAACCTAGAATGCAATTTCCGCACAGACGTACACATTTCCTGAGCAGAAAACAAAATACAAATGGGGATAAAAGCGAATAATGCACATAGTGAGCGCCTTCCTAAAGCGTTGAACGCCAGCAACAACAAGGAGTGTGCGTCAACAAAAATAAAAAATAGAATTCAATTTCCAAACTAAATTCAACTAAAATGTACGTGTGTGTGTACGGAAAAATGCGAAAATTGTGTTTGGCAAACGCATTAAACTTTCATTTTTCTGTCATAGCAAGGATAATGGAATGCAGTGAGTGTGCTCGTGTGTGGCGAGAGCGCCTAGTGCTGACTCGCGCCAGAGTGAAACGAAAGAGCACGCGCTCTCGCACAGGCCACGCACTCAACGTGCAGCTGGCGAGCCAGCGGACCGGCCGGAGAAGGGGTCGAAGAACGCATTCGAAATCAAAGCGAAAGTTAAAAGCACAAAATGTTGGCTTTCTTTCGGATCATTCGTTTTGCCAGACTTTTTGCATTCCATGACTTTTGCGTTGCATATCTCTGCGCGCACCAAGCTCTTCGAGGCAGGCGCTGAAAACTTTTGCTATGAATTTGTGAATTTGCTCGGTGAGCTCAGCGCAAAAAATGCACATAGCAATCAAAAAGTGACGCCACACAATTGAAAAGTTTTCACCAAAACGAAAAGTAATAAAAATTTCAAAATGCAATAAACCGGAAAATAAAAAGCCTCCACCAACAACAACTACGGCGGCTAATATGCGCTTGATTCTCGCGAATATCTATGCCAAATTTCATATATAGTATATGAGTAAATGCATAAAAATGCATATTGGAAGGCGACTCGGAGCCACTGGACGAGGGCCAACTTGTTCTGTGTGCGCCAAAAAGCGAGCATCAACTTCGCTCTTGCAACAAATTGATGAAGGCGCAAATGTTGTGAAATTCGGGTTATTATTATCATTATTATGTATGAAAATGGCACGTACTTGCGCCAGAGGTTTGTATTGGTGCCCTCCTAAACTATCGTAAGCACTGACTAAAGAGGGCAGCGCCACAAACTGTGGCAAATTGTTTGGTCAAATTTGTTTCGAGCGCATCTCAACTTAGTTTTTGGCCAACACTAACGAATGCAATTGAGGTCAATAGGATGGAACGGCGCTGACGTCAACGTCTGCCTCCGTTATTACACTCCAACGGCATCCTCTTTTGCTGGTAGCCGCAATTAAGCCCTCCATTCTGGCATTTGATTTGGAATTTGCGCATTTGTAAGTTTTATATATGTATGTGTGCACCGACATGTTCCTGATACGGATGTATGTCGCACTGTCTCTTTCCCCGCGTTGTATCCAACGCAAGCTTTTAGTGAAAATTTCACAATTGCGTGCTCAAATCGATGAAGCAGTGGCATGCCTCATTATCTAGAATGGAAAAGGCCACAAATAGCAGAAACCTCTAAGTGTCAAAGGGCCACGTGGACGGGAAGTCATTAGCCTGAAATCAGTGTCTGCGGTGGAGCGAACGGAAAGCCATGAAAAACCATCGCTAGTGCCACTTAAACAAAACAAAAACATTGGCGATGATAACAATTGTAGAAATCAGCAGTGAATGGTCACAAAAACTCGAACCCAAAAGAAAGGCACTTACAACAACCACAGAAAAAATTACAAACATTAAGCTAGTGACGAAAACTGTTGTTGGCCGGGTAATTGTAAACTTGCTGGCGTGTCAGAGTACAATTTGTGTCCAGCACCGAAAAAACATATGTACAGACAAAGCACCCATGTGCCTTGCATGAGTGGCTGTCGGCCACCACATTACCCGACAACATTTGTCGAAATCGCCCAACACAGCGAACGAATCACCGCGGAGAGAAAACCTCTTGGACAAACCGCATTTGAAATACTTGCTTCGGTAGTGCGAAAAGATATAAATACAGAGGGGAATGGCAATGAAGAGAGACCTTAAATTCTACAAGTATCTTATCAGAAAATGAAACTCAGATGGCCTCTTTGAGGGCACAACCATCCGAGTTTCCATGCAGATCTGCTGAGAATTACCAGGTATGAGTGTGGGAAGGAGGCAATTAGGAGTGAAAACGGGCATCCTCGACCACAGAAATTGCAAGATTTCAGCGTTTACAGCAAAAACCATAACACAGATTGGAACAAATCGGCCCAGTTGCTCCCAACCCAATACCTAGTTATTCAATATCAAGCGTGCCCTAACTTGAAACACTTCCAAGTGTTGAAGGCTGGTTGTTTAATATAGTATGTGTGAAATATTTAACAAGAAGTGGGTAGCGAAGATAGCAGACTTTAGCGGATTATAGAAGACACCCATGTTACCTCGAAGGAACATTTGACATTAGTTCGCAATAAGTTATATGAATGAAAGGAGTGAAAAATAGAAATTGGTCTAATTAGCCACTTTTGAAATCACTCTGACTATCTTTCTAACACCATACTATGACATTACCCCATTTTGGAAAACCTTCTGATAAGCTGTAAAATAGCTTACAAAGATGGGCGAAGAAGTATCTAATTCGCGAATAGAGGAAAGGACCAAAGAAGAAGCACTCCAATTCTAAAGCACTCTAAGTACTTTGATTTCCTTCCCCCGAAGGCTCTCCTCAACTGTTTACATCTGACGCTCTCGCATTCTCGTTATTTGATTTTCTTAATTTGGCGATATTCCGTAGAATATTTGTCTATCACTTTAGAAAATATATTCTTCCTTCGGGCGAAACTATTTAAATGTCTCAACCGGCGACGGACCCACACACACATGGCATGGATTTGTATAGGATTATCGGAACAAATCGCGCCGCCACGTGAAAGCGACTCACGGCACAGGGGGGTGCACGGCCTCAGCGAACACTGTCCACACACATACACACACAAACGGCCGGAGTGCGCAAGAGTGTGTGACCGAGCAAACATAAAATCAATTTTGATCCCTCAAGGACTGTGCTTGTTGATTTGTTGTTGTAGAAGAGCAGATGTGCGACGAACACAACGAGGATTACGCACAGCACACGTGATACACATACATATGCACGTTAGGGTTGTACAACATATTATATCTGCCGAGTTGCATTATTGGATTTGGCTGCATGAAAGTGCTGTGTGTGCAGCGTTTGCAGCCGCGGCCAGGCAATTGCACCTAATTTCTATGGACGTGCAATTTGAACAGATTGGCGTTGTTTGACATCGCCTGTCACCCGAAGTTTCGCCATGATGTAAGTGCCGCCTTGTTTGTATGTGTGTTTACTTGTGCAACTGTGCAACTGTGCGTGCCACATTTGTGTCGCTGCCACGTATGCCTTGCTCATGCTGACTGAATCGTGAACTTTATAGCCGCTCATGGCGTGTTTCATTCGGCCCGCTTGCAGCACAAATTATTTATGTTGCACACACCATCGCATCACATGCAATTTGTTTTATATTCATAATTTTTAAAGCAAAATTTAAAATCTACATATTAAATAATCGTAAAATGGCAAAAAACGAGCATAACCGCAGAGTGCGTATGAATTATGTGGCATGTTGCAAGCCACACAGCATACAGCACACCCTTAGTGGCGCCTGCCCTTCGCATCGACGCAAGGCAAATAACTTTTATTTTATTTCCCCTCTGTGTTCTGTATTTTTATTTTTTGGTCGTTTTCCTTTGACATATTTTACGCTTTTTACACCACTTTATGAATCTGCTGCCAAGTTGCGGTCCCAACTACAGTCGCTATTGTTGTCGTCGTCGTCGCTGTTTGTTCCGTTTTCTAGTTGGACCATCGTACACAGTTAGAAATTGTAGCTGAGGTCTGATACAGTCTCGGGCGACAAATTCTTACTTTTAAATAGAATAGAGCTGAACCAGACGCGAAAAACAACAAAAAAACTAAGTTATTCAGTCAAATAAATATCAGATTTTACATGAATTTGGGAAAATCAATCAGTTGCCTAAGTCAAAAGAGTTTATTCTTGTATTCTTGTTTTAGGTGACATCTGTAGTTGGTAAAATTTTATTTATAATTCTATACATTTGTTTCAGGACTAAAAACTTAAAACGACAAAACCACAAGAAAATTAAGCTGGCATAATTCTCATAGAACTTATTTTGTGGACTAACCTATTTTATCTGCTCATTATCGCACAGGTCTAACTTCTGCCACATTATGGGATGGTAGGATAGGACGAAATTTTGAGAATTTTAATACTTTCCGAACATGTTGCTGTTCTTCGCGTTCTACTCTTAACAATCCATTCAGTTATTCTGAATGGTAAGAGTTCAAAATTAGGTGGCCATTTCCTAAAATTCTCCAGCCTGAAACTAGAGACTCCTATTTTTAACTGTGTAAATAGCACGAGCATGCCGTAGGTATTTGTTGTAGTTGGCTTTTGACTTTGCTTCCTCCTCTGGTGGCGGGCTGTTTTCGCATTCTTTGTTTTAGCAAGAAAAACAAAGTGATTTTTTATCGTCTTTGGAAAATATTTCACTTTTTATTACCCAATTTACTGGTATCATCGTGCAACACAGCAGCGCAACCATGCAACACCAAAAGGCAGCGAAGCAACTAAAATTAAATGAAAAGCAAGGTTACTGCGACGGCAAAGGGCAGAGGAGGTGGAAAATGAATTGTGAAACAAAAATTCAGGACTTTGACGCAAAAAATTATTTATGCGATTTTCACAGCCCGCACCAGCGCAGCTCCCCCTTTTGTTCGGCCGCCGCTTACGCCGTCCTGGATTGGTCTGAAATATGGCATGAACTGCGCCTGCAAGCGTTTGTGCTTGCACCGTTTTTTACTGGAAAATTAAGCCATTTTGCAACTTAACTTTCTTCAATTGCAGTCAACTGAAATGTTGCACGTAATACCTTTCGCAAATGATCGCGAGGTATCCACTAATATTGCCTAATTGTCTATTTCGATACTTTGCACCTTCTTGTTCTCAAATGGAACTCTTTATTTCTCACTTTCGTTTTGACCCAATTAATCCACACACTTCTGTTGCATTGCTGTGCATCAAGAGCTTTGGTGGCACGATTCATCTCCTTTACGGCGAGGCGCGTGGCTTGTAAAATCCCACAGCGCTTCAGAGATGTTGTTTTCGTTGCGAAGGCGATTCGCGTAAAAAGCGAAGATTTACAGTTCGTTGAGAGGCTTTGGCCAAGGTGAAGAAGCGGTGGCAGCCAGCCACTTGGAATTCCATAGAATTCATTCCCATATATTATACTATATTTTAAATTTCCCCGTTCTACATCCTGCCGGCTTGCCAGCGCTGTACGCGTTTCGCCTTAGCGTTTAGATTTGAATAAATTAATGAAGTGCCTCTGAAGCGTTTCATAATTTTAGCCGTTTACCCGGCCCTTCTTCACAGGCCTATATACATATTTATTTTGTTTTAATCAGCTTCCGATACGTTGCGGCGTGTTTTCAATTGCTGCGGCTTCTTTCGTACTTGGAAGTATGATTTATGCTTTGTGGCAGGAAGTGTTTCGCGTACTCGCTGCCACCGTAATACACCCCCTTGTAATGCTGTTGCTTATTCGAGTGATTTAAGAAGTGTTTGCTGCCGTTACGCTTGGTTAGTAGATAAAAATCGGCGCTTCCATTCTGGCCTGGGACCTTCACTCGGCCGTGCCTATGTTTTCGTTCCCGAATTTTATTTTGCTGTGTTTTTCGTTTTTTGTTTTGTTTTGTACAGCTTTACATTGACGCTTCGTAGAGATTTTCCACTTCAACCGTTTTCGGGGAGTCTTGAGTTTTGTAGGATGAAGTAATTTTAGGGAGATTTATGGCATTTGTCGCCAGTGAGGCATTCTAATTGCGCCCAAGAGCCAAGGTTTTCTACGCCACTCATTCGTTTTCTGGTTTATGCGTTTTATTTCAAATTTACCTGGTAGTAATTATTACGTATTAAAGAGTTTCCTCTTAACGTCCGCGTGAAGAGTCGATTCTCAGTAATATCTTCTTTTAGCTTCGTAAAAGCAATCATTAAGCGTTTAATGGGCTGAGTTCAGCGAAAACCCCATCGTCACGGAAGGCATCAACAGGCATTATTCTGGAATGCAACTACGCCACAGCAGAAATCGGTAGCTTGGCGCTTTCGCTCACGAGTGCGGCAGTATGCAAAACAAGAATAAAGCCACATAACACAATACTCCAGAAGTCAAGTGGTCATGTGGTGGCATAAACAATTGGCAGTGGAACAACGAAGAAGCTGCGTGGCAACAACAGCAACATTCTCTGGAAGGGTCGGTGGTGGGAAGCGTGGAACTGGGGCAAACTGTGAGTCGTTAAGTTTTGCAAAGTGAGTTGAAAAAATGCTGTCGGAATTATTGTTGCACCTTCACAGCGTTAAAGTGCTTCTTGTGGCAGCCACAATTTGGAAATGTTGTGCAGACCGAAGTGGCAAATTAAATACAAGTGGCAGTAAAGAAGATGATGACGTTGATGTCGACGAACGCTGCGGGTGACTTGAACAGAATGAAGCTGCACTTTATTCTCTTCTTTTTCTCTGTTTCCAAGTCTGACACGGTATCGTTAGGGTGCAACATACAAATACTGGAACAGAAAAAAACAGCGGCATAACATTCCTACTTGTAAGGAGAGGAGGATGTGATTTGAACACGTATTTTCACAAAAATGTTCGCAATATTCTCGCTGCACTGCTTCTGTAGGTATTTCGATTAGAAACACACTTATGTGTCAGTCCATTCAACAATGACACATCACATGACCCACCGAAGCTTTTGCCACATCAACTTCAAGCCAGCCCGACCCAAATGCAGCAGCCTCTTCCTTTCTCCTTCACACTTGCCCCGCTGCTGCAATTATATCTACTTCATATCCCCACTCGGCCACCCCATTCCCCGTATGTCCATCTACATTCCCAAGTGCATACTTGTGTGTGTTGTGCAACATTTTCATCATATTCTGCACCATCATAAATCACTTCGAGTATTTTTAGTTGCTGTCGAGATAGACAGCGTCTTTTCGCCAACGTCTTCTTTCTCTGCAAATGCTTATGTGACCCGTGTTCGCCTCAACTCTCTCCTCTCATAGCAGAGCCGCTTCTCACATGTCGTTCGTTTCCCTGCACACTTTCCATTACTTCATTCACCCATCTGTTCAGGTAGCATCCTCTCATCTGTTGCAAAATTCACACGGTCATCCAGGCAAGCTAACTCACCGACCGCCTCAGATGACGCGTCGTCGGTCGGTGCGCTCCGTCGGCACTTCCATTTAGCATTGGCTGTCGCTTCATTTTTCTTGTGTGTGTGTGTGTTCAACTGCAAGAGTCTACGTCCGCCTGTGACGTCCTTCCGTCATTGTTACTAATTTGCGCTTAAGTTGTTGTTTGTTTCGTTTATTATTAATGGTTTGGATTTTATCCTGTCATGTCTCCATGTTTTGCTCTACAATTCCCTTTCCACATGGTTTGTTGCAAGTTTTTGTTTTTAGTTTAGCATAGAACTGTTTTCCTGCCACAAAGGTAATCAACACAAGTGTTTCATTTCACATTTTAATGCTGTTTTTCGCGTTCTTTCGCGAACCTTGTGTATACATTTGCTTGAAACGTTTTTGTATTTTGTTGCCTTGTCTGCTTCTTACAGCATCAGGTAAGATTTGTACATATGTATATATCTACCCACGACTCGATCAAAGAAACTCAGGTAACAGCTGCGATCACTTTGAATGCTTTGAAAACACAAGGGATGCTCTCCTCAGGCGAGAAGTACTTAGAGTATCTACATATTTTTCATTTCGAAGGAAATTTCAGTTTACGATTGAGCGAAAAAGCCAAAGCAAAATAAATAAGTACTGGGTGCGTCAAAATTCAAAGAAATTCCAAATAAATAAACATTTGCAAAGTAATGCAAGATTTCTGTCAGTCATTGCAGTTTTCTCCGTCCAATCTCTCTATCTTGCCCCATCTTCTAGTTTAGTGTCAAATGCTTTAAAACAAGGTATAAGTATAAGTAAATCGCATCTCTAGCCAGCTATCGAAATGATTTAATATTTTTTAACACTTCAGTTATTAAAACAATACAATTAATTCATAATTCCCTTCATATGTTCGATGCACCAAGTTGGATTTTCGTCGGCTGCCGACGGCTAAATCTGTATATGCAAATTCAGATAACTCGGTTGAATAAAGCAACAACCGTACCCTAAAAACTTAAAAATAAACAATTTAGTGGAAAAAATTGCAGTTCGACATCCCAATAATTTTTATGGCAAAAAAACAAATACGAAAATAGCAACAAAGCTAAAAACTTCATCAAAATCTCAATCTAAGCTCAAGAATCCTCGGGCCGGTTCCTCCAACATGTCTAAAACTATTACTTATGTACTTTGTTATAATAAGTTCAGGGCTATTGATTGTTATTGTAAACAAATTTGGGTAACACAATGTACATTCTAGTTATGAAATTTTTGCAAGAAAAGCAAATCAAACAACATCTTTTTTATTCAAAAACGATTACAAAGGTGAAAAGCATCAATGAAATGAAAGAATTTGGACTCTCAAATATTTTCATTTCTGTCGAATTCCGACGGAACATTAAAATCGAAACTTCCGCTGTTTGAATCTACAACTCCAACTCAAACTGCCATTATGACCTTCAATAATATAAGTACATTTAATACACAAATAAGTATATATTATTTTAATAAAAACGCCTTTAGATGACAACGATGTTATACTCTAAAAGTATGCCCCACTTCTTCATTTAAATTAAATTAATTCCTGACTTAGCTTAACCGAGATATTGCCAATTAATTAGTGCGGAAAATTACCAAAATAAGTTAAATAGACTTTGAGAATCAAAGAAGTTATAGTCGGTCGTCAAAAGAAGTCTCTAAAATTTTCTGTGACAAAATCTAAGAGGTCTGTTTACAAAATTTTGTTTGGAACTGAACGTTACCTCATTAAAAGATTGCTTCCAGTCAGCATTGTATTTGCTTTCAATCAATCACAAAAAGAGAATAACTATTTATAAATAGAAATAAAAAAGCTTGTGTTGAATTCTTCATATTTCAAGCGGCAAGTCAGAGAGTGTGCAGCCACTCAATGCACACCCGCTTTCGTAACGGAGCTTCCCCATTGCTTAAATGCGGGAATCGCTTATCGAATGTAATTCGCCGCTCCAAGCAGTTTCCAACAATAATTTTGTAAAATTAATTTTCATAAGGAGGAGGCGATATAGCTGTTCGGCTGTCTTGCTAAATGAACTCATGTCGAACTTTTGCTTCCGCACCCCCCATCGAACGCCATGACAACCACATCGCGCGCGGGCATATACTATTATTGCGTGTTTTCGATAATGATAACTGTGTTTCGTCGAGAATTATATGTGGTGCTGTTCTGAGCAGCGCTGGCGGCGTTTGTCGAGCATTCAGCGTACAGAATTCGAGGATAATACGAGGATATAATTAGAGTTGCGAGTATAATGTGTTTGTTTTAGTTGTTGGGTTGTTGTGTTACTTTTGTATTCTTTTGTAGAGTTTTTGTGTTGCAAATGTGACACTTCTTCAACAACAACAACAAAGTTAAAGTATACAAATAAAATCGACCTACATTTCTTTATCACGCTTCAAGATGGATCCACTTTTCTTGATGTAGCTTATTCGTTTGACTTCGTTTCCGAAGAATTCGTTAATCATTAATTTCTATATTTGTACATATGTACGGCGATATATGCAAATGTAGACCATGTAGTCTTTCGCTTTTAAGACTGCTCGAATCACAATTATTTATCCAATTTCACTGAGGCAATATTTCGGGATATTTTCAATTCACTTCGATTTTGATTCGTTTGGCATGTTTTGCTTTTCGATAATTTTTCGTGTTCTGTTTCACAAACTGATAGATACACACGCAACTGCCACAAGAATTTTCATAAGTCGCGTATGTAATCACCGAGATATTTGTATTTTTATGGCGTTTTCGCACTTTATTTTCACACAACACAACTTCTTTCTCACTTCGAGGATTTGGCGAACAGAAATTGGAATATTTCGTACTGGCTGTGCGTTTGTTACTGCCATCGGTGGCAAAGTGCACAGATTTGGTTTGTGAGGCATGCACAATTTGGTTGCCTCTTTGTCGTTTACACTCGTAGCATCTTTCTCGTTAATCGAACATTTCGCTGTGTTTTGTGTCGACGCTAAATGAATTTGTTGCACATGTTGTTTGGTTTCACTGCCACAACTTGGATGCACCTACACCTGTTCACACACAATCCCGCCGTATAGCAGGTCTGAGATTTACTGCAGTTTTTCTGAATCTTTACTAAACCTGTGGTTGCATCAGAGAAAACGCGCGACCAGCAGCGGCGCGACCACCACTTACGAAACGCGTCCAAACGAACCGACGAATAACACAAAACTGAACCGAGTTGTTGAGTTGCTCAAATGCGCCAGCGGCGACGGCCGTGGCAGAGACGACGGCAGCGGCAGCATAGAGCGAGCGCACAACGTCTGTTAGAGGCCCGCATACGGGCAGAGCACATAAATATAACCAGTAGGTTGTAAGTTCTCAGATACGGAGTACGGTAGTAACAGTAGTTGGCTGCAGCGGCATCTGATATCAGTTGCTTTGACTTCGGCGTCGGCGTTGTAGTGCTGTTTACAATCCAATTGGCTGCTCTCGCCGCTCCAGCGCTCTCTGCACTCCGCGACAGATACAACACACTTTGTTGCATGTATCTTTCGTCTGTTCGCCCGCGCTGCCGTTGTTTTCATCCACGAACTTCCGCTTTTCGCTTACGTCGTTTCCGATTGCATTACAGCATTTGCATTGTCGTTTGACACTTTTGTTGTTTTATTCTGCTCGCGCTGAAACTTTCTGTTATTATTCAGTGAGCGTCAGCACTGTGCCATGCGCGCTCTCTGAGAGTACATGGTCGTGTTTATTGACTAACTTATGTTTACATACAAAGGCTTGAACGATTATGCCTCGTCGCGCATCTGGCAGATACAAATTTCAGCGGGTTATGGCAAACGCTTGACTTGCTCGCTGGATAGGATTGTAACGATTTGTTTGTGTTTACTTGTACGCATGTACTGGCGCGCGAGTGCACCCCATCTACCGCGCCCACCACAGACTATCCACTTTCTTCCAAACGATTAATGACCGAAGAGCATTGCGAGGCAAAAAAAACGCTCAGCTGTTTAACGATTGATAGAGTCAGTTATTGGTGCATAACTGTTGCAATTCCGCGCCTTCTCTTTTTTAATATTAATTGCAACGAAGTGCGCCCTATTAAAAAAATTGGCTGTCGTATAATTATAAATTGTTTATTATATAAAGTTTCGATTCTACTGAGAATGCAATGTAGGTAATGGATGTTATTTTGTTATTACTCGCTCCTCTCGCTTTCTCTCGTTACCTGTTAAATACAGAATAACTACGCGAGATTGCTTTTGAAAGGTTTAACAACATTATCTGGCTCTACTCTCCTAGCATGGTTACTTCAACCTCTTTTGTATAACAGTTATGCTCAAAACACAATTTATACCAGTTATTGCACCCTGTTAAGTGCTCCAAAGCAGAAGAGAAAACTACTTAATTCCGCATGTTTCTACAGTTCTACGCGCAACACGAGTACATGCTCTCCTTTCAGAGAGGAGAGTCCTTCCTATTGGCTTCATGAACAAAGAGTTTTATACCATTTTATAGACTTGTGTTATTGAGCACGGAAGCCAATGAACATCAGCACTTCGAGGTTCAGTTCTTTACTGTGTTCCTTCATCGCTAGGGTTACACAATGTGGAACTCCGCTGCTTTATGGAACTCATTTATGACACTTTCGAATATTTACATACATATACATGTACATAGCTGAAATGATACACATACAAATATACATTTATATGTGTTGAAATGAAATTGGTCATCAGCTTGAGAGAAAACTCTTTCACCTGTTGGGCGCTTTTTCGTCTTCAATGTTCGAAACGCGAACGCTGGCTCTGACGAAAGAAACGATGCAAAAGGAGAAAATGAGATCCGATCTTCGTAAATTTGAAACAACAAGCATTTTGTCGTTCCCCTCCGAACGATTGTCGTTTAAAAAGTGTTAAGGGACTTAATAAGCACTCAGAGGCACATTCAAAAATTTGAATGCAATAAGCGGCGCTCTCAGGCATATAATAGGATCAGCATCGATTTGAGAGGGGATAGCGTTGACAGCTTAAGTTGAGAGTTACAGCGATTATTCTGTCATAGGACGGCAGCTCAATCATTTTTGACATTCCACTCAGCAAGGCCCAACTACAAACATTGAGCATAGCAACAACAAAAGAGTGTCAACGAACAGATAAAAAATTAATTGTCGATGTTAATTGAAGTAGCGGCGAATAGATACCGTGCTCGGTCATCCATAATGAACTGCGACAGCACAAGGCACCGGTTCGTAATTCACACCCCTCTGAAGTGTGAGCGAGAAAGGGAGGGCAGCAAGAGACGTAGTCAGATGGAGATGCATTGGCATCAGTGAGAACATTGAACAATTGGAAGCAATGCATCATAACCGTTGCCAGAATAAACCGTTGCATCAAATTTACGGCAGATGTGGTTGCCTCGACTCGGCCGCGTTGAGCACAGCTGGAGACTGCCGAACAACCAATACTGGAATCCCCAAGACAAGCGTCAAGCTCTTCGCAGGTCATGTGCTTACTCTTGCTCAATGCCGATGTGTGTGTATGTACAGTGTTATGAAGTGTAATTAACAACTCGAAAGTTGTAGATATCCAATTACCTTGTGAAAGATAAACAGAAACACGCTGTTCAATGAGCTGGGATCGCTGTTTTATTTATTTACTTACGGTTTTTATGGGCTCACATTGAGCTGGTGTTGGTGTCAGTGTGTTTGTTGACACCAGAAGATAAATGAGTCGAATTAAGAAGACACACATAGCCACTTAGAGGGAGCTGGAATACACAAGGCTCTTGCGCATGCGCACAGCGCTATGAGTCAGTTATGGCCTGTAGCGTTTCACCTTCGCGTGACGAAGTAAACTAGCAAAGCAACAACATGGCAACGATGTCTCTATTCGGTATTGCCTCAACTCAACGGTGCAAATATGACCAAGATTTGTAATTAATTTATCTAAGAAATGTAGCTGTGAGTTCCGGAATCACTGGCGGATTCTTGCTGCGTTGTCTTCGTCGTGCAAATATTATTCTACCACACTGAACTATCAAACGCGCTTTAATTGGCCTTTTATTTAAAAATCGGAGCTCGTGAGTAGGTACGGAAGCGCATTCCTAATTGGACGCACTAACAACCCGGGAAAGCCTAATATCCCATATGTATATGGATGTTTACATACTGGCGATTTATGCATGCACAAACACATATACGGCGCTGTTTGCACCAAAGACAAACCAAGCAGACACTAATTGCTCCACTCTCAGCTAATCTTCCATCTGAGTTGTGGTTGGATTTCTGGTATTAATGCTCGCTATTTTGCATACAGACAGGATTAGAAGGAAGCCGGCACTCACTCCCTCCTCCCCTCCCTCCGTAATTCCTTTGAGCAGCATAGCGGCAGCAACAGATGGCCGAGACGGCTCAGCGTCATCGGGCGTCGTTCACTGCTAGGACATTAGCAAATACATATTATTATCGGTTTACCGATAATTTATGCCAACTCAATGCGAAAGCGAATGTCGAACTCCTGGTTAAGGACTTTGGCCAGCTTGTAGGTGCGAAGGGAGAGTGCGAGGGGTTGTGGGCTTTAGTGCCAGTTATACGACTTAAACCTATTCGAATATGAATTTACCAATTATGATACAGCATATTTGTGCAAATTCCATCCAACAACAACAACACCGGCACGAGAGTAGTTAAACCGTAGCGATAACTTTACCCTTACGTTACCCAACAAAAACGAATGCCATGTAAAACTGTCGAGCACAAAAACAACAAGTACAAATGCACAAAAAACAATATTGTAGGAATTAAGTAAACAAAACCGATTATGTGCATAGGCGGGCAATCAATCCAAAGTGGTCCTTGGTGCAGCCGTCGGGGTTGTGGTGGCCGACAAGGCGATCACTCAAAGCGGAACGAGACGAGCGGGGAGACACTAAATTTGCTATTGCTAAAGTATCGAAGATGAATTGAGAAGAATTGAAGAATCATTGCCTAGCTGCGGTGGATGGATGGATTACAATGTGTGCTGGGACGGCGTATGTGAAGTGGGAATGGCGATAAAAGAGGCTGTTGCACACACACAAAGCCACATGCAATTTCTTGGTGAGGCGATTGTGCGTGCGAATGCATTTGAAGTCGGCATTTGAATAAAAACTGATTAGAATTAGAATGGTTAACGGTAAAACAATTTATGCTTAAAACTTCTAGCAAATATTCGATCCACATGAATTTCCCTTTGGCTGGAATTTATAGAAATTAATTTCAATTTAAAGCTATGCGAACTTCAGCATGAGACAGCACCCAAAAAATACTTTAGCACATTTCAAATCAATGGAAAGTATCACTGCGGCCTCTGGCAAGACCTTTGGTGTGCGGCGGCAAGCAAAAACCAAACGGACATTGTTGTCCTTCGTGTTCTTGCCGCTGGTGTGCGTGTGGGCAAATGATGTGTAACGTGCCACATGCCACATATGGAAACAAGAGCGATTGGCTGGCCGGGCGGCCGGCTCACATTCCCGGCCGATGAAACCGTTAATGCATTTGCGCCTTTCTTCGTTTTGCGTCGTTTGTCTGACGCCGGTTGCACTACGTTGACAGCAGAAGTGGAAACATTCGAATTTTATTGCTCAACCGTGGGATTATTGTAATGAATTGCATCTTTCGTCTTTTTGACTGCGACCGACCCACTACACCCACGGATCCCATCTGAGTGCAGCCATGTTGCAATGTCTGCTGATCTATGGCGTCTCCAAGCTTTATGTTGGCAGGCACTGGAGCCGCAAAAATACGGAGGCATTGAACGTGGCAACACGTACATTATTCGCTGCTTAATCCTCGGTTTAGACTGAGAAACGTATTCCCAGAAATTACATATTGGCGGCACAATTGTCAGATTCAAGTGTGAGTGCAAAGAGGAAAGGAAAACATGCAGGAATATAAATGCGTTGCATCAGCCTTGGGATGTACACAACTCAAGACGAAAAGATTCTGGTTCAGACCCAGAAGCATAATTTGCCTACAGACCCTTTCCCCAACACACGTTGATCATGAACACCTAAGCCGAAGCCAATTCAAGCAGGTACATACACATCCAGCAGCAGCAGCATTAGTTTGTTTAGACAATTCGACTTTTAAATACCGTTAGAGGCAGCGCACCATGCCAAAATCAATACGAATTGTGAAATTTAAATTTAAAAATGTGAAAATTAAATACTCCACAAAAGGCGCCTCCATTAGAGATGCCATACCGTTGACTTGCATAGAGGTAAAGCAATCAATTTCAATGGAAGATTGAAGATTAATATTGTGTTTTTTTATCAGCTTCACTTTGAATTGAAAAGAACAAAATAAGTTATGAACTGAAACTGCAACCTTTTGATGCATTGTCCGCTAACGTTGGGCAACTGAAGACGTATTAGCAGCAACAAATGACAATGTGCAACTTCCTTAAGAACTCCCGACTTCGCATGTGACACACCGAAAGTTAGTGCCGAGTATCTTTACTACCACAACGCACAAGTATGAAATGGATATGGACAGTTAAAGAACCGAAACAGTGCAGACAAGTGGGGCCCAAGCCTTTGAATGTTGAAAACGTCTCATTCTATAAGTAGCTTGCCAGTAGCCTTGGCTCTGTGGCGAAAGAGCTCTTGAATGGCTGCCGGCACAAACTCATAATAGTTCACAATGCAAGATTCGCAATAAACTGCAAAGGTAATAAAATACACCGAAGAAACTGCGCCAACACGAGTATAATAAGATGTAAGGATGATATTTTCGCCAGAATTAACTGACGCCCTCGCCTTTACTGTCCTCGCGTCCAGCCGTCCACTTGGCAAGCCTGCGTTCGTGTATGTGCTTTCGTGATGTCCTGTTGCTTTCCGCTGGCTCAATGTGTAGAATGTGCGTAATGCGTGTCAAATGCGATTTTTCTAAATTGAATCGAGATTTTGTAATATTTCCCAAATCGAATTATTTAGCAAAATTGCAATCGAGAAGACCGTGCAAGTTCCACCCGCTCACAATAGAAAGCAATTTTGCGACCCACAATACGACAATAGAAAGAAGAAAGAAGAAAGCCAAGCAAAGCACATACCCCGTGAAAAGAAGCAGCACGCACTCGCCAGCGAAGCACCATGTTATTATTATAGGTATTCGCACTTGAGTAAGTTTAAAATCCCACTGAAAAGTGTAACAGTGCTCTCCTCTCTTCAAACCATCTCCTCAAATACAAAAAGTCAAATATTAGGCTATTTGCAGCATTCGTCGCATTATGATATGGTATTATATGCAACTCACCCAGATTGGCTCTGTGTATCGCTCGACTTCGACTGACTTTCGCTAGAGCGTAAGTTATCGGCAATTATAAAATCTGAAAGAAATAAGAAAATATTATAAGGCACAAGTTTTTAATCAACCCTGCATCTTTTTGTCAATAGATACTTGTATATGGGGTGTCTTAAAAATTTGTTGGATATTTCCGATTGCTATTCCCTTAAAAATGTACCAAGAAAATTGTATTTGAATATTTTAAATACTTTTTGAATGTAAGAAGCAAAACTTGAAATTTTATCAAGGTCTGCCGTTTTTTAACTATCGTAGTGTGTCCGTTAGTTTTGGTGCCCATAAACATAATAATTTCTATTAAATTTTTTCTAAGCTTTCCCTATTTCCCACTTCTTATTTCATTATTATCCTTTTCCAACGAGGAAAGTTGGTGGAGTGAATTCTGCACTTTTGCTATAAAAAGCTTTATATAATATACACAAGCTAATCCTATTTGCCTGAGAAGGGATCTCCTCTGCTATAAAAAAGCTTCTCAAGCGGCGCAAATACCATGCTCTTTATGGGTAGTCAGAGCTTTTATCTACCTTACAACACCTATTGAAATTCTTCGAGCTAACCTTTGAGCGTTGCTAAATCGAAAGCTTTTCGAAACTTACCCTTCTGCGAAGGTGGTTGCTGTTGTTGATGCAATTGACTCGTCGGTATAAACTCCTCATGCTTTTGGCCGCCTTTTTCTTCGTACTTGAGCTTATAGTCCGAATGCTTTTGTAGCGACATTAGAAGTGATTGTGTGCGTGGCGGTATTTCCGGTGGTGCTGGCTCTGGCGGCGGCTCAGACTCTCCACCGGAAGTAACGAACTCATCTAAATCCATACCAATGGAGCTTTCGGCTGTGGATTGTGTGTACTCCAGCAGTTCTTTTTGCATTTGGTGCAATTTAAATTTCTCACGCTCACTGCGACTCGCAATAGCCGCAGCTGTAGCGCTTGCAACCTCTGCTGAAGAAGAGGCCCCACTACTAGAAGATGTCATTCCACCTGTAGAAGCACTACCAGCGATGGCGCGACTTTGTGTGCGCCCACTTTTTGTGCGATGAGCTCGCGCAGCTCCGCTGCTATTACTTTCGCGAATGCTAGGGTTCAGACTGCTGGCCGTAGAACTAGTCGGCAATAAAAAAGAGGAATTGAGTGCACTTAAACCAATAGTGCTGTTGCCGCTTGCGGATAGTGCAGCGGCGGTTTCCGCAGTCGCTTGCAAACGATCCAACATCACTATACTGCCTGAGAACGACAGTCGTTCGCTCAATGAATCCGAGTTTGATTGTGTATCGTATTTGGCGTTTAGAAATGGATTTGTACTTCGGGTTGTACTGACGCTATTTGGAAGAAGAGCCACGCTCAGTGACGATTGATTTGCTTGATATTTGTTGGCGGCAGTGTTTTGTGATGCTGACAGGATGGCAGCAAGATCAGTCTGTTGTTTCATAGGTGAGCACAGCCCCGTGTTTTGTTGTTGCGTTTGAAGGTGAAAAGCTGAACTGGTGCCGGAGTCGCGCATGGAGTTCGTATATTCGGTAAGTAGTGACGGAGAGTTTATTGGATTTTCACAGTCAGAGTTATAGCGATCCAAATCTGTAAGAAAATGGTAGAAAGAGGTTTTAGTACTCAACGAAACATATACAAGGAACCCCTGAGCAGATAACATTTTCAAGAAAAAGTGGGGAAGGAAATGAAATGAACTTAAAAATGCCAACCAAATTATCCTAACAATATTTTTTCCGTTACCGTTACGTGCATTGATTTCTCTTCGAATTTCCGCTAAAACACCTAAATCAGCCTAATAAAGCCCATTCGAACCCCAGTACATTATGCCGTAAATTGTAATATCTTTCGTCCTAAATTTATCTACTCATCCATTCCATTTGGCTGCGTAGCAGAGTCCAACGAATGGACGTCCATTTCATTAATCCGCTTAAATTCAGCTTAAGACTGTCCATTACTAATTGAATAAGATATTTGGCCATTTCGGATGCCACCCCAACCCAGCATTACCCATTCCCCCCTACCACACCACACCACATCTACATCTGCACGCCCATGCTTTGGCACTCGCCAATCTACTCACTTGCCAATTGCTGACTCTGCAACAGCAGCTGTGCCAAGAGTTGAGTATCGAAGGCTGTCGACTGCGTCGTGTTCTGGTACTCGTCCTCGCTGCTGCTGTAGCCGTGGTGGCTATGCCACTCGGCCGACCGCTGTCGGCGCATCTGGTCGCCGCCGCCGCTACCGCTACCGCCACCGCCAAAATAGTACTCGCTGGCACTGCCACCGCGCTTGCGGCCAATCGTGCCCGAATGGCTGGACATGCTGCCAATCCCGGTATGAGGGTTTGCTTGAAGTTGTGGTAAATGTGGTTGTCGTAGCTCTCGTATGCCGCTTAACTGCTTCGCACTGTTTTAAATACCGTTACTGCGCGAGCAACTGGAAACGGCTAAATTTGATTTATGTCCTTGGCACTGCATATTTGTACCAGTTCACCATAGCTGATGCCACATTCACTTACACACACACTTGGTCCCACATTCTCCCTCTTATTTAGCGTAACTGAAAAGATAAGAAAGCAGATATTTACAGTTAGTGCTGCTGAACAATAATTTCTCTTGAAAAATAGCACACAGATAACAGTAAAATTATTCAAAATATTTTTAAAGTATCATCTCTCAAGAGCAGAGTCATATTTCGAAAAGAATAAATGAGCAAAGGCCACATTTTATCTGTTCATCCCGATGGCAAGGCTTGTTATTACTCTACGAGTATTGAAAAATTTTCAGCGAAAAGTAGAGGACACAAAGTGGAGACTTTTAAAATAAATTGTCCGAAGCACTTCATTTACAAATTTAAAAAGGTATAAATGCAGGCTCTCCTGCCCGCGCTTCCAAACTCCACAGCCTATATCGATGCTTTCTTCGAATGTGTGCGAATGCACCCCCATTCACTTAGGACTGCGCAGGTGGCCCAAACGGTGTGTCTTTTGGCTGGTGCTCGAAATTAAAATGAATATTAATTTTTCAGTAACGACATGCCGACAGCCGACAGCCGAAAGCGAGAGTAACGCAGATGGGGCCGCACTTGGCACTTAAGTGCTCGCTTTTAATTTCAATGGCCCAAGTAATAGCCAGCGACATCGCTAACAAAACACGGTACCCCTCCCATATCCCTCATCACTGTTAAACAATGAGAGGAGAGGAAAACGCTCATAAACTGTCTATGCACCTATTACACATTCCCTTCTTTCGCCGAGGGCAAGCAACTTTTTGAGCATTTTCACATTTATTGCGCGCCGAATTACATATCAAGTGGTTAAACTTTACTACTTTAGCCGATGCTAATTCTGTTTGTGGTCGATACGTCAAGGCACAGCTGGGAATTATCGACACTTGCGACAATGCCGAGGAATTGAAGGAATCGAACCACGCAAATTTATAGCAAACTAATAAAAAGCGAAGTTTTTGCTTTACAAGGGCGTCTACTACAAATTCTAGAATTCGAAGTATTTGTCGAATATCTAGCGAGTATTGAGAAAATATGAACAAATTTATTAATTTAGTTTCAACAGTATCACGCCCAGAGCAGTATTTACAAAATAGGCGATTAGTAAAAACGAACTTTCAGCAAAATAATTTAATTCCAATTGGACTGCAGCCGGAGCTGTGAATCATTAAATCGACTTATTGCTCGATTACCTTGAAATGGTTGAATCAGCTCCGATTGTTTGCAAAAAGCTAACATCTGATACATACATAGCTATATACATACATGTATACCCGTATCTGGGCCAGATCTCGATTAAAGTCAGCATTTTTAAGCTCCGGCCAGCGTCGCACCTCCGGTGCTCGTCGTTTTCACTAAGCATTTGTTTCAATAGCAACAACATTTATCAATAGATAAAGTCTTCAAGTCTTCAGATACTAAGTTCATTACATCTTCATCAAAATGCTGAGCAGCGCGCAAAGAGAAGAAGAGAGGTCGGAGGAAAATGTTGAGCCGGCTAAGGCGATGATGCAGCGTGATAATTTGACGCCCAGAAAAAAGGAAGATAAGTTGCCGGCTGGTGGCACAACGCGTGCTATTCCTGGACGGCCTCAAGATTCGCGCCACATAATTTATTCAACACCATTTTTTAACGAAAAGCGACGCGACCACATAGCTGAATGGCTACATAAATGTAAGATGGTGTTAGATGCGCGCCGCCTTGTGCGAGAAGCGCAGCAACGTCCCAATGTGTGACGTCATCTAATGAACGCTGTGGAGCTACTGAGTTTAAAGCTGAGCAGCGTGAATCCTCCGCGCTCCCATCTGCACAGGCAGCATTACTGCTAAGCGTCTGGGTTTTAATTACGCCTGTTTGGTGAGCTTGTGGGCCTAACGGTTGATTGCCGCAAAAGTGTAGCGTTGCGCTATAGTTTATTTAATGGACGACATGTGTCACGCAATTAATTCACATTGGCGCGAAACTTTATCGCATCTTTGCTTCACAACCAAGCGTTCTTTCCCTTGCTTTGGCACACAGTCAAGGAAGCTTCTTCGGTTTACTACTCGTATTTCTCCCGAAAGCATGGAATTTTGTCAAACAAGTTTTTCCTAGCCATGGCAAGTGGATCGAATGGCCTTTGAGAACTATTGCAGCAAAAGGAAAGAAGGACAAAAAGGGATGCCAATGCAGTGGGTACACTTTTCGCTTCGTGTACTTGATACCGCAGAAGACAGAAGAATAGAGCTAACCAGCAAGTTTGAAACCAAACCATTTGCAACCCAAGTAGAAAATTTAAAAACTTTAAGTTAGTAAAGGCACTAAGCACTCTTAGTTCATAGTTTTTGATAATTTTTGAACTAATTTCTGTAAAATTCCAATTGAAAGACGCTGCCCTCGTACTCGTTGTCAATGGTGATTCAAGTTTGCTTGGTGTTGCCGCACCGTTTTCTTCACTATATAATTTAATTTTTGACTCATATTTCAACATTTATTTTACAGCATAAAATCAATACGGCGTTTTCTCATTATACTAAAATTCAATTCAATAAATATACTATTCACTATAAATAATGTATAACTTTTAACTTTTAAGGGGGGTAAATCTCCCACAGTTCCTCCCTCGTGGATCCGTGCCTGTACCCTGTGTGAAGTGTTTCTCTATTACCTACTTTTCCTTACTTCAATTATTTGCCTTAACTTTATTGTAATATTCCTGCCTTTGGATCGCCGCAATAAATCTTAGTCCTTTATTTCATTGAACAAAGTCTTAAGAATCAATACTAAGTTCGGGCATTGAAAATATTTTTGGATTGTAGAAGTCGTTCTGACCGACACCGAGTGTTTTCGATGTGTTTTCGTTTGTTTACATTTTGAACACCAAAAATAGTAAGTTTTGGAATCTTTAATATTTGGTACACTTATTATTAAAGATGGTGTTTCATAGAATCCCGAAACGAAAATTTTAATAATGAAATTATTGGCTCTGAGAAGATAATGACTATATTATACTACCCAGCACCTTGCCGTTGTCAATAAGCCAGCTAAGTTGGAAAAATAACGTTTAATCCTACCAAGGGATAATAGGGGACCTTGGGATGCCGATTAAATCGTGTTGGACAAAATTTTTTATAGGTTTATACTATTTGCACGCGGAATTTGAGCAAATATGAAGTGATAATTTAGGGATGGCGCAATATGTCTTCCAATAACACCGGCTAAACTAGAGAAGGCACCGATCAAAATGAATGGAATGTAAGTTTTCAATTAGTTTTCAATGAAAACTGCTTTTAAATGTGCTTTCCTTTGACAGATTTCATAAGGATGAAAACGTAAGTTCTAGGACGAAAACCTATTTTTTCTACGAAATAATGTTTTTAATGTCGGTCCGAACGTTGTATAACTAGAAAGATACAAAGAGCCTATGACTGGTAAAAGGTTTACTCCGCTGGGGGAACTGCTGCTAAGAGGAAGTAATGTACAACAACGTAATACCAAGTGGTTTAGTATTTTCTTATTTAAATATATGCCATTTTTGAGATAATTTCAATGTACAGACATGAAACTGTTACTATACTTATAGCTATATACTATATATGTGGGATGGGAATATTTGCAAGAGAACTCTCACTCTTAAGCCATAAAAGTGTAGTGATTTTGTCCGAGTTCGAATACGAGAGCTGAAGCAAAAATTGCGAAAACTTGTGACGAACTAACGTGAGTAATTCCCAAAGAAAATATTGATTTTGCATAGGTCATTCCGCAACATTAAAAAAAGTGTTAGTGAGTAAAGAATGACAGGGATAGTGCCACAAGTTAAAAAAGTTTGTATTTTAAATAAATGTGGAACCGAAAGTTCTCTGACTGCACGCGTTCACATCCCTATAGTCGGTTGCGACCGCCCTTAGTACTACCTTGTTCTTCCATAATTTAAACACCTGCTCCAATGAACGGCACTCAAGCGTCGCCTGCGCGGCATGAGGATGCTCGTAACAATTTGTTGCATTGCGACACCTGCCCATAATTCAAACCTGAGTGCATGGTGCACGAGCATTCGGCCCAAAGAGCACTTTCCGTCCAACTGCACACAAATGACATGCACGTGTCACTTGCACGCACGCACACCCACCCATACATCAGCCCCTACAGGGCGCGCTCACTGAACTGCGGTCGCCATTTATGACGGGTACACGAGCATACAAAATATGGCGCTTGCTGCCACTTGCCATTCGCCATGCTTGGCTGTGTTTGTGCGACTCCACGCACACATACATATGTATATGGAAATTCATCTATTTGATTTCGTTTCTTGTTACCGAGTTTGTGTGCCTCAATTCACGTCACCAGGTGCACCCTTGACTCTAGCTGTGCTTTGTGTGTCACCAGCACACGTGGCGCACACCCAGACAGTTGGCCGGCAGCCACTCACACTCACATTGCTCGTCCACATAAGTGCATTTCCATGGCTCATACTCATCCCCTACTCTTAACTATATATTATTAGGTTAGGTGAGTGGCTGAACGATAAAAAAACAAAAACATAGGGTCTCATTTGGTCGCCGGTTCTTTGTGGGACCAAGAACTCCAAAGTACTGCTTTTGTTGAGTGGCCTCAACTCCTTCCAAGAGCTCGTCTACAGCAGTATAAGCCAACTTTCTTTACCCTCTCCTCAATGTTTGCCTCCGCGATATATAAATTTCATTGAGATAGGTCATAGTTTATAGAATGGGCGTCACACCGCACATTTCAAGACCTTACCAATTTGGACAGTTAATGATACATTAACTCATGTTATCTTAAATCAAGAGCAATGTCTTCTCCCATGTCATTCTGAAAAGCGGCTTCTCACTACTGAAGTAGTATTACCATTCTCTTATTAAGAGAGGTAGTTTTTGAGTGAAAGTGAGAGGGGAATCAAAGGAAATATACAATTTTTGAGCAGGAGTTTATTAAATAAAATCAAAGGAAAAGCATAAAAGGAAATTTGAATTAAGACAATGAATCTTGCCACATTTGACTAATATTTGTATGGTCGAAGGCCAAACAAATATGCAATGAAACACTAACAATTCGCTTTTATTAAAAAGGGGGGACAGATTGGCTGCATATGTAACCGTATTGTATAAGTAGTATCCTTGTAATGCAACAACAATTTTAAATGAATTCTATGCGATCAAACGAAACACCCATTGGCAAGCAGTTTATTTGTTTAGGCTCAGTTGTCCTCGCTAAGGGCGAGGTTCGATGACGTTCGCTATGCCATTATGTACTATACATCGACTCATTTGTTTTCCAAATTCATTACATTTTGGTTTTACCATTAATAGGTTCCCACTTTTATCCGGCATTAAATGAGTGGGGCTCGATTTTGCAGTATATAAAAAGACCAACTCACTTAATCTTCTGCTGTTTTCTACCTGGTATGTTTACGGGTCACCAAAATTCCAGACAATTATTGTGTTTATGTAATTTTAAAAAAGCTGATTCACTTCGGCTTGCTAACTCGTATAGTCAAACAAAGAAGTGCTTTTCTCGCGAATGAGCAACGCCGGCATTGGCTGGCCTCTGTTGATTGCTATTGTGTAGAACAGACATTGGACACGAGTTGACCAAGTTGCCACCACGGCAACAGATGACCACACTTCCGGCGGCTTCCTGCGTTCCAGTATATCAAAACAAGTTTGAGCTGCATTTTAGGCAAACACTTTTTTTAGTGGCGAGTGGCTGGTGAGTGATGGTTAAATGCAGAAGCCCAGCGGAGCAGACGAGATGTGACGTTGCGTGAATGTTGCTCCCTTTATTTTTATTTTTACATTTCGCAATGTTCATATGTTTACGCAAAGAGAACCGTTCGAGTTAAGCTTTCATTTATTTATTCTTGGCTTTAAAAATTTAACGCTGCGATGAGAAGGCAATTTATTTCCTATTAGCAGCACTTTAAACTTCACAGACGCCAGCGGATAGTCCGCACGCCAAATCCCTCCAGGGTAAGGGCGCGAAAACCTTACACACAACGTTAGCGATAAATGATGGCAAAGTGTCAGATTACTGCCACATTCTCATCACTTTCCCGGGTGGTTCAGCCGAACTCTGCGGTTTTGACGTCTTGCTGTGTATTCCTTTACTCGACATTTTCCTCTTCGACACACTCTTGCGCTTTGTTGCAAGCACATTGCTTCCAATAAACTAATAACCTGATTGTGCCGAAGCGAAACACCGCGGCATTGTGTTCGCTGCCCCAGCCCTCTTCCGGCTGGCAAAGCAAGCAGCAAAGTGACAGCAACAGAGGCAATAGTAGCAACAACTGGTTTATGATGTTGATTTATGCTGCTAGTTTCTCGCTTTTATAGTTTTATCCTTGACTTCATCTTGGCGTCGTGCAAGCCGTTACTTCTCTGACAGCAACTTATTAGACAAACTGACAGTTATTACCCGAAGGGGAGCCGTAATCTGCAGACACATGTTTCGCTCAAAGTTAAAATTTTTAAATTAATGAATCGCCTTTGTTGTGGCGTTAAGTGAAGACAACAGTAATTTGTTTTTCGGAGAATCAGATGCACGTGTATTCCAGAAATTTCAGGGTTCCCTGACAACTGCTTACATCAAAATTAATAATAGTGTTATAAAAAACCGCCGCACTGAAATATTTATACATATCGCAGAAAGGTCAGTTTCGTCCGGGAAAAATGATTTAATTAAAATCTGCAAAATAAAATTGTCTTTCTTAGGGTCAACGTTTCAAATTGTGACACATTGAGGCTGAAGGTGTTTGCGAACTCGGCTAGATCGCATTGAAACAAGAGAAATACAAATATACATAGATAACACTACAGTTCCGGCTCAAAACTACTTTGCAGAGCTTTTGACGAAAAAATTACTTAGTTCGTGACATCAAGAACGAAAGGAAAGAAGAATATGCTTAGAATTACCAGGATAGTGTGTCATTTGGTTTGGCTTGTGTCGTCTCGGGCATCCTTATTTACCAAATTTCTATTGTCCAGGAATGAGCACTTATCGTTACGATTGACGTCTGTGGGACTCCCAAAAGCTCGGAGTGAATTTCTACGAATAACACGCTCTGGACTGAGTAAAATCACATTTGGTCAAATTTTCCGTCACCCTCTTCCCAGTTCTAAGTCTAACGACAAGAATATAATTATTTAATATTTTCAGCAAACATCGCATTACATTTCAATTAATCTAAAATAAATACAACAAATTCTCTTCCTCGAGTTCAAACACATTTTATTTGGTGTAAGCACTGTGCGAGTTTAGATCACAACTGAAAGCTTCGAAAGCTTCCAGCACTGTAAATATTTGTAAATTTGCACTGGAGCCCGGACGGGAAAGCGCTTATTTGCAGACAAATTAAAGCAGAATAAGAGAGCGCGAGGTTTGGACGGAACCAAACTTTAGACATTGTTGTAAACTACAAGAACCAGGTCATTTAAACTCCGCCGTCATATAGAAAATAGGCACAGATGGACTACTTAAAAGCATGGAACTAGACGAGCCTTTGAAGTTTGAAGAACTGAGAATGTCGAACAACAAATAGTAGTCACACTATAGAGAAGCAAAAGGATGGCTCTTGGTTCACCCATTCACTAATTTTTGCTAACAACTATTCCTTAAGGAGATCTGATGAAGGAGTAATAGAATAAAATCTAATGCTCTACGGCTAATTGGCTCAGATTTTATAAATTTTTGTATAACATTTAAGCGTATAATATTTGGAAAACATAACCTTTAACATGCCCACGAATATTTTGATTTTGGCAAGTGAACTCGTATGACAGTCAAGTATCTATTAATTAAGGCTTTGTAAATGGATCCAAATTACGAAATTCTTCATTTATGCAACAAAGTAGAGCAATTGCAACACTGCTTATTCAACAGATATTCGATTAATTTTATTTAAATATTCATCCTGCATGACACGCATACTAACACATTCGGATCCGAGGCTCTCTGTGCGGGGCATGTGTGGCATGTGCGGGCATTTGTTTACCTGCATGAGCTTGCACGGAGATACAGCAAATATTTGCAAACGTTGTCACACTAAATATATGGATTAGCGAGAACTGATATGAATGGGCTCTACGCACACATACAAGGATATATGTATATGCATGTGCACTTCTGCAGCTGCCACAGTGCGTTCATGCAATCACCATGAGCTTCTTAAATTATTAACAGTGGTAAATTTGTACTTTGCGGCGATTACCTGGGCGGCGGCTGGCCCAAGCACTCAAAGCCCAACGGCAAATTAAGAGCACTAGAATTGTCTAATTTTGTGGATCTGTAATGCATATACATTTCACAAGGGTTGTTCCAACTGCTTACAGGTCTAGTGTTTGCAAGTGGCTGTAATTTCCGCGGTGCTCCGCGAGATCATTTAATATTTCGTGTTCTTAACAAATTATTTCGGCACTTAAACTTCTGATGGACTTGATGTTAATCAATAAGCGAAGAAACATACATTCAGAAAACAATAGGACTGATTTTCTTCCGTCACGACTGTAATTCGGAGCGTGTATGGAGCAAGCCGAAAATGAAGCGTTCGTTAGAGTAGAAATACGCGATTACATTCTGTGTGAAACTCGGTAAATCTGCGACAGAGACATTTGATATGATCAAGCAGGCTTACCCAGATGTTGCTTTAGCAAGAAGCGGTGTATTTCGGTGGCACCAGGCGTTTTTGGAGGGCTAGGAAGAGGTTGCTGATGAAGACGGGAAGAATAAGCAAATCCAAAGTGAAAACGCCCAAGAATTTGTTCCTCCTGGACAAACCGTTAACGTCAAGTTATACGTGGAAGTCGTCAAAAGACTAAAACGAAGGGTCAATCGGGTTCGACAGGACCTCGAAGCTGATTGAAAGTTGCACCACGACAACGCACTGGCTCATACCGCCTTTCTTGTAAACAGCTACCTAACCAAGGCTGGCATCCCAACGCTTCCCCAGCCGCCCTACAGCCCAGATATGGCTGCCGGACTTTTTTGTTTCCTTGCCTGAAAAGGCCGATGAAGGGGGATCCAAGCAGCATGCATCTCGGCTTTCAAGGCAATTCAGGAGAATGCCTTCCGTTACGCCTTCAATGCATAAAAATTGCGATGGTAGCGCTGCAAGACGCAGAAGAAACCTATTTTGAAAGTTTTCAAAGAATTGTAACGATTGGTTCAATAAATTTTTTTTTAAATCAACTCAGTCCTATTACTTTTCATACAAATCCTGTTTTCAAAAGGCGAAGGAACACAGGGGTTTAAATGCGCTTGGAGGGGCTGCTGCCTTTTTTCTTACGAAGGTCGAAACTTTTATATAAAAATGTTTGATTTTAGTTTGCAACTCAAAGCAAATCCAGATCCTGCAACAGCAAGGCTGCCGTCATTGATGAGAGCTTAGTAGTAATTCGGGGAATATAGCTCATGGGGACAGATAAAAGTTGCTATATTAAAATTCTGATTTCCTACTATGGTTATTGCAGGGCTTTGCGAATTAAGGTGGCAGCACAAATACAAATACACAAATCGTGGCTGACAACAGTGAGGCGTGGCGAAAGTAATTTGCTTCAAAAAGTACTTTCCAACTCATAGAATTCGTGTACTGGAAATTTACGGGCATTTAGTCCAAGCGTTCTTTGCATTTCCTCCATTCTAAATTTCACATGCGCGCCGGGTGAGCATTTTATTTTTCATTTTAATCAACGTGATTGCACAACACAGCGCCCAACTGCGCACACAATTTCGCTTATCACCCGCCAACGCTCACACACTCCGTACACGGAAGAATGCGCCCGTGCCCACATGTGCGCTCCGCCGTGGGAAGCTGCCTGCGCGCGTGTGTGTGTCAACATTTCGACACATTTGGAGTTATTAAAAATTAGTATGTGTGCCATTATCCTAGATAAGCGCCTGAGCTTATTTCGCTAGCCTCTGCCTCTGCCTTCGCCTTCGCCTCCGCGGCGGGCGCTGATGCCGACTTTGGCCCCACAAACATCTATACCGTCGTTCACGCTGGATGACTGGTTGCTTTCTCTTCTTCTTTTTTGCCGGAAACCCCCTTACCTCTTTATTACTTTGTAGAATTTTTTTGCCCCCCCGTGGCTCTCCACCCTGCCTGAAGCCTTAGGTAACGTGCCTTGTTTGCTGGCGCTCGGATGGCTTTACAGTTTTATTTGGCTTTCAAATGCAAATGTATGCGGACATGAGCTCGAAACACACACTTGTCCGCGCCTTGATGTATGCAACGCGAATATGGAGTATGCATACAAACTACCTCAAAAATGGGTGAGTAGTGCGCATATGAACAGAGCACGCACATACACAAATACACACACGCTCACACGGTATAAATATAGCACAGAGGCAGTAGTTCTCACTTCCGTGTAAGTATGTGTGTGCATAAGAGATGATGTTGTGTGACTTTGGCTGTGTTCTTTTCATTCTTCGAATTTGACTGGGGCGAGAGGCGCGCATAACTTCGCAGCGCCTGTTTTTCATAACTTTCATTTCTGGAGTGTTCCAAGTGTAAAAACTCGAATCGAGGAGTCTTAGTGACCGGCGCAACAAATTTATGAATGAATTATCATTGGTCATATTACAATTCATTCGTCTTCACTGATCTAATGAAGTTTGACAAAAGGATTTTATTTTATAGAAGCACGAAAAGGCTGTAACGAAAGGTTCTAGTCTACGTTGGTTTCTAAAGGTCAAGGGTTGCTTCGACATGGACGACGATTTTCAATGTTGCCAGTTCTCGGCATTAAATTTATTCTCCGCCTTAGACAATTTTTTTATGATTTCATTATTATTTTCAAACACAAAAACAAATATAAATCATAACTCAGAATAATACATTCGATATTTTAAATTATTAGAATTTTTAGCTATATTTTTAACTGTGGAGGCTTCAACGGCACTTCAGAACAGAAAATATGTATATAATATATAGTATATATATAACATATTATGTATGTATGTAATTGGGGCTTACACTCATAGTGGTGAAATTTACGTCCTCATTTACAAAATTGCAACATTTGTTTGTATATTTAATGGCTCACACACATACACACGGCTCGGGTTACAGCGCGATTACATATAAATATGTATTTGCGTACACACAATTATTTACCCACCTGTGAAAATCCCAGATTAACGCTAGGAAAAAACTTTGCAAAATGCTGTGAACAAAGTGCAGAGACGCAGGCAATTACACTTACTTGCAATTAAGGACAGCCAGCGCAACGCACACACAGCTGCAGTCGGCTATAAATGTTTACAGATGCAAATGCTAGCATAAATACACCAACACATTTGCCTTGCTGTACTTTCCCTTAATCCGTCATTCATTCATTCATTGCCATTTTAATGTAGTCACCTAAATTTATAAGGTGGCAACTCTGACGCCAAAGATGAGGCACAAGCCAAAAACGGTGCCAACACAACGCACCAGCAGCACGTTGAAGCGCAGCGACGCCGAGCAAACAAAGCAAAAAACAATAAGCCACGATTCGGATAGAGTTGCTAAAAGCTGGCGATGTTTTGTTTCGTCTATTTGCCACACAAAGCCAACTCACGCTCTTGTCCCAGTATTTTGCGCAACGAATAGAAAAATGTCACTCATACGCACCGGCAGTCAGATACCTGCTTGAGGTTCTCGTAAAACATAGTACAACGGGAGTTTCTGATTTGATAATCAATACGTTATTCAGTCAAATATAACCTGCAGCAAAAACAAAAGAAAAATCGACCGCAAGAACATATTTTGTCGTTTTTGTTGGTCGTATGTTGCTCATACAATGTCTATCACCCCAAAGTTTGAACTTGTTCACCTCACTGTTGTTAATAACACATTAAAGTATGGAAACCGTTTAAGAGGGTCATACCATGTAACGGCCTGTTTTTTAGGGATTCGTTAAGATTTTCTTCCACTACCTGCTTCGAACAACTTCTTCTTCTAACTGCTGTGTTATCAAAATGACTTCGAATTTTAAAAAATCACTTTACTACCGTATTCTAAACAAGAGAGCAATTTATGGAAAATCGATTTTTTGAGCCCGTCACATAAGATGAACCCCTTAAAGACTGCATCTTATAGCAAATAGAATTATTAATGCCCAGACATGTTTCATAGAGACGGCATTTAGCAAGGACTCTGTGATCGTCATTTCCTTCATCGTTTATCACGTCTCTAGCCAATCCGGGTGGCACCCTATAATCAGCATTAAATTCCTGCTATTGGCGACTCGGGCAGTAGGAAGCCTCGAGCTGATATCTGGCAGGCGTGTTCAGCGGAAAACACCGCTTATCTAAATTCCAACTAAAAAATATACCACATAATAAAGAATCATTCATAATACGCTGCAGAGCTGAACATTTGTGTGGTAACAAGCTCATCCGTTTCCTGAAACCGTTTCCGGCTTCAGCAACATTTATGGCAGTGACCCATAAAGCATGACACGCACACAGAGCAGGCGCGTTCACGGTCGTGACCAGCGCTTGAAACTTACAAAATGTGCAAATATGCCACCGTGACCGCTGCAGATGGCGCATCCTGTCGGCCTCTCTGGCCACTGCAACTTCTGCAACTGCATTCGTTCATTATCACTGCCTTGCCTTGCCCCCTGCCGCCCTGCTCTGGGGCGGTTGCACCAACTTTTTGCATGGAAATTTGAAATCATACATTTCCGGCACAGAGCTTTTACAAATGCTGCAGCAACAGCGGCAATGTAATAAATTCCCCATTCGCTTAGTGACTTCCGTTGGCCATTTGACCATAAATATATTGGAGATCTGGCGAGCAAGTCCCGTGGCTAACAAATCAGTTGACCGAAATTAATAATTCATGGCAGTTAATTATAAATGTTTTATTGTTTTCGGCATTACAGCAACGCTCTCATGCGAAAATATTGCCAGCTGCAAAACTACAATCAAAATAATGCCGAAAATATACATACATATGTATGTATACCGACAATAGGTTTTTCTAAATTCTATATTTTAAAAATATTACAAATTTTTCCGAAAAAGTTTTTTTTTACGAAAAAGTAGGAAATAGAAATACACAAACATTTTGTGGGATCTACTTGAGGTTATTTTTTCCAAGCCTTGAGCTTTCAAGCCAGCGGAGTTCCCTGAATTCTAATATCCAATAACTTGCAACAAATCTCACCCATCAATCAGTGGCCGCAAAAACTACCTCAATTCATTTATCTGACAGCATGTCAAATGAATTTCTACAGTGGTTGGCGTTGGGTATTTTATGATTTTGTCGTTGGGAGGGCAGAGGGCAGAGGGTCGACCAACATCGCACGACCACAACAGTGTCGATTTCAGCAAAACAAATAATTGCACCACTATTAATTATGATTTCCGGTTGCTGATTTGCGGTGCTTAATTAGATTTTCTTGGTTGATAATTTTAGGGAAAGTAATCAAGGCAAAGAAGAACTTTATTGCGAATATTTCTCAATGGAAGCTTTCTAGATATAAGCCGTCATCAATTTAGCGATCTTTGCGTGCTGTTCTGTTATCAAAATAGTAATATGGGAAAACAGCAACAATGTAAAGCAGTTCAGTTCGATCCAAGAAAGTTTTTGGATACCTCACTAGAGAGGAAGGCTTCTTCAAATCTAACACGCGAAAAATGAAAAAGTTTCAGTTTTTTTTCTGTACTGTCAAACAGCTCGGTGTTTCCAGACAATGGATTCAATGCGACCAAATATTTGTAACTTTTTAAAGTCCGTTTTCAATGTGGCTAGATCAAACCAGGCCGAACAATTGGTAAAATGTGTTCGGTTCACAACTCTGCTAAATGAGAACCCAAGGTCCAAGAGGCAGATGCTGATGAAAAGATAAAATATAATTGATTCAAAGTGATCGTAATGTGAGACGATCGAAATAACTGACACTTTTAAGAAATCTGTGGATGTGAAAGCTCCGTGTAAAGTGGACTCCGCAATATAGACAAATCAATGAAAACGATGCCAAAGTTGCTTCATATAGCTCCCTAATCCATTGTAATCTCTTATTCGCAAACGCCAAAGAAATTGTCGCAGGAAAGAAGCGTAGCATCTACGCAAAGAAGCCGGGAATAAAATCTTTTTGGCAACAACAATATCTTCTTTACCACAAAACTGTTATCGAAAAGTTGAAGGATTGCTTTAATCAGTGTTTTAGTGTTTTACCTGCGATAGCAATTACAAATAATAATAATATGGATTTTACATAGTTTTTTTTCCTCTCCAACATGTCACGAACTCTTTAGATCACTAGGTACTTCATCATTGCAATTTATCAAAGCTCTTCAAAAAGAAGCAAATTCGAGTTTTCCTTGCGACAAGACTAGTGGAACAAAAAGTATGTGTAGAAGACGTCGAGTTAAAGATTCGCATTCGTAGCCCTCAAAGTAACTTGCGATATGAGCACGAATAATAACCGCAAATGTTATGTTTTTGTATTGTTAAGTGGCAAAGTTGTAGTGACTCGGCAAATTGAGTGCTTAACTCCATACCTGTCATTTCTGGGATTCGTCTTTAATGACCCGTAAATTTCTTGCCAACACTTTTCCGCGCTTCGAGTCCCCGTTCGTTCACTCATTTTCTTAACGTGAAAAAGGTAGAGCGAAACAGGAAATTAAAATAGAATAGCGGTTGCGGTGGAAGGAAAACCCGTCCATTTGCATTTCAACGTTGATGTGACACAAACACAACAAGTATGAAACTTTCACAGAGATAAATTTAGCCGCGCATTAATGGAACCTGCCAACACACAGTTACACGCTCCCCCCGCTCACTTAGAATGCGTGGAGACTTTTACTGTGAATGAGTGGGGTTACGCAAATAGACGGGACATGGCTGTGAGCTCAAACGCCCGCAGGCGCGCTCTCGGCACACTCGCATGCATGCCAACACACCGAGGCCCCCTGGATTGTGTGCGAGTGTTGTGTGTCGGCACGTGTGGGCGCGGGTGTTGCGGGTGTGCGCGGCTTGGCATTATAAACACATTAATAGCGAAGTAGGTTAAACAAAATTTACAACTCAAATGTGGCTCAGCTGAACTTTTCCATGCTTGTATGCAAACGCCCGGCGCAGGATGGGGCTGAGCGGCGGAGTAGACTGTAAGAGCCATGGCGGGAGCCGAGTTAAAGCTGGCGTGGCGTGGCGTGTCTGCAAATATACGTTGCTGTTGCGCTCATTTGTATCATTGCGACAATTGCACAAGTGTCCCAAAGGTTGCATGACTTTTCCGACTTTCAAGTGCTCTACTGTGGCAAGCAACGTCGTCGTGGCGCCGCCGCCACCATCGTCAGCCTGTCGGAGCACTAAGCGGCAAGTGATGTTAGCAAATATGAAATACGAGCACTTTGCAACAAACCCACCCACAAGTTGCCACCTAGGCGAGTACTCATGCTGCTGCTTCTTATCAGGTGTGCCAGCAGAACTATTTACGTCCATGTTCTTGCTTAAATATTTGAATCCGATGGGACGATGATTGTCACCGACATGATTTACAACGACAATCAATGGTTGAGCAATAATTGATTGGCACAAAGGAAGGCATTAACTGGATGTGAAGCCCTTGAGCTCGAATGCTCATTTTTCATTTCATCTTTCATTAGATGAAAATCAGTCCTAAAGCGATCAACGTTTTAAGCAGGGATAGCTAGTAAAGTCGAGGGCATTTTATAGGATAAAGGCTCTCAGAATCTTTTCACAGATGCTATCTCCGTCCAACATTGGGCACACGCAGCTTTGTTAATCTTCCGTCACGTTACAGGTACTCCAACTACATATGTAAGATCCTTGTAATCGGGAAGCAATTCCATTGTCAGACTGATCGAAAAATCGCTTCATAACTGAAGACTTAATATAACATTCTGACAACAACGAGTACGTCCATCAGACGAAAACTTTAAAATTTTGCTATTTCCAACAAATTCGGAAAAGGTAAAAGGTGACTGAATCTCTTAGTTGTTTATAGCAGCACCACAACATAATCTAAAATAGAATAGCAGAAAAGCCCACTAGTATGTTCATTGTATCCCTTTTAGGGTTCGGCTAAAGATTGCATTTATTTTTTTATTAAAGAAAATTTTTTTTAATTCTTCACACGGGAACATATTTTCGATTAAGAAGCATTTTTTCTGACAAATACTAGAATTGCTTATAACTTAAGCCGTGTTAAGACACGGGTGCACTTCCGGCGATACGCCCCCAGATTTGTACTCATGGTAACTGTTCATAAAAGGTAAACATCAGGACAATAAACGATATGCTGCACATGTCTGCAGCCAGAGGAACGAAAGCAAAACGAGAACGAGGCACATGCAAATTAATAATGAAAGAGTGTAGATAGGCATCGGGTGCGGGGAAGAGTGTGCATTATGGCTTTATTGCAGACACAGCAATCAGCACAGTTGCCAACAAAAACCTTATATCCACATCCACTTAAAAAATAGAGATTGCAATTGGATCGGCTGAATTCTGCAATGTTGCATAACGCAGCGAGCACTTTGCCATAATAAGCTCAGCTCCAATTGAGCACTCAGCGGAATGTTCCCGGCGCCAATAGGCACAATATCAAACCACTGCCGGTGCGCTTGCGATTTATCCATTCGACGAAAAGCAATCGTGTTTCGGATCCAATCTTGTACCATTACAATTTCGTGATGACCTTAAAAGCCACACACACACTCACATTTCTAGTGCACAAGTAACTCTGGCGAGCATTGCTGCTCTTTTCAAACTTTATGAACTTGTATTACTCAATTCGCCACTTTAGAAGCAGTAATATAGGGCACATATCTGCTAGACTATTTGAAAGGAAAATCAAAGTATCACAGATCACACAATTAAAACATGTTCTTCAAGAGTAGCGGAAAAGACCAAACAAAATATAGCCGGCCTCATTGTCTCGCTTTTAAACTCGGCCAGGTGTGAGTGCATTCTATCAACCATGTGCTTGTGGCTGCTATTGCCTCACTCATTCGAATTCTTTGTTAGTTTGGGCTTGTTAGAGCGAATCTGGTTTGCTAGTAATATTGCTAGTGAAGACTGCACTTTGCTAATGTTTAGCAATTTATTTCATTCCTCGCAATTTTACTAATATTTTGGTGGGTTGACAGAGCGGTTTTCATTTCCATAAAAATTTTGAAGAGGTAGCAAAGATGAATCGCCAATGCCTCTTGTTTTTTGTTATACTGCGTCAACTGCAATTTAGCAAAATAATATTCAAAACATAACTTTTAGGAAAACTTGGAAAATATTATTTAAATACATATATAGCAATATATAGCATGTAGGTTGCTATTTTAATGATATTTGTTCTTCTTCTTTAAAGGCGTAGACACCGCTTACACTATTTGGCTATAACCGAGAGCCAAATTAACAACAACGCGCCAATCGTTTCTTCTTTTAGCAATTTGGCGCCAATTTGAGATACCAAGTGCAGCCCAGTCCTTCTCCACCTGATCTCTTCCTCTTCCTCTGCTTCCCCGGCGGGTACTGCGTCGAATACTTTCAGAGCTGGAGTCATGGACGACACGATCTAGCCAGCGCAGCCGTTGCCTCTTAATTCGCTGAAATATGTCAATGTCGTCGTATATCTCACACAGCTCATCGTTCCATTGAATGCGATATATAATATAAATCTTCCGCAGAACCTTTCTCTCGAAAACTCGTAACGCCTCTATAGCATATAGCAGAACGGGAATAATGAGTGACTAATACGAGTATAGTTTGGTTTTTGTTCGTCGAGAGAGGACTTTACTTCTCAATTGCCTACTCAGTCCCAATTAGCACCTGTTGGCATTAGTTATTCTGCTTGGATTTCGAAGCTGACATTGTTGTTGCTGTTAATACTGGTTCCAAGATAGACGAAATTATCTACAACTTCGAAGTTATGACTGTCGACAGTGACGTGGGAGCCCAGTCGCGAGTGCGACGACTATTTGTTTGATGATAGGAGATATTTCGTCTTTCCCTCGTTCACTACCAGACCCATTTGTTTTGCTTCCTTATCCAGTCTGGAGAAAGCAGAACTAACAACGCGGGTGTTGAGACCAATTTTATCAATATTATAAGCAGCCAGCAGTTGTATTTACACTCTTAAAGAAGATTGTACCTACTCGATTAAGTTCTGTAGCTTCAATTATCCAGCATCAGATTGAAAAAGTCGGTATCGAACGGCTCGGAGCGGTGGTGTGTGTCGATCCTCTTGTCATGGGTCTTTTCCCAGACTTGGCGCATGGTGAATATCTGGTCAGTTGTTGATTTTCCTAAATCCACATTGAAAGGGTTCTACTAGCTTGTTGAGGGTGGGCCTTAATCTTTCACATAATATGCACGTGTTGTGGTCGATTGTAACGTTGCGAGGTGGACAGTATGCTTTCTCTCTACTGCGACAAGGCACTCCTCATCGTACCAGCTGTTCTTTTTCATTTTCCGAAGACTAATATTTTCGGTTGCAACTATACGAAAGGAGCTTGAAATGCCGTCCAGCAGTTCCCTTATACCGAGTTGCTCTCAGAGAGCAGGAGCGCAATTCGCGTAGAAAATCGTTCGGCTGTCTGTTGTGATTGCAGTTTCTCTATGCGGAAACTTCCTTGTGTTTGTAGACGTACGTTTTTTGCTACACAGAGGCGGGTGCGTATCTTGGTTACAACAAGATAGTGGTCCGAGTCGATGCACGTCTAAACCACTGGAGACGTTTCTTCCATTTGGTAAATTTTTCTTTACTGAAATCATGAACTACTACAGATAATCATATTTCGGGCCCCGCCGAAGTCGATCAGCCTCAACCTATTTTGGGAAGTTTTCTCATGCTGGCTGAATTTGTTGACAGTTGTGCCAAAGATACCTTCTTTGTCCACCCTGGCGTTAAAGTCGCCAAGCACGATTTTGACATCGTGGCAGGGGCTGCTCTCATAGGTGCGCTCCAAGCGCTCACAAAAGGCTACTTTGATCACATCATCCTTCTATTCCGTCAGGGCGTGGGCGCAAATCATCGATATCTTGAAGACCTTCGCTTTGAGGCTGTTATTTAATATTTATTAGCATATGTAAATACGATTCATTAATCTCACATTAAATTTATTATTCTAATTGGTAAATAAACACTATGCAACAATTCTTCTTCTTCTTAATTGGCGTAGACACCGCTTACGCGATTATAGCCGAGTTAACAACAGCGCGCCAGTCGTTTCTCCTTTTCGCTACGTGGCGCCAATTGGATATTCCAAGCGTAGCCAGGTCCTTCTCCACTTGGTCCTTCCAACGGAGTGGAGGTCTTCCTCTTCCTCTGCTTCCCCCTGCGGGTACAGCGTCGAATACTTTCAGAGCTGGAGTGTTTTCGTCCATTCGGACAACATGACCTAGCCAGCGTAGCCGCTGTCTTTTAATTCGCTGAACTATGTCAATGTCGTCGTATATCTCGTACAGCTCATCGTTCCATCGAATGCGATATTCGCCGTGGCCAATGCGCAAAGGACCATAAATCTTTCGCAGAACTTTTCTCTCGAAAACTCGCAACGTCGACTCATCAGTTGTTGACAACGTCCAAGCCTCTGCACCATATAGCAGGACGGGAATTATGAGCGACTTATAGAGTTTGGCTTTTGTTCGTCGAGAGAGGACTTTACTTTTCAATTGCCTACTCAGTCCGAAGTAGCACCTGTTGGCAAGAGTTATCCTTCGTTGGATTTCTAGGCTGACATTGTTGGTGGTGTTTACGCTGGTTCCAAGATAGACGAAATTATCTACGACTTCAAAGTTATGACTGTCAACAGTGACGTGAGAGCCAAGTCGCGAGTGCGACGACTGTTTGTTTGATGACAGGAGATATTTCGTCTTGCCCTCGTTCACTGCCAGACCCATTTTCTGTGCTTCCTTGTCCAGCCTGGAGAAAGCAGAACTAACGGCGCGGGTGTTGAGGCCGATGATATCAATATCGTCGGCATACGCCAGCAGCTGTACACTCTTATAGAAGATGGTACCTTCTCTGTTTAGTTCTGCAGCTCGAACTATTTTCTCCAGGAGCAGGTTGAAGAAGTCGCACGATAGGGAGTCGCCTTGTCTGAAACCTCGTTTGGTATCGAACGGCTCGGAGAGGTCCTTCCCGATCCTGACGGAGCTTTTCGTGTTGTTCAACGTCAGTTTACACAGCCGTATTAGTTTTGCGGGGATACCAAATTCAGACATCGCGGCATAAAGGCAGCTCCTTTTCGTGCTGTCGAAAGCAGCTTTGAAATCGACGAAGAGGTGGTGTGTGTCGATTCTCCTTTCACGGGTCTTTTCCAAGATTTGGCGCATGGTGAATATCTGGTCGGTTGTTGATTTTCCAGGTCTGAAGCCACACTGATAAGGTCCAATCAGTTTGTTGACGGTGGGCTTTAATCTTTCACACAATACGCTCGATAGAACCTTGTATGCGATGTTGAGGAGGCTAATCCCACGGTAGTTGGCGCAGATTGTGGGGTCTCCTTTTTTATGGATTGGGCATAGCACACTTAAATTCCAATCGTTGGGCATGCTCTCGTCCGACCATATTTTACAAAGAAGCTGATGCATGCTCCCTATTAGTTCTTCGCCGCCGTGTTTGAATAGCTCGGCCGGTAGTCCGTCGGCCCCTGCCGCTTTGTTGTTCTTGAGGCGGGCAATTGCTATTCGAACTTCTTCATGGTCGGGTAATGGAACGTCTGCTCCATCGTCATCGATTGGGGAATCGGGTTCTCCTTCTCCTGGTGTTGTGCGTTCACTGCCATTCAGCAGGCTGGAGAAGTGTTCCCTCCATAATTTAACTATGCTCTGGGCATCAGTGACTAGATCACCTTTGGGGGTTCTACAAGAGTATGCTCCGGTCTTGAAACCTTCTGTAAGCCGCCGCATTTTTTCGTAGAATTTTCGAGCATTACCCCTGTAGGCCAGCTTATCAAGCTCTTCATACTCACGCATTTCGGCCTCTTTCTTTTTCTGTCTGCAGATGCGTCTCGCTTCCTTCTTCAATTCTCGGTATCTATCCCATCCCGCACGTGTTGTGGTCGATCGTAACGTTGCGAGGTAGGCAGCCCGTTTTCTCTCCGCTGCGGCGCGGCACTCCTCGTCGTACCAGTTGTTCTTTTGCACTTTCCGAAAACCAAGGTTTCGGATGCAGCTGTACGTAAGGAGTTTGAAATGCCGTCCCACAGTTCCCTTATACCGAGTTGTTGATGAGTGCTCTCAGAGAGCAGGAGTGCAAGCCGAGTAGAAAATCGTTCGGCAGTCTGTTGTGATTGCAGCTTTTCGACGTCGAACCTTCCTTGTGTTTGTTGGCGTGCGTTTTTTGCTGCACAGAGGCGGGTGCGAATCTTGGCTGCAACAAGATAGTGGTCCGAGTCGATGTTAGGGCCTCGGAGCGCACGCACATCTAAAACACTGGAGACGTGTCTTCCGTCTATCACAACATGATCGATCTGGTTGGTAGTTTTTCGATCCGGAGACAGCCAGGTAGCTTGATGAATTTTTTTGTGCTGGAATCTAGTACTACAGATAACCATATTTCGGGCCCCGGCGAAGTCGATCAGCCTCAACCCATTTGGGGATGTTTCCTCGTGGAGGCTGAATTTACCGACCGTAGTGCCAAAGATACCTTCTTTGCCCACCCTGGCGTTGAAGTCGCCAAGCACGATTTTGACATCGTGGAGGGGGCATCTCTCATAAGTGCGTTCCAAGCACTCATAAAAGGCATCTTTGGTCACATCGTCCTTCTCATCCGTCGGAGCGTGGGCGCAGATCAGCGATATGTTGAAGAACCTCGCTTTGATGCGGATTGTGGCTAGACGTTCATTCACCGGAGTGAATGATAGTACTCGGCGACGGAGTCTCTCTCCCACCACGAATCCCACACCAAACTTGCGCTCCTTTATATGGCCACTGTAGTAAATGTCACAAGGACCTACTCGTCTCTGTCCTTGTCCCGTCCATCGCATTTCTTGGACGGCGGTGATGTCAGCCTTTGTTTTTACGAGGACATCAACCAGCTGGGCAGCGGCACCTTCCCAATTAAGGGACCGGACATTCCAGGTGCATGCCCTTAATTCGTAGTCCTTCTTTCGTTTGCCATGGTCGTCATCAAAAGGGGGGTCTCTCATCCGAGGCTGCTGTTGGTTTTTCATTGGGGTGAGCTTTTTACGTGGCGGGTCCCAAACCCAGCGCACAACCCTATGCAGGGGTGTTTCGCCTTCTCACTTTAGCTCACCTTCGAACGGATGTTCTTAGGCTACCCAGAGGATACTTGGTCAAAGACCGGAAGTCGTGAGCTGCTTGAGTCATATGTAAAAGAATCGTTTCTGGCCACTCCCAAGTGAATGGCGATCAGAGAACTTTCCTCACTTGCGTGAACTTCTACACATGACCCCATCCTACGCCTGGGTCAATTAAATATTGAAGTTCGCCTTTGTTTGGCTGTAAAGCATTCTTCAGTACTATCATTGTGGCTTGAAGTTGTCTAAACGCGCCCAAATACGCAATTGGAAATTAATTCACACATCCTCATCTACTCTCTCTCGTATAAAGGGTGCTCCAATAGCGGTTACATTCAAGTACAATAATATTAGAAATCTCTTTATTTGAGTTCCCCTTAACTCTGTACTTATATGTACATACCATATGTGCTTACTTATACGCTTGGATATGCCGAGATTACTTCATCGGTTTTTAAATTCCTTTGTCCCCTATAATTCCCCCTTCTGATCGTTGTTTAATCTTTTTGCGATGCAAAGCCAAAAGTAGCAGAAAGTTGAGCGCCATATTTTGCAAACACAAATGCATTTGTTTTCATTTCAGTTATGGTTGTTGCTGTTGCTGATGTATTTACAATATTTGCATTTTTATTCAAAAAGTTTCGGCTGCGCGTTGCGGGAGAGTGAAATTTCCCAACGACGGACGAAATATTTCTGCTTGACGCTGCATTTTTGTGCGCTGCAACGTCCACACACACACACATGCACGTCGATGCATAAATATGTGTATAACTACCAGAAACCATATTCACTTATCTATATAGCTCAGTATGTATTCGGGAGGGGTTTCAGAAAACTAGTTCATCACTTTTCGCAGGCAACGCGGCACCCAAAAGTTTTTAGATTAAAAATTTCATAATGAAATACATTTTCGGCGTCTAATTGCGAAATATTCTCCAAATTTATATTAGACGAAGAGCTTTGGCTTTAAGACAATTTAGTGTATAAAAGCAATCACAGAAACTGCTGGAAATTAGAGAAGAATTGAGGAAGTGGGTAGCCAAGGATTTTTGCTATTTTCTCTGCCATTTTCAGCACGAAATTATCCGAATGATTGCTATATTGCTTCAAGAGCTCAGCATTAAATGGGAGAAAGTAAAACGGCATACAAAAAATAATACATATATAAACATGGAACAGGAATAAAGCGGAATCGCTGATGGAATGCGCACTGAACGCTAACAAAACCACGGTGTTTGTGGTTGATTAAATGTTACAGTTAGATAAAGGAATACTGAGAAATTAGAGGAACCGCTTCGAGTCAAGTAACAAGTTCCAATCACACAGCGGTCATTTCCTTCATTATTTCATTTGTGGATTTGGCTTGGAAGAATTCATAATTCACGATATTTCAAATTACAATTGAAACTTTTACGAATCGCTGCAAAGAATTCAATTTGTTAAATAAGTTTGCAAGTGCGAATCCACTGCCGCCAACTGCCAAACCACTTACATTTGCAATCTCCAAGGCAAGTCGACAAATGCCAGCCACAAGCCCACCTTGAAGACTTTTACCACCCTCTGACCCAGAGACGGCGCGAAACCAACACGGATTCCATTCATCACCACCGGATTCAAAGCAGCCAAACTTCGAGCTGGAGTTGTTGACACTCTCTATTTGCCTTTGCCTTCGTACGTATGCCAAGGTGTTTGTATGAGTGTGAGCTCAGGTAATCCCCAGTCAAAACCGCGACGCGCAACACGTTCTTCAGTGCGCTAATGCAGTCCACTCGCTGCTCTGCCAAATGAATTTATCAAGTTTGTCTTAAGTTTGGTTGGTGGTAAACATTTGCGGCCCCAAAGTAACTTCCACCGACGCCAACGAGCTACCCTCAACGCCGCGCACTGCTGGCACAGTTCTGTCCTCGCTGTGTGCTGGGCTGAAATGGATTTGTGCAACAGTGGAAGTGTTAATTAAGTAGATTTGAGCATAAAGTTCCTGCATTACCGAATTACGGCTTCATCCAAGTGCGCGCAATTAAAAAATTTGATTACTCATTTTTGCGCGATCAGTGAAGTGTCGCAGCCAAAGAAAATTTATGAAATGTAATAACATTGAGGCTTCAACAAAGACAGTCATTCATTTATGAGGGAAGGCACAAAGAAGGGCCATCGCGCGAACCGAACGGAATTATTTACGATATCCTGCGCTTATTGTAAAAATACCGTTAATCTCCATCACCAATCGGTTCTTCTTCTTTTCTTAACTGTCTGCTAAGCGAATCCACAATTTAAACCAATGATACTGGAAATGAATGTGGGAGTCGTAGAATATAATAAGAACAGCTTTTGCCAGGCACTCTTAAATGGAAATGCCTTATCAATGTCATTAACCACTCACATCAGTTGTGCCATTTTCAGCAATCGCTGGCCACACTTCCCCACACTTGGGCTGTCTCAAATCTCAGCTGAAAACGAACGGCACTCAAAATATTGGATTGGACATTCCCTTATTTATGGCAAGCGTTAGAAACCCATTTTCACATGGACCACACACACTAACATACGCATACGAAAGTTGATATCGCCCACCAAAATGGAAAACTGCGAATTCGTAGCTAAGCGAAACACAAAGGAACGAATGATGTAAAAGGATTCGTTCCTAAGGTTTTTTGGGATTTGTTTGGATTGTATTTGATGAGCGGCAAAAAGGCATTGAGGCAGCCAGTGTGAAATCTTGAACAAACGCCATGTTGCTAATGCAGCATAAACAACAAATACACTTATTACAAAAATAGCTCAAAGAGAGGAGTTGCAGGAAGGGGTGACGAATGTAGCTTGAATGAAATGTGAATGCTTGGAAACTACAAAGTGGAAATAGCGGATGCGGAAGGCAGAAATGGCCAAAAGGTACTCTAACTGGAGCAAGCTACTCTACATAATGCAAAAGCATTCAGCTGACAGGTGCTATAAAACGGTTTCAGCTGTCATTCACCACATTGATAGCGAAGTAGATGACATGTTTCAAAGTTTTATTTTCGCCAAATTTTCTTCTATCTATGTTATGCAGCCTTGGCTCCATGTAACTGTAAGTAATATTAAGGCATCCACTATTAAATAACAGGAAGACGTTTTATTTTCCATTCTGATTTTTAATTTTCAGTTTAGTAGTAATTTTAACGGTCAGAATTTCCCAGATCGATACAAGTACTTCAGGCTGAATTGAATGGATTTGTTGGCGAATGCGCGAGGAGTAGGTCATTATATGGAAGCAAGGTACGAAATACTAAACTGCCGGTCTTTGAACCTTTCCATGTTCAATCATCAATATTTTCAATAGTACTATTTTCCCCAGAATGCTTGCATAAAAGAAATATTATGTGAAAATCGTTTTATTAATTTCTTTTTAATTTAGAATTTGGCCCTTTTGCTTGTCGTGAAGAGCTCGGAAAATATTATCATACGAAAGTTCACCACCCTATTCATTCTCATCCATCGTAAGAAGTATACATAAGGGGCGTGCCGCAGCCTCCAAAGCGCTTGGCGTTAGCTGCTACCGGCGACCAAAATAGAAACTCACCTCACAAAAACAAATATCGGCTAAATTTGAATAAAATCCATTAAACTTTTTCAATTACAAGTACGGTTGTAGAGCAAAAACAACTTCAAATGCAAAAGCTCCGCTAACACAATGAAATTAAAGTTCTCCTTTTTGCAAATTTCCGTTTTCCTTCCTCGAAATGCAGATGCAGAACCAGCCCCTTGCCGTACCGCTGCCGGGCTCATGGTGCGCTGCATCAAATCCAGTCGATAATAGACAGGGGAGCACTGCGAATTTATCGCATATTTTCCTGTTTTCTGATATTAGTTTTTCGTTTTCTGCAGATTGGGCAACACCGCAACGAGCCAAACTACTACACTGTGGATGTGAAAGTGGTGGATTAGTGCGAGAATCGAAAGTACATTGTGAAATGAATGTGGGCTTGTCGGTTAGAAGCACAGCATCGGGAAGTTGCCGGAGTTTAACACTTTGTGCTCGATTGTGATTTATTTCCGAATTGAGGATATCAAAATTCCAGCAATTTGTAAAATATTTGCTTTTGCTATGCACCGTAAATATGTGTGATGGGCACCCAGCGGGTAAGTACGTATAGTTGTTTGTTGCTTAACATAACAACAAATAAGGGCTTCGTGTGTTTCTTTTGTCTATTGTTCGGTAAATCTGGTATTTTCGCCATCTGCTTGTATTTGGTCACCAAACATTTGCTCAGTGGTCATCGAGAAAGGGGAAGTTTTGCCGGCGCCAAGGTGCACACAGATTTTATGTATGTCCATGGGATATGTATGTATGCTTGAATGCAGTGTTTGAAATGATTAAATGGGTCCAGCGGATGCTAGTGGCGTTAAGATGTGGGAACTGTTCTTTTTGCCACAGACCACATTTCAATAGTCCACTTTGAGAAACAGCACAATAGAGTCTTTTTGGCCACATATACTAGATACGCCAGACTTTTACTTCTAAGTCGAACTATTTCTTTGAATGCCATTAAGCATTGCCATTGGCCCCAAAATAATTATAACAAAAGTCCTCATTAAATTCTAAAACCTCTAAAAATATATTTTCAAAATCCTAAACCAAATCATGTGCCTAATCGGTACAAGCCTTCAGAAAAAAATGGACTTTTATTTTAGCAAAATTCATTCAAAATATATTATTGGATATAACCATTGTTTAATTCTGAAAATATGCGATATTAGTCCACGAATTACTACATAAGTTAATAAGATAACACACGTAAATCAATCACACAAGGCCACAACTACTCAACAGTGGAATACAAGCCACACTCCTGGCTTTGCAGCTGCAGATAATTAGCCGAATAGAAATCCAGACTCCAGAATTCAGGGGTTCATACAGTTTTTGGTCAGAGTTGGAGATCATGGTTTGATGAGTCTCATAAAATCTTTGGTTCGAGCAAAGTCGTTTATATCAAAGAAGCTATGCGTGTCGCTTTGATCAAAGACAGATCCGTTTGAAGGCGTGTGCGAAAGCAAAACACGAATATTTCGAATAAAATCTGGTACATCGTTCATTTAGTATATGCATTATGCAATAAAAATAACTGTATGACGGTCTGAACTTATAACAGAACTTATGGCAGGACTGCGTATATATGTACTATATATACTTGTATATAATATATAGGAGAATGGAGGCATGTGTAGAAGTTCACGCAAGTGAGGAAAGTTCTCTTCTTTACATATGGTTCAAGCAGCTCACGCCCTCCGGCCCTAGACCAAGTATCCTCTGGGTAGCCAAATAATATCCGTTTGAAGGCGAGCTAAAGTGAGAAGGCAAAACATTTCTTCCACAGAGTTGTGGCTGGGTTTGAGACCCGCCACGTAAAAAACGCCCCCATTGAAAAGGAACAAAAAGCCTCGAAAAAGAATCCCCCCTTTTGATGGCGACCATGGCAAACGATTTAAGGATAACGATTTAAGGACATACACTTGGAATGTTCGGTTCCTTCATTAAGTGAAAGCTGACATCACCGCCGTCCATGAAATGCGATGTGGTATTTACGTCAGTGGCCATATAAAGGAGCGCAAATCCGGTGTGGGATTCCTGCTGAGATAGAGACTTCGTTGCCGAGTTCTGACATTCACCCCGGCAAAGCGAAGTTCTTCAACATACCGCTGATTTGCGCCCTCGCCCCGACGGAAGAGAACAACGATGTGACCAAAGATACCTTCTGTGAGCGCTTGGTGTTCACCTATGAGAGCTGCCCTCGCCACGACGACAAAATCGTGCTATGCGACTTTAACGCCAGGGTGGGCAAGGAATGTATCTTTAACAGTCGACAACGTCAGCCTCGAAATCCAACGCAGATTAATTCTTGCTACTTTGGACGGAGTAGGCAATCGAAAAGTAAAGTCCTCTCTCGACGAACAATAACCCAAACCACTCCAGCTCTGAAAGTATTCGATGCAGTACCCGCCGGGGGAAGCAGAGAAAAAGGAAGACTTCAACTTCGCTTCGAATCTCCAATTGGCGCTACCTTGCGAAAAGAAGAAACGACTGGCGCGCTGTTGTTAACTCAGTTATAACCGCATAAGACTATAAGCCAGTAAAAAAAAAGAAGATATATATTTGTGAGCTGATTCCTAATCCGAGCGTTATACATAATTCCGTAGAAACATATTACTTGTAAATAACTTTTATATAGAAGGTAGAAGAATGAGCAAATCCAAAGTTAAAACAATGCTCATTGTCTTTTTTAACATCAAAGGCATCGTTTACCATGGATTTGTTCCTCCTGGGCAAACCGTCAACGCCAAGTTTTACGTGGAAGTCCTCAAGAGACTCAAACGTAACCCTTGGGTCGCCAAAACATAGCAGCATCCCAACGCTTCCGCACCCGCCCTACAGCCCAGATGTTTTTTGGTTAGCTTGGAATTTTCAATTAGCGCCACGTTGCGAAAAGAAGAAACGACTGACGCGCTATTGTTAACTGGGCTATAATCGCGTAAGCGGTGTCTACGCGATTAAAAAAGAAGAAGATGTATATGTATGTGTAAGCTGATTCCTAATCCGAACGTTATACATGACGCATACCGGTAACTTAAAAATTATTATGTTAAATAGATATAATATTATTATGATATGGTCATATCAATCGGTTAGTCAAATCAAGTACTTCGAATCGTTATTACTCCTTCAACTCAAACAAAAATTATTAGGATCTTTTTACGAAGGTTTCAACAAATTCTGTAGAGAATTTAAGTTCATCTAATCTATGACTCGCGATCAATAATATCGAAACTTCAAATGAAAATTTCCTTCTGCGTGCTTCGGGAGGGCAAAACTTTTGTCAGATTTGATTAGACTTGGAAAATCCCAACCGTTCAAATTCGATTTGGTAAAATTTGTCAAAATTTTAAATGGAAACGGCAAAAGTCGCCTGAAATCGTTATAAATGCGTGAGAATTAGAGAGCCGCGTATCGCCATCGGTCCTCCTTTGGAACGACACCACTTCGATTGCTCCGGCAAATTACGCATCCGTTGCACGGTGCGGGGCATGTCGGCATAGTTGCATGTTAGTTTTTAATGAGCAGCCTCTTTGAAGCTTGTAACTCCGTCCAGTGCAAAACTTTTCGCTAACAAGTTCACAGGCATATATACATACATATTATGGATATTAGTGCACTCACACACACACTCAACACTAAGAGCAGTGCTAACTTGAACGTAGCGCCATCTCATCGCCAACATGGGGCACGGACTGCGGCGGAAGGCTGTAGCTTTGACATTTCGCTGCGGTTGCGCTCTCTGGTTTTCGCCTGTCACCACATTGTAGCCGCACTTGCTGTTGTTATTGTTGGTGGCATATCAACTGCCAACGGCAGCGTAACTACTGTTTACTGCTTCTGCCATTACTGGTGCGCGTGTAGCACGAATGATGTTGCTGATCATTTTCTTCATGTTTTTATTGTTATTGTTGTTGCCTTTGGCGAACGTAGTTTCCTGCGTGTGAGTATGAGTGCGTGTTGCATATTTTGTCCTTAAGCGCAGTTGTTAATTAGCGGTGAGGAGAACAAGTGAAGAATTTTTCGGTCTCGGTTACCGCTCCCGCATCCCCCCTACACCCCGTTTCCACTCAACCAGCCAGCCAGTTTAGCTGCACTCTCATTCTTTCTGCAATTGTTTCTTCCGAGCACGCACCCACACACACACACACTGCACTCAGCGCACATAGTTAAGTTGCTTGTGAACTGGAAACAAGTTTGTTGGCAAACTTTTGCGCATTGCGTTTGCCCGAGCATGCTGGTAACGGTAGCGGCAAAATGCTCTTAATGTGCGGCGCATGCAACATTTGTTGTGTTGCGCGCGGCAGAAGCAGAATGTCATAATTTCGCCGTACGAAATTATTGAAAAGAATCCCACAACAATCTCACTGCCGCAAAAAAATGAACGAGTTGCGGCGAAAGTTTCTTCGCCAACAAAAAATTAGTGGAAACAAACTTGTTAACCCTAACTAAATTAATGGCATTCTTCAGGCAAAAAAGTCCAAAAAACTTTGTGCATTTCATTTGGAACGAAGTGTTTCAGCTCCGATAATCTCTCTCACACACACACAAAAATATGTAATGTGTAAGTGGAATTAACGCCATTAAAAATCTCACAATTAACGGAATATTCTCATAGTGAGTGAAAGGTTTATTTGCAGGAGATCAATTTCATGCTCTGGACAAATGAAGACAGTGATTCGTCTTCTCAAGGTTTCTTCGATTCGATGCAAACTACATTAGTATATTTGAATTTCCTCCAAAAGCCAGTTAGTTAATATTTCTGACAAAAAGTGGAGCCGACTTCAGTGTTTTCTTCGGTTTGCTTCCCTCTTTTCATTCCGCTTTATCGCAAATTTTGCCAGCTTGTTATCGGAGGCCACCGGCCGGGCGCTTGGTATTGTCGGCGGGCAGGAAATGTTTGCAAACTGTTTCGTTTGACGGCGGGCCATCAACTTTTATTGGCTTTATTTCACTTGTTGTGCAATTCGAATAAACGTTTTACTACTGTTTCTTGATTCCGCTCTTGTTCTCCCTTCGTTTAGTGCGCATTCTCCCTGTTTTGTATTTCTTACTTGCCAGCTGCCTGTTTTCGATTGTGTTTATGACTATTTTCGTCATATTTTATTCACGCTTACACCTTTTGCATTCTCATATTCGTCTAGTGCTTCACAAGTCGTGTTTTGGAACGGTGTTGAAGTGCCGGCAATGTTTCACGCTCGAGTCGTTTGATTCTTTACTTGTTTCAATCGCTTGCTTTCGGATTACGGTAATTTAAGGGCGTGCCCTTGCAAGATAACCCCTAGGACATACCAAAATTCTCTGGTTGCTAATGAAGCAAAAGCCGGATAGTTTGGAAACAGAGAATTTTCCACCCTCTAGGATGGAAAAACTATTTTTTAAATAAGCCACTTGCTTTGATCTTGTGTTGAGGCGTTGTCGGAACTTCGTCAAATTACAGTACCGGGAGGTTAGGTCAACGGAAAACTTCTTCTGCTACAGTATCCGAATATTATCCGCCGAGTCGGTTGAAGTTGCTTAAGTAAGGTGTCATGGTATTTATAACTTTCATCACTCTCTAATTACGTCACAACAATATGAACCAATTTCAAGAGTGACTTCTAGCCAAGTTGGCTACTCGTGTTTAATAGTAAATTCGAGCAGCGATGAAAACGGCTCCACATAAAGCCCAGCATTGGCTTTGAAAGGAGAAAAGAAGATGACAATTGCTTTACCGCATTTTTGCGTTGTTGCGATGTTCTCGCATGTATGAAGAAGAACGTTTTTGTCTTCGCTTGAATCGCGGCGTGCGAGCGTTTGACTTGAAAAAGCGTGTTTCTGTGTCAAGACTCGATGCTCCCTTGCCCGCACTTGCCTGCATGGCGTCCAGCGTTTGCCGTAAAGAATACATTTTATTTAAATGCAATTAGAATAGAAAGCAAAACGAAGACACACACCCACGTACAAGGCAGCGAGTTGCAACTTGACATAGGCTTTCATCTGACACATGAGCCCAGCACCCCCTACTCTGGCTTGCTGACGAGCCACCTATGCGATGAATTAAGATTTCTTCGCAGCCACAAAAGCAAAAACACTCTATTATAACCACTTAGGAGCAGCAAAACTGCTTTGTAATGAGTGCTAAAGGTAATGGAAAACATCGCAGAGAATTCATATTTATTCCAATTGAGAAAAAGCATTGCGGAAAATGCAGAAATCGCAGCAGGAGCAACTGCCAACAAACAGTTCGCAAATCAGAAGGAAACAACAACATTTATTCAAGTGCTTTGTTTGCAACACTCGTACTTGGCAACATGTTAACATGTCGGCGATGGCTGCCATGCCCATGTATGTACATACATATATTCAGCGAAACCAAAAACAAAACACAATTTTCACGTGTGCGTATGTGTATTTGTGTGGGTGTGTGGGTGTTCGCAACGCAGGCAAATTGCAAAACACAATTGTGAGGCTACAAGCATTTTTACTCTGCTGCAAGTGGATTTGTCGTACTTCAGTGTCCACTCGAGTGTTGCAAATACAACAACGCTGGGTTACTGCAGCAACCAGCCACGTATGCTTTTATGAAAACATGAGTGGTTCTCCGCGGGGACGAGGGTGCACTTATTGTGTGGCATAAACTTGCACCTTTCAATTTTCCTATTTGCACAGATTTAAATTTTAAGTTTTGTGGTTTCATTCAAATTTCAAACAGTAGTCTGCGGCTGCAGTCGGTAGGGCGGCAGCAGCTCGGAACTTTTGGGTGAGCTTTCCATGACTCTCCTCTATTAAAATGTTTGGTTAAACCAAACCGAAACACTGTGAAATTGTTGGACGTTTATGTGATACGAAAAGTGCACCGCAAGGACTGTATCAAAAAGTTGTAATGTCTTGTTAGGTGGAGCATAGACCGGTGGACAAGATGACTCAATTACCGCACAAGGCGGTTATAAGTCGTAGTATATCGTAATATAGATGTGTAGAAAAATAGACTACTACACTCGGCACGTGTATTGAGAAGCTTTCACTCCACCAACAAAATGAAAGTATTGCCAGACATATGCTTATCCATACTTCATCGCCCCCAAAACTTTAAGAAGCACTCCCACTTGTGAATTTCAACGGCGATACCACTCAAGTTGCACGAACAATAATAGAGTGTACTGATATGTTGCAAGGTGCTTTACGAAATGTCAGGATATCTCGCATTTCAAATAAAAGGTTCAAGGCTGGCAAATGTTTCAGTCAATGCTTTGATTGTCTTGGTATTCCAAAAGCTCATCCGAAATTGCCTCATTTTGCATTTATGCATGTATTTCTTCACTCGTATATACAAAGCAATATTGTTAGTGCGGCTTCATTAATTCTGCATTTCCTCTCCATGGAACGCTGAAAAGTTCAGATGGCAAGAAACGAAACCAAGTGCAAAAGAATCTTCGAGCATTTTTGTGTCCCAAATGCTCATCCATTATTTATGCGACATGCAACATCTCGGATCAAGAAATACGAATGCCAAGCAGTGAACAGTGATATGCAACAACAACAATATGTTTACTCAACAAATATTGACAAACGAACCATATTGTCTTCTACACTCTCACATACACACATACAGAGAGACGGGAATATGTATTTGAAAAGCACTCAATAGGACGGAAGGAAATTCTGTTTTCCTTGTCGTTAAGAGTATCCGACAATCTTGACCTCGGTATGGAAATTCGGCAGCCATTAACTTGCAATTACACATACATGTCGTCAGCTAAGCACATACGAATCAAGAAATGCTAATATTTGCCTAAAAAGTAGGGCAAATATGCCACCGACTGAGTTGAGTGCTTCTATAATGTCTACAATGTTTGGTCTTAGCGCTTTGCGAAAGATACCGTTACTCTACGAATAGAAGCATGTGCCTAAGAACAAATAGAAGGTCTTGGCGAGAATACCTTTCCAATGCTTCTCGCCTCGGCAAAGGCATAAGTTGTGAACTTCGTAAACTCAATCTTAATTTCGAGTTCACAATCTGATTTTCTTCACACTCAATTAGGTAAAAGCAGATTAACCCGACACTATTCAATGCACGATAAATTTCACTTGAACGAGCTCGACAAAGCTCAGCTGATCGGCAAACCATACGGAATAGCTTCCGCTGCTTGCGATTTCAGCAAAGACAAGTTAACTGATTTGGCAGATCACTGAATTCGTCTCGAAATAAGCAAAGTGCCGACAATGAAGCGTAGAAATTCGAGCAAGTCGCTTTGCCGATGAACCTCTCAAAGCGTTTCAGCGCACATAAGTTTTTGACAAGACGAACGTCAACAGCGAGGTCACCACGTATGTGCAATAACAACAAGAAAGCCAAATACACTATTTTAGCGAAACAGCAAGCACAGGGAAATGGAAAAAGCGCAATCGATTACGCTATCGCGGCAGAGCTCTCGCAGCCAGGTGCGGAAAACGTCGTGGCGCAGTGGAAGAAGAGAAGCTCTCTACCTTACCAACAGCACAGATACAAGCCATGCTCCCTACTGCACAGGATATTATCAAGTTGCGGCAACATCCTGATGGGAACGGTAAATATGAGTCGTCCTGACTTCTTAGAATTTATTTACATTTGCCATTAAGCACGCCAACCGTTATGCACACGTATGTATGTTTTTGTATAAAATGCTTTGCCTGCGCCACAGCAGTGAAACCCATTCGCTCTTTGTGTCTTAAACATCCGCCGGACAGACTTTGGGAGTTCTACTTCGCTACGTCCCGACATCGCATTTTATTTAATGTGTTTACACATCTTTTGACCTCCTTTCCAACAAGAAATCAAAACTTTCCGAAATTTTTGGTTCCTCGCCAACCGGCGTTTGAAACATTAATTTGCCCACGATTGGTGTCTTCTGCTTTCTGGTTTTTTAATACTCTCGCAACAAAGTTGCTAAGGAGAGTATTATAGTTTTGTTCACTTAACGGTTGTTTGTAAGTCCTAAAACTAAAAGAGTTAGATATAGGGTTATATATACCAAAGTGATCAGGGTGACGAGTAGAGTTGAAATCCGGATATCTGTCTGTCCGTCCGTCCGTCCGTCCGTCCGTCTGTCCGTCCGTCCGCGCAAGCTGTAACTTGAGTAAAAATTGAGATATCATGATGAAACTTGGTACACGTATTTCTTGGCTCCATAAGAAGGTTAAGTTCGAAGATGGGCAAAATCGGCCCACTGCCACGCCCACAAAATGGCGAAAACCGAAAAGCTAAAAAGTGTCATAACTAAATTTGGCACAAAGGATCGCATTAGGGAGGGGCATATTTTAACGTAATTTTTTTGGAAAAGTAGACGTGGCCCCGCCCCTACTCAGTTTTTTGTACATATCTCGGAAACTACTATAGCTATGTCAACCAAACTCTACAGAGTCGTTTCCTTCAGGCATTTCCATATACAGTTCAAAAATGGAATAAATCGGATAATAACCACGCCCACCTCCCATACAAAGGTTATGTTGAAAATCACTAAAAGTGCGTTAACCGACTAACAAAAAACGTCAGAAACACTAAATTTTACGGAAGAAATGGCAGAAGGAAGCTACACCCAGGTTTTTTTTTTCAATTGAAAATGGGCGGGGCGTCGCCCACTTATGGACCAAAAACCATATCTCAGGAACTACTCAACCGATTTCAATGAAATTCGGTACATAATATTTTCTTAACACCCTGATGACATGTACGAAATATGAGTGAAATCGGTTCACAACCACGCCTTCTTTCAATATAACGCTATTTTGAATTCCATCTGATGCCTTTTCTGTATAATACGAGTATATGCATTAGGAACCAATGATGATAGCGGAATAAAACTTTACACAAATACGGTATTTGAAAAATATGTAATGAAATCTCGATTATCACTTTATCATGCGAGAGTATAAAATACCGAACTTAGCGCTTCCTTACTTGTTTTTGTTTAATTTCAATAATTTAGTTGGTTAGAGGCAGATCATCACCAGAATTTATTCTTAAAGTTAAGTCGTTAAGTTATAACGTAAGAATTATGAATGGGTCAATGTAAACTGGTTAAGAACGTCGTTCGAAACCAAGTTTCATATAACTTGAGAAATTCATTATTTTTAGGCAGTTCCATTCTCCCTTTTCGGAAGCCGTGTCAAATAAATGTCATTATTCGTATTTATTAATTGATATTTGGACTGATATGATTGGATATTTGGAGTTTGAATTCCTTCTAATTCCAACCCTTTTCTGCTCTGATGAGCTTTCCGCGATAAATGTCAGGAGACACTGATTTTGGCATCACCCTTATTAAGGAAAAATACCTACTAAGGCAGCGCTTGGAAATTGTCCAAATTAGAACGCCTCGCTTGTATCAATTAAAAACGAACTTCTCAAAAGAAGGTAGAGTAAAAATCACTCACCTCCTATATTACAAAATCAGACATAACCATCGCTGAATTCGATTTCACTTTATCTTCAATGTCAGACAAGACTCCCGGTTCAGACAGAATGTCATATCCCATGCTAAGGAATTGTCCTGCAAGTCTCAATAATAGATTTAATAAATTGTAAACAATATTTTATGCCAAGGTGTCTACCTCCAATGCTGGAAAAATAAGATGATAGTAGCCATTCCTAAATCCAATAATGCTTCTACAGATTTGCTTGGTTACAGGCCAATATCAATCCTCTGCTACGTGCACAACGTTTTAAAACAATCATATCAAAACGAATATCGTGGTTCGTAATAAATAAAGCCTTCTCAGTCGAAATCAAGTGCATTTAAGAAAGAGCAAGGCTGCCTTATCGAAAAGAAATACCCCACATCCACTCTCAGCTAGGATTTCCAAAAATCTTTCGACAGAGTTGGTTCGCATGTTGGTTTGCGACAGCTTGTAAGTGGCAAATTGGTGAAAAAATATTTAACTTTATTAAATCTTTCCAAAACAATCGGAAATAGACAGCTAAAATTAATAACACTTCCTCGAATACGTACATTATGTACAACGGGATACCTCAAGGATCACCATTGTCTATTATACTATTTGTATTCGCGTTTAATGAAATCAGTACGATAATTTCAAAGCATAAATCCATTTCGCATATTATTTATACTGATTTTGTGCTGCTTTTCGCCAAACAAAATAATTTAAATACTGTAAAGAATACCCTCTTAAAGATTCTTATTGAAATTTCAGATTGGGCCAATTGTTCAGGTGCGAATATCGCTATAAAAAAATCTAAATTATTCCACATTTTTAGAAAACACAAATGTAACTACTTTAATTTTATCTAAAATAGATTATGGTCTCCCTATCTACGGCTATTGTGCAAAAAGCAATTAAAGCAAATCTTTGCACCATATCATGCAGCTGTTAAAAGAAGTATTCGTGCATTGCCAACATGACCAATAAAGTTTATGTACTTATATCGGGTGATTTTTTAAGAGCTTGATAACTTTTTTTAAAAAAAAAACGCATAAAATTTGCAAAATCTCATCGGTTCTTTATTTGAAACGTTAGATTGGTTCATGACATTTACTTTTTGAAGATAATTTCATTTAAATGTTGACTCATGTGGTTTCAACAAGATGGCGCTACATGCCACACAGCTCGCGATTCTATGGCCATTTTGAGGGAAAACTTCGGAGAACAATTCATCTCAAGAAATGGACCCGTAAGTTGGCCACCAAGATCATGCGATTTAACGCCTCTAGACTATTTTTTGTGGGGCTACGTCAAGTCTAAAGTCTACAGAAATAAGCCAGCAACTATTCCAGCTTTGGAAGACAACATTTCCGAAGAAATTCGGGCTATTCCGGCCGAAATGCTCGAAAAAGTTGCCCAAAATTGGACTTTCCGAATGGACCACCTAAGACGCAGCCGCGGTCAACATTTAAATGAAATTATCTTCAAAAAGTAAATGTCATGAACCAATCTAACGTTTCAAATAAAGAACCGATGAGATTTTGCAAATTTTATGCGTTTTTTTTTTAAAAAAGTTATCAAGCTCTTAAAAAATCACCCGATATTAACGGAACCCCGACTCCCATCTATCGAGGAAAGAGTTTTGCATACTTGGCAAAAACTTATTCCGGAACTACTATTTGCAATAACAATCTCTTATATGGTAAAAGTCAAACTCCAATATTTCCTCCACTATTCTATATGCATTAAACTAGCTAAATCTCAGCTCTCCTAAATGCATCCAACAAATCCTACCTCATTATACAAATTAGAAACATGCTAACTGGTACACAAACATAAAAACTATGCGGATCCCTGGAAACTCAGGTATTACCGGAAATAAATGAGCCGATCAGAACGTCAAATTGGCTGCAAAACAGCCATTGATTGTTTTCGACTACATCGAAAAAAATATACACTACGCCATCTGCAACCAAGAGGGGAATAAACCTGCTTGTCCACCACCAGGTCGCTGCCTAGATATGAAGGCCTTTGTTCGCCTTCATCTTGGTCACACATCATTTATTAAATCGAAACAGAATTCTACCCTGCCAAACATCACTAAAATTTCCGAATTCTTATCTCGTACAAAGTTAAAAAATTGTATTTCAGTTATCCCTTCTTTTCTAAATTTATTTATAACATATAATTTTAATTCCATAGAAACTAGAAATAAATTTTATATGGAAGGTTCCATTTTATTATTTGTAAGACGGATTGTTGTTTGGCGGCTTCATGGTACCTCATTTCATTCGAAATGAGATAGAAAATGCCGTTACCATCAAAGCGAGCGTTATAGCACGTTACAAGATGCTATACAAAACTCGAAATACTGGAAGAATATCTATTTCTCCTTTGCGAATTCTATTCAGTTATATAATATTTGCCGTTCACTTTGCTCTTTTTATATGTGCTTTCAATATTTTGATTTTTCCGCATTTGGTATTTCCATCAAAACCTCAAAATAAAAGCTTCGGTAAGTTAATAACGCAAATGTTTTCAAACTCACCAAGTCTTCAGAAGAATTGCTATGTGAATTAAAACAAAACTTTCAATAAGATTCCTTAACTTTATCGACATAAATTTCGACTCATTAACTTTGTGACAAAAAGTTGGCAACTGTAACAAATACCGTTAGCTACTTACTGTCATTCTGTTCGCCCAAAAGTGTCACTCCGGAAAAAAGGAAAATAACTTGGCCCCACCGACGATGGCGCTGCTCCTCGACTTAGAAAGCGCCAAGTAGGTGATAAAGTAACCTTTTTACGATCTCACTCTCTACACGTTTGCTAAATTTTATTGTCTTCTATTTGTTGGTTGGCAGTCGCACATTTTTCCTTCAAGTAATATGTTCCTCCTCTTGACTCTCGTACTCCAATTCTACAAATGCCTTCAATGACATTCTAAGTACCTCATACGGGTGTTATTAGACGGAATAAAAGTAAATCATAGATTTTCCATTACTCCTTTTAAACACCATTCTGTTGTTTCTATCGAATATACTATAAAGCAATTCTTTATACTCGTATTGAAGATGGGAGATTTGTGATGGATTAATGTGCGATATGGTCCTGGCAGTTTGTAAGATATGTATGTACATACATAAATAGGTGAGCACACTCGCACTATTTAGAGTAGTTTAATAGAGTCCCTCCGGCTGCAATCTCACTCAACGAGATTCAAATAAATAAATTATATACAATTAAATATATCCTTTTGAGTATATTTACATAAGTAGGTATATAAATACTATAATTTCGAAGATCTTGGAACCAGTATTAACACCAACAACAATGTAAGCTTCGAAGTCCAACGCCGTATAACTCTTGCCAACAGGTGCTACTTTGGACTGAGTAGGCAATTGAGAAGTAAAGTCCTCTCTCGACGAACAAAGACCAAACTTTATAAGTCGCTTATTGTTCCCGTCTATGTCCTTTTCGCATTTGCCACGGCGAATATCGCATGCCATGGAACTATGAACTATACGAGTTATGCGAAGACATCGACATAGTTCAGCGAATTAAGAGACAGCGGATAGGTCATGCTGTCCGTATGGATAAAAACCTTCCAGCTCTGAAAGTATTCGACGCAGTACCCGCCGGTGAAACAGAGGAAGACCTCCACTCGATTGGAGAGATTCAGTGGAGAAGGATCTCAAGTTGACGCCAAATTCCTAAAAGAAGAAACGATTGGAGCGCTGTTTTTAACTCGGCTGTAACCGTGTAAGCGGTCTCTACGCCCTTAAATAGGAAGAAGGTATATACTATTAACCGAAAAATAAGAATACACCACTCAACAAAACCTTTGCCGCTATTCTCCACACCTCTTGCCATTGTTTGGGCGCCAGAAGTTGTCTCCCGGCAAGCATCTCATAAGCGATCCCATAATTTATTTAGGCTCAAAAAATTAGTAGTCTCATTACCACTTTTATTTTTGCGCAAATTTCACGTTTTATTTCATTTTTATTGCCATCGTACGCAGCATTTCAAGAACCTAAGCAGAGTGCTCCATCTTTTCAGTCGCGAAAAGTGCATATTCTTTAAATATATATGTACATACACGAATATCTGTATATATACATATATGGCGTATGCCACGCCAGGGGAAAATACGGGTCACGTTCATTTATTTACAGCAACTGCGCTGCGAAAACTTGGCTTGCGGAGGCAGTTCATTCCGGAAATTATTTTATGATTTATAAATTTTACGATTCGCGTACAGAAACCTCCCACGTACGTGTGCGTGGCCTCGGACCCGCACAAAACAAGCTATCGACGCAGCCAGCGGTGGTCAGTCATTGTCACTGCCAAGCAGCGGTCTTCGGGTTGAGCGGCAGTCGAGAAAAGAGTCGGATCTGCGAAGAAAGAAACGCAATTCCCCACACACTCTCATACATCATATGTACATAGACTCACTCCCAAATGAACGTGCACACATAGGTAGCTCATGAAGAAATGTATGTGTCTGCATGACACCGGGTAAGTCCATCTATGCTTCGGTTTCGAGCAGGCACAGCTACCTTTCTGAGGTCTTTCGTCCAGTCAATGCTTTCACATGTACATAACAGAAGTCACTTTTTATACTCTCGCAACAAGTTGCTAAGGAGAGTATTATAGTTTTGTTCACATAACGGTTGTTTGTAAGTCCTAAAACTAAAAGAGTCAGATATAGGGTTATATATACCAAAGTGATCAGGGTGACGAGTAGAGTTGAAATCCGGATGTCTGTCTGTCCGTCCGTCCGTCCGTGCAAGCTGTAACTTGAGTAAAAATTGAGATATCATGATGAAACTTGGTACACGTATTTCTTGGCTCCATAAGAAGGTTAAGTTCGAAGATGGGCAAAATCGGCCCACTGCCACGCCCACAAAATGGCGAAAACCGAAAACTTATAAAGTGTCATAACTTAGCCATAAATAAAGATATTAAAATGAAATTTGGCACAAAGGATCGCATTAGGGAGGGGCATATTTGAACGTAATTTTTTTGGAAAAGTGGGCGTGGCTTGTTTTGTGCGTGTCAACCAAACTCTACAAAGTCGTTTCCTTCAGGCATTTCCATATACAGTTCAAAAATGGAATAAATCGGATAATAACCACGCCCACCTCCCATACAAAGGTTATGTTGAAAATCACTAAAAGTGCGTTAACCGACTACCAAAAAACGTCAGAAACACTAAATTTTACGGAAGAAATGGCAGAAAGAATCTGCACCCATGTTTTTTTTTTAAATTGAAAATGGGCGTCGCCTCGCCCACTTATGGACCAAAAACCATATCTCAGGAACTACTAGACCGATTTCAATAAAATTGGTATATAATATTTTCTTAACACCCTGATGACATGTACAAAATATGGGTGAAATCGGTTCACAACCACGCCTTCTTTCAATATAACGCTATTTTGAATTCCATCTGATGCCTTCTCTGTATAATATATACATTAGGAACCAATGATGATAGCGGAATAAAACTTTACACAAATACGGTATTTGAAAAATATGTAAATGACGTATAATGAAATCTCGATTATCACTTTATCATGCGAGAGTATGAAATGTTCGGTGACACCCGAACTTAGCGCTTCCTTACTTGTTGCTTTTGCTTTTGTTTTTGCATGCCCCAGACACTTGAATGTATGCCAGTATTCACTTACATGTGTGTGTGTGTGCGTTGGTCACGCAAGGGCGATAAAATAAAAAACACACCAACAAAGCCGTAAGCGAAAATGAAATGAACGAAGATAGTGAAATTGAAAGTGAAGCAAAGCAAAAGGCGGCAAATGGGGTGAAGGCGAATTAAGATATCAACATGTCCTCGCGTTTAAATAAATTTAATGGCGTTTGCTTTTTTGGTGCACCTTCAGCGCAAGAAGGTATTTGCTTCTTTAGTTTCACTGTCCGTCTACCTGATAACAAACTTGTGTCGATAGCACCATATCTCCTACTCACAAAGTATTTGGTGAACTTTATTGTAGTTGCTTGTTTTAGCGAGAACAAAATTGACTAATTTTTGTCCCTTCACTGCTGACCTATAAGCCAGTCAATGTGATTTCTAGCAGTCTTTACAAACTGAAATCTTTAATATTAGAAGCGCAGCACTCCTTCTACAACTGTTATCAAAATATTGAACTGATTTAACCCCCAACCGAATTTCACACAGCCAATACACATGAATCATATGCGGGACAGACATTTACATGTGTAAACACTTTGCAACAAAACATAAAAGCTCCCGCACTGTGTGGATGCAAAGCCCACATGAACTTATTAAATGGAATTTCCGAATCATCCCCTGCCGCAATCGAGTGCCAGTGCCAGGGCAACAGGGCTGCATTTGGCAGCGAACAGACTCTGCTTTAGTAATCATTGCAAGCCCCAACCCCATCCTCCGCACCCACTCCCAAACGCATTATGCTCTCCACCCCGAAGTATTTTCAGCTCAATATTATCAAATTTGTATTGTGTCGGCATCAATTGGCAATTATTCGAAATTTACTGCATATTCGAGCAACTGCGAAAACAAAGCTATCAAATTAGTTAAGCCCCCATAAGTTAGGCACGCACATATCAGCGCGGCATAGTAAGTTTTGGAGTGTATTAATAAAGAATAATTGCTAGTGCATAATGAATTTACACAATTTGCCCAACAACGAGTTGTTGTTGCAATTGAAGTAAATGGAGAACAATGCCCACCGGTAGATTTGGTGGAACAGAAGCTGGGCACTTGCCAAATTCGATATTTCTGTAAAGGCGAACCATAACGTTGACTAATATTGAGGAACGATAGTTGTGTGGAGAAACAAAGCGTATTTATATAAATCATCAACAAATTTCGATAAATTTTCAGAAGTTACCCCTCACTAAAATTACTCTGATTCAAATAAGCTACATTTAGTGGCCGACTACACATCCTGCGGCGTTTCCACCTGCCTAAAGCTTCAACCATTTTGCATTCTAACGCAAGCACTTTTAATTTGTATTTGTTGTTAAAATACTTGTAAATAATTCAAGCGCATAACCAGCTATAAATTTTTAAATTCCTTTGGGACTTAATTGATTTACTACAATGTGCTTGCTTTTGCAACGCAATAAACTGGTTTGCGCTCATTCAAATGCATTTAATATTACAGCGCCTAGCTCCGCAATAAAAGGTGAAAAAATGTTATCGGCAGTTTCGTTGTTATCGTCGTTCGATAAATCTTACGCACTCGTAGTGGCAATTTCACAACCGGAAGATACACTTCCAAAAACTCTCTGAGTTATTAGAGAAAACTATAAGCCGAAATGAAACCGCGAACTCAAATTCTAAACAGAGACTTATGTCCTCTGGATAAAAAAACATTATAACTGTAACATCAGCTAAATAGAAAATATAAACTAATTCCTAAGAAGCCTAGACAGTAGTACGAAAACACACAAACTTTCCTTACTTTAGCTGATCACTTTGTTGCAAGGTTTCCATAGATAAGTTGGCCGTCATCTTGACAATACCTTCGACACCAAATACTTTCAAAGGATAAAATGCCTGATTTTATGACTGTTAATGGCACTATTTATATCCCAGGATGGCTGCTAACGCTGAAACCTGGTTTGCTGAGTGTCAGAGCTCTGCGCCGATCTGAAACCGTTTGTAAGTGCTTTACCCACTTCCACATAAGAACCGACGAAGATATCGCTGTGGGTACGCAAAAGAGGATATTATGGACGGAACCAAAAACATCCACATCATGATTTTGGATGATCTTGAAATTCAGTTAAACGAGATAGCTGACACTCTAAAGATAGCTGAAGACGCTTTGAACACATAGTTAATAAATACCTGGGCATATGAATTTGTATGCCTTAGTACAGTTAGAACGTTGGCAAACCTTATTAAAATTGCTGCCGAATCATTACCGAATCTAGCCTCAGCGACTTTAGTCTGTCCTCAGAACTTAAGAAAGTATTCGCTGCAGAGTCGCCCAACGAATTTTTTGAAAGTGCTTTCCAAAGTAAACAGGACTATGTTTTAAATCTAGCACCCCTGGTGGCGCCATCTATATGTCGACTAGTGCGTTAGAATCTGCTATCTTTATCGATTGTCCAGTGAGAATTTCATGATTGGAAGTGAAGTTATTGCGTTTTAAGTGTCAGTATGTTTGTGTTATCGGTGTGAAAATGAGCTTCGAACAAAGAGCCAACATTAAATTTTGTTTTAAAATTGGTAAAACTTTTATCGAAACGTTTCAATTGATGAAACAAGTTTATGTCGATGATTGCCTATCCCGTAGCAGAATGCACGAGTGGTTTCAACGTTTTAAAAGTGGTCGTGAGGACATAAATGACGATCAACATGTGGGCCAATCAAAATCCGTGATCAATAGAAATTCCATGGAAACCGTGAAAGCGTGAATTCATCAAAAATCAGCCGAAATCATCATTGAAATTCATGAAAATGGAATTGAACATCTCCAAAACATCGATTTATTGCATTTTGACCGAACATTTGGGCTTACAAAAGGTGTGTGCACGGTTTGTTCCGCACAAATTGACTGACGACCAAAAATTGCTCAGAATCCAACATTCGATCGACGCTTGTGACCGATTATTTGACCAAAAATCACATTTTAACCATTAACCACTCCCCATTTTCACCTGATACAGCACGGTGTGACTTCTTCCTTTTCGGAAAAATGCATTTGCCCAAGAAAAAGAAAGCGTTATGCAGACGTAGAGGCCATTCAAAAGGCTTGCACCGGCATACTGACGGCCATACCGGCCAACGAGCTAAAACACTCGTTCGACATGCTTTTTGACCGCGTAAAAAGCTGTATTGAAGCAGAAGGAGAGTATTTTGAATAAAATAAATTGATTTTGCCGAAAAAACCATTTGCTCTTTTTCTTTTAAGTCCCGTTTACTTTGGAACGCATCTTGTATTACAATGGAGATCCCAAAGTCCTAGGTGCGTCGTCAGTCATCTACCCCCCCTACAGCAAGAATAATACCAAGATCTTGAAATATCGCTATAATCGGTCCCCCATAGCAACTATAATGAATATAAGGCCGAATTTTGTTAATAAAAATTCTTTGAATAGACTCACTACCAAACCAACGACCAAATTGCTTTTGTGCAAAATATCTAAGACGGGTGACTTCTACAAAACCTAGTCAGCGAAATGTTCAAAATGACCATCGGAAATATATTTTGCATACTTTTTTAATGGAATTGATATACATTTTTCATTTGAACCACTCCAAATATAATTTTCCACACCGATTAGACTCCTGTTAAGGCTCGTATATTTTCACTTTCACTTATCTAAACTAAACTAACGCGTTTAAAATAACTGGATTATACCGCTCAAGTCGACGTCGATACCTCAATTAAAGCTGACAGCGAAAATCCTATTACGCAATCATCTTCCTACACATTAAAACCTCAAATGCACACCTCGAGCTCTTTATGCCATCTCCTCAGTGGGTCTACCCTTTCATTGTTGCTGTCGCCGCAAATAGGCCAACTGCATCATTCAATGTTGCCACAAAATGCCACAGTCATGCAAATGACATCGGACAGCCATTCGGCAGGTTTGAGAAAATTTAATCTGCAAAAATACCAGGAAGGGATCCTTGCTTCGAGCCTTGGCACAGCATGTGTGAAGATGTCCACACGCTCATGTGCACCCGCTCCTCAATTATGCCCGTGCACGAACTAAGTCTTCCGAAACCATGGTAAATGAACAGCTGGGATTCAACACAATGAGTGAAGTAGCAGGTGGGAGTTTGTTGTTGTTACGATACGTTGTTGATGCTATGTCACTCTATTGTCAGCATTAAGGATATTAATATCTCTTGCCAACACGCTACCACACACCCGACCACAAGCACATTTCGGTAACCCTAGACACACATTCATGTGAGCGAGCTCACACTCACACCCCGAAAAGGAAAGGATTCACTTAAGCCGTAAAATAATTAAAATTAAAAGGATATCGTTGCACTCTCGTACTTATGCTTAAGACAGAGTGCGAGAGGTTAGTGGGAAAGCTACTTGTGTTTATGGGACCCACAACATCTGCAGTTTAAAGTGTTTTAAAATTGCATGATTTAAACCCAAAGTTGTACTGTTACCTTTATCCCCATTTATGGAAGTGTGCCTGTCAAGTAATTAGAGTGGTTGCTTTATCAGATGTATCTCAGAGCAAGTGACTTTAGCAAGCTGAATCTTCAAATATGTGTATTAGAGTCCATCCCCCATGAAAGCCTTGAATACACATTGCGATTTGATTTCCGATCACTTCGTTAGAGAATTTAAATTTTATCAAGAAATGCTCGTTTTACCTTTTTGAAAATATTATCAAAATATCATCAGAGAGGAACAAAAAACCATTGAAATGGTTTTCCAAGGCTCTTCATGGATGTGAGCTTTACTAACCTCTGTCCTCAACTTGCGCTGCTCCATTTTCGTGTCAACCCTTCCCTCACAAAATTTCTTTAAACACAGCAAGTCGCAATCGATAAACTCATTTATCACTAAGTGCAAATCCCTTCATAAATTTCTATGCTCGAAGTGTTAAGAAATGCGATAAGATGGCAAAATCTCCATGTAATGCTGCTAGCCATGGTGAGCAACAAACAGTATAATGGCAGCAGCAAAATGCTAACAACATGTAAACATTAATTTTTGGTAAGAGCTCAAAATCATCCTCAGCGCTGAGTCGATGCCAGGCGGCTGCTATGGAAATGTTATTTATTTTTTCCCGTAATGCCTTGCCGAAGCAGCCACGCCACCACGGCAGCTTCAAATAGGTTCTTTATTACAGCTTTTGTTGTCATTAAATGCACGCACACTCGCTTGCAAAACTCCGAGCTCGACAATTTCTTCACACTCAAGGAAACACATGCTCCCAGCAGATAATAGGACAGCACTGGGTGAAAAAGAGTCGACCGTATAATACACAATCAGTACTCAAATTGGCAAAAGGCTTGACTGCAACACTCTTGAGCACCTACTTACCCATAACCCTAACTGATATTAGAAGTTGCGCTGTTACCACATGTTCCCTAAATCAATAGCCTCAAATTTCCGAGAATTATTAGAGATGCCTTAAGAGCACTGCAGTTCGGTCTTGACTGTCGCCCCTGTGAACATCAGGAACCAGTCTTGGCGCACTAGGCACTAGGCGCGTTTCAAGGGGATTCATGAGTGCACATGATTGTTGCGTATACGCCCCATCGGCCCTGCCTCCGCTGCAGTCGTCAGCAATTAGATTTCGCCAGTCACAGCAAATAACTCTGGTGACAACTGAGTAGTGCTGCGCTTATATTTTATTTATGCTTCTGTGTATTTTTTGCACTCGGTGAATGTAGCCGAAGTGAGAGAATTTATGTACTTTCTTAAATATAAATAACTTTGGCGCGATAAGTGCTACAGTGATAAAATAGGAAGAAGAGCAGAGCAAATAATTACTTGCACATATAAATCAACTACATTCGCTATTAGCCTTAGTACTGCTGATACTACACATATGCATACACGGCCAACAGAATGCTTGAGGTATAATTTAATTTGACTTCGGAAATAAATCGAATTTCCACAAATTTGCTAATGGCTGTTGCTCTTCAGTCGTCTTCATTTATTTGAACATCGTCAAAATAAACAAAATGTGTTTGCCACGAAGTTTTCTGACATCGCAATGGCTTTTCGCAGTTCACAAGACAAATGCTAGGAAATTTAAAGGCTCGATGCATAACTAATTTTAAGGTAAATTTGCGTTTTTTAATTCAATTATTTTCAAAATTCCTCGAATACTTTCAAGCACTAAGTCTTTCCACTTCTCCTCTTCGTATGGCAGACGTGCCACAATAGCTTGAATGTGTCTCACAGGAATATTTCTCAAGCTATTAGCTTCAAGCATGCAGTATTTTGCCGCTTGAGGATTTCCATTTGTCAGATTAACATAACTGGAGTGTAACTGTCCAGCAAAATAACCAAGATGCGCAAACTCCTAGAACATATAGAACGAAGCAATGAGAACAGTTGGGATATTCATCTCACTGAAACATTGTTCAGTACACTCCAAAGTTCTTGTGAAAAGAGAAGGTAGTTTTCCTGCTTCGACAGCATTATTCTTCAGTGCCGATAACTACCAATTTTTATACTCTTGCGAACATATTGCTACAGATTATAACAGTTTTGTTTCCTTAACGGTTGTACCTAAAACTAATCGAGACTGATATAGGATTATATATACTATATACAAATGATCAGGATAACGAGACGAGTTGAAATCCAAGTGACTGTCTGTATGTCCGTCCGTCTACTAAGAGCGCAATAAATCAATAGCTAAATGTGCCAAAGGCATTAAATTTTATCTCCGAGATTGCATGAGAGGGCTTTATAGGAATCGTTGTGAAGGTTTTTGGTGAATTTAAGAATTTAATGAAATTTTAAATTCCATCTGATTCTTTCACTTTCCAATACACAAATCAAGAAGCAATCGATATAATATTTTGCGCAAATAATTCCCTTAAAGTATGCACCTTATGACCAAAAATTGCTCAAATGCAACTAAAACCGTTCAAGCCACTAGGTACCGAATATGTGGGCCCCAGGATCTATAGTTGACTTTTGACCGAAAATATCGGTGAATATAATATAAATATATAATGCATAAATATATACAATTGAAATTTAGAGAGAATCCTTTCCTGACAATACTAACTTTGTGTATCAAAAATTGGCTGAATCGGGTCAATCCCTGATGACTTTTTTTACTGAATATATCAGCCAATATTTGAGTTATTTTAATGAAAATGACAGAACTTGTTTTACTCATAACAGTGTATCTTTCTGCCTAAAATTGCCAAAATTTAGCGAAAACCTGACCTAGCCCCCATATAACTAATATCAAGATCTTCGAACATCCGGCTGACTGTAATCCATATGATTCGTGATTGTATGTAAGGTACCTTAATAAAACCCAAGGAACATTTTTTTTGTGTGCGGCATGATAATATTTAATCGATAAAACCGGGTTGAGACTGCCCCAACTCCCATATAATACATAAATAGGTTACGTTTTTCAAACAGAGTCGGTGAGTGTAGGAGTTATGTATGTATATTTAAAATTGCTGAGATTCCGATCCACTGGTTGACGTTTTCCATCTTAAAGTATTTCCCTGGCTTTGATTCTTGCAAGTTGCAAGAGTATAAAATGTTCGGTAGCCCCCGAACTTAGATCTTCCTTTTTTGTATTTATGTTCTTGTATACGCTTTAACTCGAGTACTGCAACACCGTCCTTCCTCCTTTGCGGCAACGTTCATTTTGATTTCGACTTGCTTGCAAGCAATTTATTTATTGCCACATCATAAATCTCAGCATAAAGCCATTGTGGAAAAGAGCTGTTAATGTTCCTTAATGTTCGTGTTGCCGCACCGAACGCACTAGCTGCAGATGATTCTTGTGGCTGTTGCGTTGTTATCATGTTGCCACTTCTGCTTTCTTGCTGCAGCCATCCGATTTTCTTTACTTCCCATGTTCAGCTTTTGGCCATTGAGACTGAGGTTTTCGCCGACCTAAATGTCTCATGAATTAATTCACGAACTATTTACTTTAACGATCGCAGCAAAGTGGGCTTGTCTTAACCAGCAAAAATCCACATTTTGTCCATCTTTTATCATCCATGCAGTGGACTCATCCCACACGCAATTGGGGCACTGCATTTGACATTTGATACCTGATGTTTCCAAATGCCTTAGATTCATCCAATTAACGCAAAGCTCCTGAATAATTGGTACAATAAGAATCTAAACCCATTTAAATACAGATTACAAGACTAGACCGATGCAGGCTGTTGTTCAAACTCTTGGAGTTATCTGTCTAATAGAAGGTTCTTCACGGTTTAAGCCCTTAAAAAATTCTGCTAGATTATTTTAGAAATCTTTTATGTCAGAACTACATGCAGTCGAAAAAGACGCGCCAGCTGTTAAAGCGGCTCTCGCACTTACATACTTGCAAAGGTGTGCGTGCATACATATTTACTCACGAGTTTGCCGCCAAGTTATAAGGTAGGAGAAAGTTCGGAAATTGCGACACGAAGGTGCAATAAACTTAACGACATGTCATTTGAGATTCTGCTAAAGCCAGTGTGTCAACACTAATGACAGTGACACGAGTGAGTACAACAAAAACAAAACAAACACGAAAGCGAACAAACAGAAATCAACTTCGAACAAAATTCATTTCAGTTAATGGCGAATTAGCGTAATTAGTGCTTAACGCGCAAAGCCACAACAACAAATATGCCCAATTCGTGCAACCACTGACAACAGAATAGGGCAGCAGTATTTTTAGAAAAGCAACGAAACTTGATTCGCGCAAAGGCAACCGCTGAAGACGGGCATAACACCGTTATTACAGTCACGTTTGATATGTCATTTCTTTCAATTTGCTTGCACACGCCAAGGAGCATAGGGCCCAAAAGCCAAGCACCCACACAGGCGCTTAGGTCCAACTGCCCATTTTACTGCGTTACTGCGTCACCTCTTTTTGCCGACTGAGAGATGAATTTCAATCAGAGCCTGAAAGATTATGACATGAATGGAGGACGATTTCATTTTCTGCTCTCATCAGCACGTCAAAGTGTTCAGGGCTAAATAAAGGAGAAAGTTTTGAAAATAAAAAACACACAAACAGACAGACGGACAGACGGACAAAGAGACTAACGGACGGCAGAGAAATAATAAATGAATAAAAAATGAAATGGAAAAGAACATTAAAGAGAGCAGTTAATTAAAATAGTAATTAAGAGTGACAGGTGCATTCATTTCCCTCTTTTCGACAGGCAGATAATTTGTGCGACTCCTCCTCCGCTCGTCCGACACAAGTAACGAGCTCGACGGTCGCGACTACAACAAGTATGAACTGAAACAAAATGCTTTTGGATGCAAGTTTTTCTTTGGCAACAAGTGTTTGTTGACTTTTATGTATGGATGTGAGACTGAGGGGAAAGTGGGGAAGTGACTCGAGCTGAATGATGCCTCTGAAGTGGGTCATGCTGAGCCATGCTGAAAGACGGCTGCCAGCAGACTGTCACGAAATTGGATTGCAACCCAGCAAAATATTGCAATATATTTTTTAATGCAAAGTTAGTCATTTAGAATTAGAATAAGGCGGCACGGCCCTGCCACAAATCTCCTAGTATATTTAAACATTTTAATTTTCTAATCAACATTTCGGATCGATAACCACAGATTTAAAGGTAAATATTAACGGAAATTCGGCTTCTAGTAATTGTTGCTCTTGTGCCACACTTCGGACATACCGGCACAAATTACGAATGAAGAGTTGGTGCTAACGATACAAAGCGATTTCTTTATAAAAGTGGGTCAAACCAAATATCCGCACCTCATTACCGAAGGATTAATTTTCCTACCGGGCGAAAAAATGTGAAATCAAACGACATATACATACATACATATGAATAGTATATATGACCTACTGCAACACTTTCATGCAACATTTGCATCCACGAAAGCCATGTGTCTCCGTTTCATTTTCTAAAGCTCGCTATTAATTTTTCCATTTGTTTGCGATGTGCGCGGCTCCAATTATTTGTCTGTCCCTTCCAATTAAGCCGCATACAGCCACCCATGCCAAGCCTCAGCTTTTGGTGAGAAAATAAATATTCGATACATTCAAAATAAATTACTCGCTACTTGTAAATATGTATGAAATACATATATGAATGTTTGTATATGTACACACGGGTATGTGTATGTGGGCACACACAAAAGTGAATTTATGTTGTCAGCAGAAAATACCCAAGGACAGGCGCTCAACGCCTCTAAAGGGACTATTTTCATTGACGCATAGCAGAAACGGCAAATTTTTAAACGACATTATACTGTAATATCGCAACTACAAAATAAATAAGTCAGTATCGAGAAATTAAAGGTGTAATTCCCAAAGACCCTAAAATTGATAGCCGCCGTGCGAGCTGTGGGAATTTCAGTCGAACTGCCCATAAATCTAGCAAAATACTGCACGGTTGAGCTACTGCGAAGCTGAAAGGATATTGTGACATTGCATACAAGATCTGGGAACTGCTTTAAGCAGATTACAAGTTCTCCTCCAATCCATTTGAAATCCATCTGAAATCCTACATTCTACGAAAATTGCGCCGAGATTTTAATTCCACCACAGACGCACTGTGTCTCCATTGAAGCAATGTGAAGAAAGCAATGTGCGACGGCGGGATTATCAAAGCTGTAACGTACAGCGTACGGCGACCAGACTGCCAGAGTGAGAAAATCTTTTGCAAATTTTCGATAATCCTTTAAAATTTAAGTACTGGATGCCACCACCTGAGCAATGTACAGAGTGCACACGTCTAATTTTTTCCTTAAGATCAAGCACAACTCCTGTACATTCGCTTAATCAAAGCAGTGATAAACAACGAAATCCTTGATTCTTCACTCAGTTTCACTTTGCTCAAAAATGACACTCATACGCACTGACGTATTCCTTTTCATAACCAATTGATAACACTCATACGCGAGACATATGCCATGCAAAGGAAGCACAATACTTACTTCCCTGCCCAAATGTTTCACTGTTTGCTATTGCGTGTGCAGTTCTTGCAACAAACAGCGGCACATCAGCGCAGAAGGGAGCTGTTCCGTTCAATGGCGAACGACCTCATTCGATACATAAATATTGAACCAAGAAAAAACAGTAACAATAAAAAGTTGTGAAAATATAGTGGAAAAATTTTTTCAGCAGAGAATAAAACTGGGTAACGGTGATTTTGAATTTTTTTCGTTTCATTAAAAATTGATTGCGTTGTTGCACATTGAGCAAATATTTGCGACGTGGCTCCGAAACTGCATTGGCAAACAAATACGAAGCGAACTCAGATCGGCATACAAGAGTGATAGCGTTGTGCAACTGGCAAAGTGAAACAACGCTTTTAGTATTACATTTGGAGGAACACATCTTTGCAAACAATTCCTTATGTTGTTTATATTTTTTCTTTTAACTTGTAAATAATCTGAAGATATAATTTCACAACAAAATCACAACCGTAAAGGTAAGGAATTTAATCAGCAGATAATAAGAGTTATTTAAAACTCAAGTAAAAATAGATATAGGCCAAGAATGCATATAAGCCCAAAATAAAAAATTGTGATAGCATTGCCAACGAATCGTTGGCTACTAAAAAGTAGCAAGAGCGAAATAAGTTCATTAAGAGTGAGGTGTATCACTGCTGGTTGCCTAGGTTCCACGTATACTTGTACTTCTCTAACTCAAAAGGCATGAGACAAAAAATATAAGACGTAATGCTGAGAACTTAAAGTATATCTTAAGTAAGGTAAGTTAATTGGTTTTTGAATTTTGTATTTATGACGTTTATAATTCAATATGCCATACTCAATCGAGTAATAAGATCTAGTTGCCATTGAATCATGCTAAAATATCCATTTATGGTATATGGATACAAAATCGTATATTAAAGGGAATTATTTTCAATATTTTCAAGGGTTTAATACACTTATGGAATTTATTTGCCAATGTTAAACAAAGTTGGGGCGTCATCTCAAACTAACAACTATTGTTATATAAAGCTTACTAACGACTATCCATCTGTAATTCGCATTGAACAGGATTACTGAAATATTAAGGAACTCACCTTGTTAGTTACAACACGCTGACACTGCTGGCTATGAAGCCATTACATCCGAGTACGCAGTGTCGTAAAGTTGCTCGATATGTGGAATAAAATATTTTCAAGTTAGTATAAATCACGGGTCTGCAATGATAGGCATAACCACACACTAAAACTCGACTTTTCACCGAAAAGAGGCAACAGATAGCGAACTCGATTAGATCTCCAAACGAACTTTCCCGCTTCCAAAAAATAGAGCTTAAGTTCACTGAGTAATTGCAGCTTGTTGCGCACTTTTTTATATACTTTCACTCGCCATGGTTTGATACCCACCAGCGCTTGCTCCCAACACTTCCGACGCGCAATTAAACGATTTGCCCACGGATAGGATCTTAATCGGTATTATTTACAATAATTTTTCCATTTTGATTGGCACTTGCTCAATTTGCTAAAAACATGGGCGGCTGCACACAACAACTCACATATTCTCTACTATTTCTATTTGAGGAAATGGTGTAGAGTTTTGCGACCCAAAGTGATGAAGGGCCATTAGCATTATGCCTTTCGCTGCTATTTCTTTGCTTTGCACACACTACATATTAAACAAGCCACTCAGTGATTTAGATGAAAACGGAAATTCGGAAAGTGGTGGGATGTCTAGCACGCAAATGTATCGACACAAATCCGCGGTAAGCCCTGAAAGCGCACATGGGCACTCGAAAACACACGCCCGCACAAACTTGCGCGTTGTATTTTTATATTTCCGATATTCTGCTTCGTTTTTACGGCTACGTTTTCTAATTTACCACTGCGACAAATTCCACTGATTTCTGTTGTTGTTGTTGATGTTGTTGCTCTTATCATTTGCTATTTAGTTTCGCCCCGAATTCATCCTCACTCAGGGCACAACAGCGGAAAATCCGCTTTGACGCGCACACACACGAACACGAGCGGTTTCCGCGCGAGATCGCGGCGATTGTATCGTGGCGAGGCGAATCAGCCGACTCACATGGCGTATGAGTGACATTTAATTTCAGCCGGCGTACACCATTTACACAACACTGCCGCGCGCCAGCATCGCAAGTAGAGAATAGCTGCGGAATCCCAAAATATTGCGGTGCTTGGAAAAATAATCCTTGGCGAGTCGATTTTGATGTGTTCGTTGGGGACGCCTCGGCAACGAATTATTTTGGTTTCATTCACACATTTACTCCAAAATTATTTTTTTATTAGGATATTTAAGCTTTCACAAATCTTTAAGCACACAAGCACTTAATTTAAGTGCGGTTCACTTTTTCCGAAAACCTTACGAAACACTTGCGAGTCGCCTTAGTGCCAGCGTTTTCCCGCCTTATCCGACGCAAACACGTTATCGCTTAGAATTCCGACGTCAACTAGTCTCGCGCGCTGTTCACAAACTGACGTGCTGTTTTGTTCTTTGGGCTCTTTCGTATAGCCTGCGTCGGCATGTCTCGTGCCTGCAAATGTCAACAAACTATTACCAGCCCCAACGTCCTTTGCCGTCATTCCACGGTGAACTCGTTTTGCCTTAATCGCACGTGAACACAAAAGCTCCTAACTCTTATACGAACTTCGGCTGAGGCGCATGTGCCGCTTTTACGCCCTCTCTCGTCGGTTGCGCTCACCTGACTCGCCTACATGCCCGACATCCTTGTGAAGACTTGGGTAACTCATATAAAATTGCGTCCGCACTGCGAAGCCTTCTCAGTCACAGTGTGTAAAGCTTCACGCGGAAACGCAACCATTTCTGGTATGCCACGGGCACGCAAGCATTGTTGACTTTACACTTCCGTAAACGCTTATGTCGGTAAAGTTTCGAAAAATTTCGCAGCCACTACTTCTGTCAGCTGCATAACCCCCCCCTGCTATAGTGCCATTAATCACTATAACTTTTTTCGTTGCTTTTGGAGGTCTTGCTTGGTGTATGTCTGCTATGTGTGACATAGATTCACAGAGACCACAAACGCTAACCCGTTTATTTCTTCTACTTTTAAACGGCCAAAAATATCTTTATTTTTACAATTAGACTCCTTCCTCTCCTTGATGTGACTTGATTACAAAACGAAAACTTTTGCTCAAGCATGAATATCTAAAAAATATGTAGCTTGAAATCGTTCACAGTTTCGTGAGCTTGTCTCTTTTCCAAAAGAGTTTCCAATGCAAATGCAAATGCCTTAATTAGACAAAGGGCAAATATAATATTACAGCAGAGTACTAGCCGCATAACAAAATTTTAGTTCGAGAATAGAAAAAAAGGTAGTTGTCTAAAATATAACATCTAAGTGTAAGTTCTTTTCCCAATTTTAAATGCGAAGCGATGCTAAAATCCAAAAATACCATGTCAGCCTCTTTTTAGAAAGTTATAAGAGTAGGTTACTAGTGCCACAATATACTATGGTCCTCACCGTCATAAACATTGCAACAATATTTCTTTCCTTTTCTACCGGCAAACACTTCGAGCTTCATATCAAGAGTATATTAAATGCAAAGTAATTTGTTCGAAAGCCAAAAAAATGCAGCGGTGGGGCTTCGCCTATTATCTTTTTGTTGTTGTCTCTTGCAAATAAACTGGCGCAGTTTGCGTGTGAAAATGTAGTTCCTTGCACTTCAATGACACTGGCGGCTATGAGACTAAAGAATACGCAGCAGTGACTGTATTTTTATGGTTTATGTGATTGTAGTTAAGGGCGATGTGGCGAACTCATATAAAACTCACGTGCAAAATAAGGAAAAGCAGAAAAATACAATAGTTCTTACGGAACTTTCGAAAAATTTCAAATTAATTATGATATGATATGTGGGCAACGGGCAAGCTTTTTACAAGTTGAATAAGTATAAAACATGCAGTTCGATCAGCCGAATATGATCCTGAAGGAAGTAATTCTAACTCTGTCCACACACCCATAACTTCATTCATTTGTGGATGCTAACAACGGATTTGCTAAAGGATAGCAATCAGAGGAAGGAGTGCCATTGACCTCCACAATCTATCAGCATTCCTTGAAAACTTTGCTTCATTAACTCAGATATACATCTTCAATTCAACGTGTGGTAGAATTCTTAACTAGAGGAACGCAATGATTTTCCTTGGAAATCTTTTCAATAATTCAAGAATTTTCATCAGCGCAGATGACATCATGAGTGAATTGCCAATAACATTGGCAGAAGTTAATATTTTTTCGATTGGGAGGATACTAAGACACAACCTTTTCTCTGAATAAATAACTATCTACAAACATTAAGGATATCAAACTGACTCAGGTGGGTCGCCCAGGTAGAGGACGAGGCTTACAAGCGTGATATGAAGAGTCAAGTTGATGCAGTTGTAACAGCGGAACGGAAGCCGGAAGCCAATAGCCAAAACCACGGCATCCTTATCGTCTGCAGCACGCGGATTCAACTGGTGAACACTGCACTTTAAGTGATTTCATGAAAATTCCAAACTTTGTAGCCGTTGAACCCGAGCAGCAAGCAGTTCACTGAAGTTCATTGGAGTTCGCAGACAATGCTACAATGGGAAAACATTCCCGCCACATAAAGCGCAACATGGCGGCGTTCCTCGTGCGCTGAGCGGCTAAGCGGAGAATACTACATCAGTTCGATGATGATGCACTACAAAAGTACAAGTGCTCCGGCCTGAGTGTTGCGATAGTAGTTTTTAATTGCGGCAGACAATAGTGAGCTGGCGAACTCATACATGAACATCGGCAAGCGAGGCAAGGAAGTCCGTGAGTCTGTTTGCAAGCCAGTGTATACCCTTGGAAGTCTGCCAGATAACAGCAGAGTTCATTAGTAAGCACAACACGAGTAAAGAGCATTCGAAGCCGACAGTGATAAGCAAACCAAATGGAAATAAACTTCTACAACTTATGAGGAATAATTTACGGAAATATTTAAAGACGAGCCGATAGCAGTTCATAGAAATAATGAAAACAAATACTGAATGAAGTGTAACTAATTGTGCTCTTCATAAGACTTCAGTGTTGTTAAGACCATTTCAGACACATTCTCATTGGCGTCAAATTTCGTGTTAAACAAATATTGGGTTTAATTGATAACAATAGCTTGATCTAAACCCAAAGCAAGTCTCTCATGTATTGTCTGCCCTACGCATACATAAGCTCATATGTGCTACAAAAATAGACATATGTTTTGGTCACTCTGCTTCCTGTGGTGTTTTCCTGTTCGTTGTTGCTTTCGGGCGAGCATGTGTCAAAGTTTTCCAGCCCAATTTACTCAATTAAGTTAGCACTTTGTTCACCTGACTTGAATACATGATCGAATTAATAAAAAGCGTTCGCCATGCCTCCGCCTCTGCGGCTTGGCTTTGCTGCGGCTGACACAAATTCCGAAAACAAATAAAGACGTAAATCAACTACCACTGAGGCAAAAGAGAAATTTGTTTGCAAAAGTCATAGAGCGTCAAAAAATAATAGAACTACAGCTTGGGGATGAGCCAATTCATGGGAAGAGAACGTCGGTGTCTGGTGTCAGGAGCTCACTTGAGATTGTGAAAATTTTTATAGGAGAGAGGTATCGATAACTTCGTGAGTTGAGCAGAAACTTTTCAGCATAAAGCAAACAAGCACACGCCTGTTTGTATAAAAACCTGAAAACTTTTATTTGCAGAATAAATAACACGGGCTGGTGCACATATTTACATATAGAAAAGGCAGACAGGAGTTACACATATGTATATATTCCGCAAGCAACAAATGCACACGTAACCAATAAATGAGCAACAAAAAAATATAAATATGGAACCAAGGAAAAAATGTTAACTTCGGCAGCACCACAGCTATAATACCCTTCACAGGTGAATTTTTTAGAGCGTAAAAGGATGAAAAAGATATTCATCCTGGTTTACATGGCAGCTATGAGCTATAGTTATCCAATCTGAACAATTTCTTCGGATATTGTAGCAATACCTTAAATTATAATCTGTGCCAAATTTGATGAAGATATATTGTCAAATAAAAGAGGTCTTCGTACAAGGACTTGATTCCGATAATTCAGTTTGTATGGCAGCTATATGCTAAAGTGGTCCGATACTACTGAAGACTACTTCGCATATACAGACGGACAGACGGACAAAGCTAAATCGACTCAGCTCGCACACAGATCAATTATACTTGTTATATACCGGGAAACCGGGATACTCGAAACGGGTATCCGACGTTTCCTTTTGAATGTTACAAACATCTTGGTAAACTTGATATACAGGTCTGTCGCAAAAGAAACAGAACTTTTTAAATATAACTGTTTCTGGTGGCGCCACCGATTGGTGGGTATATGAAATAAAAAGTTTGATCTCTTTTTGACATTTCGTAAAAATTTTCAAACAATTGGATAACTACAATCGATGTTATCGATCAAAAAGTGACAGCAGCTTTTGGTCATCGGTCGTAAAATGCAAAGAGCAAATATTAAAATTTGTTTTAAACTTGAGAAATCGTTTACTGAAACATTTCAAATGATGGAAAAAGTTTATGGTGATCAGAGCCTATCCCGTAGTAATGTGTATGAGTGATTTAAGCGATTCCAAGAAGGTCGTGAGACCTCTGTGACGATCGGTCGGTCGTCTTCAGAAGTCAAAAATAAATACAATGCTGATTTGTTTTTACGACTCCGAGGTATTTTACACCGAGAGTTCGTCCCACCTGGCCAAACGATTAATGCTGTGTTTTACCTTGGTGTTATGAAGCGTCTTTTGTCACGCATTCGTCGTGCTCGACCACAATACCGTGAGGCAAGGTCCTGGCGCCTGTTGCACGATAATGCGCCGTGTCATCGGTCGACGCTTGTCACTGATTTTTTCACAAAAAACTCCATATTAACCATTAATTACTCACCCTACTCACCTGATCTGGCACCCTGTGATTTTTACCTATTTGGAAAACTTAATTTGCCCATGAAAGGACACTGGTTTCAGGACTTGTCAGCTGTCCAAAAGGCGACGACCTTAAACACTCATTTGAAATGCTAATTGACCGGGCTAAACGCTGTATCGAAGCACAGGAAACTACTTTGAATAAAAAATATAACTTTTGAAAAATATTAATTTTTTGTTGTTTTTTTTTAACAGTCCTGTTTCTTTTGCCACAGACCTTGTACCTACATCAGAGTATAAAAAGCTTACAAAATATGCATACAAGAATATTCAAGAACGACCGTACGCAAGAATATTAACGAAGATTCCAACAAATCTGGGATCCCGTTCCAGATTGAGATATATGGAGACTCTAATATGGCCAATAATATTTCAAAGAGTTCCAGTGAAGGTTCCAGTCATAACGGCTTAAACATACGACTCGAAATAGTCTCTTTTCCAGCCCATTGCCGCAATTATATTCTACTCCATCGTCAATTCTGAACACTTTTCTTCTTGGGTGTTGAGTTTATCAACTAATTTACTAATTTTATACGAGTACTTGCGGCAAGAGTGAACATGCAATTACAGTTATATACTGAGTAAAGTCGAGTGAGGTCGTAACGGAAAGACTCGGCAATCGGCATTCCGAATTAGAAGAATAAATACTGCGTTTATAGAACAATCATATTCAATTGTTACTTCATTAGCAAATTCATTACAAATGAGTAAGTTAGAGTTAGATAATTTATTTCTAAGATAGGCGTTGCAAATCTAAACATCGGAAAAGATTTCCAATTCGATTATAAAATGACTAAGTGAAGACTTGAGCCGCATCGAGTGCTGCCGCAGTACCGTTCATATTGCTTAACTTCTCATTGTGAACCGATTCTAAGAAAATTCACACCCTTTCTAAAACTGTTGCTTAACTCGTTTCGAAAGTGAAATGCCCCATAAACAATTATATGTGTAAATCTCTCTTTTTTTGGGGTGGCCGGTGAAATCCATTTGTTGTAGGTCAGGAGATACCAAAATTACCGCGTCCTTACTAAAGGAGAAAAATAAAGTAAGTAAGTAAGTAGAAAGTATGTAGAAACCGCAAACTTGCACGTAGCTAAATATATCCGCAGCAATGCACACTCACTAACACACAGTTATTCGTAGAGCGTGTCACCTATGTATGCAAGCAACGCACGTCGCTTGGCGAGCAGTTGGCGCGGCAGGTTTTGCTTGTTCAGGTTTGCCTTGCTCGACTTCGAGTCTCGCTCCTCGCTGCCGTTACTGCGCTGCACGTTCACAACCTTGTGCTCTGATCCTTTTGCTGTTTCGACGCGCGTGCCGCCATATTTTGCTTCGTGCAATGCCGTTTCAGGCAGTGAACGCTGGCGATGACCACGCACGTCCGAAGTGTATCCTTAAATCGCACAAAAAATGATAATTAGAGTCCACTCTGGCGCGCAGCGTGCATTTTGATCATTTATTTTGTCCTCAATTAATTAAATGGGTTTTTGGCAGACACACTAACATACTTTGGTATGTTGCTGGTTTTTCTTAGTTACGCGGGCGACCTCATGGGCTGCTGCTGTAAGCGGCCTAGTCATAGCGGCGTTTGAGGGCTTTCATTTGTGCATTTTATTGCCACATGCCTTCGTTGTGTTATCGGCAAGAATCTCGAATGTCCCACAGTGAAAGGAGGAAGCGAGCAAGCCTACAATACGGGCTACAAATTAGTGGGAAAACGTAGAGGGTGTCAGACAAGATTGAAGATTTGCAACTGGTTCCCAAAATTAGACGGAACAATGTGCAATGGAACTTGATCTTCGTTCCAAGTTGTTTTCCATTACCAAATGGCGGCATCTTTTTATTGTCTACTTCTACTTCACATACACTTTCAACAACGAATATTGTTCTTGTTCTCCAGGAATTACGCGTGGCTGAGTTCGGTGCATCAACGCATCTTGTCAAAATTAACTGCTAATCAACAACCTCTTAAATGCAGTAGACCTTGTAAAGAGCTAGTAATTTTTATTGCACAAAATTGTTCTACATATTATTGCTTCATTATACAAAATTCATACATTTAAAGGAAACTTCTTTTCTCTCTTTATCGAATAATTTAAACCACAATGTCTGTCAATTGACTAGAACAAGAATACCTCGTGTATATTCAGTAATTAAGCATTATGTCAATTTTATCCCAAAGTCATTTTAGGAAAGGAGAATACGGCCACACCAACTACAGACTCTAAAGGAGTTCGCAGTCATTTGTTGTTTTCCAAAGACATGAACTGTCACAATAGTCACAAGCCCCGTGACCACGCAAATATTCAATGCCAAACTTTAGCCTACTCGCTTCTGCCTTTGCGCCTACACTTCCGTCCGCTACAAATATAAACAATTTGTACAAAGTTTTCCGGTCATAAATGGACAGAGGATCCGTTCCAGCACCGGTAAGCACAAACCCGAAAATAACCAGATAGAGCCCTCCTCAATTCGAAGTTCGAAGCGGTTACCATTTGCAGCAGATAAACTTGCCGGTGGAAAGTTTGCGCCCAATTCCTTCAGCCCGCTGCCGCCTGGTCCCAGCTACCGCTGCATCTGTTGCTTCGGCTACTGTCGCCGCTCGTTCCCCAACTCTTTTATTTCCATTTTATGCACTTCGCAGGCAAACGATTTCTCTTTTATTTTATTTCATTTCTTTTTCTTTTATTATTAGCTTCTTGAGAAAGTTTTCGCTTGCAGCTCCCGGCATTTTTGCTGTTTTTCATTTTGTGCGTCTTGTGGCATTCTTCGCATGTTTGCTGTTGCATTCGCCGTACTTTGTTTCAACCCACAGCAGCTAATTAAATAACAAATTGTTAGCGTTTACTTTGGAACTTCTGCCTGAACCAAAACCAACTTTCACCAGGCGAATTTTTCTGCTACTTCCTCCATTTGTCGTTCGCTATGCCTCGTTCGTTTTTATTAAATCGCTATTTGTTTGCGTCTCGCTTTCTGAGGTGTATTATGTTAACGCTTCGTTCTTCCGTTATTAGCTTTAAAAACTTAGCAGCTGGTTTAGGTGAGAAAATTTGCCGTATCCTTCAAGGCGCGCCGTTAATCAGCATGCGGAGCGCGTTGCTCTTTTGCCCAACAACAATCTCTGCCCACTCATTCATTACCGTCGTGAACCACCTGCGTGCTGCGTGGAGCCCTGATTGCCAGGCACTTCCGCCGTCCAGTTGCACACCCCGTGGTCGCTGGTGGCCACTGGTGGCCGCTCGGTTCCCTGTTATTTATGTTTGCCTTGTTGTGGTCGACTGCACGAGCGCACCGCGTTTATTTGGTTTGCACTTGAAAAAAGCGCAATAAGCGGCGCTGCAGCCAGAAGTGAGCTGCTGAGTGCGGCAAAGTGGCTGGGATGGAGCAGCGTGAGCAAAAGTGCAAGTGCACCACGATTATTTACGGAACCTATTTCCATTTTGCATAATATCTCGCGTGAAGTTAAACTGCAACATTTAACCCACAGTTGAACGAATTGAAAAGCAAAATTAAGGAGAGAATCCCATTGTTCAGATATAATTATTTCAAAAATAAAGCAAGAAAGACGTTAACTTCGGCTGAACTGAAGCCATATTACCTTTCATAGGTGCGTTACTTATAAAATAAAAAGGGTATACAAATATCGGTCCATTTATTAGACAACTATATGCTATAGTGATCCGATCTAGACTTATTCAAGAATTGTAGTGATGCATTGGGTATTGATTTATGCCAAATTTGTGAGGATATCTTGTCAAAAAAATTATAAAAGGAAAGAAATAAGATCGGTGTTAGCATGTCAGTTCGACGCTATCGACGACCCTGACAATTGAGCAACTTCTTGGGGAGAAAGGTGCAAAATTTCAAATCAATAATTACTGTATATACAGACGAAGACACGGTTTGATACCCTGATCATCCGTATATATAAGAGTTACGTGTCACGTCGTTTGTTCGCCATGGAATCCTAAACTACTGAACCGATTTTAGAAAAATTTAGCACACTGTGTCCAGTTCGAACCAACTTAGAAGATAGGATAGTTAAAACAATCCATAAATAAATAATACAGTGAAAGCTCTATTAAATGGGCGCTCTATTAAGCGGACATCTCCATTAACCATCCATTTTGGGGAAAATAACATTCTCATATATTCTCATATATTATACGTAGACTGATGAAGGCGTGTGTTTAAAGCTCAGCACCCCACAATCATCTGCTTTCCTTCATGCTGCCCGTCTTTGACGCATTTACCGTAAGCGCTTATAATTATACACTGAGGAACATACTTGCAGACACGAAGTTGTTTTGCATTTAAAAAAGATCCACTTCAATTACGAGCAGATATCACTTTTACAAAGTCCCTATATGATCACTAAAAAATTGGTACCTTTCCTTTCGAGGTAACCTTCTTCTTTCATTTTAACACTTCCTCCAACTGGATATCTGAAACTATTTGTTTCTGAGAGTATTGTCCGTATCCATACTTTACTAGAGACTTTTTCTGTTACACAATAGTAACGGCTCTAACCCGAAACGCTTCTGCTCCCTTTAGGGCTCCATGGTTTTGATCCCTATGGTAAATATATGCAAATAACACGCTCGTATCAGGTCGCGAAGGCTTGTGCTTCCTGACGCACATAATTTGTGCTCACATTTATTTTCAACTTGGCAGCACTGATTGCACTACTTCACCCGCAACGGAGCCGAAAGCGATTGCCTGGCTTGGCGGCGACTGCACGCGACGCCTTAACTTCCCGCGCATATTCCGGTACAGATTCTATTATTACTTCAGTTATGTGTGTGTGCATGAATACACTTAAATAACCATGGTTAGCAAGTAATCGAGGGCACGTTCGCGGAGCATCCACACCAGCGCCGCACACACCAATATATGGCACGGTCGGGAAATGTGCTGCCTCATCAGCGGCGGATCAGCTCATGCGCGCGGCCTACAAATTCTATTCTAGAAGGCAGCAAGAAGTGAAGCAGCAAAACGGGAGACGTTGCAAACTTTGCTGTGAATTTGTGTGAAATTTCGGTGCGATTTGTAATTATTTTGGCTTCTTTTGGTTTCAGACGTGCATTCTGCGCTCACGTACTCACTTTTAAATGTGTTTCGTTTTTCTTTTTCGACGTACATACCAAAATGTATTCGGTTTAGTTGCATGGGGTTCGGACGCCAAAGCGTTTTTACAGTGGTCAGCAGTTATGTTATAAAGGCCTTCGATTTCACAAAATGTGTATAACTTTTATTTTCTGAAAGTGGCCCGAACCTGAAATAAGTGTAACCATAAGTGTCTAATTAACTATAAATTCGTGTGAATGTCTTCAAACGAAATGGGGGTTGTCATCTACCTAGCTTTCTACTAAAGCACCTGCGAAATTTGTCCCAGACTCCGCTTCGCGCCATTGTGGCAGAGGTGTAGGGGACGAAAGCATCTGCATCGACATTCATCTGGCTTTCGAAAACAAGTCACGGGCCGAGCTTTGGCTGTGGCGGCAGAGGTGACCGAAATGCTAAGTAAAACGAAATTAAGAGCTCGCGTATTGTTGCCTGAAAGGGCTGTGTGAAAAAAATTAAAATTTGTTGTTGCTTCGTGTAATGGTTCGCCAGCAGCACCACACGACCTAATAATAGTTCTCATCTAATTACCCCCCTTACGTAATGCCATTTTTGGAGACTCAAAGCAGGTCTTCCTTCTTGTTGGTCTGGCTTGTTTCCGCTAGTCGCGCAAAGCTGCAAAGATTGCGTAACAGACGGACGTGTTCTCTTCAGCCACAACTAGTACAAGCTTCCGCTGGTTCCGCTCGTGCCAGCGTTTCAAACAAAAGAAGCTACAGCCAAGGCAAACGTCCGATGGCAGTATCTCAAATGAGATGCGTGTAAATGTGACCAGGGTGACTAGGGTGACCAGGGTGCCGTAACTACAACAAAAATGACCATAATGAAGCGCACAAAGCAGTGTGTACGCAGCTGAGCGTTCAGAGTAAGCGTGGCCGCAAATTAATTTGATTTGGGTCACTGGTCAGGCGCCTTTGTTGTGGCGCGCGACGTGAAATCCTCCCACCGACCTGCGGCATTTGAACCAAAACTACTACACGTGCAAGTATGTGCCTCATATCATAACAGTGTTACTCTTCTCCCAAATATGTCTCACCGTTCGCTGCTCGAGAATCATTTTATCCTTGAATTCAACAAGTTAAGGGATTTATTTCGGACATGTGACCAAGTAGTAGGATAGGAGGATGGAGTCATGTGTAGAAGTTCACGCAAGTGAGGAAAGTTCTCTGATCGCCATTCACTTGGGAGTGGCCAGAAACGATTCTTTTACACATGGCTCAAGCAGCTCACTACTTCCGGTCTTTGACCAAGTATCCTCTGGGTAGCCTAAGAACATCCGTTCGAAGGCGAGCTAATGTGAGAAGGCGAAACATCCCCTGCTTAGGGTTGTGCGCTGGGTTTGGGACCCGCCACGTAAAAAACACCCCCAATGAGAAGAAAGCGACAGCCTCGGAAGAGAAACCCCCCTTTGATGACGACCATGGCAAACGAAATAAGGACTACGAGATAAGGGCATGCACCTGGAATGTCCGGACCCTTAATTGGGAAGGTGCCGCTGCCCAGCTGGTTGATGTCCTCGCGAAAATAAAGGCTGACATCACCGCCGTCCAAGAAATGCGATGGACGGGACAAGGACAGAGAAGAGTAGGTCCTTGTGACATTTACTACAGTGGCCATATAAAGGAGCGCAAGTTTGGTGTTGGATTCGTGGTGGGAGAGAGACTCCGTCGCCGAGTACTATCATTCACTCCGGTGAATGAACGTCTAGCCACAATCCGCATCAAAGCGAGATTCTTCAACATATCGCTGATTTGCGCCCACGCCCCGACGGAAGAGAAGGACGATGTGACCAAAGATGCCTTCTATGAGCGCTTGGAGCGCGCTTATGAGAGCTGCCCCCGCCACGATGTCAAAATCGTGCTTGGCGACTTTAACGCCAGGGTGGGCAAAGAAGGTATATTTGGCACTACGGTCGGTAAATTCAGCCTCCACGACGAAACATCCCCAAATTGGTTGAGGCTGATCGACTTCGCCGGGGCCCGAAATATGGTTATCTGTGGTACTAGATTCCAGCACAAGAAGATACATCAAGCTACCTGGCAGTCTCCGGATCGAAAAGCCACCAACCAGATCGATCATGTTGTGATAGACGGAAGACACGTCTCCAGTGTTCTAGACGTGCGTACGCTCCGAGGTCCTAACATCGACTCGGATCACTATCTTGTTGCAGCCAAGATACGCACCCGCCTCTGTGCAGCAAAAAACGCACGTCAACAAACACAAGGAAGGTTCGACGTCGAGAAGCTGCAATCACAACAGACAGCCGAACGATTTTCTACTCGGCTTGCACTCCTGCTCTCTGAGAGCACTCGTCAACAACTCGGTATAAGGGAACTGTGGGACGGCATTTCAAATTCCTTACGTACAGCTGCAACCGAAACCATTGGTTTTCGGAAAGTGAAAAAGAACAGCTGGTACGACGAGCGGCAGGGGCCGACGGATTACCGGCCGAGCTATTCAAACACGGCGGCGAAGAACTAATAGGGTGCATGCATCAGCTTCTTTGTAAAATATGGTCGGACGATAGCATGCCCAACGATTGGAATTTAAGTGTGCTATGCCCAATCCATAAAAAAGGAGACCCCACAATCTGCGCCAACTACCGTGGGATTAGCCTCCTGAACATCGCATATAAGGTTCTATCGAGCGTATTGTGTGAAAGATTAAAGGCTTTAGACCTGGCAAATCAACAACCGACCAGATATTCACCATTCGCCAAATCTTGGAAAATATCCATGAAAAGAAAATCGACACACACCACCTCTTTGTCGATTTCAAAGCTGCTTTCGACAGCACGAAAAGGAGCTGCCTTTATGCCGCGATGTCTGAATTTGGTATCCCCGCAAAACTAATACGGCTGTGTAAGTTGACGCTGAGCAACACGAAAAGCTCCGTCAGGATCGGGAAGGACCTCTCCGAGCCGTTCGATACCAAACGAGGTTTCAGACAAGGCGACTCCCTATCGTGTGACTTCTTCAACCTGCTTCTGGAGAAAATAGTTCGAGCTGCAGAACTAAACAGAGAAGGTACCATCTTCTATAAGAGTGTACAGCTGCTGGCGTATGCCGACGATATTGATATCATCGGCCTCAACACCCGCGCCGTTAGTTCTGCTTTCTCCAGGCTGGACAAGGAAGCAAAACAAATGGGTCTGGCAGTGAACGAGGGCAAGACGAAATATCTCCTGTCATCAAACAAACAGTCGTCGCACTCGCGACTTGGCACTCACGTCACTGTTAACAGTCATAACTTTGAAGTCGTAGATAATTTCGTCTATCTTGGAACCATCGTAAACACCACCAACAATGTCAGCCTAGAAATCCAACGCAGGATAACTCTTGCCAACAGGTGCTACTTCGGACTGAGTAGGCAATTGAGAAGCAAAGTCCTCTCTCGACAAACAAAAACCAAACTCTATAAGTCCCTCATAATTCCCGTCCTGCTATATGGTGCAGAGGCTTGGGCGATGACAGCAACCGATGAGTCGACGTTACGAGTTTTCGAGAGAAAAATTATGCGAAAGATTTATGGTCCTTTGCGCATTGGCCACGGCGAATATCGCATTCGATGGAACGATGAGCTGTACGAGATATACGACGACATTGACATAGTTCAGCGAATTAAAAGACAGCGGCTACGCTGGCTAGGTCATGTTGTCCGAATGGACGAAAACACTCCAGCTCTGAAAGTATTCGACGCTGTACCCGCAGGGGGAAGCAGAGGAAGACCTTCACTCCGTTGGAAGGACCAAGTGGAGAAGGACCTGGCTACGCTTGGAATATCCAATTGGCGCCACGTAGCGAAAAGGAGAAACGACTGGCGCGCTGTTGTTAACTCGGCTATAATCGCGTAAGCGGTGTCTACGCCAATTAAGAAGAAGAAGAAGACCAAGTAGTAGATTTTCTCGTGAAAAGGTCTAGCCCAAACCATCAGTGGCATTATTTCTAATATCAGCAAATTTCTTCGTAGGAAGAAGACACAACGATATTCTAACCTCCCACAAATTGCAAGAGATTTCGGCCAATATCTCGTATGTGCGGCTAGATACGGCGGATATCATCTACTTATTCTACAAGAACTTCAGAGCACAATGAAACGATTTAAGTTACTTCAAGGAGCAGCCAGTTGAGCACACAACCTTAAAAGTGCCGAATCAGAACTCAGTTAAAAACTAAGACCAAAACTATGCGCTATAGGCGCACATTTCGGAGATTTTGTAAAGTCAGTAAATGGAGTTTTATGCTAAAGTAAAAGCCTCATAAAAGATACAAATACATTCTAACAAAAAATACATCCGAGGCACCGAATTATAAAAAAACGACATTTGTTCTTATTGCCACGCACCTAAAAGTTACGCAAGTGAAATTTAATGAGATTGCAAGTCTCGCCACTTTCACATATCGGTTTTACAAAAAAATATTTGGAATTTCAAATAACACATAATCTATATTTCGATGTGTAACCAGGGAACGCTGCCGCAGCCACATACTACAGCCCCTCATCAGCGCTCGTTCGTCCCCAGCACGCACGACCCTCGTCAGCCTTGGTGTACAGGTGCTGAAAATATCTCTCACAATATTCACTTAAGCTTAGCTGCGCTCACGTTACATTCCGATCACGTTTCAATTTAATATTTGCTATTCAACACATTGTGTTTTCAAAAATATTTACACGCCAACTCCCGCCACAGCGTCGTCGCTGTGTTGGACGCGCTTGAGCTTCTGGCATATGCAGACAAATACACACACAAGTATTTTGATGCATACCTGGCAACCGCCAGCCCGCCCACTTAAAAGTCTGAACTGAATTCCATATTAAGTTGCCTGCCACCTGGAATTTTGGAGTAATGGCAAAAAATCCTCGAATTATGTCACTGCAATCACCTTGATATAGGGTAAATGGCGATGGGATTCCATAAACCGCCCCACACCCCTCACCCGAATCAGCGATGTGCTTGGAACCGCAGCGACCGCCAGCCAACGAACACTGCCATCTTGTCTCATTCGCTTAATTCAACTTGTGGTTGTGCCTTTGCTGTATTGGAAAGGCTGACATTAGCTAATTTTATGAAATGAAAATCACGTAGATAGAATTCCGAATTCCGTCGGCAATGCCGTCAAATCAATGCAAAAACAAAGAGGGGAAGGAGATTCTTTGTGTAACTGATTTATTTACAAATACCTTGAAACGGACACGTCGTCAAAATGTGCAACGCTTAGCCAGCTCAAATAGAACTGAGCACGTTTAATATCGGATTTGATAATAAGAACAAGCACATTGATAAGGGAGTAAGCTTTTGGGCTACATATCGCACATACACCCATACACATAATTTAGTTACTTCGACTTGTGTAGGCCTGAGTTGAGCTTGCTTCACTAACTCATGTAAGATGGAAAGTAAGGAAGTTCTTCTCTTGCCTCACTGCGCCAAAATCGCTAAGCTGGCATACCTTCAGGTCAATTTTACTTTAAGCGAGAGACAGAAGAATGGTGAATGATAAAATTTCACTTGCGGTATTTACCAACACTGGCAACATCTTAGCTGAAATTATGTTTAGTTTAGTTTTGTTAGTTTTCCGATTTTCATTTGTCACATTCCTCAAACAAATTTGAAGTCGCTCATATCTAACTCAACTCGGGAAAAGACTTGATTTTGTGGTGTTGCTTTAAAAGCATTTGTTTTGGCATTTTAACAACCATTCTTTTGCCGCTCGCTTGTAAGTCAAACATGTGGTTTGTACATCTGTAAACAGAACTATTTTATTAACAATAACAACATATGATGATTGCAGCCTTTTCTCAACAGCATTCAGCTAGTTAAATATTTTGATTGGTAAACCACAAGACTGAAGAGCTGAAGAGGTAAACTGTGGCTTTGGAAAGGCTTTTCTGAACAAGATAAAAACATTTGGTTTGAACGACAAACAACTAGCTACTATGAACAAAAACAGTGCATTTACAACAAATATAATCCTATTAAAATCCATTTCGAAAGGGAAAATTACTATTTTCAAGCAGTTCATGAAATTATTCATTATTATTTAAGATACCACATTTTTTACTTTTTGCATTGCATGTACTTGAGGAGGTTGGACCTTTTACACATGTGCCGATAATGTTTTGATCTACCCTTTGTTAAGTATTCAGTGCTTTCTTGAAATGCGTAATCCCTGCAGCTCTAGAGATAACGTCAGCAATATTTCACATTTATTTCACAAGTGCAAGAGTAATATGTAAAGTAATGAGTGCAGGAAGTAGCCAAATAGGACAAATATTTGAGCTGAAGCACCGTTTATACAAAAAAGCTAGAAGGCCCTTGGAAGTTTGTCGACTTCGCACTGAGAACTTCAAAATGCCAACATAGTACACAACACCACAACCGACAAGTGCATGTAATGGAGTTGAGCTCGCCTGCCTATCAGCAACTCTGTGAGTTCCACAAAGCAACAGTGCATGTCATTAAGCACTCAGCACAAGGAGCAGCGGACGGCTGGCCATTACAGCACACGCACTCGGATCGCTGCTGAGGTGGTGGCATAGCTGGAGCGAATGGCTGTCAGGGAAGGAGGAAGCGCCTAAAGTTGAGTACAAAGTGGCAGCTGCATGAAAGAAGAAAAGAACCGGAAAAGCGAACAGCGCAAACTACGAGGAACATATGTGAGCTTAGAATGAGTTTGGTCCGCTTGTCCACCGCTTCAATGTTTGCCTCTTTGGCCGTTTGGCTGAGTATGTGCCTGAGTTTGAAGTGGAAAATAAAAGATGGTAGATAGCCATGTAGAGGACATAATAAAGGGCATTATTTGGGCGGAGGAACGAATAGACTAAGCCCCAACCCCCCCATTCCTTCTGGGCAGACGTATGCCTAAGAATACGTACTCAAATATGTATGTACATAGGTAATGAGAAAAGTGTTTCCTTTCGAATTCTTTGTGCGCGAATGACTCTGCCTTCTGCATTACATACAAAACCACGACAACGCCTTCGGAGGCATAAGCAGACGAAAAGAATCGAGGCGAGTGAGGTAAATGTGAACAAACTATCATCAACATTGAATGAACCCCTTTGCAAGACGTGTTGCCAGCTTGAGTTTGGCCAAAGGATAAAAGATATTGTTTGTGTCGCTTTCGTTTTTTCTTTCTTCTGTTCCCGAAGTGTTATTGTTATTTTAGATGTTTTCCTTTTGATACATTTTGATTAAAAGCAAGGCCCGAGAGCAATATAAAATATGCAGCCGACAGCTGTTAAAACTGTTTTGCCGAAGCCAACGGAAAAACGAGTAATAAGACTTCAGCAGTTTTGTAGCAACCACAGCAAAAGATTTAAAAATAGTTCAAATTACAAGATTACAACATATTCAGAGAGTATGTAAAACAGGTCTGCTTCCTGTGCGAAGAGTGGAATCGGTTCAGAACTAAAACGTTAACTCATCGTGTCTGATAAGTCTAGTTTAACTTCCGAATGGCGAAGCGAACAAACATTGGCCAATCTTATACAGTGTGTTATTTGTTTAAGGTGTTTTATTGCTACCCAAATAGGAGAATTATTACTAAATAAGACTTTGTTTCTTAAGCTATTAATACTATTGAAAGAAATGACGGATTGCCCATTTACAATTCATATGTATCATATGAGAATATCTGCTGCATTTAGTCTTGTTCGAAGTGAAAGCTCAAACCACTCACTCAATGAGCAAACAAACCAACAAAGTTGCAAGTAAACAAGTAAATCTCGATGGAATCGCAAAGAGATATTTTAAAGTGGTTGCAATTTTTAAGCGACCCAGAAAATCGAGAATACAATTGCGCTAACACGCACTACTACACACACATACAAGTATAACTGTTAAAAGCTTTCTACAATATACTTCACATAGTATAAAAAAAGGGTGAGAATTTGAGCGCCAAATTGCAAGAGTCAACTTTATAAGCTCTGACTCATCAAGTGAGCAATGACCGAAAAGTAGGCAGAGTCCTCCATTCATTTACGCCAGCCAGTGAAGACTCTAAGAAAAATTAAGAGTTCTTCAGCATATACACACTCTCAACTAATAACAAATACCCGACATTCTGCCTCAGAAAGGACAAACATTCAAACTACATCCTCTTCATCGACATACCTATCCATAGTCTCCCTTCCATAATTTTTTGCAAAGGCCGATCTATCTTTTTCGACGTGCATCTTTGTCATCATCCACACACACCAATGCAATAGACCGAATGTCACACATATGTCAATTTTTATTGATATCCCACAGCTCCACATACTCCAACGTTCAAGCAAACCATCCAAGGCACTAGCCTGTGGAATACATACATAAGTACATACTTTCCAAAGTGGCGATTCGAGTTTGCTGATGGAGGATGTAACGCGTACTCTGCGAGAAATATTTGAGTCAAATTGGCAACCTAAAATGGATATTTTGCAATCACATATTTGAATTAATCTAAAGAAAATGAAGGCACCACAAATTAATAAAAATGGTTGAATTACAAAATTATGGTCAGTAGTTCTATATAGAAGAACTTCTCATGATTTATTCTAATTCTGCCAGGTCTTTGTTTAAATCGATTTCTAAGGATCGGAGAAGGCTTACAACTGATTTTTTACAAAAATTAAAATTTTTGACACCACCATATTGGACATATACCACTACCCGAGTCAATTGTACACATTGATTGACACCGCTTCGCACGCGTTTACCTTACTCGATCAGACTGATAAAGATCCGGACATTGGCGAAATTCAATCGACACATCTTTTCGTACATCAACGGGCCCGATATGTATTTGATATATCCTGGTTCGCCTGTGAACTATCAACAGCTTAAACTCAGAGGTGGGTATTTCCCACTAAATTGGGCATCCCGTTAAACATGATCAAAAAAACGAGTTGGCCTCCGAATATCGTTAAGTCCGCCTAACGTACTCTAATTTAGTATAAAATTTGGTCTATATCTTCCTCGTATCCAATATATCGCTTTTTATAAAATGCTATTTAAGGAAACTGTTCCATCTATTCTCAGAGGGCTACAATAATTTGGAGTGCCGATAAGAACCTATTAATAGGTCCTAATCATGCATCACACAATCAAATTGAAAATATTACTGAACGAACAGAAAAAGGAGGAAAACACCGCCTTGCTATGAGCGATTTTTTCTTCGGGAAATTTGGTCCTATTTTAATATGGGACTATATAACAGATACGGTAGTAATCTGTGTGTGTTACGTTTTTCCTGTAGGGAACTCTTAATGCGAAAGAAGTACAATAACAGTAAAATTTATGGATGCAAATAAAAGTTATTGGGTAAAGTTAAAAAGTAGGCCGCTCGCTGTCAGCAGGTATCGTAGGCTCCACCACAGCAGCACCGTTCCACCGTAAGGGTATTTAAAATTCCGCACTGCTGTGAGCATTAAATTTTTTTTAAATGAGCGACCAAGACGCTGTGAAATCAACCACCGTCTCGACGATTCAATTTCCCAGGAACCAATCAACATTTATGGAAAGTCATAATCGTACGAATGTTCGGCTGAAATCAATCATTTGCCGCATACGGGGAGATGAGGTAGTTCAGCGGAGGACCTTCGTGTGTGCTTGCTCATTTGTTTCATCATTAACTCAATTCCATGTGCACATAAAGTATCCACAAGTTCTTAGAACTTTGAAAACCCTCAAAGGTTTCTATAGCTCTGCCTTCTGGTAAGTTTACCTGTAAGAATTACCTAACCAAACCAATGTTTATCAACTGCACGTGCGCCTAGGTATAAATATCGCTTTCAAATGCTTGAATGGCCAGAAAACTCCGGGCATGTGACGTGTGGTCGGAAGGTGGCGTGTGTTGCAGCAGCACAAAAACGACTCACTTGTGCACAATGCATAAGTATAGCAATGTGCATTCAGCTGAACCGACTCACACGCTGACTTGTACGCTCTCCCCAGCGCTCATGTGTGCATTCACTAACCGATTCACAATTTCGATACAATAACATCGAAATAGTGCTCTGTTTGAAAGTGCGCATGCAGGTGGAGGACGCATTGTGCTTAAATTGTTTCAAGGATATTCGATATTGTTGCCTCTTGTACAAGTTCTCTTTGTGCCTCTCCACCGTTCCTGTAAGTAGCTCGTCTGCTTGGAGCACTTTCTTCTTCGAGAGATAACACAAAGCATCTGAAGCGGACACGCAAAGCATCTTGGAGTGGTGCAATATCGTACGTATTGCGAGCAGACATGCCCCCCAGTTATGCCACACAAAGGCCACTGCACTCAAAGGAGACTCGGTAAACTAGTACAATAGCATTCAGAAGCTAAATAAATGCACTCACATAACACACACCACACAAATACGAACTTACACTCACTAAACCATAAATGTCTTCCTACTGAGTTCTCGCAAAATTTGCTGAAATATTGAAAAAACTGAAATTTGGAAACCCCTTTACGAACTATTTTCTATTTAATATTTTCATTCCACACTTGCAACTTGAATGATTTTGTTTAGTCCCACATTCACACAGATTATGTTAACATTAATAATCGCAGAACATACACTGATTCAACTAGCATTTCTTATGGTTTGGCTAGAGCTCCGTCCATTCCTTATGCAGCTTCTCCATTGTGCGTTCGAAATAGTGGCTCCTAAGTTGCAAGCACATAAGGTGTTCCGGCCATGAAAGTAAAAAGATGGCTGGATAAGCTTATGAGTCGACGGCGAGCTGTGCTGGCAGTTGAGTGACTGCCGAAAGAAATTAGTTGAGTAGAATGGAGCGCGGTATTAATGTCTACCCGCGATGCTTGAAAACTAAATGCCTCATGACATCTGTCACAAAAGTGCGCGTCATTGCAAAAGCGCAAATGGAAATGGAAAGGAGAGTCACAAACCTCCACAAAAGCTGAAGAGCGATTTATTATCAAACAAACTACGGCCGGAATGCTGAACTTTTGCACCACACTCTCAACCCATCCGCGTGTAAGCTCTTGAAAGAGGCACACAAGGAAAGTGCAAACATGTTGGCGTGTAAACAAACTAAGCAGCGAACCGCCGAGACTAACTCCCTGTTGAAGGAATTTTCTTTGGCCTCAAGTTGAAATTTAATGCGCTCATTAACTTCTGAAATAGCTGCACAGCCAATGAGAATCCACCGCTGTACGAGCACACCATAAAGACCGCAAATCAAGGGAAACGCTCGCTAAGTACTCGCAACACTTACATCAGCCTCCTTGTGTATAGAAATTGCTTTAAGCCGATGTTAAATATTTGTGTGTCTTTCCGCTGCTTCATCGGCGTGCACTTCTCGCCGCTTCCGCTTTCGCTGCAGTTTCCCCTTGCCAGCGTTCGATGGGCATGGCGTATGAGTAACACTGAAGACAAAGCTGGCGCATGCCACACTCAGCTGCAGATTTCCACTCACAAAGTCATTCACCGTGTCATTTATGCCTTTCACAGTTTGTGACAAACGGGCGTTTAAATATTATTCTGCAAATCCCGAGCAATCTGGAAAGAGTCCCGGATTCTTACGAAGCGCCGGGACAAGGCGCCCACCAAATTATTTTCATTTTACTCTACACAAAGTATATATATTATTCAGACCATAAAAGGATATGAGGGCTTAAATTGCTCACTCTATTTTACGAAATATGAAATATCGAGTGCAAGTTTCTTTTAGTATGACGTAAAAGTAGTCTCAAATAAGATAGGAGAATCCGTTATCGAAGGTTTGGAATAAAATTTGATGGTTCTCTATATTGGGATCTATATATGTATGCATGTGTACATCCGGAAGCTGATTGTTCCGTTTGGGCGCGTATTACAGCTCTGCAGGTGTTCGAAATTGCAGAGTTGGCGGCAACTACTTTGACTCGCTGATGCACCGATTTGCCGGGTATGAAGGTAGCAATTTGCTGGCGGACGCCTTGCGCCAGGAAATGAAGGTGACAAAGCGAACGCGTCGTAAACTGGCACTGGGGGTAGTGATTATTTAGCATCTCGTTGCATATTCAATTGCGCGCCAGCGTGAAGTGATGCAAATTAATAATGCAAATCCTTTGTGTCTATCATTTCTCGCATTTAAGCGTAGGTTTGATTGCTGGAGTTTAGTTAGGCGATTTATTAAACGAATTAAATCTAACCAATTCTGTTCGAAAGCATTTTGGAATCAGATTTGTACCTTCAATGAACTTACTTCCCTTACATACAAAATAACATATTATGTGAACCTCGTACCAATCGTATAACTGTGTTGTGGGTGTGGCCGTCGTTCTGAGCATTTCGATTTACTTCTGTGTCTATCTCGATTAGGTTTAGGTGTTACAACCAACTTTCAGGTACACACATCTATTATACTCTGTGCAACATGATGCGATTGGTAAAGTAATCCAATCAATATTGGCGAATGACGGGCGCAACGTCTTGGGGGGCGGCAAAACGATCTTCGCTGTTTTTTAATATTCAGAAAAAGAGTTGTACACTCACAATGTTATAATCTGAATAACAATGAAAAATATTAATTTTTACTCGAATACTCTTCAGTCTTTGAATTTGTCTACTTATATCTTTTGGCTTGTATCTTTCTTAAAAATAGTGATAGAACTTAAAGATGCACTTTTCTAGCTTTGTCTAGCGACGTGTCACTCTCACAGTTACCCTATGCTTTGAATGTAACAAATACTTTTATTTCTCCAAATTTTCAAAAATGGTATTTAAAAACCAATTCGGGCAAAAATTCCTGCAAATTGTAGAAATGGTTTTTTTCTATGCCTTTTAATAAGATGTCTTGTAAATTTACTATCAATTTCCTCAAAAACCGTATTGTGAGAATTTTGGAACTTCAGAATTAGAAGCCACGCAAATTCTAAATTCCTAAATTTTATATACTTAATATCGAAGATATTTTGTAAAAACTCACCTTTGTTCGAACCACCTCATGAAACTTGTAGGTAGGTAGATAAAGGGGGGGCGGCAGAACATCCTTGGCCCCGGGCGCCCGAAGTTGTAGCTACGCCACTGACTGCAGGTTGCCCAAACAATGCCCCATTTTGATTGGCACTTATAATTAATTATTATCTATAGTCGGATTTAGCATTCATACATCGACATACTCTTTCATATATATAAAAACAATGGACTTGCTGCTGATTCCGAATAGGACTGCGCGTCTTTCTTAGATGTGGTCTAGGTAAATGCAAAAGCGACAAAGAGTCTGAAGTGCGTAGAGCCCGATGCAAAGTGACAAGGCCAGCACGTTGATACATTCCTTTTACTTGAATCAGTCCAAAAAAATTAAATTAGATTGGATTAGGTGCTCAAACTTATTTGTCAAACTACTTTTCATACGGAACATTTTTAGCTCAATTATAAAAAAAGCGAAACACGCACTCTATTTCCCCTATAAGGGTGGAGTCATTTGACTCTACAATAAATTCATAAGAAATATGATGAACAGTTACTTAGTATTTCTAGAAAATATCTCGAGCACTTTAAGGAGTGGGCGAAATCGGCCCCTTTATATCGAATATTAGGACACCTTTCCGTCCGGTCCTCCCTGAGTGATAATTTAACATTATTCATTTCATTTCAAATATGTACAAATAAAAGCCAAAATCGCCATCATTTTGTCTGGTTATGACAACTAAGAAGAAGTCACCCTGAATGCTTGCGGAATATGGACATACAAACAAAACTCTAATTCGCAAATCAAATACAAATGTCCCTTGAATTCTTTGTCGACCACCGTTATATTGGTTTAAATCGTTGATCGACTTCATGTAAACACTATACTTTGTTTGATATTCCATACTACATTCTACGCACTTATCTATGTATGTATACCCAGGAATACGAGCACGCGACTATATTAATGGCGCAGCAACATCTTACACCGTAAAAGAGTCAGCAACAGCGTGCGAGCGTCATATGTATGTAGTAATGTATGTATGTATGTATGTTTGGCGGGTCTGTATGTGTCTCGCGGAGTTGTCCGGGCGGTGGATTGGATTGAAAAGTATCGCACACCCAGATCGCTGCAAGTGTGTTGCATAAATTGTAGTTGTTGGAGTTGTTGCTTCAATAACTCGTTTTATTTGCGTTTGTGCGGCTCTACACTGACAGCTGCCACTGTGGATACTCATTAAGTTGAGCTGCCGTGGAATTCGCGGTCTTCCGGTGCGGCCGGCACGTCAACCACTTTCACTCTTGCAGCCGCTGGCGGAGCAATAATTGCCAAGCGGGCACCCGCCGAACACATTAAACGCACCAGCAACTGTTCTGCGCCTATGTGTCGCATGCGTGTGTGTGTGTGATGCTGCAAAGTGTACAGCGGCAACATACCGCAAACAACTGCAACCCGAATGATTTTCGCTTTTGGGATTTTCGCATCGCCTATAGTATTAGGCGCAACGCTCGCTTGCGACTGTCACACAGCACAGCGGCGGAATACTCTCAGTGTAAATTTAGAAACGAGACCCCGCGCACACTTCGCATTCGCGACCACCATCGACCGACTATGAATGAATGAAGCAACACTTTTCATAGTGTTGCTCATGTTGCTCATGTTGCAAACACCACAGGCCCGCACCATTGACTGTGTGTTGCTCTTTGCTGCAACGCTTTTTATTTTTGGCACGGATTCGCTCGATGAATGAATTAAGTGCAGCTGCAAATACAGGGTACTTCATTTTGCTTGCTCGCGCCGATCGGCACTTGCTCAATACTCACTACTCTAAAAATCAAATATTTAAATCTCATTGACTTGTTGACTTCAAACCGGCGTCTGCACGAGTTTATACTGTTGCAAGTAAAGAAGTCTTAAAAATTCATAATACTGACGTTGAACGAAAGAAATTCTAATTTTCGATAAGGGATATAACGGGACCTTAGCACATTTTGGTGTTCTCGACCTGCCTAATATCCACAACGACGAGTGGCATGTAACTGGATGATAGCCAAATAATGCGCACTTGAGCACATGTGGCATGTGGCATGTGGCATTTCGCATGTACGAGTGCAAGTGGCAATGGCAGCGCCATACAACACTAAATTACAGATGCATTCAATTGACAGGATTTTCCGGTGAGTTCACCTCACGGCGGACAAAAATAGTGCGGCTCCGCATGTAGCAGCCGTACGTCAAAATAAACATTTGCCTTGCCGTTACGTGAGGGATCAAAGCAAAAATATCTGCGTACATAAATAAATAACATGATACGAAAGTATCTGCAAATCATAAAAGTGTGTGGTAAGAAATTCACAAGGCAATTAATCGCTCTACGACGTGCCACACGGCCCTTCATTCCGTTCAGCTGTGCGTGCGTCTACTTATGAGTGGCAATGTCAAATGTCCGTCTGTGTTGGCACGTCGGTGGGTTATTGATCCGAAAATTTGCTTACTAATATATGTAGAATGTTTCTTAGTGACTTCTATTTGAGCTGTAATTAACACGATCTGAAAGGGAAAAGACGAAGAAACCTCTTTAAAAAACGTCTTCGCATGTTTAATAAAAAGAAATCGAATCGGTGTGAACGTTCGAGTACATTTAACCAATTATCAATTTGAAAATTATCAAAGAAGAACTAAAGGTGTCCGAGAGTGAACGTTTAAAGCCGAGCCAAGCGTAATCCGCGTACTGCGTTAAAGAGAAAATACGTTATTATTGCCTTTAAACGTCCACTCTGCGGACACCCTAAGATGAAATAAGATCGACATACCAGTGGCATTGGATTATGGCGGGTTATCCTCCATTAATTTTGAGAACTTCTGCCAAAATAGCACTCAACTTAAAATGACATTTTTACTATCGCTTTGCAAAGAGATGTAACTGGTGAATATCGAATCAAGAAAATTCAAAGTGAAAAATTAGCTTTTTGAATTTACTGTTAGGTGATGAGTGACTTTCCAACTCCCATGATTCAAATTCCCTGATTTTCGGTTTATCGAACGTTGGAAATGTTTGTTAGGAAGTAATCTTGGTCAAAATGCTGAAACGATTCTCTCACCAAATGAGATAAAATGCACTTCTGTCAAAACGTTTCGATCAAATATTTTATTTTTCGGCATTCATCCTGTACATAAGGGGTTGAGCTGTCTGTTCTTCACCGCACCCAATTTCATTAACTCATTTTATATATTAACCGATATATGTGGTATCTTTATATTAGGTATGCGGGGACTAAAGGAGGTATTGGCGCGACTCAACCCATTTATAGCACACAAACAAACTACTATCATAACAAATAATAATAAATCTGACACATTCACCAATATTTTCGGTAAAAAGTCAACTGTAGGTACTGGGGTCCAAATATTCGGCACCTAGAGTCTTACACAGTTTTTGTTGGATTTAGACAATTTTTGGTCATAAAGTGACATATTCTTGATTTCTACACTCTTTGGTCATAAAGTGGCATTATTCGTGCAAAGCTTTATCCCGTTATATCACTTGCTTCTTGATTTCAGATCAGATGGAATTTAACATTGTATTAAAATATATAGGATGTAGGCATGGCATAGGCATGTAACGGACTACAACGTTTCGCCCATTTTCACTCTGTACTATGAAAATGTCAGAGGAATGAAACATATCAAATTTCACCAAAAAGTGGCGGTGCCACGCCCATAGTGCAATTTTGACTCCGACTCCATTAAAGCCTTATTTAGTTACTGCTTTATCGCGCTTGAAGTAGTTTTTAACAAAACAGTTATATGGGAAATGAGCTCGATTATCGTCCGATTCCATTTTCACACTGTCGATAGGAGTGTTTACAATATTTGAGCTAGGCGAATTTGGTTGTTGTAGCTTTAGTGGTTTAGGACACATGTACTTTAAATTTATTAGAGGCCGGGGCTTCGCCCACTTTTTCAAAATTTTTTGCCCACAGGTGCACCTTGCTACTGCGATCTCCTGTGCCAAATTACAGTTCCATAATTTAATTTAGTGCTTAATTATGGCACTTTATATATATTCGGTTAATGGCAATTTGTGGGCGTGGCAGTGGTCCGATTAAGCCCATCTGCGACTCGTTTTTTTTTGCCAAGGAACGTGTGTACCAAGTATCATCAAGCTACCTTAATTTTTACTCAAGTTACAGCTTGCACAGATGGACAGACGGACGGACAGATAGGCAGTCACCGGGATTCGTCTGTTATTCCTGATCATTTATATATATATATATAACCCTATAACTATCTTGTTTAGCTATCACCTAGAGCTAGAGTCCAACCGTTAGGGGAACAAAAATATTATACTCTAAAACAACATGTTGCAAGAGTAATAAAACTTGAAACTATAAACAGGAGGAAGGAGAGCTGACTATATCAGACATACGCTTACACCTTTATAGAAACACAACTGCTGCTACCATCGGTGCACCATCGTTGTTGCTTGTCGCAACAACTTGTGGTTGAACAAGTGGTTTCAGGTGAGCATAACAAGCGTTTACACTTTACTCAAATTTTAGTGAAGGCGGCTTGTTTTATGGCAATACACAAGACAGTGGACAGACACACATGTAGAAATTAGCAATCGAATGCCCAAATCGAAGTGTTTGACCACAAGGTCGCAACAACAAATGAAGTATGGTTTATTCAAATATGCGAACACCCGATCGAAAGCACAAAAAACTCCCACCTTAAAGTTCAAAATAAGTCATTTTGTAAAGAAGTGAGAAATTCCGAATGTTTACGTTAAATAATTAAAGGCTTAAATGTATTGTGATATAGCTGGAAAATGCTTCCAGCGTTGCCAGTGCTGAGAACAATACCTCAGTTTACGCATACAACACTGTGTTTGGTTTGGCCACAATAGCTCGTCGCATAGCAACAAACATTTTTGCTATCTATTTAACAGCAAATAAACAACGTTCCCAGAAAAACAATGAATCAACGAACGAGAAGGATTTAAGAAATTTGTGCAGCTAGAACGTAATGTAAAACGCAGTTTAAAGGAAAAGGGCATATTCTGGGACTTTCCCACATTAATGGGCGCATCATTGTTTAAGCTTTGCAATTGCTGCCAAAGAAACAGGTATCCCAAGTTGCCGTGAAGCTATAATCGATTTCAACAGGTCAGTAGCAAGAAATTTATTAATTTTCAGAAACACCGTCGGCACGCTTCCCGAAAGGCATATAAAGCTTCTGTTACTTGGACCCATGGCCAGCGGCAAGACTGAAGTCGGCCACCTATTGAGTCGTCAACACCGCCAAATTTATGAGCCCACAAATGGAGTGCAATATTTTAGGATGGAGCTTCCGGAGCGGCAAGTGTCCATCACCGAGGTGGGTGGAAGCACGGACATGCAAAAAATATGGCATCACTATTTTTTAACAACTATGGGAATCATATATTGCTTCGATATGTCGGCCACATACAATGAGTTGCGAAATTCCTTTGACTGTTTCCAGCGTACTCTAATGCATCCCCACGTACGAGGGAAACCCTTTTTACTACTAGCCACAAAAGCCGACCTGGCCGATGAGGGAGTACAAATTTATGATATTGAGAACACCTTTCAACTAGAGGCACTTGCAAAATATTACCTCAGCAGCGTTCACGTGTGCTACATAGGTAAAAACCTGGATTTAAGCAGTATGTGGGGCGGAGTGGCATGGCTGGTTAAACACATTATAGACAATATGGACTCACTGCAAGCACGCCTTAGAGCGGACGCGAATATGAAGGTAAATATTAATGGGGAAAATATGTTGAATAAAAGGAACTGTAATTAAGTTAATTCAATAGATTTGGCAGGAGCAACTCAATCGCTTGATAACCGAGGGACGAATCAAACAAGGTCGTTACCGCCAATTTCAGTATCATCTGAAAAACACAGCGCGCAGGAAGGTAAGCAATTCATACAAGATCAATTTTAATTTGAATTTGCTTAAAATGAGTGTCTTCTGTTCTCAGTTATGGTACCGTTCCTTCGCGCCTTTTCGAACTAAACGCATCCGACCACATACAGCTCCAGCGACAGTAAACGCGGCTTCGTTCAGCCAATTGTCAAAAATGGAAGAATTAGCAACGAAATCGCTCGAGGAAGGCGAAAAAAGTGATGTGCCAATCTAAGAGATGAAGTACTGACCGAAGTTTGATGAAAAGTGCGAACGAATCAGCACCGATGTGTTTTGCCAATAGGAATTAAATTTTTTAAGACCTTTATTAGCATCAATTTATTCAATAAATTTTATATACAAACATCTAAACACAGAGACATTCAATCACTTTTGTAGACACTCGACTCAATTTCGAAGCACATGATGTCTTTTCCTTGGCCTATCATGACTTTTAACTTATACTCGCCCTCAGCACTGCGATCATATATATCATACGACAAACCGAACAGCGAGTCGAACGATATTGTGAGCTGCGAAAAATTAAATTCATAAAGAGTCAAAATCAATATCTCACATAGGAACTGCACACAAACTTACACCAGGCTGCGGCGGACACTTGCGGTCTTGCTCCGGCACCACTTTAGTGAATATAAACCACAGCTCGTTTTCACTATACAGCGTCGGACAAAAATCCGGTCGGCGAATATTGTAGATAGTGTCAACCCACTCTCCGCGCGACCTCTTATATATCTGCGCATCAAGCTACCCAATCCGATGGCAGAGCACATTATAAATACAAAACACTTATACTGCAACATGAAACTTACCTGAATAGGAATAGCTTTATCGAATTCATGGATCAGCTTGACATCTCCGGTGACTTTTATAAGGTCGGCTTCCCGCTCAAAGGATAAACCAGAAATGTCGAAGAACTTATCTATGAATTTATCTGGAAAGTCTTCGCATGGCGTAAACACGTCCTCGTTTTCTACGACAAAGTCATATTTAACTGCCTGCAAAGAAGATCATAGTAAAGTCCTGCGAACTGATGATTTGTCATATATGAACCTGAACAACGACCACAAGTACGTAGAGTGATGCGAAGTAAAATATGTGCTCCAGTAAGTTGGGTAGCATTTTTAACTAGACTATGAACTTGTGTCTACTTTTCCCCAACTTATATAGAAATTTATTATATGTGTGTACATGTAATCAGCATTTATATAACATCGGCTTAATTTCTGAATACCTGAGTTATCTTTGCATCTACAAGCATCACTGAATGGTGAGCTCGTAGTTGGCTAATTAATTACTGTTATGTTCTGTTGTCGATGGCCAATGTAACAAGATGACAAGATACTGCACGAACATTATTGAAATTATAGCAAATCACGCAAAAATATTTATTAACTCACAGGTAGGCAGTGTTCAAGCGTGATACTCTAAACATAAATGCACTTATTAAATAATATTCGACCAGGTTAACTTTTCGCTTCTTTCATGTGAACCCATCCGATACCTATAGGTTCAAACCCTGCTAGAAAGGTAAAAGGCTTTTTGTTCAACACAGTTGTTATGGAAACAGCATCAATTATTGGGATTGTTCGGTTTTTCAATACCCTTTCTTCAGTGCTTCACATTGTCTTGGGTCCTGAAAACAGCAAAAGTCTTCCTTGTAAAACTTTCTTCGGAAAATCCACGCACCTTAATATACATAAAAATATTAAAACCAAACCCAAACCAAAACCAAAACTGCAGTTATTTTCAGTTTCACCCTGCCAATAATACGGCACCATTTTTTACAAGTTTAATGTTCCCATTATTTGGCATCGCCATCTCTTGGAAAGTCGCGATGAAAGCATTTCGAAAAAAAGCTGCGGAAATGACTTGCCTCTCCAAAGCTTTTCAAAAGCGAGCTTTATAAGCGCTGTGCCTTTGAAATATTAGCAAGGATAATAACACAACCTTTAAATCCTCAGGTTGTTATCTTCATCTAATAATACGGATGTATGTATATAGATTGATTAATACCTGTAAATATATTATATCAAAGTGCGCAAAATATAGAGGGAGCTTGATGGTCATCGGCTCGTGCATCCACGCGTAACCCAACTTGAGTGCGAATTAAGACATCTTGAAACAACTTAGAATTGAATACCGTTAATTGTAGGCACATTCCTTATGTGGCATTTTAGAATTAAGTGTGTGCATACATAAGTGTACATATGTATATACATCTACGTATACGCGTATATGTATGTCACCGATCTATCCATCCGTCAATAAATTCCAAGCCCTATGCTCGGTCATAGTCTGTCACACGACACAGCAACACTACCCCTGCAGCCAATTCCACATATCGGGAAAAATTATTGCGATCGCTGATGAAATCTGAAGACAGTGTACCGAACGACGTTGACACCGCAACTATAACGGAAGGCAAAGGGTGCGGCACCAAACATGATTAAATCTTCATTTTACACCCAAACTCATTTCATCCCTCCTTCGCCTATAAAACAAAGAAAAAACGAATAACATGTGGCGATGATTGCGGTGAAGACGTAAAACGTGCCACCACGCGTCATGCTGGTAGTGGTTTTACGTTATGCAACATACGCGGCGCCAGAGCTCACTGTTGATTGATGGCATTAAGCTATGATTGATGCTTGAGCAATCATACACGCTTAGTGTCTACGACAAGCTAGTATACGCGAAACCTTTCCATAGAAAAGGTTCCAGCAGCAGGACAGTAAGTCAAAATATCAACAATGCCCTATCCAGTGTTTTCTGTTTGCAGGTTACCCCGATTAGCCAAATTTTACTTATTAGAAATCTGCACACACGGTGATAAATCGTACCAGAAGATTACCATTACTTTGGAATCACTTGAATATTCATTATGTTTAAAGTACTTATTTTAAAACAACAAAGAGACTCCCAAGAATTGCAATTAATGAGCAATTACTGCGCCTAAGTCCAAGCAACTGATTTGTAACCACATTTTGCTAATGCCGGGGACTGAAGACGAACCGAAGCAAATAATCATAAATAAAAATAGAGAAACCATTGTGTAATGAAAATCAAATTTTATCACTTTATCTTAATTAATTTCTTATGTTTGTACATTTGAAGAATTCTTCTGCGCACCAATAATCGGTGAACATCGATTGAATTGCGATTTAGCGTTGAAGGCCTAGGCTTCATTGCAATTGACAGGCTTTGGCGGCATAGCAAAGAACTTACTTGAATGCACTTTCGCTATGTCAATTGAATTCAGTCCTTGGCAAAGCCGCAGCATCATCACCGAGCCGTGAATTCGAATAATTCGGAAAATAAATGGCACTTTATTTGCAGCACCGACAACTTCTAACAGCTCATCCCACTTTTTCCGTTTTTGTCATGGTTTCTGCCATTCACAGTACACTATTGTGATTGTATGTACGTATATTTACCATTTCGATTGCGTTTTTTTTTGTCGCAAGTCTAATTTTCAGTTCTATTCCGCATTCGACTTGCTGATGCCAGAGCCACGAGGCAACAATTACCCGGCAAAAAAGAGACGGCGGTTTCCAATTTGATGCGCTGATGATGCGCGGAAACTAAGGAAATAGCATTGTGTTAAGATATGTTTGCTCTCTAGCTGGACTGTTTGGATCTTAGAAGTAGAGGCGACGTTAGTGCACTCACCAGAAAAAGCAAAAATGCAATTTTATTTGACGTTGCTTGCAACGACGAAAACAAAAGCGCATCCACTTCAGCAGCTGTAGAACTGTAAATCAAGACAGCGATGAACTACGAACTTTCGTTGCCCTTCTGGTTATGGATCGTGACACTAGCTTGTTAACCGGTTTGACTGGGACGCAGTACGCAACCATGCAGCAACGTTAAACAGCGCAGATTAACTAAACCAATATCGATTCCTGGTGATTCGCCGATTGATTCCATCGTCGTAACGACTCAACTCAACGTGAAACAGTTTAATGGGGGCAGGACAATTACTTATCACGATTTTAGCGCAAAATAAATGCTTCGACAAGCGATTTGCTTTGCAATATAAGAGAGTAAGGCATATAGTTCACTCTGTTATCGTCTACTTCTCTCGTCAAATAATTTTAAATTGGCGTTTTACAACAATTACGGTACATGAATAAAGATCTCAGTGTAATGGCCAATATTTAAATGTCATTGAAATAATCATGGGAATCTACCAGTTTTTCAACTGGCTTATTTCGCTATCGCTACCATATTTCACCCATTTTCGGCTCGATATCGCTTTGTTTTAAATCAAATGCAATCTGCACAGTTTTCTTCGTTAATAGTAGATTTTGTTTTATAAAAAAGTTACCTTAAAACCCTTCTAATATTATATGTACTTATACAAGGTCTGTCGCAAAGGAAACAGAACTTTTTAAATATAACTGTTTCTGGTGGAGCCACTTATTGGTGGGTATATGAAATAAAAAGTTTGATCTCTTGTTGACATTTCGTAAAAATTGGTTTAAGCGATTCCAAGAAGGTCGTGAGACCTCTGTGACGATCGGTCGGTCGTCTTCAGAAGTCAAAAATAAGGACAATGCTGATTTGTTTTTACGATTCCGAGGGTATTGTACACCGAGAGTTCGTCCCACCTGGCTAAACGATTAATGTTGTGTTTTACCTTGGTGTTATGAAGCGTATTTTGTCACGCATTCGTCGTGCTCGACCCTCAATACCGTGAGACAAGGTCCTGGCGCCTGTTGCACGATAATGCGCCGTGTCATCGGTCGACGCTTGTCACTGATTTTTTGACAAAAAACTCCATATTAACCATTAATCACTCACCCTACTCACCTGATCTGGCACCCTGTGATTTTTACCTATTTGGAAAACTTAATTTGCCCATGAAAGGACACTGGTTTCAGGACTTTTCAGCTATCCAAAAGGCGACGACCGATATTCTCAAGAGCATTCCGAAAAATGACCTTAAACACTCATTTGAAATGCTAATTGACCGGGCTAAACGCTGTATCGAAGCACAGGAAACTACTTTGAATAAAAAATATAACTTTTGAAAAATATTAATTTTTTGTTGTTTTTTTTTTTAAGTCCTGTTTCTTTTGCGACAGGCCTTGTATAATGGTTCCATGGGTTTTAGTCTTAACTGTAACCTGCACTGTTCCAAAGAAATTATTTCAAATTGAGTCTCTGTAATCATTACAATCAATCTACAATCATACTGACACTAGAATACTTCTCAGACTCTTAATCCATAGTCTGGTTAGCATAACAAACTTTTAACTGTTATTCCAATAGTCCGTAATTCTATATGAAAGAATTACACTGCGAATTGACAAAGAGAGAGTCCGTCGGTGCTTCTGTGCAATCATTAACACGCAGGCTTCAATTCGCAGCTTTGATCCATTTAAAAATAAACAATTTCATTTGTATACATATATATACTGACAATTAAAGTACTAAGATATCTACATTCAGTGCACCTGCCTGCACCTAAGAGTATGAAATTGTAAAGTGATTGCAGTCAGCCAAAAGGTCATGCTCACTTAATACCAATAAATTATATTAACCGTCATATTTACCAATATATTCTGCCAATTGAATGCAATAGGCAAAACTTTTAGCTTAATATTTGAGAATGCATTCCCAAAGAGAATCTCCTATGCACGTAAGAAAGTTCAAAAGATTAAGATTTCCGTTTCGTTCTTTACTATTTGCTTTTGTTCTGATTGACACAGCTCTTGAATTATTGAGCAAGCAATTGTATTTGGTACAACTCAACTTAGTCGTCCTTAAAACAATCTACGTTTAGCTAAAAAACTAAATCTTGGTTTCTTTCGAACAGGTGAAGGTGGTGCTTTAAGTGCGTTATACATTTCTATTGGTGATCATTCTATGCATTCAAAGAATTTTATAGACACTGAGTGAGATAGGGAGCAGACAATGACATACGAAACCTCAAAATCGGGCGCAAAATGAATTGTTATGATTTCTAGGTAATCTATAGCTATGTATGTAACATAAAATAAAAATGTGACTGGAATTAAAAAGGAGACCTCGCCGCATGCTTTGGAACCCCAAATTTTTGTCAAATTTAACAAATTTTGCATTTTTAACAACTTTGCAAATAAAATGCACGCAAAGCGAACGTAACAACAATAAATACACATACGTACTGCTTGTCAAATTCGATGGCGAAATTGCCAGAGCAGCAGCAATGCAATGGGGCGATGCCGGCCCTCACCCGCAGAGGCATGCGGCAAATTGGATTATGTCACACAAGTTTTGATAGAAACTTTGAACGCTTTAGCATTTCTGCACTCACATAACTAAAAGTATTCCATTTTTCATTTATTGTTATTGCCGGCACTACAAGTGCCACTTGCCCCAAACTGCTTGTTCCATCGCGAAAGTGGGCATTTTCAACAAACTGTAGGCAAACTCAATTTTCGCATGTGCATGCACGTGTGTGTGTCCGTGTGTATATCCCGGTCCTCGCGAGCATAAAAAGTAGGCTGTCTGCCGTAAAAAGGAACAAAAATAAAATAAATAAAATAATGCTCAGCAACAAAATCAAAAACAACAGTGAGTGTTGCCAGCTTAAGTGATCGCGCTCGAACGCGTGAAAATCCACAAATTCTGAATTCAAAGTGCGTCGCTCGCCAGCCACTGGCGCTGCAGCGCTGCTTGCGATGTGAGTGATGGCGATGGGAGCAGCTGAACTCGTTCTAGCTGGCTTGGCCAGCTTTCCGTGTTATTGTTGGAGAGATTCGAAGGCAAAATTGAAAATTTGTCAACAATTTTCATAACAAAAAACCCTCACACGTTACCCAAATTACAGTGGACGTGAGCAACCACTCCAACAGTGTCACAAGGTAGACTGCCTCAAACTCACTAGTCTTGTAACTAGGACTAACAAATGAAATTAAATTCTCTTTTAAACGAAAGCATTTCTGCACAAATTTTCTTCCACTTAAAGAGACATTCGATTCAGGAAAAAATATCCTTTTGCATCTACTTAAATAACATATTATAATAAGTCTGGTTTTAACTTTAGCTTCAGTCAGGTATAAGCAACTTTGCATCAGAAGACACTTACTTACCAAAGCATTAATGAAGCAGTTTATTTGTAAGATTAAATGTTTTAAGTGACAGTCGCAGGCACAAATATGGATACCTGTGAAGCAATACGGTAAGCTTTCCGGAACCAGTGAGAATCGAAGTACATAGATTGGACTGTGGGGATGAACTCTCAAAGCTAGCGTGCGCAAGGGTTAGTGCTGTGTATATGTGAGATACTAGTGCATACTAGTATATGGCAATGCAGTTGTGAATCGCAACAAAAAATGCTTTTAGTGGAGTCAATATGAGACAATCAAGTTAAAAAGTTAAAAGTTACGCTGTTTCATATAGAGTTTAGTGCGGTGACAAAAATTACTTTTGTACTCTTGTAAGACGCTGCGCTTGGCATTAAAGTGTTGTTCTCCTAAGAGTTGTATTTAAAAGAATGTTTGACTAAATTAAAAATATTACGTCAAGTAATAAGAAACCCGATATTTTTCTAATAGATTAATTCATCTGTATCTCGCAGTGTACAAGTGTTGAGATTGCCGAACATTGTTTGAACACGCGTCAAAAATTACTCGTGCCAAGCGGCTGAAAATTTGAAAGTGTTTATGGTCCTGAAACAGTAGAAGTCAATTATGCGTAATTTTGATTTCAGCGATGCCATGCTCATCGATAATCATGCTCTAGAAGACCAATTGTCGAAAATATCGTTAAAATAATGGAAATAGTAAAACCCGACCCGACCCGACCCGACTCGTCATGTCAGCACAGTTTCGATTTTACGGGAGCTAAGCATGGTACGATGAACCGTTTGGTATCATTTAAATAAGGCTGGATATAAAAAAGGTTCGATATTGCTAACGCAAAATACCAAATTTCTATCTACGAATCGCAACAAAATCGATACATTTCTGAACCGGATGGTTACTGATGACGAAAAATGGGTGAATTACGACAACGTCAAGCGAAAACGGTCATAGTCGAATTGCGGTGAGCCTGTGCAAACGGTGGCCAAGTCAGAAGTGACTATCGAGAATGGTTTTCTGTATGTTTGGTGGAATTACCAATGAATCATCAACTATGAGCTCCTCCCCTACGGGAGGAACTTGGATCTGTACTGTCAACAAGTAGCCGATGAAGTAAGCAATCGCCCACAAGTGGATAGCCTTGGCCTATTGGAGTGGAATTGTGTTTCATTAGGACAACACCAAGCCACACACTGACTCGTCAGAAGCTCCGTGAGCTTGGTTGGGAGGTTTTCAGATATCCACCTTATACTTTGGACCTGACATCAAGTGATATGTTCCTGTCTGTGGTGGAATTATATTGGTGAATATTTCAATTTAAGGCAAAAATAATGGATTTTTTTACCAGACCTTTTACATACCAAACTTACTCCTCTAAATTTCTAATAAATATCAGGGCGATTCATTGAGACCGATGAAAATGCGAAGCAACAATATCTGGATTCAACCAATCGCACATGACCACTTGCTATGAAAATTCAAAAACTACATATGTATGTAAATATTTTTTAATAATTTGGCAGCAATTTATATCACTTTTATGTCACCAATGCCATTCGCGACCGAATCATTTGGAGGCAGATTAATCGTCACGGCCGCAATATCTTCCTAATAAAAAATATATATGTATACACATATGTATATACATATACAATTAGCAAAAAAGTTACGAAGCATTCATTGGGCATATTATTTTTCAGCAAACGCCTGTGGTGCCAACAGCAAATTCTAAGATTAATTGCTCACAAGGGATACCCTCCGTTTTGACACAATACCTAATTATTTCTTATCTTTAATGAGAGCTCAGATGTAAGTGTTGCTTAAAAAAGAAAAATTCGAAATGTCTGGACCACAACTCCATCTGTTTCGTCTGTCTCTATGAATAAACGGAAAACCAAGACCGCAGTCGTGAAATTCATATTCATACTTGTAGAGATATCGATGCGCATTCTCGAAATAGAGCATCTGTTTAGCCACCAATACATCAGGAGAAGGTTGTAGAACATTCACCAATGTTGCACTGCAGGGATGGCTTCTTAGATGACCTTTCTTAAAGGTGAGGTGGTCGAAGGGAAGACGAAATAATTTATTGGAAAATTCCCACAACTTTCCGCACTTTATGAATATTCATCACTCATGTCTATTTACTGCAATAAAAGTTTCCAAATTTACGCAACCGACTTAGCCATTTTGTGCGCAGCTCCATCACTTTCGACGGCCGGTGCTAACTTAAGCGCGAATGCCGAACATAACTGTAATGCATACAAGCCATGGCATAGCGCCACATATGTGTCCGGTGCTCCTAGCACACACTTCGATAGGATTGCCGAAGAATATTGAGAAGCAAGTCACAATTTATCAAAGTAATTCTTTATACGAAGACGAGCAGCCACAATCAACTGGGCTAATTCTACGGTCGACAGGTTGGGACGAGGGGTCCAAACGCGTGAGTTTATGTGGCATGTGTTCGTATAAACATGTGGTGAGCGCTTAACTATCTGTCAAGCATGACACATGACATACTTTAGGTTTGAACATGCACACAAGAACAGCAACAACATAAGCCCTTGCAACTCTGGCATCATTTACGTCCCATAAATGGAAATTCCCGACAAAAGCCATAAGTTTTGCTGTAAATACAAACACACATGCTAGGGGAAAGCGTGCAGCCAAACTACAGGGAAAGTGACTCGGTGTGGCTTACCGAACGGGTTGATGTTATTGCACTGCAGCTGAGTTTTAGGGATAAGAAAGCTCTGCATAGTTGAAACTATCAAAAACCGACATAAAGTAAGCATAGATATTGGAAAAGTTTTAACACACTTTCCGAATTTTATCGAAGAAATAGACGCATCACATTTTTTATAATAATTGTCGTCGTCAAGAACTAAAAGATTTATCCAGACAGACAACGCTGCAACGCTCACACAAATTCTGCAACTGAGAGCACTTTTGTGAAAGAAACTTTGTTGCTTTGGTCATAAAAAGTTACAGGTTCGATATCGCTCGATTATGCAGATACCCACGGTATGAGAAATGTCAAACGACTAATTCTCAAAACTGTTTGGAAAATTGGAGCGTAGTAATTTAATAGTACTATAATAATTACATCTGTGAAGCTTTAAAAATATATTTTTTGCAGCAAAAGCACTGGATAATAAAAGGTATTTTATGCCGTTACGGAAGCTTTCTTAGGTGTGCGAGTCTTGAGTCTAATTAGTATTGGTTCCTTATAATACCATTATACCTAAGGATAAATATGTATGTAATGACATACATACATACATAGAACTTTAGGAAGGAATAATCGAAAGTTGTTTTGCATCTCGATTCCAAATAATAGTAACGTCTCCCAATAATAGAGTGTGTGTGAGTCTTTACCTTCAAGGAATGTAACAATGTCGAAATTTCCGAAATAGCAACAGGAATAAACAATGACAATAACAATAACAACAAAATATACACATATGTGCACAAAGGTGAATGTATGTATATCACAACGGAATGCCGTCATTAATGTCATCAATGGAAGATTTATGATGGAAGGTGAAAGAAAATATTATATGACAGCATTACCTAACGTCGCATTATTGTTGTGCGCCTCTCTGCGGTGGCTCGTAATGCGTTAAGGCTGTGTGTGCACACTTATGTCACTGCCGTGAGATTCTCAGCGATTATGAGCAATACAAACACATACATACGAACATCCTTCTATTCATGAATAAATGTAGCAAGCTGTAAAGCCATTAAAGTACCTATTCATACACTCCAAGTCTACATAAAACCACGCCAAAAACGATAACGGCATACCACTTTGATAAATATGTACCTATATTTGGTTAAAAATAAGATACAGAAATATACTTATTAGCTGTATTCCCTCTACAAAAAATTTAATCCCATTATAACACACTCATTTCAGCGTATTGCAGAACTTCTTCTAATACGCAATGCTCTTCCACTGGGACGATTGAGCTCTCATGTCATTGTCATAACGACAAAACTAAGATTTTACGTCGATTCACTCAATCAAGCCCCTTGTCTAAATATGTTTCGACGGTCCCATAGTTAACATTTTGACATATCTGAGCTACAAGAGATAAGTTATTACCCGATTTTCCCAATAGTGCATGCAATGGCGAAGTCCAATGGTACCACCCAGATATCTGAGCTATACCAGAATAGCTCTATTTCTTATATTTGTTAAGAAAAAACAAAAAAGAACAGCATAAAACTACAAGTGAGCATTTCAACTAAGCCCAGGCGAATCTATAAGGACATCCAATAAAACTTCTCTATGCATAAAATCCGATTTACTTCTAGAGGCAAAATAATGAACAGTATGAGATAATAATGAACAGTATAAGATAGTTCACAACTAATTCAATAGAAGACTTTCTATATATACAGCTACATGTATGTACATACATATAGGAATATTGAAGAAGTAATTATTCCACATTTTTATCTGTTGATTTTTAAATTTTTCCTTGTCGTCCGTTGCTTTGTGTGAGTTTTATTTTCTGGTTGGAAGACCAATTGGTCCTTTTGCGCATTTCTCAGCACATATGTATGTACACATACAAACAACAAACGTTTCTTATTAAAAATTTTATTTTATATATTCACACATCACATCGGTACATTCGTCCATAGGTGCTTTCATATGTAAGAGAATTGAACTGATTACTGGCTCATAAATATATATTGAATTTTCCTAAGCTTTACAAGGACCATGCTAAATAAATATGTATGTATATTACAAACAAGCAAAATTACATAAGTACAGTGAAATCCGCCTTTGCCGCCTAAAACGAATTGCTCTTTCAAGAAGTGTGTTACGAATAATAATAATAAATTTTTTCAACTGAATTTTCTTACTTAACTGCATTCAAGCTAATTATTTTATTTAGCACTTATCTATATATGTATATACTCAAAAACTTATATAAATATATATGATTCCAAGGGCACCACCCTGGTATAAATTTAAATATATAAGTGCGTACGCGCCATACATACACACAAATATATTGATCTGATATAAACAAAGCCACACTCCTGGATTTCCTTTTTAAAACTGTCTGTCATTATCGTGGAGGTTTGTTCGGGTTGTCTTCCTTTAGTGTGGGTGATGTTTGCTCCGTCCAATCGCTGTTGCTGTTCTCCTTATTTGGATTATATTTTTCCATTTCACATGTGAGCGAGTTCTTCTTCGTGTTCGCCGGCGTTCGTTGTCGTTAGTCCGGTTACTTTTCGCGTGTTGCTGTTTGCTCTGGTCAATGTCGTTTCCGTTTGATGGCTCGCGCTTCGCTTGGCCATTCCGCGCCTGAGTTGTTTCCGTGAGAATGTCATCACCTGTTTCGCATTTGAACATCCATGAAGATGCCAACTAGAAGAGGTTCACCACTCAGTCCGCTCTCAGTGTAAACTCAGGCCTCAATGTATTCCCTTATGATTCTGGATTACTTACAACTTTTAATTACAGAAAAATAATGTATATTGAATGTATGTGGAAAGCAAGTTGTTAATTGTAAATGTGGAAATAAAGACTAGTCTTAAGTAATTTTGTGTTCCTTACATCGGAACTATTGATTGCTTATTCAATTTTACAGACTCTATTTGGCCCAATAAAATTAATTAAAAAGGAATTCACGGTAGAAATTATATATAGAACATATTACTTTTAACTTTTTATCGAATATCTCTTTCATTCAAAATCCAAAAACACTCAAGAGAAATATTTCAGAGTACAATATCCATCAGCAGTACATCCTTCACGTAGCCGGCGGAATACACATAATGAACCTGCATCTTTTGTTTTTAAGAATACGGAATTACTTTGCATTACATATAATTTACAAAACTAATATGGTTTGTTATTGGTGTATCAAATTTCGGGAGTTGGCTGGTTGAAGTCACTAATTATGAATTGTGAGAAATAATAAATGACAATGAAATCGTATCTCTGTATAATAATGAAATAATTTGAAAAAAAAGTAAATGGGCTTATAATTATGAAGCCAAAAACTGAAAAATTGCCGCATTCTCAAGATATGCGTTCCCATGTAGAAGTGTGTGTTTGGGATCAGGATTTCAGGTTGTCCATTTGTAAGTGTATTTCCGCTAGCATCCATTTCCTAATTGGAAAAATATTAAAAATAAAAGAAATATGTTATAAAAACGGCGACAAAGCATAAATAGTTGAGAGTTGTAGTTTGCTTGGCTTTGCCTTGCTTCGTAGCGAAAACCTGTCATATGAACGGACTCATGCAAAGATATACTATACATCGAACTTCCCTGTCCAAGTTGTAAGTGAAACGACAATATTTGTCACTACTTGATATGTCTATCTTTGAAGTCGGTGCAACACATATTATATATGTATTATGTAACGCGTTTCCCTTTACCATGTTACACCTTTCATTTATTGGTCACGTACGTGCACGTGTTGCGTTGAAACCATTTTTACTGATGATTGCCTCAGGTTCGAGCTTTAGCTCTTATTTACATTTACTTGTTTATTTTTATTTGGAGTAATGTATTTTAATTACTGTTTCATTTGCTAATTTTTGATATAAAATATATGTGAGTGTAAAAACTCTAACTCTAAGGTAAGCTGTGAACTTCAGGGCTTCACCCTCGAGAAACACAAGCGAATATCTCTTTAAAGCAGGATATTTTTCGATAGCCAGCAGTAGCATGAATTTGAACTACTTTCTATTAATTTACTTACGATTTCAAAAAGTTAGTTTTTAACTAGGAACAAAATGCTTCGGCCATATCTGCAGTGATCGTTTGAACTATTTTATTTGATTTTAACGATTTTTTGTTGAACTTGAAGTTTTATCTCCTAAAAACTTTTTAAGTTCATAATAGACTAGAAATTCTCAATCGCTGACATAGAACGAAGACAATCGCCAAACTACTTTGTCCTGAGATTCGTACTAGCGCTAAAGTAGTTTATAACTAGTCCAATTTGCTACAGGGGTGCACTCATGCATATAATGACTCCCGACGCCGAGTTCCACCCAAACAAGTGAGTGCTAATTTGCCAAACTAAATTAATCCTTTAATTTGCCTCATAAACAAAAACAATAACGAAATGCACGGTTAAGTAAATACATGCCAGACAATAATAGCAACAACAACATACACAACACGTAACTAATTACGCAGGCACTAATACGTCAAAGCAGTGAGTGGAAATCGATAGAATATTCAATAGTTTGGCATTGTAATCTGGACTTAGTGCCGGTGAAGTGGCCAGGCAGAGTGCGGGGAGCTGGCCATTTATTGATGATAAATTAACACTGTTGGCCCACTCCAACGAATTTGGTTGTAGGTAATAATAGCGACATTATATAAATGGGTAATGTGACGGTACATTCACGTACACGTAAATACAACGCGCCAAAACAAGCGAACAAACAGTGACACCGACAGCGGGCAATGGCTTTGAAAGCATTATATTTTATTAGAGTATTTAAGAATCGAATAAAAGTCCACATGAAATATTAATTATACCCTTATTATTTCGTGATCTCTCGTCGGCAGAATTGCCACCGCCGAGCGATTATACGATTATATCAATATATATATATATATTTAGAATATGAAACCCGTTTCCAGCCGGTTGTTCAGCAAATAACTGAAGAAGAAACTGAAGAAAATTTGGATGTTCAGAAGAAATCTGCTGATATTTTGAAACCAAACAGCTCTAGCTTTGCAGAAGAGCGCACAAAACACAGCGGAAAGAACATTCCATTGTTCATTTTTATGTATGTCATTTCGACACACAATATTTTCAAAAATTTTGCAAAATTTAAATGCTGTGTTATTCTGTGTTTTTTTGTTTTTGTTTTTATTTTTTGGAACTTTTAACTTATTATTTCAGTCACCTACGATACAAACTAGTGTTACATGCGTTTTAGACACCCTATCTAAAACCCAACGTTTAACCGATATCGCTCTGAATTAGTATATATTGTATACGAAAACGATCCACTGTGCACGTCAGTTGGAACGGAGTATGTGAGGGCATGCATTCATGGAAGGTTTTGCGTAATTTCTAATTATACCAGCTAATTTCATTAGTAGATAATATTATGCATATTCCATATTTGCTCGTCCAATTTAAATCACACTCACGTACACGTACACATTAAGATGAAAACAGGTAGGTGTCTAGTTGGAAAATGTACCGGGTTTCAACCAACTGCAAAACCTATGCCTTTTACCAACTGTTAAAAAAATTTAAAGCAGAGGCTTGGTTCGTACTAGTTGTAATGTAATTTGTAACTGGTGAATTGGGTGGACGGCAGTGGACGAAGGGATGCATTTGCCAATATTGATTTCTGAACATATAACTACATTAGATCCAGCAAAGAGCAATTATGATTCATCCATCGCCTACTTAAACAGTTAAACGGTAAATCGAGTTGGTTGATTTTGTTTCATTATGCAACATTATTAAAGTTGTTTGCATATTTGTATCGGTGTGAGTGTTAGTATATATGTACATATGTATTATTCGTTATATCGTTAATTTCTCTGCAAACCAAAGTCAAAGTCATACTAATCCTATATAAATTGTGCTTAAACTCTTCACAAATGAACATGTGATATGTATGAGTAATGATGAAGTGAAGTATTTCGTAGCACTTAACCGAACGGAAATATGTCTATTTATTCAAATCATCAATGACTTTTCACAAGCGTAATGCTTTTGTATTTAGATAAATTGAACTTTAACTGTGGCAGTCAATGTCCTCTGTTGTCGTAAATATTCGGCGCTGCCTGACAACCAGGCATTCCACCTAGGATTGCGAAATTTCGGAATATTGGCAGGTAAAAGCATTTGTTTGCACAGCGGAAATTAAATATCCATCGCGGAAGTGTTTAAATAATTCACATGTTTACTCCAAACATCGAATAACTGTCATCGCGTGTTTTTGCGTCATTTTGGGTTTATTTTGTTGATTTTGATTTGGCGTGCAAATACTGCAGCTCCCTTTCAATCATATTTGCAGCAACTGGGTCGCCAGGGTCCTTGAAGAAGATCCCTTTAGGCCAGCTCTTTGCTTTCATTTAACCAGAAAAATAGTAAAATGTTCCTTTTCAAGCAAAGTATATCCAAACATAAACTGATTCAAGTATATAATCCTAAGTATAACGATGCGCAGCACAAATATTTATTGATTTATTGTGTAGTATTTTTTAACTTTAGCATAAATCAAAGTAATATATTGTATTAAAGAAAAAAACGTATTAACTTTGCCATAAAATAATGTCCGCTTTAGTAAATATTTATAATTCATTCCAATATTTACTCAAATGTTTATCCAAATAAATATGTTAATGTTAACAGTACATCCTAAAAACAGGCGTTCATCGCCATTAAATGAACAATATGTAATATTAAAGAGACATTCGAGAGAGTCCTTACTGCATAACTGTTATATTATGTAATGGAGAGAGGAGGGCACTAAAAGTTCTGCAATCAACCCTCTGCTGTTATAGAAAACTGGCTTCAATTTCATTCTGCTAACAAACGCTGTTCGCTGTGAGCTCTGAAAGTTATTCCGTTGTTCTCCATCGTTGCCACTGTTGGTCCTCGCCAATGCCGAAGCATTACTTCGTCAAGTGTTGCTCTTAGAGTCTAAATAGTGCTAAGGCACAAAAATGAATAAATCGATTTTTACATAAATTTTCATGTTCAAGGATATTTCAAGTAGAAGAATGTGTTCGGCATCACAGCACCCTCGTCCTGATACGACACAGAGCTCGTTCAGGTGATAATGACGATGACTTTAGCTTTGGTGATACTCTTACATATTTATATAGGTATGAAAACCTGTATGAATGTCTGCGTGAGTGGGCAGAGTCGAGTATACAATTGGAAAGCTACTTACATTTATTTGATAGTACGAGCCTGTTTAAGTCAATTGCTTAAGATACCTAATAGACCCTGCAAGGTATGCTTGTATTGTATTCTTTTCTCCAAGACGGTTAATTGTCTCTTTGAAGAGCTTATTGCTCTAAAAATAAGCATTTTCTGATTTCTTATAACATGTTGCAATATGACTGGACCTCTAAAGTAGTAGTTGCTACGACAACATAATAATCCACCCTCCACATGCTATGCTAAAGGCAAGGAGGAATGCATTTGAGATCCCTCCACTTATGCAGCAGATATAAAACCAAACTGTTGCAGCAATCTTGGTGTTTGCATCGCAAATTTATTTTCGCATAAAACATCTGCACTGAAATGTTGATAAAAAATCAAACACTGATTTCTTTCTTTATGCAACATTTCTTTATAGTGACTTTTCATTTAGGGTTATATAGCGCATCACATATCATACCATCTTATTTTGTCACGCTCATAATGTCCGATGTGGTCTCCAGCATAGCTTTCTGAAGAACTCTGTGTTTTCAAATACTAGTTTGGCGCAGCTGTGTCATTTTGCAAGTACAATAAGCTGGTCAGTTGAGTAAGGTTATCGCATTGGCGGTATCAACCGTCCCCGCCAACTTGCCGGAAACTCACCCCACAGATGGTGCCATCCAATAGCCCACACATGATTGCGACCACCTGCACTTGCAGCTACTCGAATGCGCCCCTAAAATGGTGTGGCAAGTGCATTGCATTTATTGGCGTTGCGACGTATGCAAGTAATTAATTGTGATTTGGTATTTAGAACAAAATTGCTATACCCTTTTGTGGACTTGACGGCCTTTTTATTGCAAACAACTGTTATAGTAGACTCGTATATACTATATGTTACACATACCGTTGCAAATGCATTTAGTGGTGGAAAGGAAATCAACCCACGTCTAACCGATCAGAAGGCTACACCAAAGGAGCCTGCAAAGCTGCAGGGGTGAAGCGAAAACGCAATCACACGTTGTGACTTACCAAACTTTGGCAATGGTTTACTGAGCGCCTCTACAAGTGAGAAATGTGACCCTCAAAAGTTATAAGCATTAGATCGATGTTTGCTACTTTGGCATTCTTTTCACATTGTGTACAACTTTTGTCTCAGAAGGTTTCAAAACAAGTGCGAGTTACTGTGAGGGGTTGAAGTCCAAAACACACTAGTTTTGAGAGGGAAACATTTCTCTTATCTGCTGAACAAGAACATTAGTGAATCACCTTGAGAAAATAATGGGTTAGATACATTATCACAAAAGTTCACTGATAAAATGTAGCAATAATGAAACGAAAGAACAAAGAACCAATCTGACAATGCCCATGGATTAGCAGTATTAGTATTCTTAGTTTGCATTTAGCCAACATTGGAACGGAGTGAGTCCACCCTCAAAAAACTGATTTGGTATCTCGAATTTAATATTGATTGGAGGATATGTTTACACAGTCACTCCGAATTCAACTCGTCTCCTCATCCTGATTGTTTATTTATACTTATATGTATATATATAACCCAATATCAATCTCTATTAGTTTTTGGTGATACAAACGGATGGATGAACGCAACTATTATACTCTATCGCAACATGTTGCAAGAGTATAAAACGAACGTTGTAAAAAACGTGTCTAATAACTTAGAGGCATTGAATGTTTAGTCATTGTTCGGCTGAACGCCGCACATAGGAGCATTTACCCTCAAAAACCGGACAAAATTTAAAATTACAAACTTCAGCGATGGTACTCAAAATTGATTTTTTTGGTACCTAAATAACCGTTCTACAATGAACCGATTAAATGAATGACCTTCAGGCCGCTATATTGCCACACAAGTAGTCGGAACCTAGACTTCGTTCAGAACGCACGTGCTTACTCTCGAAACTCTCCATTGTTCTCGAAATTGCAAGTGGTTTTTTTATTGCGTGAACGGAATTCTTGAAAATATTTTTTATGGATTCAGGACAACATGGTATGTATTTAATATTAATGATATAAAAATTAATTTAGTTAATGTATTATTATGTTTTTTTCGGGAAAACAATGAATCATTAAAAAACATTTTTTTTTAATTTTTTAGAAATTAGTGTTTTTGTTATAGTGTTGGGCGAGGTCGATCTATGAATTATTTTTCCTAGTAAACTACAGGGCTTCTACTTAACATATAAGCTTAAACATTTTCCCCGTCATTCCCCCCCTTTAAAAAAAGCGCGTTGAAAAAAGTTGGTCAGTTGCATAAAATGAGTACTGATTTATTCATTTATTTTTTTTATTAAATACTGAAATCCTGCTTAATTATTCTATACGGGTGGAATATAGATGGTATAAGGGGGCTCTATCGGAGCCGGTGTGGAAATTGGACAATAGGCGTAGCACCGCCCACTTTTTGGTGAAATCCCATATCTCGGGACCCGACAGACCGATTTCGACAAAATTTCGAACGTAACATTCTTTTCATATTTCTATGTTACTCTGTGAAAATGAGCGGAATCAGACTACAAACACGCCTACTTCCCATATAACACAATTTAAAATTCCATTTGATTCTTTCACTTTCCAGTACACAAATAAAGAATTAATTAATATAACGGAATAAAATTTTGTGGTAATAATTCCTTTAAAGTAAGCCACCTTTTGACCAATAATTGTCTAAATCCAACCAAAATTATTCAAGCCCCTAGGTACCGAATATGTGAACCCGATACCAATAGTTGACTTTTGACCGAAAATATCGTTCATTGTGTGAGATATGAAATTGAAATTCACACAGACTCCTTTTCTGACAATAGTATTTCATTGTGTCAAAAATGGATTAAATAGGGTCAACAATTTCCTGAGCAGAACATATTTTATTCAGAATAGTGTATCTTTGCGCCTAAAATAGATACAATTGCGCAAAAACTTGACCCCTCCAACACAACCCCCCACCTATATAACTATTACCAAGATTTTCGGACATCCACTTGACCTTGCTCCACATGATTGCTGATTGTATGTAAGGTACCTAAATGAAATCGACGGAACATTTTTTTTAGTATGTGGCATATTTGTAGTATGTGGGATAAGCAAAAATAGATAAAATCTGGTCGGCACTACCCCTCAAATATGTATATTCAATATAAAATGTTCGGTTGCACCCGAACTTAGTCCTTCCTTACTTGTTTTATTTTAATATATTGCATTATTATATTTAATCATGCATTTTTATTACTTTTCATTCATAAAATCACTTAAATAATTTTGTCCGGTTTTTGAGACCAAATGCTCCTATGTGCGCCGGTTTGTTTTTCTTCCTTTCCTTCTTCCTCTTGCTCCTCTTCTATTGCTTGCGATTTAACTGCTGTTCTTTGTCACATTCAACCATGGGCCCAAATTTTCCAGAACTAACACAAAGTCTTCTATGACGAAAGGAATGCTGTATAATGATTAGTGTTTCATTTTCCCAAGCCTTGTTGATCAAAGCTTTTCCGTCTGATTCTATGAGTTCCATCAACAACTTTTTTTCTGTAACGACCTTTGAGGCTTTTAATTACACTTTAACGTTAATGCTGGGCATAGCTGCTATATAATACTTCATAGAAATAGTCAATGGTTCTGAATCGATTACTACATTTAAAACAAAGAATGTCTGTGGCGCTATATATGGTATATGTAATATTCAAAAATGGGAATAACAATATCGGTCCTATGAGTTTTATCCTTCTCTACCTAAATCGAACACCTTAAACTCTATGACTGACAATTGGACGAGCAACTGATTCGTCTTTAACACTTTACCTATCTACAATAGCACTTTGAGGTCAACCCTCTTAAATTCACACTCCCAACTCACTGTTCCGGGTTAAAGGAAATTGAGAAAAAGAAACAGAATTAATCATTTTCAAAGTATGCTATTAAATGATATTCCACAAACATGACTACGTACAGTATACCACTTCCAAATTTACTCTCGAATGCATATAGTATCATAATAGATTTTAAGAAAGGAAGCTTTTATGATAATAGAAAGTCAATGTAAGCATTCCACAATCATTGCTACTGTTGCAAAATAGTTGTACTCCAACTGCCCCCCATTTGTTACACTTGCTGACTGGCTGGTGGGAATGACGACGGCGTCCTAGACACCTTCACGCGAGCGTTGTCATTGTTTCAAAACCCTTGTTTAGTCTAGTTTGCTATAACACTTTTTCCATTGTTTGGTTTTCTCCAGGTCGCTGTCATCGCAAATGCTTTGCTACCATTGCGCAGGACTTGGCTTTCTGGCAATTTGCATCCTCAGCCAAACGCAACAACTCGTCTATGTGGGTGCGCGGCAATTTTTTTTAGCCTTGATGATCAGATAATGGGCCCAAAAGTGGAGAACAGTTTGATGGAGACAACGGCGGCAATTCTGTTCGAACTGCAGTTAGCCGCACGCTGTCACTCCGCAATTAACGGTTTGCCGGCAATGTGCCATTAGGGTTATGTTTTTAGTCGTGTAATTCGCAAGAACCTTAGGAGGAACTCTTGGATTCAGAATTGATAGGGGACAATATTCGTACAAGTATACATGAAGCAACAGCTAAATAGAATACGAACTATTAATTTGCTAGAGAGGGATTGGTATTCCACTTCCAACATTAATAGAATTACGCCGGTCAGGTTTCTCTAAGCTTCATTATACGCAAAAATATCCACATTGTATAAATATGAATTCTTTTCTACAGTGTCGAAAGTTCGCAGAGATCAAAGGAGAGTAATGCAAATATCTGAAGGACCATACAATCTATAAAATCTAGCAGTCAGTGGCTTCCAGATTTCATCAATACTTTGGCCCCAAAATCACTAGAAGCCAAATAAAGCGTTTAGAATTCTATTTATTACTTTGAAAACACTGAATACGATTTTTGTCTCAGCTTTGGTTAAATGTAGTAAAACATCAAAAGGCTGCCTTCTATTTTGTACTTTTTCACTAATAACCCCGCAAGCGTTTCCAGCAATTCGAGAATGTCGCATAAAAACCGACAAACAAGCAGTTATTTCAGTTTAAATTGCAGAGCTCTTTTTGCTCAAAACAAAAGTACGATAATAGCCAACAATACAGAAGCAGAAGCAGAAATATAACAAAAAGCTCTAATGACGATTTCATTGCAATTTGCAGTCACCTATAAATGCAGCAGTTCAGAAGAGTGTCCACATGAGGGTGTATTAGCATGCAAATCAGTCATGTACATACATGGATGTATATGTGTATGTATGTATGTATGTGCGTAATAATGTAAGGGTGTTTGGATCAACATGTGGTATCCACTCGCACACACTCACCGAGCTTCCGATCTACAAGCACTGTTGCAACGGCAGCTATTGTTAGTTGCGTTGGCTGTTGCATTTGCAACAACTTTATGATAATTGCTGTGGTATATTTTTGTTCCTTTTTATTGTGTCCTCGTTGGGTGCGCCCGGTGGGGGCTGAGGGCTGTGGTAAGCACGCATATCATGCAGCATATGCGATGACATCGCCACACTTTGCCATTGTCACCGCAGTCGAGCAGCAGCAACAACAGCAACACAAATAATCACACTGTTATATCTTAGTGTATTTGTATGAGTAAACAGTAATGGGTGCATGCCCACATACTATGTACTCCAGCGAGCCGGACATTAGAGATGTTGCAGCAAAAACACACCCACCAAATCACGGTTTGCCATCAACACCTTCGGTAATTACATAACGCCACCATACTATTGACGAGGGGCAACTGAGAAGTGTTATAGCTGAGTATTGAAAGCACTGAAAGCTTTCCAACAAAAGCCAATACCTGATTTTTGCATTATTGTTGACAATGCTTTTGTTATTATCAAGTCGAACAACAATTTTTTAATTGCTCAGCAACAAGTGATGTGAGCATGCATGTCTTTGTTTTTATAGATCACAGTCCTCTATTGGACACTTGCTATACCCGGCTCCACCTGCCAACTCCCACAAGGCTATTAAAACGATTGCCTTGAATTCCTTCACGAACGGATAGTTAATTGTGTCACATATTGCCAGCTAAAGTACTATGGATTTCTTCAGCGCAGCTCCACATCAAGAAAAAAGTTCCCTAGCAACAGAATGATTTAATATATAATATAACTTGAATTCAATTTTTTTATAAAACCCCTGCGGCTGCGGGGTCAGCTATATTAAATAATTATGCGTATACTGGAAAGTGAAAATTTCAAATGGAATTGTGTTATATAAGACGTAGGCGTGGCTGTAGTCCGATTTCCCTGATTTTCACGCTGTAATATAGATTTTTTTAAATGGGATGATAAAGACACAACAACCAAATTTGCCCAGCACAAATCCTATGTAAACTCCTACCGACAGTGTGAAAATGGATGAAATTGGAAGATAACCCCGCTCACTCCCCATTTAACTGTATTGTTAAAAACTACTAATAGCGCATTAAATCAATAACTAAATATGCCAGAGATATTAGTTTTTACCTCCGAGATGGTATGAGAGGGGTCCAGCCCCCAGATACTGAATATGTGGACCTTAGTGGCTATGGCTGGCTTTTTAGCGGAAATATCGATCCACCTGTGACATAATTATTGAAACGCTGAGAGATTATTTTCCTGATAATAATGTACCCTCCAAATATATGCATAAAATCGGATCAATCTGTCAACCAGTTTGTTTACAGCAGCTGCTTACCTCAGTAGCTTACCTTCGTGTGTGAAATCGTTGTGAATGTTGGAAAAGGCTTACGGTGGTTCAAGAACACAAGTCTACATGTGGTACAAAGCCTTCAAAGACGGTCGAGAGATCGTTGAAGACATGCCTCGTTCTGAACGACCTTCGACCTCCTCAACTGATGAAAATAATAAAAAAGTGAAGGATATAGTGCTTGAAAATCGTAAGGCAAGTGGAAGAGAAATGGCAAGAGAACTCGACATCGGTTCGAATGATTTTGGTGGATATTTTGGGTATGAAGCGCTTTCTTGCTTGACACTTCCCGGTAAAGCTGATTTACAAAAAAAAACGATTGTGCCCAAATTTATGGGAGTATTCTGGTCTAGAAATTAAAAAAAATGGAATTTTTTTTCAAAGTTTAACTATTCAAGAATACATATGTGTACAAAAGGATTTTTCAAAATTCAAATTATTTTCGAAGATATAGGCATTTTTCTGACCCGGCATTCAAACTGGTTCGGCCGGAACTAATCGAACAAAAGACTTTACGCGAAACTTTAAATGCGTTTTTCTCAAAACTGACTTTTTCGGAACGATACCCACGATTTCTCAGGTTCTACTGGACCGATTTACCTAAAATTTTTATAGAGTCTTCTTTATAGGCTTGTCTATGGTTGGAACATCCTCAAATTTTTATTTTTATTATTTTTAAAAAATTCGAAAAACTATTTTTTTCAGGCAGTCGCCATTTTGTGAAAAAAATTTTCCCCACTTTTCCGTAGTTCGAGCCATTGCGACTTTATTCTAGATTAATAACCTTTTTTTTTTTGGTTTCAGATTACTAGGATGGTTGAAATCATGGGTATGGTCACGTGGAAATTTTTAAAGACCCCCCACTTCGTCAGCTCATAATTTTTGAATTTTTTTACTTCTTTTAGTTTTTAATTTTTTTGTGTACTCTTCTAAAATTAACAAATAACTAATAAAAAAATGGATAGTAAAAATATTAATTGCCTTTTATTTACGAAACTTTAAAAATGACCTGAAATTCATGCTTTTAGACTAGAATACCCCCTTAAAGCAAAAACCGCAATGAGTACCATCGATCAATCACCGTATTCACCAGAGTTGGTTGTGTATGCTTTTTTTCATGTTCTCCAAACTGAAATTGCCGCTCCATGGAACCCGTTTTTAGTCGATCGAAGAGATAAAACAAAATTCGCTGAAGGAGCTGAAGGCCATCCCATAAGGTCCTTATGAAAAGTGTTTTGAGGACTGGAAAAATCGTTGGCATAAGCGTATTACATCTGGTGGGGATTCTTTGAAGTCGACGAAATAAATATTAATGAATAATTCAATAATGATCTATAATAAAATTTAATAAGATGCAAACATGTCTGTAATCTTTTCACCCTTTCATCGAAGAATAAATTTTTAATTTGTTCGCAACAATTCTTACTATATGGTTTTATCAAAATTATTTTCACCGGCGAGTGTAAAAAAATTGTTTACCCGAACTTAGCCCTTCCTCACTTGTTAAAAATGTTTCTTCAATAATTGCATTTCTTCCCTGCACAGTGTTTAAATTTTGTAAATAATATATTTAGGGGGACTTTGTATTCAAATTATGTTGTCGAATTGTACTGTAATGAATTGTGAGCTCGTGAAACAAATTTCGAGTGCAGAGCCATTTCAAACAACCAAACTGAAAGCAATACGCCTTGTATGCATATGTTGGTAAAGTTGACTGACGGAAGCTACGTATAAGCTCTCAAGCGAATTCCATTAAAACGTCATTAAGCGTGAATCAGCGCTGGTTCGTAAATTGATTATTTAAACTAGAGTTGTAGTGTTGTTGGAAAACATTGCATATTTTTTTTTTAATGTCACTCGAAATGTTCGTAATTATTATATTACAGTCGAATAGATGTTAAGACTTTTTAACCATCCAAGATTCCGAATAAATTGTCCAATATTTGAAACCAAAAACAGGAGAACTCTTGCTTTTAATGTGTCGCCACTTTTACCAAATACCATTTCGATTATACCATTTCTAACCCGATATCACTCTCCCCCCAATATTTTTCTTGTGGCAAACTTTTTGCCTATCTGCGAGTTTTCTTATGTAGGTTAACATATGTAGGTATTTTCCTACGAAATGGATTTTTACTTCCCCTACTTTGGTTGACTTTATGCAGAATATATGGGTTATTATGTAAATGCATTACCTAAACATAAGTTTGATAAAAACATCCTCGCTTCAACCAATTTTTATTATATTTTAAATCGGTGGATTGGTCTCCTAAAGAGCGGTTGAAAAATATTGCAGTTTTAAGAAACTACCTGAGGTTATTTGATTGGCAGTACAAATAAGCTCGAACCTTCATTTGGCGTCAAAGAATACTAATTAACTATTTCACATCAAATATTCGCATTTCATTATTTGCAAAGCGCCCCACAAAATTTGAAATAACGAATGAATTTTAACAAAAGAAGTCAGCTATATTAATACTAAATATATAATTAATGTTAAAAGGAAATCAAATGTAAAAACAATAAAAAGAAAGAATAATGAAGGAATCCCACGCTTGTGAACTGCGATGAGGGAGGAGGAGGAAGCAAAGCATTAGAAACCCGGCGAAAGTCAAAGTATTCTCTTTCCTCCCTCACACCAAGCGGTGGGGACTTGTGGGAATGTACCGCCAATGTTTGTTGAAGCAAAGCGGCACGGGATCTGCCTGATGCTGCCATAAAAGTGTGCGAAGGTACGCAGCATTAAATATTAACAAGCAATCAGAAAATTTTCAAAAACTTTTCTCCATTCCACAAACAGTATCAACAACAACAAAGCTGACTCAAAATGCAAGCGTAAGACACGAGTGCTTCAATGAAACAACAAAGCTACATATGAATGTTAAGTACATACGTACATCGTAATTACAAATATTTGGTAAAATGGAGTAGAGATCAAATCTGAGATCATCTGGAAAAGGTAGTCAACAAGGAAAGAAATCTGAGTGGCCAGTGATCGGGTTTAGGCTTCCAAAAGCTTATAGATATTTTATTATTATAAGTAATTCGTGGTTCTGCGAGTATCAAGAGTTAATTGCAAACATCGCAACCAGATTATGTAAAACCGGTACCCTTTCGTGATATCATCGTACTTGCAAAATATTCTCGGTCTGGGTGCTAGCAGCAGGTCACTAAATGGTTCGTTATCGCTTTCCAGCAGTGTTGTGTTAACGCAGCTTAGCAAACCCTTGAGAAGACTGTGATTTATTTACTGTGATGCATTTAAGAATAAACCAACAAAACAAGATGAGCGTCAGCGTAATCATTCCAAACCCTAGCAACACTGTTTTCCTCTGCAACACTTGCTATCATTGAGCACTGCCATGCTTATCTTGCGGTTTACCTTTCTAAAACTAATCGAGAAGAATATGAATATACAAGGTGACTTCCAAAGTAAACAGGACTTAAAAAAAATGGAACAAATGGTTTTTTTCGGCAAAATCAATTTTCTTTAATCAAAATAGTCTCCTTCTGCTTCAATGCAGCTTTTTACGCGGTCAAAAAGCATGTCGAACGAGTGTTTTAGCTCGTTGGCCGGTATGGCCGCCAGTATGCCAGTGCAAGCCTTTTGAATGGCCTCTACGTCTGCATAACGCTTTCCTTTCATGGGCAAAAGCATTTTTCCGAAAAGTAAGAAGTCGCACGGTGCCATATCATGTGATTTTTGGTCAAATAATCGTCCTTCGAATGTTGGATTCTGAGCAAGTTTTAGTCGTCAGTCAATTTGTGCGGAAAAAACCGTGCACACAGCCTAAATGTTCGGTCGGTCAAAATGAGATAAATCGCACAGTTTCGATGGAATTTCCGGTGATCATGGATTTTGGTTGGCCCACATATTGATCGTCATTTATGTCCTCACGACCACTTTTAAAACGTTGAAACCACCAGTGCACTCTGCAATAGGCAATCGTCGATATAAACTTGTTTCATCGATTGAAATGTTTCGATAAAAGTTTTACCAATTTTAAAACAAAATTTAATGTTGGCTCTTTGTTCGAAGCTCATTTTCGCACCGATAACACAAACATACTGACACTGTCCTGAAATTCTCATTGGACAATCGATAAAGATAGCAGATTCTAACGCACCTGTCGACATATAGATGGCGTCACCAGGGGGCGCTAGATTCCTGTTTACTTTGGAACGCACCTTGTTAAGGACCTAAAATGGTTTTTATGAGACGACTTAATTTCCGGATTACTGTCCGTGTGGGCGATAGTTTGTGTAAATTGACGTATGTCCCTAGAAACTCTAAAGATATTGGTATTGCTACTGGTCGAACATAAGCTATTAGAATTTAGAACAACTTACAGCCGAGACGAAAACGTCACACCTAGAATAACGCAAGCGTTTCCAGAGAAATAACGGTCAATGTGAGAGATATCTCAAAAGACAAACAAGAACCGAACCTATTTTGAGCAGTTTTTATATGAAAAGTATATATTTTTTTTCGCTAATAATCCACCTTTAAGATCTTGTTTCAACCTTCAAAAAATTAAGCGAAAATTGTTTCAACTTGTAGGTAATTTCATTTCAAATACATACATATTCAGCAGTATTTAATTTTGTTATGCCATCGACCACAGCAGTAAAACAAGAGCAACAACGTTACAACAGCAACAGAGAAGCCGCAACAATAATGCACTTATGTTGATTTGCTGTCATCCATCGCAACTCATTTATCATCGTCCAGCACCGCTTCAAAGCAAAGAGAAGGCGACGATTGTAGAGCACATTTCATGCGAGTACTCGGCGCTATGCGCTGAAGAATGGTGTTGGGCCGCAGCGTTTTGCTCGAAGCATTAAAAATAATCCAATTTTTATCGTGGGTAATTTCCAAAGAGGACACAACAGTACCAAGAAGCACCAATGCAACAGTGTTTCCCACAGCCACGTGTACTAAGCAACCCAACGAGACTGCCGATGGTAATGGCTGTTGCATGCATGTATTTGTATATAGAAAAGAATGGGGATAAGACACAGGACAATAACAACAGCAACGAGATAAAAATAGTGAAGCGATGAAAACTCAATTTAGTTGATTACTTACATTGAATACCACTGACTCGACTAACGGACAAAATGCGGCCAAAAAATGCAAAGCTTGCATGCATACTTTACATTCGGCATTAATTTCATTAGTTGGTATTAGTATGTGGGCCAAAAAGTGTACCTTTACCCATTTCCGAATGAGGGCATAACCTGAGAACTGAAATTTAATCGCCTCAAATTTATTCATGCATATATACATACATACAAGTATATTGGAATGGATTTTTAAAACAATTTTGAAAATTTTTAACCATCTAAACTCCTATATGGTACTCTTATTGTTACAAATTAGAGTTTTATGACTTAATTGTTTGCTAAGTTATAGGATATTATGTATTTTTAATACATAACAAATTAGCAACGGTATAATTGCGCCTACCAACTTCTAAAGGATCCCAAACAAATACACAAACACCAAAAATACATTTTTCCAAAATTTTACAAACAACCGCCGAATTTTACAATAAGCGCCGAAGCAACGCGAAGCAAAATATTGGTCAACCTAAGCCTTCATTTTAACATATCCTTTGCTTCTTCACTTTGTACTTAAAGGATGAATTATCAAGTAAAGCGATGAAAATTGTATGTGAATGGGGCATTAAGCTTAGTGGAAATGCTGCAGTTTATTATAAGCTACAGGTTGAGACTAATTGTTTTGAAATTTTCATTGCTAATTCACTCTTTATTCCAGCTCATAATAAAATATGTACGACATTACAGTAACTTTTGACATTTATTTGCGATGATATTTGAGTTGTGGTATCCATTAATTGCAAACTGATAACTGGTTTTAGCATGTCTGCACACTACGTTAAGAACTGTTAACTGTTTTTGGAAAGATTTAAAATGATTATATATGTATATAATATTTGACGTGTCCCCAAATGGCGCCAGTACTTTTGCTATGTGCTTAATCTAGCCTTCCATTTATGGCATACCCTTTGATGTTATCCGGTGAGTAAAGGGTGCTACAAATGTTTAACCGACTGCGAAAGTCTAATGACTAATACACTCGAAGATTTGCTTTAACCTTCTATATTCTAGAAAAAACTTAATGATGTTGGTGATTTCAGACCCAGCAAATCGTTCAGTAAAGACTGTAAAGCTCCATTAATCAGGCTTCCACAAAATATTCCTACAATTATATAAGGTCTAAACACCCATTCCTACGTCTTTTGTAAAAACTTTAATCGTTAACCAAAGTGTAGGTACCTGCATATCTTCAGAATTATATATACACATGAATAGATCGATTTTTTTTCTATCGAATCGTGTATGCGGCAAATTTTCAACAGATCATTTTGAACAACTGGCTCAAAATCGTAGAAAATACTTGGCTTCATGTTAATCAACCCACTCTAAAATACACATAGTATATACAAGTATATATGGTATGTATTCGAACTTCTTCCTCTTATGGTTTTCTCATTTTGTTGAAATGATAGAGTAGTATCCAACCCAGGAAAGAAGAAATTAGATCCAGTTACTCTGCGCCAACGTCAATGCAAATAGTAATTGCGAAAATAAAAGGACCCGTTACGATTAGCAACTTGCTGGTTTTATTATCCATGATATTCGGCCTTACTTCTTCTTCGCCACTCTCTTCTTTGGCTGCAGATGTATTTGTGATTCATGATTAGCTTTTTCACTTCGCGAAGCAGACTAAAAAACTTGGTTCCAAATGGACACAGATACCTGAATATTTCAAAACGTAATTGTGGAGCCACAAACATCCGTTTGAAGGCGAGCTAAAGTAAGAAGGCGAAATATCATCTCCCCAGGGTTGTGCGCTGGGTTTGGGACCCGCCACGTAAAAAACCTTATCAATGAAGAGGAAACAACAGCCTCGGATAATTGACTCCCTTTTATTGACGACCACTGCAAACGTGTTAAGGGTTGTAATTTGAGGGTATCACCGGAAATGTCCGGTCCCTTAATTGGGAAGCTGCCGCTGCCCAGCTAGTTGATGTCCCCGTAAGAGTAAAGGCTGACATGACGGCCAACCAAGAAGTGCGGTGAACAAGACAAGACAAAAGAGACGACTAAGCCTTTTGGGATTTACTACAGTGGCCATATAAAGTAGTGCAAATTCGGTATGGGATTCGTGGTGGGAGAGAGACTCCATCGCCGAGTACTGTCGTTCTCCCCGGTGGATGAATGTCTTCGCATCAAAGCGAAGTTCTTTAACATATATCATTGATTTTCCCCCACGCCCCGATGAAAGAGATAGACGATGTGGCCAAGGATGACTTCTATGAGCGCTTGACACGTATTCAGTATTTTAGACGAGCGTACGCTCCGAGGTCCTAACATCGACTCGGACCGCTATCTTGTTACAGCCAAGATACGCACCCGCCTCTGTGCAGCAAAACACGCATGTCAACAAACACAAGGAAGGTTCGACGTCGAAAAGCTGCAATCACATCAGATAGCCGAACGATCGCAGCGGAGAGAAAACCGACTGCCTACCATGCAACGCTACAATGTACAAGTTTCAAGACCGGCGCATGCTCTTGTAGGAAGCCCAGAAATGATCTAGTAACCGATGCCCAGAGCATACTAAAATTATTGAGGGAACACTTCTCCAGCCTGCTGACTGGCAGTGAAGCATAACGCCAGGAAATGTGGAACCCTATTCCCCAATCGATGACGATGGAGCAGACGTTTCATTGCCAAAGCATGAAGAAGTTCGAGTAGCAATTACCTGTCTGAAGAACAACAAAGCGGCGAGGGCCGATGGATTGCTGGCCGAGCTATTCACACAAGGCGGCAAAGAACTGATAAGGAGCATGATGCATCAGCTTCTTTGTAGAATATGGTCGGACGAAAGCATACCCAACAATTGGAATTCAAGTGTGCTCTGCCCAATCCGCAAAAAGGGAATCTCCACAATCTTCGCCAACTACCGTGGGATAAGCCTCCTCAATATCGCATATAAAGTTCTATCGAGCATATTGTGTGAAAGATTGAAGCCGAGTGTGAGTTTCGGTCTGGAAAATCAACACTGACCACATATTTACCATGCGCCATATCTTGGAAAAGACCTATGAAAAGAAGATCGACTTACACCACCTCTTCGTCGATTTTAAAGCTACTTTTGACAGCGCGAAAAGGAGCTGCCTTTATGCCGCGATGTCTGAATTTGGTATCCCCGCAAAACGAATACGGGTGTGTAAACTGATCGGATCGGGAAGGACCTCTCTGAGCTGTTCGATACGTTTCTGGCCACTCCCAAGTGAATGGCGATCAGAGAATTTTCCTCACTTGCGTGAACTTCTACACATGACTCAACCCAACCAGTATTAAAAGCAACAATGTCAGCCTCGAAATTCAACGCAGAATAACCCTTGCCAACAGGTGCTACTTCGGGCTGAGTAGTCAATTGAGTAGTAAAGTCCTCTCTCGACGAGCAAAGACTAAAGTCTATAAGTCAATCATTATTTTCGTCCTGCTATACGGTGCAGAGGCATGAACGATGACAATCTCTGATGAGCCGACGTTACGAGTTTTCGAGAGAAAAGTTCTGCGGATGATTTATGATCCGTTGCGCTTTAGCAACGGTTAATATCGCATTCGATGGAACGATGAGCTGTACGAGTTATACGACGATATTGACTGACAGTTGGAAACGACTGGAGCGCTGTTGTTAACTCGCCTATAACCGCGTAAGCGAAGAAGAAGAAGAAGAATTCTGCAGTTCATAACATAAAACAAAAACATAACAAAATTGTACCCGAAAATTAGCAAAAATTAATTTCAAAGCGAGAAGCAAATTCATATCTAACTTTTACTAAAATCTAATTATGAAACCATGAATTGTTTGATTTTTTATTATGTGTGGCAACTAAGTAATATTTGTAGCCATTTACGTGCTTTGCAAATATTAGCCGCGAACTGCTGACATTGCGGTAAATACTCGTAGAATACCAAACTACCAAGAAAGTTGTACTCAAAATACGAATGCCAGTAAAATTAGCACATTGACTCCGTTACCCAACGACTAACTCGTCGACGACAGTGAGAATTTCGAAAAAATGCAAAATGCTCCGAAAGGCAAATATTTATATTACTCAACTTGCGACTGAGTGACTGGCGGTGGTAGTCAGTGACGTCCAATTTTGTGGAGGAGATGTGAGTGTTTGCACATTCAAAATGAAGACAAGAAAGCAAACAAAAATTCTAAATTACAGTTTCGCGCGCCAATATCCGCAGTTTTCGAGATAACACTAAAGTTTGTACTATACGTACATGTGATTACACACATGTATGTATATACACTTTACATATGTGCATATTGTTATTGCATATTAAAAAAAACTGTGTCATACCAACCCTGACTTACCACTCTCTGAACGCACGCGAGCTTTAGCATAAGTCCAGGATCTTCCTTTTTGTCGATGATTGTATTCGAAATTTAAATACTGATGAAGTTCTCAGGCTGGATTCATTCAACTAACTGTTAGCGAGAGCTTGCACTCACTCCTAGAAGAAAAAAAAATACACATCATTTCTTAAACAAGCCAAGACCTGAAACTAAAAATAACGCGAATTTTTAAATATAAAATTTCGCGGGTTTGGAGAATGCAATTGTCATTTTTTTATTATATTGATATGCATACATACATACATGGCTCTGTAGTACGATACAATTTTCAGTTGTGTTCATTGCCTACTTTGTCTGTAGCAGCCGCTACAGTTAGACCTGTTTTCATAAGCTTGTGATTATGGCAGCTACATATATGCTATAGTAAACCGATCTGAACAATTTCTTCGGAAATTACATTGTTGCCTTAGAAAATAACATATACCAAATTTCGTGAATATATCTTGTCAAATGTGAAAGTTTTCCATACAAGCATTTGATTCCGATCGTTCAGTTTGTATGGCAGCTATATGCTATAGTGGTCCGATATCGGCCGTTCCGACAAATGAGCAGCTTCTTGAAGAGAAAATGATGTTTGCAAAATTTCAAAACGATATCTTAAAAACTGAAGGACTAGTTCGTATATATACAGACAGACGGACATAGCTAAATCGACTCAGCCAACATACTGATCATTTATATATATACTTTATAGGGTCTCTGACGATTCCTTCTGGGTGTTACAAACTTCGTGACAAACTTAATATACCCTGTTCAGGGTATAAAAAGTGTGGGGATGATTGGAATAAGCTCTGACAAAAGTGCATAATATCAATTTAGGACTATTTTGAAGGCTACAATATTAATGTGGACAAATGAATAAACTTTTATTTCAATACATGAAAATTACCGTTATTTTTTGAACATACCTCGATATTTACCATCAGTCCATTATCAATGTAAAACCGAGCATAAAATGTTCACATCCACATCTCACATAGTAATTTGTTGGATTTCCCTCAAAAGTTTTCTACACTCCCTCAAAGTTTACTATAAGTACTTTTTATGTTTTTATTTTTGTAAATACATATACATACATATGTTCATAGGTCCCCAGCTAGGCGAATCTATGTTTTTTGTATGAAAGCATCGGCGTTTAAATGTTTTTGGTTTTCTGTCAACAGGCAGCGAAGTGCCTATACATATACTCTAGTCATACAAACGTAAGCAAAGTGTCTTAGTGACGTCATTAGCTCCGCAAAATATTTACAGATCAAGGAAATCAAACAAATAATAAGGCACTGGAACATAGTGAGTCATAAGTGTTATATTGCTTTTTATTCTACATACATACATATGTATGTACATACGTACTTAATTATATACATATATTTTCTCTCAAAGTAATAATATACCTACATACATATACATATATCAACCCGTTTCAGAAGAGGACCTTATTCACAAAGAACCCTATCATATAAATAAATTTCAGTTATTATTATACTTTACAATGAATCACTCGGACTTGCACAGATAACAAGTGCCTGTCAAGCACACTTTTTAAAAACCGATAACTGTATTCTCCATTTAATGGGACCATTTTGGCCAGCAGAAAAAATTCCTATAAAATAAATAATTTATAAAAATGGTACACATCTTTACTTTTTCACTGTTTATTATGAAATATCTTTAATAACTAACCTTAACCTTTTTATCTTCTTTAAATTTCGACACTTAAATTAAAAAGAAAACATGATTTCAATTAGCTTACCTCGTACGCCATTAGCAGCATTTAGACTCTTTCATTTTACATCAATTACAACTTTTTTTCGTGGGATCATTTGAAGCTCAAAATGCCAATAAGGTAGTAAACCTTGGATTTCAAAAAAAAGATTATGAAATAAGGATTGAAAAAATATATAAAAATGTCGAATTAATTTCATTTTGATTGAGAAGGTTCTTTAAATAAGAAAGTCCTCTGTATTTGAACTAACTATTCTATTTTAAGTTCAATTAGTACAATATGTACTGTTGCTTAGTCTTTAGATGTATTATATTTTACACAAGTTAAGAGACAGACCAAGTGAGTTCAACCAACAAACTGCAGCATCGTAAATTCTACAGCACATCAACATATCCGCATATTCTTGATCTGATGCGTACATATGTATGTATATTGGTGTTATCTTAGACAATGTTTGTACTAATTCGCTAAAAAGGTTAATGCATATATTACATGTTATCTTGACAAAGCAGTTTGAATGAAGTTTCCTAAGATAAAATTTCCACATAAAAGACAAAGACGGCCACAGCAAATTATTAGTAACGAAAAACTTTCGAACACGACGATGACTACGACGAAAATCACAAGGTTGACATTGCTACTACTGGTAAAAAGATCAAGTTCCAAGCCTTTACTGAGAACTAACAAAATACATAGGCAAAGCTTTTTAGAATTTGTGAACCATATACAGCACTTGTACTTTATAAATCGTGTTAATAGTTAAAATATAAAAAAGTTGTGAAAACATGTATTTGTTTTAAATGGGCTACTCCTCAGTAAAGTGTAAAAAAAATATATATATATCTGTGTTTTTAGTGTGCGATTTAAGATTGCCTCCAATCTAAAGTGGTAATATTATTTTAATTGCAGTTCGCCTCATCAGTGGCAGCCCAAGAAGCAAAAGGATATGGTGTTATTCAGGGTATCAACTGTTATGGCAAAGAATATGTCTGCGTTGGCCCATTAAACTTCAAGCATTGTGAATGGGATGCTCAAGGAAATACCTATGCTTCGGGTAGCGTGATACAGTGTCCCCCTAACCACCGTTGCGTGAACGATGGAGTAGAAATTTGTATACCGCTTAAATTATCAACAACAGCACCTCAAGCAGCGCGCCTAATCACCTCAGAGCAAATACCCGTCAACTCAATATCAACTGAAGCTCCCGTAAAAATTGAAGAATTAAAATGGGAATCCACGTCTGCTATACCGGATACCACAACAGATATAGTAGTAAATAAAGAGCCATCAAGTATTCCTGTTGACACAACTACTGTCGCAGATGGTTCAATATGGACCACGTTTTTAACAGAGAATCCGAACTCTTATAATACACTCGAGCCGAAATCAGCTGATCCCAATTTTCAGTTTGCTACTAGTGCACCCCTTGAGACAACAACGGATGCTATTTTAGAAACTACGTCACTTCAATACGAAACAACTACTACCTCGGATACTTATGTGACATTAACTCCAATTACATCGGATGATTCCAGTGTACCAGTAAACTCCAATAATGTCTTGGAGACCGGATCAAAAATAGATGACACGCATATAGCTTTTCTTACAATAACTCCGGAAAATCAAGCTTATGACACAACCACCTTTATAAACTTTTCCGCTAATCCCAATTCACCAGAGAATTCTTATTTGTTAACTAACTCAAATATTTCTGAGAATCATGATTCTACAATGTCTACAGTTGAACTTTCAGATTCGACAACAGAGATATATCATGAAACTACAGTAACTGCAAATTTGGAGAACTATGTGGAATTTGAAACTGAAGCGCCAATAGATGCGAGTCCCTCAATATCTCCAGAGAGCTCAACTGTTACAACACAGCTAATTTCACTTGACTCCAACACACCAGTTGATCCGAGCGAGTCAAATCTGAAGGATAAAACTCCAGTCGATCCCAAAACAGCATCCGATCCCAGCGCACTGCCAAGTCAAAGCTTACCGGTTGAACAAAACGCCCCAGTAAATCCTAAAATTTCGATTAACTTAAGCGCTTCATCTGATCCCAGCGTAGCAGAAAGTCCGAGTTTACCAGATCAGCACAACTTGCCAGTAGGCTCCAACACGTTAGTCAAATTAAGTTCAACAAATCTTAATACAGCAAAAATTCCCGTGGATGAAACCAATTCAATCATTCCAAGTGATCCATCTTCTCCATCTGATAATAACAAACCAGCAAGTTCAAGTTTACCAGTTAACTCTAACATCCCAAACGAATTAAGTGCGCCAACTGATCCTACCACAACAACCATTCCTATTGAAGAATCCAATACCATCGTTCCAAGTGCTTCATCTGAACCCAACACATCAACAAGTTCAAGTTTACCAGAAAACTCTAACATCCCAATTGAATTAACTGCGTCAACTGATGTTACTACAACAGCTATTCCTGTGGAAGAATCTAATTCAATCGTTTTAATGGCTCCATCTGATAACACACCAGCAAATTCAAGTTTACCAGAGAACTCCAACATTCCAACCAAAATAAGTGGGTCGACAGATCTTAATACAGCAAATATTCCAGTTGATAAAACCAATTCAATCGTTCCAAGTGCTCCATCTGATAACACACCAGCAAGTTCAAGTTTACCAGAAAACTCTAACATCCCGACCGATTCAATCGTTCCAAGTGCTCCATTTTCTCCATCCGATAATAGCAGACCACCAAGTTCAAGTTTAGCAGAGAACTCTAACATCCCAAACGAATTAAGTACGCCAACTAATCCTACTACAACAACCATTTCTGTGGAAGAACCCAATACCGTCGTTCCAAGTGCTCCAACTGAACCCAGCACATCAATAAGTTCAAATTTACCAGTGAACTCTAACATCCCAATCGAATTAAACGGGTCAACCGATCTTAATACAGCAAATATTCCGGTGGATAAAACCGATTCTATCGTTCCAATTGTTCCATCTGATAACACACCAGTAAGTTCAAGTTTACCAGTGAACTCTAACATCCCAATGGAATTAGGTGGATCAACAGGTCTTAATACAACAAATATTCCGGTGGATAGAACCCATTCCGTCGATCCAAGTGCTCCATCAAATAACACACCATCAGGTTCAAGTTTACCAGTAAACTCTAACATCCCAATCGAATTAGACGGATCAACAGGTCTTAATACAGCAAATATTCCAGTGGATAGAACCCATTCCGTCGATCCAAGTGCTCCATCAAATAACACACCAGCAAGTTCAAATTTACCAGTGAACTCTAACATCCCAATCGAATTAGGTGGATCAACAGATCTTAATACAGCAAATATTCCGGTGGATAAAACTAATTCCATCGTTCCTAGTGCTCCATCTGATAACACACCAGCAGTCTCAAGTTTACCAGTAAACTTTAACATCCAAATCGAATTAGGTGGATCAACAGGTCTTAATACAGCAAATATTCCGGTGGATAAAACCAATTCTATCGTTCCTAGCGCTCCATCTGATAGCACACCAGCAGGCTCAAGTTTACCAGTAAACTCTAACATCCCAACCGAATTAGACGGATCAACAGTTCTTAATTCAGCAAATATTCCGGTGGATAGAACCCATTCCGTCGATCCAAGTGCTCCATCAAATTTACCAGAACATCCCAATCGAATTAGGTGGATCAACAGATCAATTCAGCAAATATTCCGTCGATCCAAGTGCTCCAAATCAAATAACACACCAGCAAGTTCAAATTTACCAGTGAACTCTAACATCCCAATCGAATTAGGTGGATCAACAGATCTTAATACAGCAAATATTCCGGTGGATAAAACCAATTCAATCGTTCCTAGCGCTCCATCTGATAGCACACCAGCAGGCTCAAGTTTACCAGTAAACTCTAACATCCCAACCGAATTAGACGGATCAACAGTTCTTAATACAGCAAATACTCCAGTGGATAAAACCAATTCTATCGTTCCTAGCGCTCCATCAAATAACACACCAGCAAGTTCAAATTTACCAGTGAACTCTAACATCCCAATCGAATTAGATGGATCAACAGATCTTAATACAGCAAATATTCCGGTGGATAAAACCAATTCAATCGTTCTAAATGCTTCATCTGGTAACACACCAGCAAGTTCAAATTTACCAGTGAACTCTAACATCTCAATCGAATTAAGTGGGTCAACTGGTTATAACTCAGTTAGCATTGCGAATCCTAGCTTACCAGTTGAGCGTGACTCTTCCTTAGGCGATGCAAATCAAATTGACTCACGGGATTCTATTAATAAGAATGAAACAAGCCTTTCAGTTGATCTTAGTGTCCCTAAAACCCCAAGTAACCCAATCGGTTCAGGTGCTTCAACTAACTTGCCGGTTGATGAAATAACAATTGTTCAAAACAAACCTTTAGAAAATAACTCGCCGTCAAGGAATCAGCCAGCTGAACTAAAGGCACCTTCAGATCCCAAGATTATAAGTCCAATCAGTCACATTACTTCAACAAATCTTAATCATGTGAGACCAAATTTATCAGTTAATCCAAACACGATAATTAAATCCAATGGACACCAACCAAATGGCATTAATGTTCCAACCGATTTTAGTCCTTCAGCGGAGCCAAACACACCTTCTGACCACACATTACCAATTCATTCGAGTATTTTACGCACTGTCTTTACAAAATTGTACCTGCACTCTCGTAATAAAGGAAGCAACGCTAATGGAGGAGCAGATAATGGTTTCCTACTTTTACCAAGGCAAACTGTTGCATCTAGCTTTTCAGACTTGTCCAAAAAGTCTATCCCTCAGGAACCTGTAAAAATAGAGTCGAGTGAAATTAACTCTTCTAAATCTGGTATTAAAGATGAGGACTCGATTGAAGTAAAATCAAAGGAAAATAGTAAAAAGTCGAAGAGGCCAAAGAATTCCAGGGATAATAAGCAAAATCAAGAAACAGAAGAAGGAGAATCAGTTGAAGTTTATGTTGCTGAAAAAAGCCAAAACAAGGATACCTCTTTAGAAAACAAATCTGGAGCAAATAGTAAAGAATCCAAGGATAATAAGGATTTGGAAGAGAAAAAATTTAAAGTTGAACGCAAGCCTGATGACGAAGACGACGAAAGTTCATCAAGTGAGCAGAAGGAAATAATTAAGAAAATCGTAAAGAAACTGAAAGATAGCAAATGTGACGAAGATGATATTTACCCAGACCCTAAAGATTGCAAAAAATTCTACCGATGCGTGAAAAAGGATCACAAGACCAGGATAACTCATCTACGCTGTGAAAGTGGTGATCGTTTTGACTCAGACAAACTTAAATGTGTAGACAAACGGAAGGCCAAATGCTTATCTAAAGAAGATTTTATAGAAGAGTTCGCTTGAATCACGTAATAGAAGCCATCGTCAACATTGTCAACATTTCAAAGATAGTCGGAAATTGATTAATTATTATCCAATAGATTATGTACACGTAATATATTTTCGAAAACTTAACCCTGTAACACTAGTGATAGTTTCCAAATGAGGATCGATTAAAAATATTCAACTGTAATTACAAACTTATCTTTTTTACTCCAAATCCCATAAAAGCCGTGACAACGATTACGATAACTATGAATTTAAAAAGGTTCGTTCCGAATCCTACAAACACTGGCACATTATATGGATGTGTTACCAGTTGTTAGCGGTAATATACATATGTACATTATATACCTCTGATGCTTACTTTGTTACAAGTTATTAAGCTATCTCAGTTGTGAATTGATTCTCTAGAAGTCAGGGTTAATACCTGATGAAATTAAATTATACTTGTTCACAAAATTTTAACTTATTTGCACATAAAAACTTGAGACATCAAAAGAAATATTTTCTTAAAAAGTAGAAACATTAGCTACATTTAGAGAAATTATTCCTTTATATAGAATATCGTGAATATTTGGCTTCTGGAAGGTATTTTTTAAGTCTCCAACAACAATCTGCTTACATTCATGCGCTCCATTTCCCTTTATAGCGCTTCTCGACGACAAGAAAACCAGAAGAAATCCCAGCGTAAGTATTGTGTATGAGTAGTGTGTTTGTTTGAGTCAAACAAAAAATATCTTACATGATCCTTATTCTGGATTCTTCTTTAGCCCAACCCATCAACAATCTCACACAGACTATACAATATTTATGTGGAACCCAGGATTTATTTTGATTCCTCACAGGAAAACCTAAATAGTATAAATAGCACTATTCAATTAATGGCGTTACGACGCTGAGATTTAAATGTTAATTCTCCACACACCTCACTTTCGGGGTCATTAGAACACTTTCGTGGCATTATATAATATTACGATGACAAAATGTTCGGGCCCAAACTGATGTGCTGTGCCTAAGAAAATGTCAGTCAGATCCATTTGAACTCCCTAATCTAAAGTAAGCCAATGTTTTGACGACAATTAAATGGCTTTTAAATAAGATAAGTTGCAGATTCATAAGTTATTTTCGTTAAAAAAAAAATCGTATTTTTTTCTAAATTAGTAGTTTCTGTTGATAGTTATAAAGAATTTATTTTATGCTTTTTAAAAAATTGTTAGAAGGTTTTAAATATTATGAACACCATTTGTTGGTGCAGTGAATAAAACACAAATTGGAGAGAAGCAAAGCGTTTATAAAATTAAGTTTCACTTAAAAAGTATATATCTAGGAATACTAGATTGTGTGGACGTCTTCTTCTTCCTCCGGCGGGTACTGCGTCGAATACTTTCAGAGCTGCAGTGTTTTCATCCATTCGGACGACAAGACCTAACCAGCGTAGCCGCTGTCTTTTAATTTGCTGCACTATGTCAATGTCGTCATATATGTATATCACATACTCATCGTTCCATCGAATGCGATTTACTTCTTAGTCCAGTCATTTAAGCTTAAATTAGGTAAGAATCTAGGAATTCGATATACCCATTTATATGTCTGTAAATACTTGTATATTGATAATATATGTATATATTGATAATATACAAGTATTTACAGACATATAAATGGGTATATCGAATTCCGAGGTGTACTTACTATAATGACTGGACTATCTCAATTGCCTACTCCATTCCAAGTAGCACCTGTTGGCAAGAGTTATTCTGCGTTGGATTTCGAGGCTGACATTGCTGTTGCTGTTAATACTGGTTCCAATATAGACGAATTTATTTACGACTTTAATGTTATGACTGTCAACAGTAACGTGGGAGCCAAGTCGGGAGTGCGACGACTGTTTGGTTGATGACAGTAAATATTTCGTCTTGCCCTCATTCACTACCAGAGTCATTTGCTTCTCTTCCTTATCGGAAGAACGGCGATGTTGAGACCAATTATATCAATATCATCGGCGTACGCCAGCAGCTGTACACTCTTAAAGAAGATGGTAGCTTCTCTATTTAGTTCTGCTGCTCGAATTATTTTCGCCAACAGTAGATTGAAGAAGTCCACGTTTGGTATCAAACGGCTTGGGGAGGTCAACGTCAGTTTACACAGCCGTATTATGTAGTTTTGCGGGGATAATGGCAGCTCCTTTTCTTGCTATCAAAACTAGCTTTGAAATCGACGAAGAGATCTTTTCACATATCTTTTCCAAGATTTCGCGCATGGTGAATATCTGGTCAGTTGTTAATTTTCCAGACCTAAAGCCACACTGATAACGTCCAATCAGTTTGTTGACGGTGGGCTTTTTCACACAGTACGCTCGATAGAACCTTGTATGCGATATTGAGCAGGCCTATCCCACGGTAGCTGGCGCAGATTGTGGGGTCTCTCTTTTTGTGGATTGGGCAGAGGACACATAAATTCCAATCGTGATTGCAGTTTCTTAACGCCGAACCGTCCTTATGTTTGTTGACTTGCGTTTTTTGCTGCACAGAGGCGGATGTGTACATATCATGGCTGCAACAAAATATTGGTCCCAGTCAATGTTAGAACTTCGGAGCGTACGCACGTCTAGAATAATGGAGATGTGTCTTCCGTCTATCACAACATGATCGATCTGGTTGGTGGCTTTTCGATCCGGAGACAGCCAGATAACTTGATGAATTTTCCAATGCTGGAATCTCATACTACAGATAACCAAACTCAACCCATTTGGAAATTTATCACTGAGGCTGAATTTACCTGCCAAAGATGCCTTCTTTGGCCTTTCATTAAAGTCGCCAAGCACGATTTTGACATCGTGATGGGGGCAGCTCTTATAAGAACACTTCAAACGCTCATAGAAGGCATCTTTAGTCACATCATTCTTCGTTTTTCTCTTCCGTCAGGGCATGGGCGCAAATCAACGATATGTTGAAGAACTTCGCTTTGATGCGGATTGTGGCTAGACGTTCATCGACCGGATAGAATGCCAGAACTCGGCGATGGAGTCTCTCTCCCACCACGAATTCCACACCGAATTTGCGCTCAGTCCTTGCCCCGTCCATCGCACTTCTTGGTGGGCGGTGATGTCAGCTTTTATTTTTACAAGGAAATCAACCAGCTCGTCAGCGCCACCTTCCCAATTCAGGGACTGGAGATTCCAGGTGCATGCTCTTAACTCTCGTTCTAGACTGTTGTTTCGTTTTTATTGGGAGCATTTTTTCGTTGCGGGTCCCAAACCCAGCGCACAACCCTAAGTAGGGATGGTTCGCCTTCAAAAGGATGTTATTTTGTTAGCCAAAGGATACTTAGTATAAGACCGGAAGTCGTGAGCTGCTTGAGCCTTATGTTAAAGAATCGTTTTTGGCCACTCCCAAGTGAGTGGCACTTAGAGAATTTTCCTCACTTGTGTGACTCCATCTCCATCCTTTCTATGTATTTTTACAAAATAACTGGTTAAAATAGTATTATTATATTTTTTATCCATTTTCCGTTTTCGGTTCATATCCTAAATAATCGAAGTAATGTTTCAAAACTTCAACCAAAATTAAGTTGGATTGAAGACCATAGGATAACGGGAGCCGTAATTAGTAAAAAACTACTTTGTACCAATGAATAGTACATTAAAAAATGTTAATTATTTAACTATTTTCGTGCCTAAATTTATAAAATCGCGCACAATTGCTTTGTTGTTAAGAGTCTAAGTCACTTTATTATCAAGTGATAATGTTGCCAAGTTTTTCAGTCTTCTAGACACTTTGTAGATCGCAGGTAGGTTTTGATAAGTTTCAATTTGAGAAACTGCGCTCTCCACTAGTTACGGGCACAAGACAATTTGTGGCGATGTGTTATAATTTGTTCAAACAATGATGTACTATTACAAGTGTAAACAGCTTTTCTGCCAATAACTTGCACTTCTTTGAATTAATCTGTTGCATCTATAACCGTCAATCCACCGTGATTTAATAATATTCATAATTTTTTTACAATGTTCAAAAGTGGCTGAAAACGAATAAATTTTGATTCGTCTGACCAGACTACAAGCTTCCAGTTATCTGCTGTCCAGTTTCTGGCGAATTTCAACCGTTCCGTAACATTCGTTACAATGACAATGCTATTTTTTCTTTTTACGCTGCGATGTAACCAATGTCGCGCTCTCCATTTACCAACGCTTATTTATTTCTATGAATGCGTTCTTTGATGTCAAATGCTTTTTCCTTTCCATAAAATCTTATTGTGGTCGCTTTTCCTGAACGCTTATGACCACGGATTGTTCTTTTTTTAGCTCTTTGGATATCATTCGTGTAGAAGACCTGGTCTTGTGATGACTATACAAGTAATACTCCCCTCATCAATTTAATAACTATTAAACAAATATTTTTTTATTTAATAAAACGTATTAGAATCCGATGGTTTATTTTTTGTATTATGAACCATTTTGTTGAGAATTGAAAATGAGCTAATGAGCCGGCCCTGCATCCACCGTATAGAAGGAAGCCTTGCCTTTGTTCCTTTAATATATTTAAAATCAACTACCCCTTTTAGAAATTCCCTTGATTCATTATCATCGATGCTCTCATGGTCTGTACAAAATTGAAGAAACTCGTGGCATAACTTGTCGCAAAGTTCGAAACACTTATCAAGTTTTTGTTATTAACACACAAGATTTTATTCTATCCATATTGCTGTATCTAATGAACTTTATACACCTAAATTCACGTTCTTCATTCCGCCTAGTAAAAAATGAGAATGTTAGGCAATACGAGGGGCGGATTTGCATTTTTCACGATTCTCAAAACCGTTTTTTTTTTTTAATTTGTGTATGTCTGACTGTAAACGCGTTGCATTTCAAGAAATCACGCTTGTGGAAACAGTGATAGCCGATAAAGTTGAGATAATCGAAGAGCAACTGCACTACTCTATTTCAAGTCTATTTTTTACCGTTTTCAACTAACCAAAAATTTGGTTATATTTTCTAAACCTAAATGAAATTTGGAAAGCATTACCTTGACTCTTCCGTAATACAGATTTATGCATGTTTATTGAAATGAGTAATTGATTAACATCATCATACCTAGGAAAGAAACAATATCGATACATGGTAACGAATTAAGGCTTATGCAACTAATTATGCAACTCTTACCATTCCCAGTTGAATTAAAAACATTTTAATTGAATTAAAAATGTATTACAAGTGAAAAAAGAGAATTTAAGTCGACAACGGTGAGCGCTACTACAAAAACGCCGATCATCATAAATGATTCATCATGTACAAATATTAGCGTCCACAAACGGCAATTACAATGTAACTACTTACTTACTTACTTTAAGTTAAGTTACAACACTCGCAAATTAGAACCCGTAGTAAATAGAATTTCAGATAAAAAAAAAACATAAAAACGAACAAATACAAGGTGCATTCCAAAGAAAACAGGACTTAAAAATAAATACAGAACAAATGGTTTTTTTGGCAAAATCAATTTATTTTATTCAAAATAGTCTCCTTCTGCTTCAATACACCTTTTTACACGGTCCAAGAGTATGTCGAACGAGTGTTTTAGCTCGTTGGCCGGTATGGCCGCCAGAATGCAGGTGCAAGCCTTTTGAATGACCTCTAAGTCTGCATAACGCTTTCCTTTCATGGACAAATGCATTTTTCCGAAAAGAAGTCGCACGGTCCCATATCAGGTGAATACGGGGAGTGGTTAATGGTTAAAATGTGATTTTTGGTCAAATAATCGTCCTTCGAATGTTGGATTCTGAGCAATTTTTGCTCGTCAGTCAATTTGTGCGGAACAAACCGTGCACACACCTTTCGTAAGCCTAAATGTTCGGTCAAAATGCGATAAATCGATGTTTTGAAGATGTTCAATTCCATTTCAATGATGATTTCGGCTGATTTTTGATGAATTCACGCACGGTTTCCATGGAATTTCCATTGATCACGGATTTTGGTTGGCCCACATATTGATCGTCATTTATGTCCCCACGACCACTTTTAAAACGTTGAAACCACTCTGCTACGGGATAGGCAATCATCGCCATAAACTTGTTTTATCAATTGAAACGTTTCGATAAAAGTTTTACCAATTTTAAAACAAAATTTAATGTTGACTCTTTGTTCGAAGCTCATTTTCGCACCGATAACACAAACATACTGACACTTAAAACTTCACTTCCAATCGATGAATAGTCATGAAATTCTCACTGGACAATCGATAAATATAGCAGATTCTAACGCACCACTCGACATATAGATGGCACCAGATGGCGCTAAATTCATAATGTCCTGTTTCCTTTGGAAAGCACCTTGTATAACTGACTATTTTGCGAAGTAAAGATTAGCTGTGAAATCGGTTATTGAACCTGTTTTATGAAAATTATCTTATCATATCGATTTTTTTATTTTTAACAGGAAAATTATGTATCAATGAAAAAATTTCCAGAAATAAGTGTCACCTTAAAAACAAAGAGGGAAACCAAACATGTATATGAAGAGGGAAGCGAGACGCATTTCGAGACAGAAAAAGAGAGAGGCCGAAATGCGTAAGTATGAAGAGCTTGACAAGCTGCCCCACAAGAATAATGCCCGAAAATTCTACGAAACAAGGTTTCAAGACCGGAGCATACTCTTTCAGAACCCCCAATGGTGATCTAGTCACCGATGCCCAGAGCATACTAAAATTGTGGAGGGAACACTTCTTCAGCCTGCTGAATGGCAGTGAAAGCATAACGCCAGGAGAAGGCGAACCCGATTCCCCAATCGATCATTTTTATTCGTTCCACTGTATATATATTCTTTATATGTTCATTCATTCATTTTTGAATAAGTTCATTTTAACATGTAAGCGGGCAGTCGCATTTTGATTTTAATAAAGAACGGTCATCTGACTCTGTCTTGAAGGACAGACTTCAGAAGTGAGATGGACTTAAATAATTCAACGGTAGTGCAACTAAAAGAAGCGTTGAAAAAATTGAATTTAAAGACCAGTGGAACAAAAGCCGAACTATTAAGCCGACTCCAAGACGTAGATACAGATTTGCTAAAGCAGGTTATGGAGTCTAGTGAATCATGTGGCGCAGAGTTAGCGCAAGGAAGTGGTGAAAATCAGCAGGAGAATGGTGAGCCATCGTTGAACAACGATCGGGTAAGGACGCAGTTGGAGGTGCAGGTTAGTGCGTTATGTGGCGCAGTGGAAATGCTAACTGCACAACTGCATACTCTACGTTCAACAGTTCCGGACATTCGGGAAACAGTGCACCCAGTTACGCGAGCGCCGATAGCAACGTCGTCAGTATCATTTGCGTCGCAAGTAGAACGCAATTTATCTTCGCAGCCGTATGTATATGCACAGTCACACGCATATATGCAACCGTCGTCATATCTGCATATGTATGAGCGGTCACGCGCGACAACGCAGCCAAGTACGCAGCAACCACCTACGTCGTGGCATCCTAATCATTCGTTCATCATACAACAACCGTTACCAGTAATTGCGACTCAAGAAATTAATGCGTCAAATGCGCACTTGCTAACAACGCCACAAGCAGAAACGCATACAGAATATAGAGAACGATCAGCGCCTTGGTTCGATGAAACATGCACGAGAGCGGAAGAGAGAGCACTAGCAACAAGAGGCAGAGGTTATACGCCAAACGAAATAGCAGCGATTCTGCCTGAGTTCAACCCCATTGACAACACGTACACGTCGATACAATTTATAGAGAGAGTTGAGCAATTGAGAGCAGCATATCATTGGGAAGACACTTTCGTCATATTCGCTGTTCTCAGTAGGCTGCGGGGAGTGGCAAAGCGATGGGCTGATGCACAACCAGTTTATCGTGAGTGGAATGATTTTGTAGTTTCTTTTTTGGCAGATTTTCCGTGCGTGAGAAATTCTGCAGACACACATATAAGAATGATGAATTCAAAAAGGGGTAAGGGTGAGAAAATTGATGAATTTTATTATAAAATGCTAGCAATAGGCCGACGAGATAATATTGACGATATGTCTATAATACGATATATTATTAATGGATTAATGGACGATAATTTGAGTAGGGTTTTAAGTGCAATGAAGTTTAATAAGTGCTCTGATTTATTACAATCGCTGTTGAGTATACCACCGAGCGGGGAGAATAAATTTAAGCTAAATGAATTTCACTACAAACAACAGCAAACACCAGAAGTGGCAAGTAGGGTAAGCAAGAGTGCAAATGGCCCAATATGTTTTAATTGCCAGGAAAGAGGGCATATTGCAAGGAATTGTGTGAAGCCTCGGAAAAAGAGAGAGTTTAAACAGAATGAGCGAGTGCATCGAATAAAAGATAGTGAAAGTGCAGAAAATGCTAAAAGAGTAGAAGTTGAAGAAAACGATATGTCAGTGAATAAAATAGAAATAGAAAGAAATCAGTGCAAAGAGTTGTGCATGGACATTGAAATCTTTGGCAACGAAAATGTACGGTGTAAGGCACTAATTGACTCAGGCAGTAGCAGATCACTGGTTAGGAAATCAATAGCAACAAAGTGTGGTTTGTGTATCACTGAATGCAATGAAAGATTAATTGGTTTTGGAGGTAGTCAGATTACCTGCCACGGAAAAATGTTAGCCCAGATAAGAATGAATAAAGCTACACGATCTGTCGAATTATGGGTAATAGACGACTCAGTGATGACTTACGAAGCAATTGTTGGTATTGATGTCCTATCCAAAGGCACTGTAGTGATTGAAGAAGGCATGTGCACAATCATGCAAATTAAAAGGGATGTCTTAGATATAGGTGCTGAGTTAAGGGTAGGGATGGAGCAAAAGTTAATTGAAATGGTGAATGTTTATGCGAATTGTTTCGGTGAAAAGTTACCTGAACTAGGTATATCAAGGCAATTCAGAATGAATATCAAATTAACGTCATCGAAACCAATTTATAAGAAACCATATAGTATTACAATTCCTAAACAGCGTGTTGTTGAGGAAATCGTAGATGAGTTAATGCAGTTGGGTATTGTGCGTAGATCTGAATCCACATATGCATCACCAGTAGTTATGGTGCGTAAGAAAAATGGGGAGGATAGGTTGTGCGTCGATTTCCGTGAGTTAAATGCTGTAACTGAAAAACAACCGTGGTTGATGCCGACAGTTGATGGCATTTTGGCGACACTGTCTGTTAAAAAGTTTTTCACCACGTTGGATTTAATGTCTGGCTACTACCAGATTGAGTTAGAGGAAGACGCAAAACCGTTTACCGCCTTTGTAACGCACAATGGCCATTATGAGTTTAATAGAATGCCATTTGGTTTGCAAAAACAGCAAACACCAGTGTACATTCCAAAAAGTGATGACCCAATATGAATTGCACCGTTGAAAGAAAGCAGTTGTAAGCCTGGATGAGAGAGATTATAGCTATCTGATACGGAAGAAGAAAATTTATTTTACTTGAAGAAAACGATTTTAAAAAATCGTTCAGAAGGAAATTAACGCAAAGATTATCAAAATGTTCATTCAACGAAAATGTACGGTTAAGGCTTTGACTCAGGCATCAGGTAGATGCAAAAAGTGTGGTATGTAGACACGGGTGCATTGAAAGATTATCGGCGATTGAACACTTTCCAACGCCGCAAAATCAGGTAAGAATGAATAAAGAAGGTTTTTATGGGTAATGACGACTCAGTTTTTACGGAAGTTTGATGTCCTATCCAAAGGCACTGTAGTGATCGAAGAAGGCATGTGCACAATCATGCAAATTAAAAGGGATGTCTTAGATTAAGGTGCTGAGTTAAGGGTAGGGATGGAGCAAAAGTTAATTGAAATGGTCATTTTAGCGTTTAATCGGTGAAAAGTTGATAGGTATATCAAGGCAATTTTGAATGAATATCAAATTAACGTCAGCGAAACCAATTTATAAGAAACCATATAGTATTCCAATTCCTAAACAGCGTGTTGTTGAGCCGTATTGAGTTAATGCAGTTGGGTATGAGCGTAGATCTGAATCCACATATGCATCACCAGTAGTTATGGTGCGTAAGAAAAATGGGGAAGATAGGTTGTGCGTCGATTTCCGTGAGTTAAATGCTCTGAAAAACAACCGTGGTTGATGCCGACAGTTGATGGCGTTTTGGCAGAATGTTCTGGGTAAAAAGTTTTTTACCATCGTTGGATTTAATGTCTGGCTACTACCAGATTGAGTTAGAGGAAGACGCAAAACCGTTTACCGCCTTTGTAACGCACAATGGCCATTATGAGTTTAATAGAATGCCATTTGGTTTGCGAAATGCTCCGTGTACATTCCAAAAAATGATGACTCAACGCTGATTGCACCGTTGAATAAAGCAGTTGTAAGTCTATGTGGATGAGGTGATTATAGCTACTGATACAAGAAGAAAATTTATTTTACTTTTGAAGAGTTTTTAAAAATCGTTCAGAAGGAAGGGTTAACGCTAAGATTATCAAAATGTTCATTCATGAAAAGCGAGGTTACTTTCCTAGGGCATCAGGTAGATGAAAATGGTATTAGACCGGGTATTGTAAAGACATCGGCGATTGAACACTTTCCAACGCCGCAAAATCAGGTAGAAGTTAGAAGGTTTTTAGGGTTGACAGGGTTTTTCCGGAAGTTTGTTCCCGAATATGCATTGATCGCTAAGCCTCTCACCCAGCTTACGAAGAAGGACGCAGATTTCGTTTGGGACTCAACATGTAAAGAGTCATTCCAGCGTTTAATCGAGTTGATAAGTAAAGCCCCAATTTTGACAATTTATGACATCACGAAGGACCATGAGCTACATACAGACGCATCAAGTATGGGTATAGCCGCTATTCTTATGCAACGAGATGAGAGTTTGAAGCCAATTGCATATTACAGTAGGGCATGTACGCAACAGGAAAAGAATTGGCATGCATATGAGCTGGAAGTGCTCGCTGTGGTTGAGGCATGTGAACCAAAATGTTCTTGCTCGGTAAACGTTTTACCATCGTAACAGATTGTCAGGCGATGACGACTGCAAAGATGTCAAAACCTATGATTCCGAAAGTAGCACGTTGGCTACTACGATTGTTGGAATACGACTATGACATTATACATCGGGCCGGGTCAACGATGAGTCACGTTGATGCTTGTCGTGCACCAATAAGATCTACGAACAGGTAAACCGGTCGTAAGATTTTGACGCTGACAGTTGACGATTGGGTTTGCACCATGCAAAGGCAAGATAGCAAGCTGAATGAAATTATACGCTTAATCGAGGATAAAGGCGCATTTACGTCAGCAGCATTTGGTAACTATTGCGAGGTAAACAAGATACAACATATTAAGGTAGCTGTGCGTACACCACGTTCGAATGGTTTGGCAGAAAGGGTTAATCAAGCAGTATTGGCATTTTTGAGAGCATCGATCAGTGAGGCGAAAGATTGGGATACACATGTTCGTATGCTGCAATGGTCCTTAAATACTAAGGTGAACGCGACAACAAAGTTTGCGCCGATTGATTTGGTATACGACTTTCCCCTACGCGACTTAAGTGGTAACTTGATGCTAGCAGCGATCCAGAACGAAGAAGAACATCTGCAAATGAATGGTCGACGAAGTGAAGCTATACGAAATATCAAATTGGCACGAGTTAAGTGGAAGGCCAAATTTGATGCACGTCACACCAAACCAGTACGGTACGAAGAGGGAGCGCTGGTGCTGGTCGAAGCTCCTCCTCCAAACACGGGCGAGTCGAAGAAGTTACACCCGAAATATAAAGGTCCCTACGTGGTTAAGAAAGTATTGAGGTTCGATCGTTACGTCGTTGAAGATATCGAAGGCATGCAGCGGACGCAACGTCACTACAGTCAAATTGCAACATCCGACAAGATGAAACCGTGGTGTGCCTTATTTCCCGAGATAGACGATGATGGTGATCCTGAAGATGCTATTAATGACGAATAACTCGGGACGAGTTAATGTCAGGAGAGGCCGAGCTGTCATCACCATATTTGTCACGTTTGGCAGCCCTACAATCTATTACAATACAGATTCATTTTTTATTCGTTCCACTGTATATATTCTGTATATGTTCATTCATTCATTTTTGAATAAGTTCATTTTAACATGTAAGCGAGCAGTCGCATTTTGATTTTAATAAAGAACGGTCATCTGACTCTGTCTACTGATGAAATTTTGTATGCAAAAAATAAGTAAATAGGTAAATATTTCTGTTTTAAATGATCAATTGTTATTACAAATGATATAATAGAGCTATAATAGCGCTATTTTATGCTTTTATTTGTAAAATAACGTCAAGTTTGTTAGAGCTGTGAATAATTTTACATTTTACATATTAGTGGCATCACCACTCTACCTCCTCTTTCTATCTTCCATTCTACTGTCAACTCTACTGTCGTCGTACTGTCGTTGGCAAAAATAGGAGGATATTGAAGTTAGCGAGAACGACAACTGTCGGCCTGCAGTCGTGTAGTTGTGCAGCTGTCAAAATAACTGTGTCCATAAGAACGTGTGTATTTTAATATTTGACAGATGTAGTTTGCAGTCTGTCGCGCTCTATGTGTTCAGCGCTTGAGGCAACGCAACGTAAAGTGAAGCAAAATATTGAGCAATTGTCAACTTTTTACGCTTGCCCAGTAGCCGACACCATTTTTATTAGAGAGAAGTATTGAAAAAAAAGCGTCCATTCTTATATCGGGTGATTTTTTAAGAGCTTGATAACTTTTTAAAAAAAAAAAAACGCATAAAATTTGCAAAATCTCATCGGTTCTTTATTTGAAACGTTAGATTGGTTCATGACATTTACTTTTTGAAGATAATTTCATTTAAATGTTGACTCATGTGGTTTCAACAAGATGGCGCTACATGCCACACAGCTCGCGATTCTATGGCCATTTTGAGGGAAAACTTCGGAGAACAATTCATCTCAAGAAATGGACCCGTAAGTTGGCCACCAAGATCATGCGATTTAACGCCTTTAGACTATTTTTTGTGGGGCTACGTCAAGTCTAAAGTCTACAGAAATAAGCCAGCAACTATTCCAGCTTTGGAAGACAACATTTCCGAAGAAATTCGGGCTATTCCGGCCGAAATGCTCAAAAAGTTGCCCAAAATTGGACTTTCCGAATGGACCAAAGACGCAGCCGCGGTCAACATTTAAATGAAATTATCTTCAAAAAGTAAATGTCATGAACCAATCTAACGTTTCAAATAAAGAACCGATGAGATTTTGCAAATTTTATGCGTTTTTTTTTAAAAAAAAGTTATCAAGCTCTTAAAAAATCACCCATTATACCCATTGCTTTCTTCACTTCGTTGTTAAAATATTAATTACCAAGAAAGGTGAGGATTCTCGGATTTAACAATAATAATATACTTATCAGAGGTTTTGGGGAATTCAAAACAGATTTGATTTCGTATAAATTCGGTTTTCAAAACATGTCTTTTCGTTTTAAAGTCACATAAAAAAATGTTGGGTTTCTGGAACAAGCAAATTCGATTTTAAAACCGAAACGTATAACATCGCTGAATATCAGAATTCGTGACACCTAGAGTTCTTATCGGCTTCAGGCTATCTCTCATCAGCTGAACAAGGTAGGACAGTAGGACCTCCTCTCCCTGTTGCTGAAGTGCTGGAAATATGCCATTAACCCCCGCAGACTTGAATTTTGAAAACGAAGTCGTAGCCCACCTGACAGTCCGCAGTAAACAGTTGTCTTGCGACTACCCAATCCAGGCGAGATACAAAGCTTATGTTCAACGACAGGTAGACACTGGTCTTCCTTAATTGTCTCCGGGAAATGCGCACGCAGAAGTGTAGTAGCTCTCTCCTTCTCACTGGTCGTATAATTGCGTCATATCTTTTAATTACTCTGAGTTCTGAGAGCCTTTTTGATCACCAAGGGCAGTTGGGTCCTTTGGTGATCGTCTTTAGGGAACAGCTGCAGTGACCAGCATGTAACCTGGTTGTGAGCAGAAAGCCTGTTCCCCAGTCCCAGGTTCGTTACACCTCTGTCTAACTTCCCCTCCCATTAAAATTTAGCACTGACGAATACGTTTAGGGGGGATTTGGGTGACCTCTACCCTTAGCCCAAATTTCAAGATCCTGTGATCCGACATTGATTCTGTTCTGATGACAAACTTCACTGTGAGATTACTCCCGAAAATAATTTCTTACACAGGGTGATGTCCAGCACTTCCCTCCTATTGCTAGGGACGAATGTAGGTTCATAACCTACATTCTAAATACTTAGATTATTACTAACAAACGACCAGCTCCAACCGGACGACCTGTTGGTGGTAGAGGGGGCATTCTTCCCCTGCGTCCCGTTGTGAACCCATCAGCAGTTTCTCGAAGGGGAATTTTTAATTTTGGTTTGTTTACATTTTCATATGTTTAATGTTTGTCGTTATTGCCAAATTAATTTGTTTTAATAACCCATTCACAATAGGAACAAAACAATAAATTTGCAGTGCATCTAGATCGATATACAAGCCAACACAACATTTCACAAACCAATATAATTATGTTGGCTAACTTTTCCATTTAAAAAAAACTCGTCCATAGTAAATATGAGTAACAAAAAATGTTTTCTAAATTTTGCTACAATTTAGTAAAATCAAAATGTATTTATTTTACTTAATATATATGTACTTAGACTCGGAAACCCTGGAAGGTTGTACGCGCCAAAATTTTTGTAATCGCGCCTGCAGTCGTGTTTATTTTACACTTTTTTGGCAGATCGTTATTAAATAGTTAAAAGATCACGATTTCATAGAATTTGATATATCAGTTATTACAAAGGTATTAAAATGAGCGTCGACTCCAGTAAACTAAATCAGTGTGCTTCTGAAATAAATCTGGACGAGCAACAATATTTGGACCTTATTCAAAGAATAATTACTAAAGGTAAATTGAGTCCACTTCCTTTCCTAAACATTAATTCAGTCTGATTATTGCAGGCGTGGATCGGTCGGATCGAACTGGTGTTGGTACACGATCAGTTTTTGGTGCCCAAATGCGCTTCGATCTGCGAAATAGTTTTCCATTACTAACTACGAAGCGAGTATTTTGGCGTGCTGTCGCTGAAGAATTGCTGTGGTTTGTTCATGGTAAAACAGACGCTAAAATACTTCAAGAAAAAAATATTCACATATGGGATGGAAACAGTAATCGGGAGTTCTTAGACAAATGTGGGTTTTCCGATAGGGAGGAAGGTGATCTAGGCCCAGTTTATGGTTTTCAGTGGCGTCATTTTGGGGCCAAGTACAGAAACTGCAAGGACAGTTACAAAGATGAGGGTATAGATCAACTTCAGCAAGTAATTGACACAATCAGAAACAATCCAAATGATCGGCGTATTATAATGTCTGCTTGGAATCCTGTCGATATCCCTCAAATGGCTCTACCACCTTGTCATTGTCTTGCACAATTTTTTGTTGCCAATGGAGAATTATCTTGTCAATTATACCAACGCAGTGCCGATATGGGATTGGGTGTACCATTTAATATTGCCTCGTACGCTTTGCTTACCTATATGATTGCTCATATTACTGATCTCCGACCAGGGGATTTTGTCCACACATTGGGCGATGCACATGTCTATAATAATCATATTGAAGCATTAAAAGAACAGTTAACGCGAAAACCTCGGGAGTTTCCTAAATTACTTATTAAGCGTGAGTTAAAATGCATTGAAGACTTCACGTTTAAGGACTTCGAACTTATCGACTACAATCCGTATCCAAAAATTTCAATGGAAATGGCTGTTTAATACAATCCGTATCCAAAAATTTCAATGGAAATGGCTCCTTAATACAAGCATATAACTATATCCATATGTACATATAAAAGTGTATCTGAAATTACTGATTTGCCAATTTTATTACATACAATATCCGAGTAAGGTAAGTGTAAATTAGCCAACTAGCGTTTACATAGATTCACTAAAACATTTTTTATGGACAATAAACCTGAAAGGCGATGTAAAATTATAAAAGTAAAATCGAAATAAAGCATATCAAATGGTACGGTATAGGAGGATCAACAGTTGCCTCGTAACGACTTTGTTGTTCTCACTGTAAATACGTTCTTACTGTTCTTAGCTATTTATGTAAATCCTTGCTATACGTAATCGTTCTTTTTTTTATTTTCCTGAAAAAATGGTTTTGACTAAAATTTCTTTAAGAGGTTCCCAGATTCTACAGCGACAAAAAAAAATAGTTCGAATATTATAATACGGCAAATAATAGATATACTTTTCACGTACAGTCCGACGAAATGTACGATATGCAATTTATAAATGAATATACACATAATACCACATCACAAAATTTGGTAGCTCTAGAACATTTCAACTTCCAAGTATTTCATTAAAGTTGATATGTAAACACTATTGAATTACAAATTAATTAAATAAAAGCAGTGATATTTCAACACAAAGTGTCAATCTTCCTCTATTGGAATTGTGCTTTGCCACTCGTTCGGATTAACGAAAATATCGGATATAGTCCCACGTAACGTGAATATCCCTCTATTAAGTGGCACCGGTCGAGGCTTCTTATCCACCTCAGCTAACCATTTCTTCCATGCTTCCGCAGCCATTTGCCGTCGCTGTTCTTCTATAACCCGACGTCGTTCTTCTTCTTTTTTCTTAATATTACGACGTTGTTCCTCCTCTATTTGTTTTGTGCGTTCCCAAGCTTCCAGTTTAGCTTGTGCTTCTTCATCGATAATTTGAGATTTTGATGGTTTTTCTTCCAGTTCAACATGTGTTTTGATTATTTCATGCGAACGAGTTTGGCGTGATTTTGTTTTCAACCACTGTTGAAACTTTTCTTCTGAAAGGCGTTTTCTTGCTTCTTGTTCCTTGCGTTTCTGCTCTTCAGCCTTCCGGCGTCGCGCAGCTTCATCAGAAATAAGTTTCCTATCAAAGCGACAATAACAAATATGTAAAATATTTATTTGCTAATGTTAATTGCTAAGATATCGAGACCTTTTGGCAGATAACCATGTTTCATAGGCTAAGTCCGGTTTTAAAACAATTTTAGCTGCTTCGCAGTGTTTGCGATAAGAGAAGGTGTAATCACGTGTAGTAGGATAGTTATCTTCGGACTGTAAATCCAAAGGTGGTACAATATCGCTCTGATTTTCCGATGACGGTAATAGTTTATTCTCATCATTTATGCTACTAGTCTCACTTTGATCTGGTGTTTTTTCAATAAAAGCTGCAGGATTTATATATCTAAAAATGATAAACAAACTCAAATTTATATTTAAATACTTCTCCTTTTTGTGGAAACAATTTTCACGAATTAATACCTTACGCTAGCCTTTGTCTCGCAACTTCGAGAACTTAAATTGACGCGAGATGTGTTAGTGCTGGTGCTGCTAGCACTCAAGGAAATCGCCAAGCTACGCGCTGAATGGCGACGTTCTATTTCGTTACCATTATCGTCCACCCGGGTGGTGTAAAAAGCCATGACAATCAAGTTCCAACAAGTTTATATATTACTTTACCGTAAACGTAGATAATACCAGGAACCGTTTTCAAAAAAATATATATATTTTAAAATATATGTTTTTGTTTTTGTATAGTTATTTGGATCAAAATTTAGACAGAAAAATATTCACAAAAATGGATTAAAATGGAAATAAATATATTTTTTAAGCGCTTTGAAATATAATTTTGAGTGTGTTGGAATAGGTTGCCAATATTTTAATAGTTTTCCGAAACAGAGTTTACCTAACCACAGTAGCGATTTCGATTTTAACAACCATACATGTATAATTATTAGGAAAATTTTGACATTAAACATAGCTGCTGTTCGCACAATAGCCAGCTTTAGGTTATCAGAATTGACTCGGCTGGTAAGGGTAAGTATTGGCCCAAACATTTTGGTTGTATACAATCTTCATAGTATGTTTATCTCTTAAGACTTAAATACGTTATTAACTATCGCGTAAATTGATGAACTTGCATGGCCGGCTTGATATTTGTTTTAATGCCTGAAGGAGCTTTATTTATTTGACCGACTCCACCAGGACTGACAGAAGTCATAGGTGCAGAAGCGCGCAGTGGGGGTACCATCATATTGGCAGAACCTGTTGCTACATTTAATGAAACATTTGCTTTCAATCCTTTGCCCATTCCAACCGCCGATACTAACGCATGAGTATCTGCCATACTGCTTGTTTGTTGAATTCCTGAAAAATAACCAATACAACAATACTTTTACTTCAAAAGATAGTTTATGTCGGTTTCAAACCTGCTCTGGTGGATGATTCAATCTCCCATTCCTCGCGAGCTTTGCACACCATATCTAGTACGTGAGATACGACTTTATTGTATTGTGTAACCTGTTTCATGGCAACTTCTGCAGTTAAATTAGCAGCTTTTTGTTCTCCTTGAATTAACTTTTGTTCAGTAAGGGGGTCCGGTTTCGTACGCAAATAATCTGGTACAATATCGTGTGAAAATACAGGAACACGTCCCTGTGTAAGATTTATCAACGACTCGTCACGATCTTGTGATAGCATTAATGGAAGAACAGTCCGATTACGTAGCGGCGGGCAAACTTCTTTAGCGAGGATTTTTGATAACCCTGTCAACTGAAGATAATTTATTAAAATGTTTGTCCTATTATAATCTTATAATTATTTACATGACTGGATATTATGGCGAAATTATCAAGAAAAGTTGGCCAGTTAATTATTTCATACTCGGTCTCAAGCTTCTGCATCATCCCACCAATGGACATTTTCAAGTCATTTAGTCTACTTAATATAGCATCCAATGTCATTTCCATTTGTTTTTCTTCACGCTGCATTTTAGAAATTGCCAAGCCGTAACTCAAAATGTAATATAACTAAATAAAAAAAACCATGGACCTTACTATCCTGTTTAAATTGAAAAACAAAATATTGAACTAAAGAATTTCGATTAAATTCATATCGATTATTACCATAGGTCATCTCGACAGGCAATCGATGTTGTCTGGAAAACTGTATTGCTAGCAATATTGTCAAGGGGTTGTAGCATTTATCTCAATAACTTTATTGACATTTATTGAGAAATGAATGAATTGAAATGAAAGGAGAATTATTCAATTTCCAAAATGACAGTTTATTGCCAGCAATCCACACAACAAAGCGTACAACGTTCGTTCTTCCAAAGTCTAGCGGTTAATTGAAATGTAGTTTTTATAATTCTAGTATAAATTCATTATAACAGCATTTTTAAGTATATATGTATTTGCCTTCATTTAGACAATAAATTCTCCATCATTTTTTTTCTCTTCATTTTTAATTAACTTTTCTCATTTTTTTCGATTGAATTATTGTATGATTTTATTTTATTTTTTTAATATTTTTATTTGCGATCTATTTAAAAAAAAAATAAGCAAATGAGATAACAAAATCATAATCTAACTTATATTATTGATATACAGTGATATTAATAATAATATACAATATTCATATCAAATGTTCTTATTTCTAGTGCTTATATTAACAAACTTAATACTAATATTTAATACCGTAGTAATATATGTTATTAAATATTTAGTACTTAATTCCTAAATGGGAGAATTAGAATATGTTGTCTTTTGAGTCTAGTAATTTCTGTTTTAACGGGGGGCAAGAAAAAATACTTTAATATTATTCAGTACAATTTACTTTAATTAAAAGGATGCATTTTGACACTTCTCATTTAACAATAAAAATGTATGATAAGTGTATAAAGGCATTCGCTACATGCGATGATACGATCGCATAAATGAAGAGTATCCAGATGAAAATTGGACGATATGTGCAGGATCCCGGTTGAATCATTTGTTGAATGACGAATGCAGGATTGATCCGATTTAGAATATGTATATGATGTATAAGCGATTTAATTGCAGCGCGCGGGTTGGGTGTCGAAACAACGAAAATTGATGTGCGAAGTGTCTGACGAATGTTGACGTGGGAATTAAACAAAACGAATTGTTCAAATCCTTTTTGATGAGTTTGTTGGTGTATAGGCATGGTGAGTTGTGTTGTGGTGTTCTCAGCTGTGGTGAACTAAGCTGTCTTATTAGGGGTTTTCCGGGTAGAGTGGGTGCAAGCTAAACTCATTTAAACAATTTCATTGCTGTCATCTAATAACATGATTGCCATAGGATTCTGATGATAAGTGATTCTGTGTAAATATGCTGTACTAAATCTTTTAATCTCAGCTTTAACAAAAGGTATATTAAGATCTGTATGAATGGCTTTATTTGTTATAAAGCAAGGGGCGTTTGTAATTAGTCTTATGGTTTTTGACTGAAATCTTTGTAAAATTTCAATATTTGAATTACTAGCAGTGCCCCAAAGGTGCACACCGTAGGTCCAGATAGGTTTTAGTATGCCTTTATATAATAGTAATTTATTTTCAAGATGTAACGGCGATTTATATCCGAGTAGCCAATACAGTTGTTTGGTTTTTATGTTTAATTGCTTATTTTTAGCTTGTATGTGCTATTTCCATGTTAACCGTTTATCTAAGTGTATGCCGAGGTATTTAACGCAATCAGTTTTAGGTATAGCATTGCCATTTAAAAGCAAGAAAGGACTATCGCTTCGTTTACTTTCATTCTCCAGCAATCTAACCAAGTTTGTATCTTATTCAATTCTTCTTGCACCAAATTAGTTGCTTCAGGAGGAGACTGGCTTGACGTCAATAGAGCAGTGTCGTCAGCATATGTAGCAATTAATACATTTTCAGTTTCAGGTATGTCCGAGGTAAAAATGGTGTAAAGTACAGGACCAAGCAAACGCTCTTGAAATCAATTTTTTCAAACTTCAGCGTCGCGGCCGCTTTTATTTAAGTATACGCCGTACACGATATATGGACATGAGGTATTTTTAACAGTAATTTGCCGCTGCCACGTTCATTTAAGGATTTTTATTTAGACATCGCGCGTTAAGAGAATTTTCAGGAAAATTGCAATTTCTTCGTTTTCAAACTTTACTTATTAAAGCGCTGTCAAAATCGAATTTGCAACCAGGGATAAAGGGATGATCAACTTTTCCCACAACAACCGGTTCTAGGCACCGGAATTGACCCGGATGAAAGGAAACAGACTGCTTACCTCGCAACGCTACGATCGACCACAACACGTGCGGAAAAAAGAGATTCCGAAATGCGTGAGTATGAAGAGCTTGACACGCTGGCCGACAAGAGTAATGCTTCGAAAAAAAACAACCACCAGATATTCACCATTCGCTCGTTTCGTTGAGCAATACCAAAAGCTCCCTCAGCATCGGGCAGGACCTCTCCGAGCCGTTCCATACCAAACGAGGTTTCAGACAAGGGAGGGAGTCCCCGTGCAACTTCTTCAAATTACTGCTTGGGAAAATAATTCAAGCTACAGAGCTTAATCGGGCAAGAACAAGCAAGCAGTGTATAGCTGCTGGCTTACGCCGATGATATTGATATCATTGGCTTCATCACCCGCACCGTTAGTTCCGCTTTCTCCAGACTGGATAAGGAAGGAAAGCAAATGTGTCTGGTGGTGAACGAGGGCAAACCGAAATATCTCCTGTCATCAAACAAACAGTCGTCGCGCTCGCGACTTGGCACTCACGTCACTGTTGACAGTCATAACTTTGAAGTTGTAGATAATTTCGTCTATCTTGGAACCAGCATCAACACCAACAACAACGTCAGCCTCGAAATCCAACGCAGGATATCTCTTGCCAACATGTGCTATTTTGACTAAGTAGGCAATTAAGAAGTAAAGTCCTCTCTCAGCGAACAAAAATCAAATTCTATAAGTCACTCATTATTCCCGTCCTGCTGTATGATGCAGAAGGCACGGACGATGATGAGTCGACGTTACGAGTTTTCGAGAGAAAGGTACTGCGAAAGATTTATGGTCCTTTTCGCGTTGGCCACGGCGAATATCGCGTTCGATGGAACGATGAGCTGTATGAGATATACGACGGCATTGACATAGTTCAGCGAATTAAAAGATAGCGGTAACGCTCGCTAAATCATGTCGTCCGAATGGAGGAAAACACTCCAGCTCTGAAAGTATTCGACGCAGCACCCGCCGGGTAAAGCAGAGGAAGAGGAAGACCTCCACTTCGTTGGAAAGACCAGGTGGAGATGCAGCTGACTTCCCTTAGAATCTCCAATTGGCACCACGTAGCAAAAAGAAGAAACGACTGGCGCGCTATTGTTAACTCAGCTATAATTGCTTAACGGTGTCTACGCTAGTAAAGAAGAAGAAGAAGGGCTGTTATTGCGGTGATCTAACCCCGTTTCGATGGATCGGATGATGAACTTATTTCAGTGTAAGAGCCTTGTTTTTATAGCAATTTCCATTATAGACCTGACAAAATAATATTTTTTTGGCATTTAAATTAAAAACGTTCTCGGAATCAAGTCCTCTGATAGAAAAATTTTAAACTTGGCGAGATATATTCTCCAAATTTAGAATACATAATTGCCTAAGACAATGGTGCAATCTCCGAAGAAATTATTCAGATCGGATTATTATAGCTGCCATATAAACTGACCGATCAAAACCAAGTTCTTGTGAGGGATCTTTTGTATCTGCGGAGGGTATTATAGCTTAGGTGCAACAGCAGTTAGCGTTTTTTCTTTTAGATAAGTATCTTAAGCATTTGTAACATAAGTGTTTTTTCTGATAAAATGATCTGAATAATTTTTAAGAATTATAAATTTTGATGTTAAGACAACATAGGCTTAGAATGAGCCGAGTATTTGGCATATATCTACAGCGGAAAATTATCTCGGGCCGATATATGTATGTATATGATGATGTACATATATCATACATCAAAAATGAGTTTAAACCCCAATTGTTTTTTAGCTTATTAATGTTATTCGCCAGAATCTTATTAATTAAATATTTAGATATTTATATTTTTTATTTAAAACCATAATAACTTAACAACAAGTATAAAAATGCTTATGGTTATTCCAAGTATAAGTATGAAAGTACATATATCCCTTATTTTCTATAACTAATAATAACGTTTAATTAACAAGTCGATCGACGACTAGCATCAGAATTGTAACAAAAATATTAAAATACAAATTTAATTGCATTTAACAAAATTTATGTAATCTAAACAATATGTGTATATGAGGCCTTCATATACTAGCTTTATTTATTGTTGAAGATACATGACTTCCGGTATCTTTTTTTCTGCAGTTCTTAATTTGTTATCAAATTCAATTGCTACTTTCTTATAATACGGTCCCAACTCTTCCCTTACTCTGTCATACCATTTACCCAACTTTGGATGATGATTGAAAGGATCGAATCCTATGAATTCTGCAAAAGATAGGATGTTGATTTCCAGATGTTAATGAATACAAACTTACATACATACGAGTATAAGCATACACATATATTTGTAATAATAAAATATTTTAATTTTGAAAATAACTTACTTGGTTGATCGATTTCGCAAATTGCCATCAGATCAGCATAAGAAATATTTTCACCAATGACAAACTTGTTTTTATTTAGAAAGTGGTTTTCAAAATTCTTCAAATTTTGATTTAGACATTCTGTTAAGACACTGACCTACAAATAACATAAAAAAGGAGAATATGAGTATTATATTTTTTATACTCTTGCAACACGTTGTTACGAAGTATAATAGTTCTGTCCTCCTAACGATTGTTCACATAAATGATTATAATGACGAGACGAGTTGAAATCCGGATATGCGTCTGTCCATCCGTCCGTCTGTCCATGCAAGCTGTAACTTGGGTGACCATTGAGATATCGTAATGAAACTTGGTGCACGTGGTCTCTAGCAAAAAATGGTGAACAAGTTCGTAGATGGACATAATCGGATCACTGCCACGCTCACAAAACACCATTAAACTGAAACATATAAATTCCATAACTAAGCTCTAAATAAATATTGAACTATAATTTGGCATAGTGGATCGCAGTCGCAAAGGGCACCTGTGGGTTGAAATTGAAAAAGTATATATCTCTTAATCCACTAAACCTACAGTAAATTCGCCTAGAGAAAATATTATAAGAACCCCTACTGAGACAGTGCGAAAATGGATGAAAACAGATCATATTCCCGCAATCACATTCATAAATTTCATTAATTCTTTCACTTTCCATTATACAAATCAAGAAGCAATTACTATAACGGGATAAAAATTAGCACGAATAGTGTCTTTAAAGAATGTCATCTTCTGACCAAAAATTATTCAAACCGCACCAAACCTTTCAAGCCCCAGCGCCTAAGTTGACTTTAGGGGAAAGATATAAGTTTTGCAGTAACCTAACGTTTCATACTCTTGCAACTTGCAAAGATAAAAGCCGGAGAAATAAGAATTAAACATTCATTGTGAAATCATGAAATTCCTATATTACAGTATTGAGCTGATTTTGTCTATTTTTTTGACAATACCACATATCGCTAACAGAAATAGGTGCTCACAGAAATAGGTACTCATGGGTATCTCACCCATGTAACTAATGTTAATGTAATTTAATGTAGAGATTGACCTATATTTTCTAGAAAAAGTTTGCAATAGGAACTGGGGTCCATATATTCAGTACGTGGAGGCTTGAACAGGTTTGGGCCGATTTGGATAGTTTTTGGTCATAAGCTGCCACACTTCAAATGCAGTATTTGTACAAAGTTGTATTCCGTTATATTAATTGATGCTTTATTTGTACACCGGAATGTAAAACCGAAATTTAAAATTGTGTTATATGGGAAGTAGGTGTAGTTCTAGTTGTACATTTCGCCCATTTTCGCACTGTGACATAGAAATGCCTTAAGAATCTCACGTACCAAATTTGGTTGAAATCGGTCGTGCACCAATATAATTTATGTGGTTTCACATAAGAGTGGGCGGTATCACGCGCCTCATCCAATTTTTACCCCGGCTCCTTTAAAGCGCTCTCACACTATATCTGGTTTAAAATTTTATGTCCCTGTCGGATTTAGTTATTGATTTATGCACTTTTAGTAATTTTTTAAAGTACCTTTAAGTGATGAGTGGACGGGGTTATTTTCCGTTTTCATCCATGTCGGATGCTTAAGGGATTTGTTCCCAGCGAATATGGTTATTGTAGCTTAGGTGGTTTAGGAGATATGTACACTAAAGAATTTGGAGGGCGGGGCCACGTCCATTTTTTCAAAACTTTTAGCCCAAAGTTTAGTACTTAGTTGTGGCAAATTATAGGTTTTCTATTAACAGCGTTTTGTGGTCCGATTACGCCCATTTACGAATGCGACCTTAAAAACACGTGTACAAAGTTTCATTAAGATATCTCAATTTTTATGGAATGTAAGTATTTACTTATATTGGAATATAAGTATATTTACATATGTCTACTTTTAGTTGATATAAACAACGTTAGGTAAACAAAACTATTATACTCTGCAGCAAAATCACTAAATATTCTATAACAAGCAGACCATTTTACTTATGTATGTAATTAGGTTCATACATGCGTTAACGTACATTTTTGTCGTCAGGAGATGCCTTGTTTAAAATAGGTGAAAGCCACTTTTGTTGAAAGTAATTACCGCATGCCATTGCGGTATTACGCTGTTGCCACTCAAGGAATTCATCAATACGACTGCGACCATAATTGCGTCGTGGATACCAGTGCTCCGGTACAATTTTTTCCCGATTTAGGTGTCGAAATATGGTTATACTCCCAACCAAAGATAAGTTCTCGTCATTTATTACAGGCAAGCACTTGAATTGACTTACTTTATCACGAAATTCGCCAGTTAAATGTTCACCTGCAACAAAAATAAAACAGTACTTAAAACTACTTGTTTTGGAGAGGATACATTGCTGAACTGCTACAAATTATCTTTATGAGCCTGTTTAATGCAGGTTTAAGTTTTTACATGTTTAGGAACAAGTGACGGAGATTTACTACATATACTTTTGTAGGTATTCACAGATTGAATTTATGAAGCGTAGTTTTATATCTAGCTCAACAAAAACTAAATTACTACTTTCTGCTAATAAAAATATAATGGATTGTCAAAAAAGTCTTGCGGTATTTTTATTGAATTTTTTTTTATTTTATTGAAATTGAAATGAATTTTTGATGACTCATGCCCAGCTCTTGACCGATGCTACGGCTGCTACTATGCCGGTCTCTTTCGACCAATTCAGCGATTTTATCGTAATTTTCGACGACAGGCCTTCCGGAGCGTGGCGCATCTTCGACCACCTCTACACCAGAAAGAAACCGTTGAAACCATCGTTGTGCGGTGGAAATGGAAACTGTATCGGGTCCATAAACTGCACAAATTTTATTTCCGGCTTGAGATGCATTTTTGCCTTTATCGTAGGAGTACTATAAAATATGCCGTATTTTCTCCTTATTTTGCTCCATGTTTGCGACGCTATAACTCACGAACGACTTAGAAGAAACGACAATCAATCAAACACGTGTTAGTGAAATGAGCTTTCCAAAAAGGTATAGCATGACCCGATGCGACGAATAAAACTAGAACTACAGCGCTTTCAGCGCCAACTAGCGAAAATACCGCAAGACTTTTTGACAACCTATTATATGGCGGGCTTATTTGAAATTTCTTAAACGTACTCAAAAATTAACTGTATTATTTACAACTCTGACTTGAAGACTTTGACCCACTAGAAATTTTATGGGCAGTAAAATTGACCTTAACGATATAGTAAAACGGACCATAAACAATTACATAATGCCCACTGCTAGCAATTTTGCATACTTTTCGATTATTGCAGAACTGCAACTGCAATCTACATTTCTGTGGTCATATACTAAACCTACTCTGATATCATTATATTCTTTCGATTAAAGAAATTAACACTCGAGTACATTTATAAAATTCATAGACGTAAGTGGAACAATATTTATATGTACATACATATGTACATAGTGAAATAAACATGCATGTATGTATGCATGTATGTTCGATTTGTTTACTTTTCGGCTAAAAATGTCAAATGAAAAGCTAATTTAATCTTGTTGATATTGAAATTTATCAGTTCACGAGTTATTTGCGTGAGTTACATACATATATATGTGTACATATATTAAATTTCATATACATATGTATGTATGTTTAAGAATTTAAAAATTGATCTTAAGAGAATGAATGCATATTTAAATATATTTTGAACTTTAAATCAGCGATAATAAGTTATATTATTGGTATGCAATTAAACTGAGTATAAGCTGAAGAATTGATTAGAATAAAGTATGTAGATAGAAAGAATAAAATTAATACGTTTCTTGAAATTTGATTATATTTCGAGATGAGGTTGACTTGAACAAAAACTGGACATATGTATCGGGTGATTTTTTAAGAGCTTGATAACTTTTTTTTAAAAAAAAACGCATAAAATTTGCAAAATCTCATCGGTTCTTTATTTGAAACGTTAGATTGGTTCATGACATTTACTTTTTGAAGATAATTTCATTTAAATGTTGACCGCGGCTGCGTCTTAGGTGGTCCATTCGGAAAGTCCAATTTTGGGCAACTTTTTCGAGCATTTCGGCCGGAATAGCCCGAATTTCTTCGGAAATGTTGTCTTCCAAAGCTGGAATAGTTGCTGGCTTATTTCTGTAGACTTTAGACTTGACGTAGCCCCACAAAAAATAGTCTAAAGGCGTTAAATCGCATGATCTTGGTGGCCAACTTACGGGTCCATTTCTTGAATGAAATGTTCTCCGAAGTTTTCCCTCAAACTGGCCATAGAATCGCGAGCTGTGTGGCATGTAGCGCCATTCAGTTCAGTTCTTCCATTTTTGGCAACAAAAAGTTTGTTAGCATCGAACGATAGCGATCGCCATTCACCGTAACGTTGCGTCCAACAGCATCTTTGAAAAAATACGGTCCAATGATTCCACCAGCGTACAAACCACACCAAACAGTGCATTTTTCGGGATGCATGGGCAGTTGGCCACCAAGATCATGCGATTTAACGCCTTTAGACTATTTTTTGTGGGGCTACGTCAAGTCTAAAGTCTACAGAAATAAGCCAGCAACTATTCCAGCTTTGGAAGACAACATTTCCGAAGAAATTCGGGCTATTCCGGCCGAAATGCTCGAAAAAGTTGCCCAAAATTGGACTTTCCGAATGGACCACCTAAGACGCAGCCGCGGTCAACATTTAAATGAAATTATCTTCAAAAAGTGAACCAATCTAACGTTTCAAATAAAGAACCGATGAGATTTTGCAAATTTTATGCGTTTTTTTTTAAAAAAAGTTATCAAGCTCTTAAAAAAATCACCCGATATATGTATCAAGTCACGTAGTCTTCACTCTATGACGCTCATACATAAACACACATACATACATATGTATGTTAATTAAACATATGCTGATTAAAAGAAACATTCATTCACACAAGTCAAAACCAACAAGAGATAAATTTTATTTACATAAATGTGTCAAATTTAGTTGAGTACTTATGAACTTGTTATATTAAGCTATGCGCAGGTGGGATGGTTTGAAACGATTTTACTATTGCCACATTATACTTTGATCATTTGGAAAATTTATTTGTAATCATCATTAGAATATGATCAACATAAAATGTACATATGTATATACATTTGTATGTATGTATGTAGTGTTTACTTGCTGTTGTTGCATTAAAAATCCACCAAAGCGCGTGTAATTCAGAAAGTTTTTTTTTTTATGCTAATTAAGAACGTGCTTCCTCGTCGCAAAGAATTTTTAATCTTTAACATAAAAAACCGTTTATGTTTCTTTCATGAATTTCTTGTTAAGAATTCGATAATTTTTTATGTCTTACAATTTATTCGAATTCAGTTATCACTCAAAAACATATTTTCATTAGTTGAAATCTTTAAAAAAAAATATTTTTAAATCATAAAAACAGAACGAAACGGCTTATTTTGACATTATGAAATACAACACTTTTGACAAATTGTTGTTTTTAGGCTAACGATACAACATTTTATATTTGAATCTTGTTCTGGTACATAAACAATATCATATTTAACTTTTGTTGCGAAATTTAAGCAGATAAAAACGTATGTTAATGCAGTCTAATGCAATGTAAAATGGCGTTATATTTTTTTAGGACCACCAACTTTATTCTGATCAACATTGTTAAAGAGCGCGATTCATTAATTACCATAAGCAGACTCTACATACACTTCGAAACAGTTGCTTTTTCTGAAACCCACCTTAATAAATACATATGTATATACAGCACATATTTATAAACAATACCTATACTAACGAAATGCTGCAGGTGACTAGAATAATACTATGATTTTTAGTTCTATTCGACAAAACATTTACATACACTCTAAAAACGTTTGTATTAGTATTTAATGCATGCATATGGTATATATTATACACTAGGTAAATATTTTGTGTATCTCTTTTTGAATCTTCATAATTTTAGGACACTTAAATAATCGACGAAAACGAACTTTATCACATTATACGAGTATTTACTTCAAATTTCAATGTATAAAAATATTTCGTATTATCGGGAATTAGTAGTATTTTTGCTTGCCTTTAAGTATTGATATAGGTATCGCTTCGAAAGGTATTTTCGATGCTTCCAATAATATATATAATGCACGACTCGACTGATCCAAAAAATTAAAATAAAATTTTACTGGTTGCATTTTCGCCCTTTTCGGTTTAAAAGCAAAATTATTAGTAAAAGCTTTATGCAAAACTAAACTAGAGGGCTTCAAGTTACTGTTTAACTTTTAATAATTCAACCTTTCCGTCTTTGATCGGTGTTTAACGTAAACTGAGCTGCATTTGAAAATGACAACTATTTAATAAGCGTCGGATGACTTTTAAACGGGCTACGCTGGCGCACCAATATAAACGACCGCACGAGCAATGCAGTGAACGAAGTTAGCGGCACCTGCAAAAGCCGGCTGATCGAATGTTTTCATTTATGTTTTCGTTTTGTTGTCGGTCTTATCTCTTCATTGCTTTTCCTATGCAATCTTAAAGTCTGTTGTTCATTCGCCAGATTATTTGCCTGGTTCGCTAACGCATAATAAATAATTGTGATAAAGTACAAATAACTAAAACTCATACATACATATGTATATACATGTATATGTGTTTGTTCAAAAATGTATACGCACCAGCCCCCAAAGATATGCATATGTATGCAAGTATATTGTCTTATTGCATACGTGCATATACTATAGTATGTCTGTAGATTTCATCGTTATAAATACTTATGACTTTTTTAATGTATTTTATATAAGGCTATGAGTAAATCGTTAACTTTGCTGTATGTGGGTTTGGATGCAATAATTCAATATGGTGAAAAAGTCATAAGCGCTAATTCAATGTTTAAATTTTTTATTATTTGAACTACTGAACATACAATATAAATAAAATGTACAGAACTTGTTTTTGCTGGTGACAATATGTATTAACTACAATTTACATTTAATTGAGAACTTTAGTTAAATAAATGAACGTCTTACATTAATGTCCTTACTAAAAACACATCTGCATAAAATAAATGAATCTATATTTACAAACGAATAACGTTATATTTTATAATTTACGTGTTACGTGTGATTTTTTATCCGTATTTTAGAACGATAACAAAGTCTAGTTGTCAGTATACTAGTCATTATTGATATACGAGTTTTATATTTAATTGCGATTCAGCGCTCTTTCAAATGGCATAAGAGAGCAGATATTACTTATGGGTTTATTTTTTGGCAATTCTTTCGTATAAAATCTATAGAAAGACATGAAGATTCATTGTAAATGCATGAAATACCTTCACTTCCCAAATTCTGAAACGAAGTAAATAATACGTTTTCACAAGGCATTTACAGAATAACGACTCACTTAGAGCTTCATAAGTTATTCAATTAAAAACGTGCGCAAATATGTATATAAAAAAAAACAACGCATACAAATTTTTTGTGAACATAAGCGCCTGTCCTATCTAATCATAACATAACATCTAAAATACTAACGGAGTTGTCAAGAGCAAATGTTGGGATGCGTTACCTGAACTAACAGGCTCGTGCAAATACACAAGGTTTAATGAGTTCAAAAACAGGGGTACAAATTATAACTATAAAACTCCTAAACATCCACCTGAAATACATACATACAAACAAACATAAAAATACAAGTATTTTTGTTGTACAATATTTTTAATTTAATACGAACATTTTATGAATATAATATTACAATAAAAACGTAATTAGTTGCATTACTACATAACACCAGATGTTAAATAAATATTGCTTTAAATAAAGAAAATGTCGGAAGCCGTTTTAATCAATGAGCAAATTAGCCTGTAAATTAAATAAAATGAATATTATATTATATTTTTTACATAATTTTGCGTGTAATTTACGTACTTGCGCAAAACGTGTCCATGAGCTTCCACGCCATATTGTGAGTTTTTCAAGTTGTGATATATTTTTAAATTTTCCGTTCAATGTTCTGTAAATTCCTAGATAAATATGATAAATGATATACTTAAAAGAATACATACCTCTGAGTTACCAATTGATATGCCGTTTTTTGACCTATCTGAGGCAGTACTTGCAATTCTTTCATAGAGCCAGAATTTAATAAATTTAATACTGCCGCTCGATGTTTCAAAATATTCGATTTCTTTTCTTTTCCGTTGATGTGTGAACTTGACTTTTGCCGGTCAGTCGTAAAGTAACTCTCAATTATGTTGTTGTTTAAGGAAGATTTACGATGACTTGCCTTGTTATGTGCTTTTGAGACTTGTTTGGTTCCTCCATTTCCATCCTTCTCTTTCCGTCTTTCAATATACCATATATTTTCTTTTTGTGGCATTGAGCTTAGCGTTATCACAGAAGAATCGTTTACTCTCTGCAATTCAGTTTGTTCCCCAATTTTCGAAATGCGACTAGAACGTCGTAATGCTTCATTAATACAACCTTGTCCTCTTAAATCATTGAATGAACTGTGTAATACCACTTCCCCCCTTACTGCAGAAATCCGCCTAGATCTTCTTATTGCAGTTTTGTAACGTTTAGCTTCTTCATCGATTTCCATTACTTTCAGAGACATCTGTTTTATCTTAGAAGAATTTGCAGAACTATTTAATTCTTTATTAGGTGCAGATGGGACTTTGAAAACTGGACTACTTGTAGCAAACTAAAAACATATAAACATTCATTATAAGTATTAATAAACAATGTTGGTTTAAAAATTACCAATTGACATTTAGGATCATTCCTTAAAAGAGAAGAATCTAATAATATTGACTCGGATCTATTTGCATCGTCCGAAGTTTTAATATTTGATTTAACATTTTCTTTTAATACTTCTTGTATAATAGTCTTTAACTCATTACGGAGTGCAAGTGGAAGTGGTCCTGCACTAACTGAATCAGCCGTACTTGGCCATGGAGTGGCCATGATTTCAGACCGATGTTGAATATTATCCTTATTTAGATCTTTTAAAGTTTCCATTAATTGTGACATTTTGCTATCCATCACGTTTTCTATTTCTACCATACACTTTCGCACGACGGGACTGTAGCTATTATTGAACACAAAGATGGGTATATAGTATATACATATATTACATACAACATTTAGAATATCTATACCTTATGACTTTACTTGATGCGATCCCATCATTTCCTACCACTGTTGATGATGACACATTCAAACTCATAATCGAAGCTCGAGAATCGAGGGATTTATCCATTATAATGGTTGATTCTCGATTGGTTTGTAGCAATTTTGAGTGCACTATAGGAAGTTCAGAGACAGAAGACTGAAAAAGACCTGTTTGCTCTCTAAAGATATAAAATTTGTATTTAAAATGAAAAATTAATTTTAAGTTATTGAATTAATTTACATACTTTTCCTTTTGCTTGGGTGTTAAACCAATTTCCGATCGGTTCAGTTTATCGGCATTAGCGTATCTTTTCAACTTGCTCGGAGTACAAAATGTGTTACTATGATAAATAGGTTTTAAAACCTTTATTCCCATGTTGATGGTATTTTTAGAAAATGGTGGCTTGGCAGGTACTGGTGTCATGAGCGGTTTCTTTGGAGTTTTCAAGCGATTTTTCTATAAGAGCAACAGTATTGTATAGTCAAGTAAATTAACGGAATTTCAATCATAAATTTCCACCTCGACTGTAAACGCCCATGTACTAATAACAAAACAAAAGAATAATAAAAACATGTATAACTAAAACTTTGACTTTTTAATATATTTTTCTCTCTACCTAATATTTCCTAGTAAAAGATGGATGGCATGTGTATGAAGTTCGGCTGCGCAACTTTAGCCCTTCCTTACTTTTATTTTTGTTCATTTTGATATACTCAAGACCGCAAAATATGATATCAAATATTGTGGGTTTCAATAAGATGGTATCAATTATCGTCAAAAGGCATTTATATATTAAATCTTTTTGAAGTAAGCGTCAGATTTAATTCAAAATGGATAACGCCAGTGTAAAAACACGCAGACAAGAGTGTGACTATCCGAGCAGTAAAGTCCTGACGGCACTTCAACAACTCTTGGAAAGACAATTTTCATCGAAATCGTTTACTTATGAACTGTTGCCAGCCACTAAAAAAGGTGAAAACTACATAGGAATTGTGTATCGCGTTTCAGTTAAATTAAATACAAGTTGCGGCGTTCGTCTTTCTAATATAATTCTTAAAATGGCACCAAGAAATTCCACAAGACGTAAGCAATTCTTTATCAGGCCCTGTTTTCTGAGGGAAGCTCTTGCTTATGAGGAGGTAAAACAAAATATTTTACAGAAAATAAATTAATATAAAATGTTTTCTTATTATTCTCAGTTCTTACCAATGATAGAAAATTTTCAACGCAATAAAGGACTAGCGGAAGAATACTGCTTTCATGAGTATGCTAAGTGTTTTTACACTTCAACAGATGAATTCGAAGAAGTAGTATTTTTGGAGGACTTAAGTTTACAAGAGTTTGGGGTGTTTGACCGTTTCGATGATTTCCAATTTGAACATATTGCAATAGTAATGCGAACATATGCAAAATTACATGCAGTCTCTTTTGCCATTAAAGACCAGCAGCCTAAAGCTTTAGATAAATTTCGAAAAATTGAAGACATTTTTCTCCAACACAAGAATGTTTCAAATTTAAATATTTATTTTGAGGGACTAAAAAGGACTGCGCTGGCATGTTTGGAACAGGAAAGTGATAAGTATAAGCAAATCCTGGGCAAATTTTTTAAGCGTCCATTTTTTGAAATTTTTTCGGATCTTATTGATGGTAAAAAATATGAACCATATGCAGTATTATGTCATGGAGACTGCTGGAACAATAATTTAATGTTTAAAATGGAGGTAAATAATGTTTACGAAAATTATCACAAAGAAATAACTTATTTTAATGTGGGATATGAAAGGACACCGATGTCGTCACAATGCGTTTGTTGGATTGGCAACTGTTGCGTTACTCGTCTCCAATTAGCGATCTGATGTACTTTATTTTTACATGTACTACAAGAAATTTCAGAAAAGCACATTACGGAGATGTTCTAAATGTTTACTATGAGGAATTAATTAGCCACATCAGCAGGTAGGACTAATTCTGTTATTTACTAGAAAGTTCTAGCAACAACAATAAAAAGTTTTCTACATAGACTTGGATCTAATCCATTTAAATTGTTTCCCCGAGAAAAATTCGACGAGGAATTAAAAAAGAGAGGGGCTGTTGCTCTACTTTTTGCAATGATTGTGCTACCAATTATAACATTAAAAAGTGAAGATGTGCCCAACCTTGAAAATCTTAGCGAGCAGGCAGAAATTGGGAAACTGAAAAATTTAAAAGACTCTGGTCTTCTATGCGAAGGAAATTTACAGGAGTACAGCCAGCGAATGCGCGACGTTATCATTGATTGCATTAATTTTGGATATATACATTAATGCTTCATTCAAAATCATTTTTAAATCTAAACTTATTTTTAATTAATATAGATTAGTTACCTTTATATCTGTTGCTATAAAATTTATGTGCGGTGAGTGTTTCAATTGTTTCACACTTTGGGCAAAACGAAGAGTTGATAAGGTCTCAGATAAATCTGAACGATGAGGACTAATGCAAGCCAAAAGTGTTAAATATGAGTTATCATTGAGCGAATCTGAAAATTAATTATTCTAGTTATATACCTTATAGCTATTTATTAGAAATTACCTTGTAAAACTGAAGTCAATACACTATCACGATATGGTACCACTTTATGCCCAAGCGCTTTAGCCTGTAAAACTTTACCAATGGATAAAAGACCTTGATTTATGTTGACTCCTTCTGACATCGCCATTCCTTGATGACCTGTTCTGCGCACACCCTCTGAACCAGCTAAATCTACTAAATTTAACCTGGTACTAAGAACACCATTTCCAGAAAAAGTATTTATATGAATTGTAAAAATTGCATGTGATCTTGAACTTTGTGAATTCATTTTGGTTGGTCTCACATGTCTATTCTTGTTACCTTGGAGTAGGACACTATAACAATCTTCTAAAGATTTGAGAACCTTTCGAGTGCCACCCGTACATTTGTATCCTAAAAGTAATATTTTCTAGTCATTTTTTATATTTTAAACGCAATATTTTTTAAACTAACCTCGAGAAGAGATTGGATCCATACTCTTGTCACTTAGCAAGTCAAACACTTTTTCATTATATATTTCTATAAATGACGCGTTTAGCTCAATTGATCCTAAATGGCTTTTTGAAGTATTATTCAGAGATGTGTTTAGTATTTCTTTCAAACATCTTGGAATAATTCCGACAAACTCTCCGTCACAAGCCTGTAAAAGTTCATTGAATAAATCACTTCCAATAACCAGATATTGGCATACAAACGTTGTAATTAAGCCCCATCGAATAAGATTTACCAGTACCAGTTTGCCCATAAGCTAACGCTGTACAATTATAACCTTGTTTTACTTTTTCAACTAAGAAACTAACATCACGGAATAACTGTTCCTGTGAAGCATTTGGGCCTAGGACCTTATCAAAAGTAAATGGTCTTCCGTCCGCAAGAAGCACCTAAGTGTAACAATTGATTAATAATTTCTTCTATTTCTAATGAATATTCATACATTGGGAGTGCCTTCTAGGTATGAAATTACACTTGAAGAGTCCTCTTGAAATCCTTGTGCATCTCGTACTGGTCTTTCACGAACTATTATTCGTACGGCACCATTATCGCAATGAACATCAACATTTGACATGATTATTCCGCACTTTTTATGTTTAACCTGTGTTATAAATGCTTAAAATATAAACTTTTAAAATATAGCCGCGTTATATGAATTCGAAATGTCAGAGATGCATTGTAGGCATTATATATACATTACAAAGCGATCACAGTACTATCAAATATTCAAATGAAACTAATACCACTTACGCTGCAATTACACGATCAAGAACTTGCTTTCAACTTTATGGCACAAACTACTTGTCAATATTGATTTATAAATGATATAAATAAAAGAGGCACTTTACCTCAAATTCTCACTTGTTCTCTAATATTAGTACAAAAGAAATGAAAGGCAAAACGAAATAATTGAATTATAATACTTACATCCATTAAACATCTCGCGACAAGTGATGTTTCAAAAAATTATAATTTCTTGGTTTTCTACAACCAACTTTACTCCCCAACTCGCTGTCAAAATCGAAGTTTTCATCCACTCAGCCCTGCCGCTGCGTTATTTACGTAAAAGTTTATTGTATACTAACTGTCAAATCTATTGCCATTGCCATTGCCAAATCTGTATGTGGGCATTAGTTATAATAATATAATAACGAACTGATCAGGCCATTTTATCCAGTTGGAAGAGAACATTCAAGCTTTGAAGGTTTCTGATACAGTACCCGCCCGTGGAAGCAGGGGGAAAAGAAGACCTATCTGCAATTGGTATGTCGATTTGGCGCCAAATAGCGAAAAGAAACCATGGGTGCGTTGTTGTAATCTCGGCTATAACCGCGTCAGCGTTTTCTATGCCAGTACAGAATAATAAAATACCGCGTGTATTGACTAACACTAAAGTTTAAAGACAGTTGGAAAGCCAGAAATCACTATATCGAGTAGATTGATCTTAGAGAAAAGCCTGAAATTGTTGCATTAATTTTTGACAATACTCAGGTATACTGAAGATAGCAATTTTAGGCAGATAGCTCATGCATTGGCCGGTATATTCGGTTTAATCTCTGCACAAATTTTTTGTGCAAAATTATAACTATTTGTGTTTAATTTATATATCCCAAAGCAAAGGAATGGAATTTAAAATTATGATATAAAATAGTAAACGCGGTAAACACGGTAACACCGTATTATTTCCTGAGGTATAAAACTACATATGTATCCAATTATTACCATAAGTTCTATGCAATACATTCTAATATCTCAGATGTGAAATTTATTTTATTTTTTTTTATAACAAATTATTATCATTAATTGTGTTTCACGAGACATCCGAAAATGTGATAAATATATATCCGGAGGATAAAATCGAATTCTTTTAAAGAAATTTTGCGATTTTACTATTGCCCTCTTCTTTAAAATTTCGGTCGCAAGCCACTTTTTTATGCAAAAAGCTTTGTTTCCTTGCTTTTTTGTATTTAAGAAGCAAACTACACTCAGTATCCACCAAGTTATCCACTGTTAAATTTATTAAAAATTCATTTTTAAGAGTTCTTAAACTTCACTTCTTCAATGCACCTGCACGCCGCGCAAAATATTTGTTAAGTATCAGCTGAGTATCTGCAAAACAATATCAGGGTTGCAATATTGCCGCAGTTATTTGCTTGCTCGAACATCCCCGTAGTTATCAGCCGATTTCATTACGATGTATGAGGAGATGTCAAACTGACTTGTTTTCAGAAAGTTTTGGGCGATTTAGTTTTGCTCCTTTCTGAGATTAAGACTTTAGACCTATTAAAGGCAGGGTACGCCAACTTAAAAGATTTTAAACCATAGATATCCATCCACACTTTAATGTCCTATACCAAGATACTTTTTGACGTGAAACGCCTTTAAAATCGCGCCGAAACATAATGGTACCAGGTTTAAAAAGTGAACCGTAACGAAAAGGTCTATATCATCGTACCTTAATAATTAAAAAACTATTAGTCTTAGAAACAAAAATATTTCGCTTATATAGTCAGTTCACTGTTATGACATTGAGTTCGTGTCGGGGTCGAGTGGGGCGGCGGGGGAGGCATACTGCGTTAACTGTGCATGGGTACCCCAATGTCCGGCGCCGAGCGAGCGAGACGGTTTCGGGAACCTCGCAAAGCTGCTGCCGCCGACCTCGCGGGTACCTCTACCACTGGAATACCTATACTTATGGACGTAACGAATGAACAGACGATCGATATATCTATTGGATCTGCCACGGAACTGAGAGATGTCAATATCAGTAGAAGTGAAGCAATTCAATCACTCCTGCCATATTCAGCAAACTTACCAAAACTAATACCGAACTCTCAGACAGACTTGGAGACTCCAATCGTTCTATGTGGCGATTTCAATTGTGATCCACAACAGAACAGCTATCTCGTTGAGTTCATGAGGAATGAATTAGGCCTCAACTACGTACAAACATCACCGACAACATTAGGCAATACCACTATAGACTGTACATTCACCAGAAATATTAATGTTGACATTATGCCGTGTGTTGCTTATTTCACATATCACAGACCTATGTTAAATAAAAATTATTGTCGAATATTAATCGTAATAATAAGTAATTTATGTTTCTATTATGTACCTGTTCTTTTTTATTAAATACTTAAAACAGCGTCAATCTTGTTTTCATTTCAATCTTTTACTTTAAAAGGGATTCGCTAACATAGACGTTTCACGTTAAAACCAATGGCCGACTTCCCCGGCACAGCCCCACCCGATTTTTTTTTGTTAGTTAATATCTGACTAAGTTATAACACCATATAGTGTCTCGCTTATCGTCATTTTATATGTGACAATGAATTTCGCCCATATGAACTACCAATCTCTTCTGGGGACCAAGTATCATGTGTGCTAAGTTTCATTAAAGTACCTAAATTTTAACTTATCGCTAGAAAGAACGAACGGAGAGAATTTGACTCTTCTTGTCATCCTGATCATTTATATTATATATATATATCTTGATTAGGTGACTATCAAGACTGTTATATATATATATAAAGGATTGGTTATCTACCTCGGCATAAAACCTCTGAAATGTGAAATGATGTAAAAAGTTGAGATCGGGGAAAAAAATTAAAAATTCGGATGATATTATGCGTTTCTACAGTAAAAGGTGGATATTTTTTATTGGTAATTCCTGAAATAAAAAAGAAACATTTTTAGCTTCAAGTTTCAATACATTACATTCTACAGTACATACTTGTCATGATGTTTATTAACGCTATCCGTATCATCTGGAAGTTTTTCAGTATTTGTTTCATTAAATCTTTGCATTTTTACCGTTGGTGTTCCTGTTGGAGGATGTGGATAGAAGCCTACCTCGGATGTTTTTCCTTGCCCCAAACTTGTCGACACTATAGTTTTATCCACTAATATGGAACTAGATGTGGTATTCACTGGAAATGCTACTCTCTTATTGAGATTCAATCGAGTACGTCCAGGTGGTTGAGTTACGTTATTCAAAAAGGGTGGATCATTCCAACCCGGAGTAAGTGATCCTGAGTACAAAACCAGTTCCGTAAATTATATTTGAAGCCATATTGTTTGAATATTTTGGACTTGTTTCTTGATAGTTGTTACCTGGGAAAGGTTTAGACTGTTGTGTAGCCGGTAATTTTTCCGCCATAAATGTTATTTTAAAAGTGCCAAATATCCAAAACTGTGACAATCATTGATATTTTCATTTAGTTTTCGCTTTGCTTTATCGGTTCAAAGTCAAATTATCGACTTTTAGTGATGGAATAATACTTTGCAACAAAAATAGTAAACAATTTATTTTTTTTATCTCGCATTATTTCCACATTTTATAAAGTTTTTATGGCTGGGATTTAGAATAGCATCGCCGGATTTTACCCCTCCGCCAAAGTAATCGGAATCGTGCCGGATTTACATATATTTATTTGGCTAGATAACCACAATGGCTGCATCTTGTATGTAATTACACCAGTTCACCTGAGTGACTGCATTAACGGGGCATCTCGACAGGATAAAATCTATGTCTTGCGAACTGTCAAATGTATTGCTATGGCAATGGGCCAAATCTGTATGTGGGCATTTGTTATCATAAGATAATCATTTGCGCAAAGGCGTAGGGTAGGTAGGTTCGAGCTGATATAGCGCATGCTTCGAGCTCTTGAAAAATTTATTTTATCATTTGCGAAGGTAGCATTTGGGAAGGTAGCTTTTTTTACAAACGTATTTCTGGGAAAAATAAGAATTCATATTTTTGGACTACTATGTCATAATTGTGGCATACATTTTATATACCAATTAAAATAATAAATTTAAAATGAGCAATGATATTTTGATTTTCGCTAGTATAAGTTTATTAAATTTAAGATTTCGCTTATTCCCAAACCAATTTGCATAATTTTTCTGTAAATTAACAATATTAAACTAAATAATAATTTTTTGAAAAAATATTATTTTGAAAATGTACTTTATTTTTATAATATAACACAACCGTCTTAATACTCGTTCTTCTAATTTTCATATTACCGAAATGAAAATGCCGTCGGCATATGTGCAAATGGGATATGTTGCATCTTCGAAATTTTCATAGAAATGAAAACTGCGCTGTCAAACTGCTGAAGTGACAGCTTATAGCTTACGATATATGGCATACGAATTAGTTTGCGATATATTGTAAGATATAAGCAATGTGGAGTCTCCACAAGCAATAGGCACGGCAATACAGTTCGCAAGACATAGATTTTATCCTGTCGAGATGCCCCGCAAGTGGAGTTGTTCGTTGCCTGTCTAATGCCAGGAATAAAGGGATGACCAACTTATTCCAGTGTGAGAGCGCTTCAAAATTAACGTTTTGTATAACATTTTCCATTATGGCCAGATTGAACAAAATAATAATTATTGGGCATTTAAATTAAAACACCCAACATTAAGAATAAAAATTACTATTAAGTGGTTATTTATTATATGGAGAAACTATTTAACTTTTTTTAAAGTATATTAGAACAACTGACTTTTGACCTTTCAATACCCAATAAAAGGACTTAAGCTTGTTAGCTCTCATTCATTAAATGTGTTTAATCATTTTCCATTGAAAATAATACTATGATTCTTCAAATTACAAAATGTTTCATCAAATACCTTTAAATTTCACAAATTTATTTAACTTTCATTGTTTTACATTTTTATAAGTGGTCTTAAACGATGCAACAAATCCCTCCGTTTACATATTTTTTTGGTAAGATTTCAATCTGGCCATCGCTCGTTCCCAATTGATAAACTTCAAGTTTAGTAGGTTTTGACGTTTAGCAATTGGACATCTTTTTATCTCTGCCTAATGCTATGCTCAACCACATCTACGATCAACATTCTCAGCGATCATAAGCTTAACGGAAACATATAAGGGGTATTCTCTTGCTCTTGTAAAACCCTTGCACGGTGCAAGAATTGCATATATTTCCTCTTGGTGCACCGGCACAACGACAAACACACGCAGAAAATTATTTGTAATGGCTGTAAAATATGACAGACCAAAACCCATGTATATTTGCGTGCAATGTCACGCAAAAATATAATTGCAACCCTGTTTTAGCTGCCATTTTACATAAAGACATATTACGTCGTTAAATTGTTGTGAAAGATTTTTTAATTTCTATTTAAATTATAAAGATTTGTTGCAGTTTTTTTGTTAAAAATGTATGCAGAAGGTACACCAATTCACAATAGGCATGCATAATAGTCAATTAATTGACCGAATCAGCCGTTCATATATCACTAGATTCTGTAATGCGAATACCCCTATTATCTTCTTAGCAATACTTATGGATATCTCATGTATCGACAGCGTACTTTAAACTCATCTCAAATTTATTTAAACGTTATATATCTATACACGCCAATTCAACTGGTGACTGTTTAATTACTGCAGTTTTAGTTGTTCGTAGTCTACAGTTCAATCCCCTGAAATGTTTATCAAATGTCATCATTTGGTGAGAAACCCCATCTTTCGACAATAACTACTTTATAGTGGTGGAGAGTAAGCTATTCCTTCCGCACCCTTTCTTCAGCGGCCGTATTAGTTACAACCCCGAGATACCTTAGACCCGGTATCCAAGATCCCGCCACGTCATCTGCAGCCACGTTCCGCAAATTTTTCTACTTATTTTCAAATAGATTTCTGAATTCGGCCTTGGTAAATCTATGGTATAACGTAGATTTAACCTTTAGTTAATAGTTGGCCAATAGAGTGCATAAACACAACAAACCAAACACAATAGGGGGATTCTCTTGCTCTTGCAAAATTGCAGATTGCAAAAATCCTATACCAAAATATACAAGGGCACGAGAGCACCCATTGCAGAACAAGGGTTTTGGTCTGACATATTTCACAGCCATTTCAAATAATTTTCTGCGTGTGTTTGTTGTTGTGCCGGTGCGCAAAGAGGAAATATCTGCAATTCGTGCACCTTGCAAGGGTTTTGCAAGAGCAAGAGAATACCCCTAATGAACTATGAAAACTGTTATGGAAGGCATACACGCACCAATTATTGTACCAATTTCATCGAATTGTGCAACTGATTGTTACGTATATGGGGCAGTTGTATGAGTTGTACCAACTGAAAATTTTTTGATATTATGTCAAGTTGGTTGTGTTAGTTGAATCGTGTTTGGGTTGGTCGTGCGATTTCAAACGATTTCAGTTTCATTTTATTTCGGCTGTCGAAGAGAGCGCGTCATATATAATAAGTAAAACAACAACTTCCGAACTCATGTTTAAGCAACGAAGTGAATATTCAAAATAAAGTTGGCCTCAAAATTGTATTAAAAGTTGTTTCGTATGTAGCGACAAGGGCAATTCTAGCCCAACTCAATCAACCAACTAATTGTTGTGTGTATGCCTTTCATTAAATGCATTGCTACGCTCATAATGCCTATGAAAAAAATTTTATGTGGCAATAAAATTCTAAAGCTAGTTGGCAATAATAAATGCCTCGTGTACACCGGCGTATAAACAGCATTTTGGTATATACATATATAATCTACATGTATGAGCCTTATCACACGAAGCAACTTTTGTTGCGGCAACTCTTGGTTTATAGGCGAGGGGGCGACGAGGAGAGGGGAATCGCGCCGAGTTTCCAGTGTTCAGCAACTCGCTTTGTGTTCTTATTCGTAGCAGTTCGCTGCGACGTTTTTCGGCATTCGTGTTCTTTCTTTCGTAGTACATAGTTGCATTTGCGTATATTTTTTTGAAATTAATATTTTGAATATATTTAAAAAATTTAATTTCATCTTTTGGTAAGTAATTTGCAAATATGTATACAAATATACATAATATAATATAAATATTTTAGAAAATGGAGTATGACGAAAAAATCGAATTAATTAAAGATATTGTGAAATGTATGGAGGAAGCCATACAAATTGATTTAGACGATAGTAAAAAGGGTGATATATGTTTGTTTTAATAAATAAAATGTATTTCTTAATTGACAGAGCTGATTAATATATGTGATAGAGTGCCCCAAATACCTATAAGGAAAAAGAAGCGACAATGGGTTAAAGTAAAGAGTAGACAATGGGTTAAAGTAAAGTGAAAGAGAATGAGAAAAAAACTCGAGCAGAGTTGCGCAACACAAGTTGCTCGTGTGAAGGTAATGGGCGACAGCAAAAGAGAATCGCCCGAGAATTAGCAACTAAAGTTGCTTCATGTAATCGCAAACTATACAAGGCTACTTATTTTTTGTGAATTGAATAGAATATAATAACAATATTCCGTCAATTTAGTTGTACCAAACAAACTCAAACAGTAAACATTGTCATTGTGTTAATTTATAAAAGTGAAAGCAGAAAACTATTTGCAGTGAAGAGGTAATTAATTTAGCTGAAAATACATTGACAAGAGTTAATTTGATTGCAGTTAGTCGTATTTAACTGCGTCATAACTTTTTGAGTATTTTTAATATTATGTTTTGTCGTTTTTTAACTTCATTTGTTTTTTGCTCTATGCTTTTATGTTTTTCGTAATTATATGTGCTACCAGATAAAATATTGACATACTTTAAAAATTAATTTCTGGAGAATGAAAATACGATTTGGGAAAGACAGAAAAGAAATAAAAAATAACAAACAAAGTATAACAAACTTTTTAAAAATGTTTTTAAATAAAGAATTTTCAGTATTCCGAATTGCATATATAATAAATCTCTCCACTATTTTGCATTATTTATAACAAGTATGTCCCTCAAAGCAAATAAAGAATCTAAATGTATGATCATATTTATATAGTTTATTAACCAGCGATTATCTTAAAGCAATGTATATACATAGATGTTTTTCCATTAACTCGGGAATAAAAATATAGTAATTTTAAATAAAAAGTGAAAATATATTCTGGCCATATCAATTCGAAACGAATTCGAAAGTGGTTACTGCTTCATCTAGGAGTAGAGAAGAGAATCAAACACAAACAAAGGAAATGACGAACAGCGTATAGAGCAAGAAATATTCGATTTCGTAATTTTTCTTTGTTTGTGCACAACATCTGAGTTAAACGCAAACAAATACGAGACATTTTGATTTTTTCATTTCTTGATAAAAGTGTTAAAATCAGTTGGAATTCCAAACCAATATATTGACTAATTTCATAAGGTGAGTGATCTCTAACTTTATGGTACCGAAAACTAAATATATTAAAACAATGTCGCAGTTAGAATTGTGTGGTAAACAAAAGTTTCTTTAGACCCAACTGAAAAATAGTAAAAAAACGTTTGTATAAAATTATATTAAAGCTAAAGCAGGCTAATTTTTTATTTACTTCGGTACTAAGATCACATAGTATAAATAAATGAGTGGACTAAACAATTTGTCTAGTTTGATACATACAGTATGTGTAGTTAAATATATGTACATATGTATATACTCACATATAAAAATTACGATTATATATTGATATGTACTATCGCCATATTGACACATTAGTTTGGTGATTTCTTTACAATTTAAAATACATTTTTACAACCCTTTTGGCCAATCTAAAATATAAGACTTATATTTCGAAGTTGAAGGAAAAATTTAAGTATGTAGCGTATACAAAAATTATGTTGTTTTTCACACTTGATCAGTTTTTTACACGGTTAACTGAGGCAGTAAATTACAGTGCAAAAAAACCTTCCAAAAAAATAATTTTTTCATACAAAACTCACTAACAGGACCAACTAAAAAAAAATATCATTTCACAAGAAATCTTTCTATTCGAACAGTAAGAAAACAATTAAAATATTGCAGATTTATATATGTATTATTGTTAAAAGGAACAATCAAAAAGTATTCTTGGAATGATAAAAAAATAATAGTAAATATCAAAATTCAAGTAAATATGTTACATTTAAGTTCCGTGATACAGTGGTTGAATTAATGAAGTCGTATTTTAAGGAAGACACATTAACTTCAAATTATCGTTAATAATATTTGTATGGTGCGTCGTCGATGAGCACCAAAACTTTAAACTCTGATACTGTCTCACTTCAGACCTTTATTTGAATACTTATTCGAATAGATACCTCGTATTACGATAAAATGTTTTAAATTGAAGCATATCTGTATTTACGTATGGAATTTTGATTTTATTTTATATAGTTAAAATTAAAAATCGTGTAAAAACTAAGTGCAAAATGGAGACCAAGTGTACTTTTTTATCCTGCATATTACATACATATATGTACAATACATATGTATGTATGTATTTTCAAGCAAAATCGAATATTGCAGATTATGTTTATGTTTGCCTTTGACATTTACTTACATATGTACATATGTATGTATAAACATATTTCCCAATTTCATTTGATGTTAAAAAGTTAACAGCAAAAATTCAAAAAATCGAGTTTTTTGAGGATTTTGGATAAGTTTTAGATTAGCATTCCCCGATTTCGGGGTTAAAATGGGTATGTATGAGGAGGTCCTCTCGATTAAGAAAATATATATGTACATATGTACATATAGTTGCCGCTGACTTATGGTTTTTGAGATATTTGCATTTAAAGTTCAAAAATTCAACTATTTAAAATGCGTGTTTCTTCCATTTATAATGAATTTTATAGTTATATTTTTAACTTTTATATCCAAAAAAAAGTGTAAAATTCTAAAAAAAAAATTAAAATTGAAAAAATTACTTTTTGACCAAAAAAATTTTACTTTATGTTGTTTAAAAATATTTTCAAACTTGACTTTTCTTAGTTTTTTTTAGTTTAAATAGAAGATAATTTAATGCCAAAGATAATAAACTTTGTCCCAATTCCATACGACGTTTAGTTTTTTTCTATCCTGCCCGCCAATTAAGAAAAATCGTAAAAATGAAAAAGCGAGAAATCGTGCGTCAAAGTTTTCGTTTTCTATCCAAGCGCTCATATATCCACTATGTATTTCCCTTCTAGCTTGGACAATGTTTTGAATTCCCATCTATAACTTTGGGGACATATTCTTAGATAATTTTTAAAGAGATTTAAGCAAAAAAAATATAAATTTTTTGAAGCTTCTAAAACAGGCTCCGCCCTTAAGTCAAAGATATTCCACCGAATTACAATAGTTTCTTGGGATATGTTAAAATAATGTTAACAATATGTCCAATATATTGCTCGCATAAAATTAGTGTTCTTTAAATGATGATATGTGAAAATGAATGTTTGTTAATTTATTTGTGTACTACTTTGTACAAGGAAAATCTAAATCACCTCTTATTTCCTTTTATTCGGTTTCTGGCTAACTTTTAATAAAATTAATATGTTACTTCAAAAACAGATTATAATTGATATTTTTCTATACTGTTGTGCTGTACTGTACTCTGTTACTCATAGGTTATCCCTTACATCGGATATCAGTGAAAACTTATCTGTTTATAATCTTTCGCATTCTTTTTTTTTATTGAAGCTTATGAATTTAAAAGTTTCTATAAATTTACCTTCTTTCATTGTGTTTCTGAAGAAAAGATGTTATTTCTTCGACCTTATGTATGTCCCTAACGGCACTGTAAAAACGGATCACCGCCCACATTTAGGTGAAAACTCTATATCTCGGGATCTACACGACCAAATTTGATATCTAACATTCCTGAGATTTTCATATTCCAGTGCGAAAATGAGGAAATTCAAATGTTTTTTCTGGACCAATGACTTCAAAATACCCCACAAGAAGTAGTCTAATGACGACAAATCACAACCTTTCGGAGGCCATTTAATGTCAAAATTTGTTGAAATAATCGAATCTACAAACTTCTCTCGCAATAATTCGGTTGTTGCACGCACTGTGTTGCTCGTAGCCCTATCTTTTTGGAACCAGAGGTTGTCAAGATCAACTTTTTCGAATTGTGCCATAAAAAGTTGGTTATCACCAGCTTCATTTCGACAGAAGATGGATCGATGATTTCACCAGACCAAAAATTACACCAAACTGTAAATTTAGATGACTTTCTTCGCACCAGAAACGACTTTTGTGTATATTTACCGTACCACTGAATGAAAGTGAGCTTCATCGCTAATTTTCTTAAAAAAAACGCTATTGTTTTGAAGTTGTTCCAAGGCAGCGTTAACGGTGGTCCAATTTTATAGGGATGCAAGCCCAAAGCCTTTCTCAAAATCCATGAAAAGTTACAAATGGAGAACGATTATTTTGCTAATAACATTGAATAATTTGTAAACGTTGTTCTTGTGTATATATTTCCATGATGAAATTGTAAACATTGCTGAATACAATGAAACAAAAATCACAGATAATGACAAATTAAAAATGGCCAAAACAACACTTAGAAATCATATTATCCCTACCGGAAAAACCGGTATATGAAACATTATTTCACTAAATATAATAATTTTCGTTATTCTACCAAATCTTATGCCGACTTCCACTCTCAAAGGAAGAGTTTTGAGACATCTAGTTCCAGTTTGGAGAGAACATTTTTGACGTCATTCGCTATCGCTCTATGGTAGCTTTTTTTTTTATTTTTTTTTTTTTGAAATCTTCCTTTTTATTCTACGAAAAACTCGAAATTTTGTCAAATTAAAAAAAAAACTTCCATAGCGCGATAGCGACTTTTATACATATTAATAATCTTTTTGAAATTTTTAGTTTAGACCAAAATTGCGGCCGCAATAGTGGACATCGTGCAGGCCTTTTTTTACGTACCATTTCAACAATTTATTTAACAATTATACATTCAATAAATAAACATAAATAAATCATTTTGTATTCGTCATGAATGTATTTATTTAAAAAAAAAAATCGGACCAATTAGTTAATTTCAACATTAAAAAACAAAACGCAAAAATCAGGGATTTTTCGGAGGGTCGCACTGTGACGATGCCTTTATAACTCTGTAAGAGGCATGAGAATACATAAATTGAAATCACATGCAATTTGTTTTTTGTTAATACTTAAGATACATACTTAAATGTATATTTATGAAATAATAAATTTGTGTCATATTGTTTTTCAGAAATAGCGATATTGCATTCAGAAAATAAGTTATTACTGGATTATAATTGCATAAATAGCTCCCTTGGAGTATAGTGCTGCTTTTAGCACTGGTTTTCTGAGAATTTTAAGTGGAAGATGTCTGCAGATTCACCACGGCGACAATCGCGTGGCATAGCCGCACCTGCAGTTGTGCCTCCACAAGTTGTAAGCGATCGTTCAATTTTAGACTCTGCGTTTGGGTTCATCAGCGATGTTACACTAGTGGCACATCAGTCGCATACTGAGCCTAAAGATACAATTATTTGGGCACGGTTTGAGACGGCTGCTGATATAAGCGATCCATGTTTCGGTATAGACTGGGAAATGGAGGGAAGTGCAGCACCACCATTACTTCTACTATTAGGATACGGTCTTGGCGTTCAAGTATGGGCTATACCTGCTAACGGGGAGGCTATTGAAGTGCTATCATGGCGCCATGGTGTTGTGTCAACATTACGAGTCCTACCAACGCCGACCTTAGTGCGATCCGCGAATGAACATGGACGTGCTGATGAATCGATAGATATATATGCTGAAAAACGCCCTATTATTGCATTAGTGGACAGTAGTACGGCTTCTTCACAGCTTCAGTTCTGTACAATAAATTTTGTTTCCCTTAAAACTGGAAAGCAAGTGAAAACGATTAAATTTAAAAACGTAATTTTGGACGTACTTGCCAATCGTTCTTCCATTGTTATTGTATTTCATGAACGTATAGCTGTTTTCGATGCCCGTACTTTGGAAGATCGGCTTTCAATAACTACATGTTATCCAAGTCCTGGGTAAGTAAGATGCGATGCATTGTATATCATTGTTCTTAGCATAACATTTACATATGTATTTATGTGTTGTTTATGATTAACAGTGTAATTAAATAATAAAATTAATGAATATGAATTGTTACCTTTGAAGGATCAATCCAAATCCCGTTGCTCTTGGTCAACGCTGGCTAGCTTATGCTGAGCAAAGGCTGATTCCCTCAAAGCGTAGCGGTGGAGGCTGGGATGGTGAGGGTGTAGCCAGTTACACAGCAACTGTATTAAATGCTGCAAAGTCGTTTGGAAAAGGGTTGCGAGAGCTTGGTGAACAGGTAGCAGCAGGTTTGACTGGAACGTCAAGTAGTGGCAGTATATCAAAAAATAGTAGTTTCGATTCCATTACTGGTGTTGAAGCTAAACAATCTGGGATTGTTACGATAATGGATATAGAGGTTAACATTATATACAAGTTCTTTATAGTAATTGTGTATTGTAATTTTACTTTTTTCTTCTTTTTTCAGAAGACTATTAAAGATTACAGCCCCACCTCAATGACATCTGCTACTGGCGGTGTTAATGAAGAGCCCATTATTGCACATTTTGTCGCTCACGCAGAAGCTATTGTTGCAATGGAGTTTGATAATTCAGGCATGCTATTACTTACCGCCGATCGTCGCGGTCATGATTTTCACGTTTTCCGTATACAGCCACATCCCGCAAGCCCTAGTCTTTCAGCGGTACATCATTTATATGTATTACATAGGGGCGACACTAGTGCAAAGGTCCAAAACATTACATTTTCACTAGATTCACGTTGGGTAGCGGTGTCGACATTAAGAGGAACTACTCATGTATTTCCAATTACACCTTACGGTGGTCAAATGGGAGTGCGGACACATACATCTCTACATGTTGTTAATAAGTTGTCACGATTTCATCGCTCTGCGGGCTTATCTGTAGAAGGCCGTTCAAATTCTCCAATATCACATTCAGAAAGTACCACTTTTATGCAATCCTTGCAACCTTACCATAATACAACTCTACCACCATTTCCGCGTCCCACAATTGTGCAAGCTTTAGCTCAACTTCGGCAACCGTTTGCACTCGGATCACCCCCTGGGTCTGCAGGACTTGTTATGCCGGGTAAAATTGGTGTAGGTAATAGTGGCATATCAGCTGCTTCTCAACGACAAAGGCATTCTTCTCTATCTGATGATAATGGAAAACCTTTGAGCGTGTGTGCAATTTTTGCGAAATCGCGATCTTGGTTACTTGAACCACCAAATGTAACTCGAGAAGCATCACATCGTATGCAGCGTAAATCTGTTGATTCACTTTTCGTAATGGCTGGCCACGGTGCTCTTATACAATACGATTTGGACACTAAACTTGCATCAAGTAATAAAAAAATACTATTTACAAACCTAAAAATTATGTAATATCTAATATGCTTTGATATTTAATATGATATAGATATTGCCAAAGATAAAATTTGTGATGATACTCCAATTGAATTGGAAGTGGAAGCTAAAGCACAATGGAATCTCGGTAGGCGAAGGGATGGATCTCATGAGTTGGCACCTCCGTTGGAAAATGATAATTGGCTTATAAAGGATAGAAATTTATGTTTGTTAGACAGCATACGTCAGTATGATGAATTGGAGGAAAAAAATGAGAGTTGGGTATCTCAAGTAGAAATTATTACACACGCCGGTCCACACCGCCGTCTTTGGATGGGGCCTCAATGTGTATTCAAAACGTATAACACTCCTAGTGGGTTAGTATTAGTAATAGATATCAAACCAAAATCAGCGAAGCTAATAATGTAAGCAATTTCTAATTTAGCTCCAATCTGAACCATGTTGATGTTGAGGCTGTTGAAATAGGGGTAACAAAGTCCACAAATTCAGCATCGGCTATTCGTTCACATCCACTAAGTATGCCAGTAACGGCTGCAGCTCGATGCTCTTTGCCGGTCCTCATTGAATCGGGTTCATATAGTAAGTACATATTACAAAATTCGTAATTAAATTTTTGGATAAGTTACTTTTTAATTTTAGGTAGTGTAGAACAAAGTCCAAAACTGATGGATCGTTTTCGCCACGAGCATTTGGATTCTGATTTTGCAATGGCGCATGGTGATTCTCGATTAAAGGAGGACTTGGCCGATGCTATGCGGGAATCACCATCTGTGTCGGATGATCGAAAAAGTACATGTAAGTAAATATAAAGTTTTGTTAGTACGGGCGATGGTGCATGTTTCAGATATTTTATTCCGCTCTTCCCAACTACTGATTTAACCCTGGACGGGCACCGTTATTTTGCTGCTTTTTGCAAACCACGATAACGATGATTGTTATTCGAATCGACTAACAAAGCACGTCCAGAGTTAAGGTTGCCAATGTACAATTATAACGAAGATCATTATATCAATTGCGCAATAATTACACCACAAACTTTTTGTAAATTTCGTCTTGATCCCTTGTTCACTTTCATATACATATGTATGTACATATGTATTATATGTATAACAAGAATGTCATTACTGTGAAAACATAATATTAATGCGCAATTTACTTGTATGCATACATATAGTACATCTTTTTAGATGTTTTGAGAGGTTTTTCCTATTTCGTGGCGTCTTTGGTTTTATTCGTTTTGTTTTATTCTTAGTGTTTCACTCCAACGGATGATAATGAAAATAAAATATTTCATACACATATTGTATCATATTGAAATAAGAGTTTAAAAAAAATATATAAATGAGGTTACTGTACCTAATATTTAAAGTAGAGTCTGATACTTATATCGAGTTTAACTTTTTGTACTATGGGACATTTTATTAGTAAAAGGATACAAAAGTAGATGCTGTGATAAGAATTGTTTCTGATACTGAAAATTCATTATTCTATTCATATGTGTGTTATAAAATGTCTGCTATCGTCAATGTGGTATATTATATATACATTACATATATATTGTTATATTCCTATTTAATACGAAAATGGGTTACTCCTAAACTTTAAATATAACTAAAACATAATTAAACGCCGAAAGGTATTATTTCGATTTTTAATAATATATTTACACGTATAAATTATTAATACTGAAAGTTAATTGATTTATCCTTCTGCATCAACTAATATAATTGAACTATATCAATAATGTAAATTCCCGAATCAAAGTCATACAAATCAGACGAAATTTAGGGATTAAAAATACATTTTTGAATAATTGAGAAAAGGACTGTGAAAGTAACTATGATTTTACATGCTATGTATGCATGTATTCATACTTTCATTTGATTGCTGATGGAATTCGACTTAATGATCAGTATGCTCTTCATTAACTTCACATTTTTTTACTTTCAAATATTGAAGATGTTGAGAACGATTGATATATAAAAAAACATTGAAAGAGAAGACGAGAGAAGAATAGATTTAGAAAAAGCCAAAGGCAGGTATTGGGGACCAAGAAACAATTATTTCCAAAAGAAGTGGACAATTCTGATTTTATTTTAAATATAAAGCGGATATTGCCTTAAATAATTCAGCATGGATCATTTGATTTTAATAAAAATTAGTTTCGTAACAACTGCTTACATTATCATTTACAATACATCTTCATATGAATAATCAATTAGTTTGGTTGAAACAATATTGTAAAATGCTTTTGTTTCTCATTACGTTAAGTTACAATGTTTTATGTTGCATTGCTATGCTTTTGTTGAGTTTTATAGTTGCACAGCAGCTTACCAAATTTAAATGAACATTTTCGTAACTACTTTTGCTGCAATTTATTTGCTTTTTCTCGGAGCATTGAGACACTAAGGATACTTTTTTGATATGACGATTAGTTTGATTTAATAAGGGATAACGGGTCTAAATATGAATAGATTCCACAGCACTGCGAACATTCATTTACAAAGAAAAATGCTTTTGGCTTTTTGTTAATGCTTCTTTCTCACAATATCTTTTGTTTTCTTCTCTTTCTCTGTATTTTTATTGAAGGTCGATTAGCGTCTGGGGTTGCTTCGTCTGATAATGTCCCATTCTACGATGCCCGCGCAGATCCTGACATTGGTGAAGACGATTCTGATAACAGCCTGAAAGCCATGGTTTCATATCCCCCCTCTCTCACCTCGACGTCAGAAACACTGACTGCAATGGGTGCTTGGAATTTGGTTTCTGATGTAGATTCCGACCAATGTAAAAAAGTTCAACTCTGTTGTGATGAAAATAAGAAAACTTTTGAGATTCCAAAATCGTCTACACCTTCAGTAGAAAAAGTAGTTAATCCTCTGGGGACGGTAACAACAGTTTTTTCAGGCATTTCAACTGACGTAAAAAGAGACATTCTGGATGAAGTAGTATCGCAATTAGCTGCCGAAGAGAGTATTATACACGAAAATTGTGATGAGTCTTTGTTTCGTCCCGTTGTGGCGATATTATGTGACGATAATATTAATCAAACAGCGGGAAAAACTATAGAAAGTGAAGAATTCTGTAAACCGCCTGAGTTAATAAAAAATAAACTTATAGTGCCAGTTATAGCAAAAGAAGTAGATGCCGAGTTAAGCAAAAAGGAGAGGAACCAAAAAAGTGGAAGAATAAAATGTCAAAATGTGAAGAAATTAGATTTATGCTCAACAGACAGTGATAAGCCAACTACTGTTGTTCTAATCACTGAAGCTGGGAACGTTCAGCAACACGTGAGCTCTGAACTTGGACACATGGTGGAACTGGTCCATGAAAACAAAGTGAACAAATGTAACACTACGAACAGCGGAAATTTATGTGGCAATACGAACATAATCGAAACAAAAACAAACCTAAAAGGCTTATCATCAGTTAAGGAAGATGTCATAGAATTTAAACGAATGACACCTTTACCTATTGAGAAGACTCGAAATAAAATTTCAGGAGATAGAGAAATTGTTAAAGGCCATTTATCTCAAATTGAAAGTGAAACAAATAGTAAGGGCCTAAAATCACCTGATACAAAAAATAACTCGAAAAAAATAAGTTTTCTAAGGGATAACGCACAACTAAATCAAAATATATCAGACAACGTTTCAATCGAGATTAATGAAAATAAGAAGGTACCCTTAACTAATTTTATGAAATCAACTGTATATGCAGATACATCAAAAGTAAATACTCCAATCGGGGAACCCACAAACAATAGCAATAATATTAAAACATTGTCTAAAAGCAATATTAAATGCGATAAATTAAGTAAAGAGACCGAGTTAAAACCAGAAATTGCAATAGAGGCTGCCAGTACAAGCAAATCACATGGGAAGAAAGACACAATTAGAAGTGCCAGTAAAGTCATTGAAAATACAGCTGACGAAGAAAATGAAGCTCACGATGATGCTAGTATATGTTGTAAAAAAATAATTGAAAAAACCGTAACTGTGAATCTTACAAAAAAGGAGAAAAACTCATTAAAAAAGAAAGCTGATAATGAAATATCAAAAAATGACGCAATTTCCGCTCATTCAGATATCGGAAAGGAAAAATTGGCATTTATCCAGTCAAACTCTGAAATTAGTGAAAGTCCACAAATTTCGAAATCAAATAATTCAGTATGGCAGACTGTAAGTAGCGACAACCAACTAAAATCTAAAGTGCAATCGAGCGATAACTTCCCTAGTTTGGGGACAATTGGTAAAACTAAAAAACCCGTTAAAATTAAAGAGATCAATACAGAAAAAAAAGGCAGTATTCTTGCCGATTTATCCACACTTTCGAAACCTATTGACAATTCATGCACTGGGTTAGGCGCTAATATGAAGAAGAATGCTAAGAGTAAGGCAAACATCACAGAAAATAGTGAAATTAAATCTTCTGATTCATCTAAGCAACTAAAATCCCTGGAAAAAGAGCAAACTGATGTTAAATTAAAAGGTCAAAATAATAGTGACAGCAAATGGTCATTCGATGGATTTTCCTCACTGCAACCACTAGAATCATTACCGCCTTTGCCCGCATTAGAAAACATTGATATTTATCCATATTGTTCAATTTTAATGGAAAAAGAAAATAAATCATCTGCAAAGGCTAAAGATAATCTGTCAGAACAGTTAAGTTTGATTAATTTTGATAGCCCGTTACAGGAAAATCCGAGACAAGATGGAAAAGTACTCTCACTTCCAAAAGCCCTTAGCCATCAAAATTTAATTTTCGCTTTATGTGGATCATTGCACTGTGAAGATGATAGTATCTGTGACGAAGATAAATTGTCAAAAGAATATCAAGTAACAATCAATTCGGAGATGGGAGATATAACATCACCAGATTATAAGTTACTCAACGATGGAGAAGATCAATATTTAAGTTTGGAACACAGTTCCCTACACAGTTCCCAAGAAACTAATACTACCAATACCGGAACAACAAATGACAAATCTGTAAGTTCGGCAAATTCATCCACTTCAGAGGAAATTCTTGTTATCGAAGAGAAAAAGTTAAGTAAAAAGCAAAAGCGAAAAAGACAACAAGCAGAAACTAAAAAGCAAAAGGAAGAAATCACTTTCGAAGATGATGATGAATTACGCCCGTTAATTACAAAAATAAAATCCGATTCAGAAACTCTACCAATAAGTAATAAAAATATATCCTCTACTTTTTCTGGATCGAACAACAAAGATGATCAAAAGCTAATTGACAACATCATTACACCTGCATCTCCAAACACAACAACCGATAGTGAAGGGCCCGTTCCTGCTACTACTTCAGATGACAATGGTTTCATTTTACCAGCGAATAGTGCAACTATTAATGTTCCCATGAAACTGAAAACAAAGAGACTAGAACATAAAATAAATCTTATGGCTGCGATTGATGCTGCAACGTCATCGTCTACATCGTCTGCTGAAGAAAGTAATTTGGAAATAGAGAACCGGAAAGATAGTTCCGATCAAGATCTACCAGTCCTCGGAATGAACACATCTGAAATGCAAACAACTTTAACAAATATAAATGTAGTTCCACCGTCATGTTCGACAAAGAAGAAAACTAAGCGACGCAAGAGATAAGAATTAGTCTTAGGTTTGTTTTGTATTTTGTGTGTAGTTATTACATTCTATATATATAATGCTTGCTACAATGACAATGATGGTGAGTGATGAATTTTTAGTACAGCTGTAACCAGTAATAAACAAACGGTATTCTAAAACAAATAGTTATCTGGTTAATTCAGTTCTTGATAGGCATGTTCGCTGTTATGAATAATATTCAAATACTTTCAATCATCCTTGGGAATGCTTACAAATGTATGCAAATCACCGAACCGTAAAATAAATATAAAATTAATGCTTATCGTAATAAGTTTCCATTCAAGTAAACACAGAAAACACCCGTTACTGCCATTTAGTAAATTTTGCTTGATCGTAACTGTTGATATTTTCCGGATTTTTTTAAATTGCACAAAACATAAAAGATTAACGGGAAGTATTTACAAATGTTTAAGACATTAATTTTGCCAATATTGATTTCAATCTCAATCGCTTTCAAACATCTTCTATCAACCTTCGTTACAGTTCAGTTAATGATAAAAACAATTTTTATAATGTACGCTATAATCCGGTGGTATGTGTATTCACTTTAATTGGCATTGATTGAGACACACTAGTTTTTTAAAGGTACATATATATTTTAGAATGCAATTGTAAATAGATTAATCCGCTGTAATATCAAACTGATTTTATTTAATCAAAAATAAAATAACATATAGTAAACATTATTTAATTAAATATATATGAAACCAACCATTGAAGGTATGTATTAAATGACATTTTTATTTCACTCTTTGCGTGCATAAAAGCATATTTTAACATATATGGTAATTGGATTCATATTATCAGGCAGCTGGAGAGGGAAAGAGGAACCAGGGAATTTACCTGAATTAATACAATTTATTTTATGATATATATACGTACATATATAAAAGAAAATCGTGTTAGTTACATCATTTATAACTCAAGAACGGCTAAACCGATTTGGCTGGTGGGGAGGTAGCTTAGAACCAGGGTAAGGACATGGGATACTTTTCATCTCTTTATGTTAAAATTCAATACAATTCATAAATACAAAAATTATATTTCAAATCATAAGCATTTGTTCAAAATTCATGTAAGAATCATTTAAGAAATTTAGTAATTCAAAAATAGAGAGAAATAAGTAAAAAAATGTTAATATCCATACAAATGCATTCATAACAAACCAAATATCTAGCATAAAATATAGCGGAATAATTGAAGTGTTGATAAAAAGATCTATTATAATTTGAGATATACAGAAATCTTTTCTAAGCATTGCACAGAGCAGTGAAATATTTAAACTATGGTCCTTCCTAAAAAATAATCAAATTGCTCAATATTGGGAATGGTAGAATAGAACTGCAACAAAATACGCTGTGGAATGGATTAAAACTGGCTCAATAATCATTCGATGAATAATATACCACGTGCATCCCAAAAGACTAATGCCATAACCTTGCCAGCCGGTTTTTTTTTCCTTTCCACGCTTGATAACCGTTTCATAATATGCAGTCCACTAGGCTGACTCTCGATTGGACTCGGTTGATTTCACTGGTGCACAGCCCAAATTCAACAGTATTTTCCCCTCAAAAACCAATGTTTTATTAACGCACGAAATGCTATTTGATTAATTTTTTTTTTTGTAAATTAGCACAAGTTGATTCACCCAAATGCTATATCTCCTTAACTAATAGTTATAATCTAACTAATAGAAATCATATGTATAGATGGTATTAGTAGTATTATCTATGTATCAGCCACAGTAAAACGTGGACGGGTCCTCTAGTATATTATATATTCATATATAAATATATGTATATATTTTTATAAACATATATTTAGAGATATGTACTTATATACTTATATTAAGTTTTGTTCATATTGGTAGCAGTGTAAGTTCGGATATACTAATTTTAATGCAATATACTGACCAATTCTAACATTAATGTCTCCAACAATTGTGTTTTTTATGGCGAAATGTTTCATGAATTGGTGAAGGTAATGTGGGTTTTTATATCCTGAACAGGATATACGAAGTTTTCCTCGAAATTTCCAGAGAGAATATACAGATGTGTTCATGGAAATAGTAGTGACGGTGGGTTCTAACCATAAAACGGAAAAATCTGATTAAAAATGCAAAAAATGAATTAAATAACTTTAAAAAGTATTTTTTTTTTGATATTTCTAAGTATATGCACAGTTTTATTTTTTTCAATATATTTTTGTTTTGTACTAACAAGATATATTAAAAAAAATTAAAAATTAAAACTGTTCACGAAAATAGTAGTGCCCATTTTTTTGAAAGCAAAATTGAAAAAATTTAGTTAAAATTAAAATTGTATATTTTCGATTCACTAATATTTGGTTGTCCATACCTCGCCTTTTAAGGATTCGCGCCCATGCCTCTTTGACCACCAGCGTAAGTTGAACATTTTCGATTGAATTCTTTTCCAGTGCCTGCGCTGGCCAGAACAATACTTCGATCCTTTTTGATGCAAACGACTCTAGCTAGTTTGCTCGTATGTTTTGAGTCGTTATCCAGTTCAAACGTCCTTATTATAAACATTTACCAGTATGGAAGACTACACCATAGTACGAAAAGCAAGCCCATAACATAATGCTCAGACCACCATTTTTTAAAATTTTGGTAGTGTACCTGGAATGATATTATGTGTTTAATAGTAGACGGACATACTTTCTAGACCCTGCTCCTCCAAAAAGAAGCAATTTTATTAGTCTACACCACATTCTGTTATTTAGAAGATGACAAATTGAAATGTTCTTTTGCTAACTTTATTCTTGCAGCCACATGTGTCTTCGTCAAAAGAGTTACTTTCGGGGAACTTATTATCTTCAAATTGATTACAAATTGCCTCCTACGATTTGTAAGAGTAGTAAGCGACAATTTATTTACATATTTATTATTTTTTTCATTTTTGAGGATGGTTAAGACTTAAATATCGTATATCGTTTGTCCTATAATATTGATTTTTGTACATTTTTCCCCCCGGATTCTCTATTTTATCATTGTTTTTGAAAGTATTTCATATCATTGTGGAGCTGTATCCAACTATAACTTCGATTCCCTGTAAGTTCTGTGTTGTTTCCTTGGCTGTATTATCAATTATTGATTCTCAATAGAACAATTTCTTCCTTTACCCACCAAAATTGAATGAGCACTGGGATTTGAAAAAAAATTCATCAGAAAATCTGTAAATCACTAAAATAGATTTATTTATCACAACCATCTAATAATTTTTTCGCTTATCCCCCTAACGACAAGCACTCCTATTTTAATGAGCAGCTTGCTTTTGCAGAAAATATGAAAATTCGTCATGAAAAAAGCAATAAAAGCAAATGAAACAAGATTTTTTCGTTTTTATAATTTGAAATGTCTATTCCTCCAAAAAATCAATCTTGTTGACTTGGCAAGTCAGAATATAAGTATATCATGAACACAACTACATATATATATGTATAAATGAATAGCGTGATGAACTGAGTCGATTTAGCAACGTCCGTCTGTCTGTCTGCTTGTATATAAGCGCACTAGCCCCTCTGCTTTCGAGATATCGATCTGAAATTTTGGACACAACCTTTTCAAGCTGCTCATTCAGAAGCTGCTCATTTGTCGGAGTCGGACTACAATAGAATACAGTGAACCTTCAAACTGATCGATCAAAATAAAGATAAACATCCGTTTTTTACCCCTTTATGTTAAAAAAAATTGCACCTGTGAAGAGTATTAAACCCATGGTGATATCGAAGTTAACATTTTTTCTAACAGTTTCATAATATTTGATGAGTAAACTGCGCAGAGTAACCAGCATTTACTGCATTTTCGAAAAAGCCCATACTTCTCTCCAGTTTTTGTGATATGTCTCTTACAACCTGTATTGAAATCACCATAGGCATTCGCGAATATATTTTTCGAGAACCGAAAACCTGTAAAGAAGACTTAGCAAATGAAGCTAATGCCCCTATTGCGGTTTTCAACCCAACTGCCTTTCAGTCGAGGTTTAAAAATTCACAATTGCCAATTTCAACTCAATCCGTCAAAAAAAATTGCGGTTGAAGTATGATCGAACTTCAACTTTTTTTGGTATTGCGGTTTTCAACTCTGTACAAGTGGGATTGACTAGTATATAAATAAATATATATAAAATATAAATCAACAATCGTGCAGTGAAATACAAAAAAATATTTAAAAAAATGGAGGACGGGTAAAATAACTATTTTAATTAATGTTAAATTAATTTTAATTAATATTTTTTATAAATTTTTAGAAAAAATAAAGTTACAACAAAAAAGCAATTCGAAAAATTGGTGAAGTTCATGGAGAAGTTTCCAGAAGTAGGAAGAAGAAAGCCACAATTTGGAAACAATAAATTCAAATTGAGGTGCAGCGCCTCAAAATTGCTACATTTTTGGCTATTTAACACACAAAGTAATATATTCTGGAATGAAGTGATATTTTATATTTTTGTACCATAGTATAAGTTTACATTAAAAAGTGAAGTGATATTGTTATTTAATGAATTTATTTAAATAAAATTTAAATATATGCCTGAATAAATAGCACGGGAAAGCACTTTTTGAATAAAATGAAACTTTTGAAGCGTTTTGCTCCTCCTCAGTCATTTGAATTTTAATCCATTGGGCACAAATACGTTGTTCAATTATATTTAGAATCTCTTTAATTACTAAAGATATCGTAGGTTGCGCCAACCCAATGCTAAAACCATTTCCACTGCATTTTTGATACCCACCGTCACTCAATTGTGAAAAAACTATGGCTTACTTTGCATTTGGAAGCTCCAATGGATTTGAGTGATCACGAGGCTTTTTCGTATACGTAGCACATCAATTTTGCCCCCAATATTTTCGTCATTGTAATATAAATCAAAAGTTATATCCATTTTTTATTTATTTTAATGTTTATTCACTTTTTCGCGAGCGACAACTGAATTCAATTGTTTAAATATGTCGTCTAAAAATTTTTAGCTGTTTCACTATCTGTCAAATTTCCCTTTCTTAGGTTGCCAACGCCAATCATACTTCGACTGAACTTGCTTCCTCTGGTTGACATTTTACATCGTAAGCTATTTCCCTGGCTTTGATTTCTTTAAGTTGCAAGAGTATAAATTGTTCGGTTGCACCCGAACTTAGCTCTTTCTTACTTGTTTTTAATTACCTTAATACAAGATTTCTGTTGTCATAAAGTTGACAAATAGCTAACATGGATACAAATAAACGTTTACATTTGTATGTGCATTCCTCAAATTTTTCATTTTGACTAACCTTCAGAAAAAACGAAGAAAATGCTAAAATAATGCTCAATTTACATAAATATTACCATTCATAAACGCAAGCATACATGTTTGTATCTACTTATGTATGTATAGTCAAATAATAATTTGCCGTTAAAAAATTAAATTATATGGTAATACATTTTGTTATAAAGTTAATTTTACTTAAAAGTGCACCATAATTACAACTATGTATGTATATTTAATATTTGGTAATTCTACTCTTACTTGCTAATACAGCCGCGGTTCTATCAGGTATACTACTAATGCATTTTTTTATTTTTGTATGCAAATCAACATCATTCTCCCATATGTCCTTGATGTTTTCTTTGATACCTCCAATTGTTGTATTTTTTTATTTATAGACCTTGCGTTTTAGATATGCCCAAAATTTTCAATTGGGTTAAAGTCGGAGAAATTTCCTGACCATGGCAGCACATCCAAATTCAACGAATTAATGCGATTCAAGCCAACTCTGGAGGTATGACAAGGAGCAGCAACTTGCATAAACTTGAAGTCTCTTGCCGGATACGTTGACCTTTTCAAATATGGCAAAAAAACATTTCCCAAAACAGTTACATATGTATATATTGGTCAGAGTGTATGGTACCTTCAACGAAGTGAATTTGGCCGAGTCTAAAATTCTACTCCAAACCATCACTGAAGGAGTATGCTTTACTTTTGGACCAATGCCATATAATTTTCCTCTTGGGTGACGGACTCCAGACCGCCCTATGCCCTATGCCATACCATAGGTTCTATGTATATAGATTAGCACATAAAACATTACGTGAAAATGTCAAGTTGTGGTACTAATTTCACAAAGCTTTTCGAACAATCCACCGGTCTTCTCTGATTGGGAGTCCTTTGAAACCCATTATTTTGCTTCAAAAAACAAAATAACATCACATAGTATGCACAGACATTTATAAAAAAACAAAGCGGAACATGTAATCTACAAAAATAGCGGAATATGTACAGTGTTGAGAAAAAGTTCAATCATAAATTGAATGAATATACCTAAACGTATAATTTACGTTCTCTGCAGTCACAAAGTATGTTTATACAAGGTGCGTTCCAAAGTAAACAGGACTTTTTGAATCTAGCGCCCCCGGTGACGCCATCTACATATATGTATGTCAACTGGTGCGTTAGAATCTGCTATCTTTATCGATTGTCCAGTGAGAATTTAAATTATTGTTTTAAATTTTGTTTTAAAATTGGTAAAACAACAACATAACACAAGTTTATGGCGATGATTGCCTATCCCGTAGCAGAGTGCACGAGTGGTTTCAACGTTTTCAAAGTGGTCGTGAGGACATAAATGACGATCAACATGTAGGCCATTTAAAAGCCGTGAGCACCGGAAATTCCATCGAAACTGTGCGTGAATTCATCAAAAATCAGCTGAAACCATTATTGTAATTCATGGAAATGGAATTGAACATCACCAAAACATCGATTTATCGCATTTTGACCGAACCGAATTTGGGCTTACGAAAAGTGTGTGCATTCGAGAGACGATTATTTGATCAAAAATCACATTTTAACCATTAACCCCTCCCGGTATTCACCTGATATGGCACCGTGCGACTTCTTCCTTTTCGGAAAAATGCATTTGCCCATGAAAGGAAAGCGTTATGCAAACGTAGAGGCCATTCAAAAGGCTTGCACCGGCATACTGGCGGCCATACCGGCCAACGAGCTAAAACACTCGTTCGACATGTTTTTGACCGTGTAAAAATTTGTATTGAAGCAGAAGGAGACTATTTTGAATAAAATAAATTGATTTTGCCGAAAAAACCATTTGTTCTGTATTTTTTTAAAGTCCTTTTTACTTTGGAATGCACCTTGTATATACATATATATACATATGTATGTATTCTTAATACGTTCAGTATTATCATTAAAACATACTCATACCTCTTAAAGTCTGAATATCATGGACGACAACGTCCAATTTATCGAGGCCCACTTTCGTTTAAGCAGAAAATAGAAACCCTTCAATTGACTGAAATTAAATAATAATTAACACACTTACCCCGTAAGGAACGAACATCCGATAGTATCACCACACTTGGATAGTGATTAAAGGGATTTAATATATAATTTGTTTCAGCTGTGTTACCGCAGTTAAAAAAAGCTCCAGTTGCTTAGATTTCCTCTCTAGGCTGTCCAACATATTTTCCTTCACTTATTGTATAAAAGTCGCCTGTTGTAATATAAGAATATTATGTATTCCTAATAAAATTGCGCTTGCCCCACTTCTCCCGTCAACCGGCAAACACAGCTGCGCTTGAGCTAAAAACAAAATAAAACAAACGGTTCTTGTGTTATTATTAATTTTGTAAATTAAATTCGGTGCATTGAAGCCGCGCAACCAAACAGCAATCGAAGTTTTTTTTCAATTTCTGCTATGCCCTTTCCAAAAAATAACGAAAACAAATGCGATGCTTGACCGTTACTTTTCGCTTACGATTTCATGAGCATACATATGTACATATGTAAATATTTTCTTAAGTACCATTGTAGAATTCAGGTAGTAGGTGGTTCGGCGTTTGCTTAACATAGGGCAGTATGGCAAGCCCCCATGTAGAAAGCAGCGCTTTAATTGTAGTTTTGTAGTTGTCGTCGTTTCTTTCCTAAATTCGCATTCTTCAACTAAATCGTAACGTCAAAGAAAATTTAAATTAAAATTAAGAAAGTACGATAACGCCCAAAAGCGCCACTGAACCTGATGTACTTTTCACACATTTTATGAATTTAAGTATAATAAGACAACATTTTTTTTCTATATTTCTGTATTAATAATAAGTTATAAAATCTTAAATCTATTTAAAAACTATTTTATTATTTTGTAAGTTCTTCTTCTTCAAATGAATATCCCTTCAAAAAAATAGAAATGCAATGCTTTTATTCCCTTTCTTAAACCTATGGCATACGGGGAATTTTAATCCATATGTATTATCAGACCTCTTAAGGAATCCATTTGACCCGAAAGGCGGACGGAAGTATTGATCCGATATTTCAAGAAAACAATAACAAATAGTATGTTATAGATTTTTCTTATAGCTTACTGTTTTTTGCTTAACACTTATTTTATATGTTGATACACTATTTGATTATGATTACGAGTATGCGTTGAGAACTTGTAGATTTTTTGGGTTTCGTAGCATTGTAACCTCATCGCTCACGCACAATACCAATTTCAGCTATTTACTTACTTATTTTTGAAATTGTGGAAGAGTTTTTGTGATGAGTTGGGAACGAACAGTTATTGAATGATCATACAGTGAATCAAAAAACTTTTGGCACAGGCGTTGTCTTTGCTGAAAAGTGTATTCAAAATTGAAATGACAATTTTTTTAACCAACTTTTTGACGCAGTTCGTATTTTTAGCTTACATACATACATACATGTACATACACATGTATGTATATCATAGTAAGCAAAGAAATATTCCGTTATTTTATAAGAAACGTGAAATGCGTGTAAAAAATGGTTAAACGCTCATGAATAAGGTTCTGCGGCTTATTAGGTACTCATAATTATTTTAAAGTTGTTAATTTTTGACGCAGTTCGTATTTTTAGCGTACATACATACATACATGTACATATGTGTATCATACTAAGCAAAGAAATATTCCGTTATTTGTGAAATTGTGATTAAGTTAAGTTTTTAGTTAAGTTTTTAGTAAATATACATATGTACGTTTTATTTTTAATTTTTTTTCTCTATTCAGCTGTGATAAGCCTACTTATTTTTATAAAATACTACATCAACACCGGAATTTTAGAGCGTAAGGACAGATCTGAACGTCCAAAAAATTCACATATTAAAGTTAATTAATGATAAAATGGATACGCACTCATATTTGAAAATCAGAAGTTGGGCTTAAGTGGGCAGTCATTCTTGTTTCAACAACACAATGACCCGAAGCATGTGTCATATCATGTACAAGAATGGCTTATCTACCATTGTAAACAATTAAAAACACCTCCGCAATCCACAAACACTAACCCTATAGAGCCTATTTAGCATCTACTGGAGAAAAAAATACCTACTCACCATATAACATCCAAAGATTCACTTAAAGATGCCATACGTACAGAATGGGCAAACACCTAACCCAGTTGGAAGCATGCGTCGACGTTTAGAAGCAGTTATTTAGACCAAAGGAGGTTTAGCAAAGTATTAGACTTAAAAAAATCGGATTCAAAACAATATTTTCCATATGTGTGCCTAAACTTTTTTGTAGAATCTTTTATATTTTTATTATAATTTCATTATCTTTAAAAATATGTAATACGAGTATATGAAATATTTTTTATATATACATACATACATATGTATATAATAAAAATGTTGAAATTGAAACACAGAAGCGAAATTTTTTTTTAATTTTGTCGGGCTGTGTAGACAAAATTAAAAAAAAATTTTTGTTTCTTTGAATTTATCAACTGATTCTAGTTAATTTGGGTGCGCTGAATTCAAATCTGTAATCAGTTTGTCTCTATCAGCTCTAGTTTTCATGATATACATAGCTTTTTTATACCCTCCACTTAACGTATGACCTGAAAAAAAATTTCGCATTAAAAATTTATCAACTGATTCTAGTTAATTTGGGCGCGCTGAATTCAAATCTGTAATCAGTTTGTCCCTATCAGCTCTAGTTTTCATAGAGCTCTAGTTTTCATTTTCTATGAAAACTAGAGCTGATAGGGACAAACTGATTACAGATTTGAATTCAGCGCACGCAAATTAACTAGAATCAGTTGATAAATTCAAAGAAGCAAATTGAGTGTCGGCCTGTGTTATTATTACATTTGTAGATTCAAGGGGAAACCTGTAATTTTTGTATAAACATTTAAGTTTACGGTGTGCCTAAACTTTTTTGATTCACTGTATATTTTCAATATTAGTAATTAAATTGGACAATTTATGGACCTGTCTATATTTCAAACAATAAAATTCCGATTTTTTTTGAATCACAACCACTACGGTCGATAGAGAACTAGTTTTTGAAAATCATTGATGATTTGTAAATTAGTATATCACTAAAGTCCGTCTAAAAGTCATACAAGGTTATTAATAACAACAAATATGTATACATATGTATGTATATTAAGTATATTAATAAATCAATTTAATTTTTTTCTTTTAGGTTTAGGTGCTGTCAACGCTACATTAGCAACTGCAATTATTGAGAACAATATTGATATCGTCGAGCAAAGAAAAAGTTTAAGTGCCAAAAATCTAAACCTCATCGGAGTTGAGAAAAAATTACCGTTTCATAACAAAGACGAAACAAATAAACACGATGATAAAAAGGAGAAGGGAAATATGTTAGACTACATTAAAACCCCTGATTATAAGCTAGTTAGCACAAATACCAACGAAAATTTATTCGCAGTTTCAGATCTAACGAACAATGCTAACCCGAGTTCAAATAGTTTGGACACTTATTTTACCGGAAGAGCTAGCGAACATAATACAATTATTAACATTGACTTATATGATGACCAAATAAGTGTTAGTAGCATTCAGTCATCTCCGTCATTAAGTCTTGACGGTTTAAATACTAATCTCATGCAGTTCCCGTCAGGTGGAGAAAGTGTAGATGACAACAGTGGTATTTTTGACAACATTAATTGCAGTGGTAAATACTTCGAAAGTAGCAGTAGGTGGACAAAATGATGATAGTTCTTTGAGCGAGTTTTTTTCACCTGTAGTAATTTCAGAACTTACAGAAAAATGTTTGTTTCAGCATCGAAGTAGTCATGTAGAAATTAAAACACAGAGATTTAGAGAAGAAACTTTCGGAGGAACTTTTTCTTAATTATAAAGGATTATTTTAGTAAGTTTTTTTTTCAAGACAAATTTGTTACATGGTGATATGTATCCTATTAACATATTACTTTTGCTTTTAATTTAAAGTGGATACAATCTAAAATGGTTTGGTTATAATTTCCTTTCATTCCACTATTATACAGGAAATGACAAAAAGAAAATGTTTTGTATTCGCACTATCACCATGTTTGATTTTGCCTTAGTTATGTTTTTCCATGAACATGATATGATAATACATATAATTTAAGTTCAATTTATTAAATTTAAAATGAGAAGTTGATTTTACTTATCGCAAATTGACAGTAAAAACGCTAAAATATTGCAAACCATTTACCAAATGATATACATATAAAGAACTATACTGATTTAGCTATTTTTATATATTATAGTTAAGATGAGAATTCGACGTCATGAGACACTGAAATAATATCTATTGACTAAGAGCAAGTAAATGGCGTCAACAGGGTTTTCCACAAATTTTATTATTGTGGTCATTATATTGGTTCAGTTAATATTCTATTTCTAGATTAATACACTCTATCAGAATAATTAGGAATATATAATTTACAAAGTTATAATTAAATATTTTATATGTATTAATGCATGACTAAATGCCAGTCACAATATGATAGATTTACTTTGAAAGAGTATATAACATCTGTTGCAAGATTAGACTGATAAAGGGATTGCAGGCTGTGAATTTTTATCACTCCTTCGGAATCTGGATCCAAAAACGTCTGGCCATATTTTTTTATAAACTCAGCTTGAATAAAAACTAAAATCTAATTTGTTTAAAAAAACTTTTTGCATCATCTAAGGCCAATACCGCAATATGTTTTTAAATAAAGCTGGCTTTTAATTATTTTACAATTTATTTTCTGCAAAAGTAACGTATATACACATTACCAAACTTAAAATAATGTTTACATGAATTTTCTACATTTTTATATACATATATACATATACACACATACATATGGTACATACATACATAATCATTATAACGCTGAAAAGAACTCATAAGATGTGAGGCAGCTTTTTGTGCCTGAAAATGTTACTTTTCTTTATTTACAAATTCGAATTTAGAATCAGTAAGGATATTGTTTCGTTGATTATCAGATCACTTTTCTTATTTTTGTTGACGTATGTCTTCCGATGTTCTTCGTAGTCATCATTTTAAGAAAAAATTAAATATTTCCAGAGTTTGTATACTCATAACTCAATTCGAAGAGAGGGCGCATGCGAATCGTATAGTTGGAAAATAATTCAATTCTTGCACATGTTTGTATTATACAATCCATTCTTTTTAATAACCGATTTATAAAGATGCTTGATGAGATATTTTTAAATTAAATAAGGTATACATATAATTATGTAATATTGCTTCTATAGTTTTGTTGATCACTTCAACTACATATTCGTACAAAATCGTTTAATTCAAATTGGTATTGTTCGTACTATGTTTCATTTTGCGTACTGTGTATCATTTTGCATTTACCTGAAAAAAGGTAAAATATATGTACAAAATAATTACATACATACATAAGTAATAAAAATTCTAAAATTGGGATCAAATGTCTTTTAATTAGCAGCATTGAAAGAAAGTAGACATCTTATCTGTTTTGTAGAACATATACAAATATGTAAATATGTATTTGGTAAGTATTGCTTGCATTTTCCTAAATTTCTCATTTTAAATTTTATGAAAAAACAGAGAAATTTGTTGAACCATTTCCTTTTAAAATGCGTCAAGAAAGTTAATTACAGCGGGTGTTCGTATTTCGATAATGCCAGTATACAAATATATTTAGATTCTATTAACTTGTTAACTAATAATTCTTATAATTTTTTTTATAAAAATTCAAAAAGTAAATAGTAAACATTTACTGTAATTGTAATATATATTTTCAATTAAGAGAGTAAATTAAAGCAATATTGTAGATTGTCAACATTTTTAGTTTTTTTCCAGACTTATGACAGTGATAATAATTGTAGAATATTCAGTTCAAGTAAATAAGTATTTGCTTTCGCGCCACTCTACTGCATAGTATATACTTAGTTTACCTTATTGTCCAGCAGCTTGAATATCTTCATTCAAACAATTCGTTGGAGTACGTAAAATTTAAATTTTTATATACATACAATTATCAAATACTTTTGTATTGCACACAATGCGGGCAGCAACAATTTTCTCGAATCATACTCAAATGTCAAACGCGAGAAAATTTAGCAGAATTTACCTGGTTTACTCTCTAAGCCGACGATATGAGGAATAACGATAATTATAAATCAAGGACGCCATGGAGAAATATACAAGCCACTCAAATGAAATCTCCGCTGTTGGTGAATAAAGCCAATACGAGGTTTTTAATATGTTTTAATAAATACACAATACGTCTCTACATATATACATACATATGTATGTAGTAATTTAATAGTGTTGTTTCATTTTTGACAACTTCATTTGGTGAATTGAATTTGAATGAAAAATGAACGCATATCTGAACTTTTTATATCATCCCACAAAAACCATATATTTTGGTAGTTCCAAATTTGGAAAAAAACACAAAATTTCATTTGAATTAGAAAATAATAAAAAAAATTGTTCTGTATAGCTGCTGCAAAAAATACGCCAATATTTGGGTAATATTAATACTAGCCATTATTGGCATTTCATTGGGTTTGGCTCTTGGATTAAGAAGTAAACACAATGGGACATTAAAACTTGGTTATGGTGTAATTGTTTCAAACGGTGATGGCTGCGCCGAGGTTGGAGGGTAATTAGAAAATTGAATTACAATAGTTTACAATTGATATCTTTATTTGATACAAACAATTAGAAAGATATTAAGCAAAGGTGGCTCGGCAGTGGATGCGGCGATTGCTACATTACTATGTGAGGGTGTGATGCTGCCTCATAGCATGGGAGTTGGCGGTGGGTTTGTGGCTACAATTTACTGCAAGGAAACAGGAAAAATTGAAACACTAATAGCACGTGAAACCGCGCCTGCTGCTTCTGCTGAGAAAATGTTTATTAATAAGAAAATTACAGGTAATATAATGAGAATGTAATAGAATTTTAAATATAATTACAATCATATAAATATGGTACACCTATTACAAATTGTAATCGTCGATGTACGAAGGCGCTCTTGCTGTTGCTATACCCAGTGAAATATATGGATATTGGTGTTTGCATGCAAAATATGGGAAATTGCCTTGGAAGGTTTTATTCGAACCTACAATTGAGCTATGCTTTAAGGGAATTAAAGTTTCAAAGTATTTGGCGGATATATTAAAACTATATTGCGATCGCATACGTAGTGAACCCTCAATGGTCGAAATTTTTATTAATCCAAATACTGATGAGCTGTACAAAGAAGGGGAAATAATGTATCGCCCAAAATTAGGTGAAACTTTGAAAATAGTGGCAGAAGAAGGACCAGGGGTTATTTATAATGGTGGAAGAGTTGGCAAAAAACTGGTTCAGGATATACAAGAAATGGGTGGAATTGTTACGGAGTCAGATTTACGAAATTATGAGTAAGTACTCCATCAAATGAATAAACACTATTTTATGCAATGTACTTTTCAGAGTACGTTGGGAAGATACAGTTAAGGTGCAATTTAAGCATGGTTATACATTACATACCACCCCATTGCCAACTAGTGGTGTTGTGCTGGCTTTTATACTAAATGTAATGGAGCCGATGTACACAAAAAATGAATCGGTATTTTGGCATCGAATGATTGAAACTTTCAAGCATGCATATGGACATCGAACCCTACTTGGCGATATTCATTTTGAACCGCATGTTTCTGAAACTTATGAAAACATGCTTGACCCAAGTTTTGCTGCAAAGTCTCGAGAGCTTATCTTGGACGATCGCACATACACTGATTTCGCTCACTACGGTGCTAATTTTACAAATGAGGAGGATAGGGGAACAGCCAACATTGCTATATTAGCACCAAATGGAGACGCTATCGCAGTAACAAGTACAGTAAACAGCCAGTAAGTAAATGATTTTGTTTAACTTATTCAAAAAAAATGTAAATGTTTTATCGGAATTTATGCATCGTTTGGCTCAGTTTTTAAGCTCACGTAATTGTTCTTTCTGGGCACCTGAAAAGATCTATATGGTACTAGTTAGATGCGAATTGATGCAATACTGCCTGAAAGCTAAATTATTTACTTTGCTTCGTATTTGCTTATTCATACATACATATGTCCATATGTTATTAGGTTTAAATATGTACATATGTATGTATGTATGTCTATGTCTTTAGCTCTCCTAAAAATGAAGATTTATCTTTGCCATGAACATAAAGAATTAGCTAAAAATTTCAAAGTGGATGATTTCGAAGAAGACAGTCACTTCAAATTGGGTAAGGTACCATACAAACTTGGGTTTAAGACTAATTTATGTGCAATACAGAGTAATGGTTGATTAGGAATTTATGGTATCTCGAATTTGACTGTGTAGAACACTTGGTGGGATATAAATTTAAAAAAAAAAACTGATATGGTTGAGTGCTCAGAGAACACGAATAATACAAATAATGGCGGTGATGCATCGGAACATAAGTATTATTTAAAACTATAAATGGGCAAACTATTTTAATATAAAAAATTATATCCAAATGGAAGAAGCTAGGTATCTACAATGCGGAGACAAAATTAAACTTTTGATTTTTAGATATCTAATGTATTTTGAAATTAGATTTTAATTTTTTTTTTCACACTAGTTCTACTGTAAGTATGACCATGTTGGTTCAATGACGTCAAGGCTGTCGTAACCTTGCATTCTATGAACGTTGGAATAAACTATTCAATACAGTTAAAATACTATTTCCGAATAAAGCTGAAAACAATTTTGCCGGTATAAGAATCCAAGCGATCGTACTTGAGGTTTAATTTTGAGAATTATTCATTTAAATAATTTTTATTGAAAATATAGAGAATTTATCATTGTCATTTTACCATAAATTCAAATTCATATATTTTTTTTATTTATTAATGAATTATTGTAATGTTAACATATTTAAGATATAAACTATCCTATCTTTTAAGTTGAATCAAATTGAACATAGTGTGCTAAATTTTACTAAAATTTTTCAGTAGTTTAGGAGTTAACCCCGGAGAAACCGTAACACGTAATTTTTATATAGATATACATACATACATAGATTTGTCGAAGATTGCTTAATTATTTATGATACTCATTCATATGTATATTTAACGTAACATTGCAGGGATATATTGTACTTTTTTGAACAATCTTGAGATTAGATAAAAATGTTGAAGAAAATTTACTATATATTAAAAGACAATTTCAATAATATTTTAATATTAATTTCAAATACTATTCCATTGGAAAAGTTTTGGTTCCAAAGTTCGATCCCGTCAAACTGGAATTATACTCAATGACGAAATGGATGATTTTTCGACTCCAGGCGTTATAAATGCTTATGGTATACCATCTTCACCTTCCAATTACATAAAACCTGGCAAGCGTCCTTTAAGTTCAACATGCCCCAGCATAGTGCTTGATCATAATGGAAATGTTAAGTTAATGGTAGGAGGTGCGGGGGGATCGCGAATCACTACCTCTGTTGCTCAAGTATGAAGAGTTTATTGATAAAAAAATACATATCTATGTGCACTTTTTTATAGGTTATAATCCGGTATTTGATGCTAAATCATACATTACAAGAATCACTTGACGCTGGACGTGTACATCATCAGCTGGCACCTATGCAAGTAGACGTAGAACCAGAGGTACCAGAACATGTGAACAATTATTTGTTAAAAGTGGGTCACGATATTAATTATTTGGGTGGAGATAAAGCATATTCAGCACTAACTGCAATTGGCCTAAAAACAGAGATGCCTCAAGCCGCATGCGATCGCCGTCGTCTAGGCAGCTGGAAAATTATATCTCCGGATGTTTAGTGTATAAAAAATCACCGTCTGAACAGGATATTAAATAACTTTCAACTAATTTTTTATAGAACGTAAAACTAGATATTACACGTGGCTTGATCTCAGCAAATCAGTACTATTGCAGATTTCTATTACTATTCAATTCCTTTTAGAGTAGCCTTCTAAACTGAATTCTGAATCAACTTTTTTATTGTATATAATATAAATATTTCGATATTCCGGCAAACATTTTTATTGATACTTGTAAACTTAATTTCATGACAAATATGTAAATAATTTTGGAATTTTATTAGAAAGATTGTAATAATGATTTTTCTGACCGGATACAAACACCGCTTGCACGGTTATAGCCGGAGATATTATATATATAATGATTTTCAATTCTGTGATTGACCTTTTCCGGATCTACTTTATAAATTAAATTAACGCCTTCAGGTGAGTTTATATAATATAGATATATTTAATTTCATTTCAATGTGGTTGCTTTTAATAAAAATATCGTGGATACGAAGCAAAATATAGTAATGAAATTTAATAAAATACCAAATATGATTATACCTATCCCAATCGCAATTTCTTCGAATGATGAATGTTAAACTATTAGACAACACTTTTTAATATAAAGCTTTGTCAACACATGAATGTAATTTTTATCCTTGCAAATGAAAACCATTAATCAAAGTTTTAAGTAAAAACAAGTTTGTATATACATATATATATATATGTATATAATAGTTAATTTCACGTAACGTAGTATGTGACTTATTTGTTGTAGAGTTACCCTCATCATCTAATAAAATCAATTCTTATATTATTGAGAGATGCATCCAGTTGTTTTTATAAAACGTTCCATTGTACATAATATTTGTATATAAGTACATAAATATGTATGCATACACGTTTCGATATGTCTCTACGTTCATTTTATATGTATTTACACTGCGATATCAAGTATAAGTTTCTGATGACAAGTGCTTTTCACAAATTTTGTGACAACAATCGTCAAGCTTATTCAGTAGAGCTTTGATCGTTCAGTCGAACTCAACCCGCGTTGCAGTTCGTAAATTTTGTTTACCTTGCATATGGACAACGAAATTCCATATACACATTAACAACAAAAGTTTTAGTTAAATAAAACAAACTTGACAATTTGGTTAAAAAAAGTTATTAAAAGTATTTAATTCCATATTTTAAAAGTTAGCACAGCGATAATCATGAGGTGAGCAAATGAGATCTCGATATTTATAACACCAGTATTACGATGACCGTCACATGTAGTAAATAAGTTTGTGCGCGAAGTACAGTGAAATTCTCCATTACGGACATCTCCCATAACTGGACAAATTTCATGAACACAACGTTTTCATTATTATTTTTATACAAAGGAATTCCTATAACCGGACATGAGTACGTTCCAATAACCGGAGGCGGACACTATTTTAACAATATGTATAATGTATGATATTTCGTATCAGAGATAAATAAATTAAGAACACTTAGAAATTAGTGTACAATTTATAGTTTCTGCTTTATAAATTCTCATTAATTTTTGGTGTTTTGAAACAGTTTTTTTAAGAATAATACGTAGTTGTAAAATGATCACAGCAAAGAAATTGTCTTTCGCCGGTGCCTTCTGATTCGCGGTTGCTCAACGGAAACTAATGATTTAATTATCATTCATTCATTCCTGGCTGACATTGGCTCGCTTTTATTATTTCTATATACATAGAAATACCGTTCTGAATTGCAGCTCCTTACCTTTTAAACACTATTTTTTGTCACGGGGTGACGATGATTAGGAGTTCCACTGTATTGCATTTCAACTAAAATATAAATGCAGTTACTGAATTTAAATACTCAAAGCAGATATGTAAATATGTATAGTTGATGTTATGTATAAGACTTGATTTGATATTACCTGGCAAAGCAAAACAACTACAATTTTAAATACGGGCATGTTTTAAAGTAAAACACTTGAGTTCTTATTGATCCATTCGTATGTAACGCTGCACATGTGTCTTCAACATGTTTTTAAGATGTGCCACTATTGTTATGGTTATTGTTTTGATTAATGATAAGTGAATCTGTAAATCGTACAGATAAAACTGCCACGCTTGATCTCAAATTAAGCTTATTTTTGCGTATGAATGTCAAGTACGTTTTGTTTTTCAGTCCAAATTACGGAATAGTTTTGTAAGTTTACTAGCTTGATAGGAATACTCACGATGGGGGCTAGATATATACCGAAAGGTGACGACTGTAAGTATCATGCGCTAGTCATATTCGAATTATTTTTATACCCTGAACAGAGTATAGTAAGTTTGCTACGAACAATATACATATACCAGCATGACGAGCTTAGTCGATCTATGTAGCTATGTCCGTTTGGCCCCAAGAAAATGCTCATTTGTCGGAACGGCCGAAATCAGACCATAATAGCTTAATAGCTGTCATAAATACTGAACGATCGGATGCTTGTGCGGCAAATTTTTTATTTAAGGAGACATTTTTACGAAATTGGGCATGGATTATTGTCGAAAAGAACCGTATTCTCGACTACGTATCAATTGTATATATTAATTGCATATGTTAGTCTTCTTTGAGCGAATTTTTGATTTCACATTATTTCAATGTAATAATTAAAATATGGCTCTTTGGCAATTCCTCTTGCTTCGTTTATAAGCATAAAACGGCAAATTCAGGGTAGTAAACAAATAAAAATAAAGAATAAGTATTTGGAGTATAGAAATTACACATTTACTTTTCTTTCCTTTGCAATATTTTTGCTTATTATAATTAATTGCTTCATTAACTTCGAGTGATTTTTACTGATGTCGTTCAGTTTTTACGATAACATCTCCTTACCTTATTAAACAATCAGTTTTTATGATAACATCTCCTTCATTACCTTATTAAACAAGTTCCACCGCAGTTTCATTTATTGCTAATGACTATCAAACTAAGTCCAAACATTACTAAAATGAATACTAATGGAGATGCTTCAAAGGTGAAATGTTATCTAAATGTATATATGTATGTACTTATGTACGATGGAATATGCATGTGGATATAGACATCCTTATTTTCTATTCAGATTTTGAAATTATTCAGAAAGACGTGGGTCAATATTTGTCTGCTGTGTGAAATATGTTTCGACTATGTTGTTGTTGTTTATGAAACACCTATTCAAGGTAAATTTGTTAAACTAGGAAATTAAGTAGTAATTATTTCAAATTGCTATGTTGTATAACTGAGTCTTAACTTATCAACAACTATTAGCAACGTGAAGTCAGCTATTTTAGTAAAAACTAAGTTAAACCAAAGCAGTGTTTCTTTTGACGGCTTGATAACTTTAATTTGAAATGCTCAAAATTACTATTAACCGGTTATTACCAAAGTTAATAACGAAATCTTATATTGTAAATATGGGGAAAAGTCGTGCGTCATAATGACTTTTGATTATATTTCAAATTGTATATCAAAATTCTAATGAGATAATGACAACCACCTCTATAAAACATTTTTATTACCTTATATAAGTAAATATAAGTTATCACTGCTAATGAGCCACATTAGAAGATATTTATTTAATTGGGCTTATCTTAAAACGTGCATCTGCTCACCGACATTTGATTATGAAGTTCTTAATCAGGAATCATAAATTCCTTAATATTAGAGCAAATTGGTGTCATAAAATGTAGAATAATTCGTATATACATATGTACATGTGTACACATATGTGTCCATACATATATGCGAAATTATTATCTTCTTGTGGCCGTAATAAAGTAACGTACTATACATTTCAATACCTCATTTAGTGCATTTTTATATCTGTTAATTTGTTTATTCAGAATGTGGGCTTAATTATTGCTTCAAATTTTACCCGAGAATCCGTTTGTAATGTCGAATATGATTTGAGGTTGTTTTAGTATTGTTACCGAAACTCCAATAACGTAACCAAAGGTGTAAAAGAAAATTCCTCACAAAGCGTGCTCTGCGAATAGTACTGATTATAGAACAAAATAATGTACTACGACTTCGCAGAATAGATATGTACATAGTTATCTATTAAAATGTCGCGACAGTATATGTATGTATGTGAAACTGTTATAGTTTCATCACAATAGTTGTTCTCTTATTAAAAAAATAATAACTAAAATATCGCCTCTGTAAAAACTCTTTATTTGTACCTTTGTATTAATGCTTATCAAAACTAACTACCTCATTTTCAAGCCTGGTTCAATATCTTTATATAATTTATTGAATTATTCGATTCTGACATTCCAATCGAAAGATAGCACAAATTTAAAAAAGTATGTTAGCATTAGGAAATAGTCGAGTGGTGAGCGGAGAAATCTTATATGTATGTACATACTATATACTAATGAAACACTATTACGTTAAGTGCCCGCATAACGTCCGAACCACAGCTATAAATGCATACATATATAATATGTATGTACACATACCTATTAATGAAAGTCGTGTTAGTTAAATGATTTAAGAATTCAAGAACGGGTGAAGGGATTTGGCTGAAAATTGGTGGGGATGTAGCTTAGAACGTAGACCACTTTTTAATGTTTTACATATGTATGTTAAAAGTCAAAACAATTCATAATATAAAAAAATATATTTCAAAAATCATAAGTATATGTTTAATACTCATGTAAGAATCATTTCAATATTTTTTTACTCAAAAAAAATTAAAATCAGTAGTAATTTTTGTTCACACACATACAAATGTGCATTATACTGATTGTTGTAAATGAACGAGGTCGTTTTTTTGGACACACCTTGTGGAATCGGCAAGGCATTTGTAATATCACAATAGGTAATAATAATAGGAAAAGTTCAATCATAATTTGAGATGAGTGCATGATATCATTGAGAATAACGTAATAGAGATAAGATGCCAGTCCTAAATTCCATACTAGCGGAGCCGTGGGTTTAGTTCTAGTTGTGAAAGTAGTTGTGTACAGTCAAATTTGGTATACATATGTATTCTTGCCTTATATTGAAGAACACAAACTTAGACTTAATTTTATTGCTATATTTTTGTTCGCGTCAGCTCAATTTATATTAAAATGTACATATGTATATTAGATATATGTATGTATGCACATATATATGTAGATGATATCAACACAACCAAAAGCTCCGTCAGGATCGGGAACAACCTCTCCGAGCCGTTACACACAAAACAAGGTTTCAGACAATGCGACTCCCTATCGTGCAACGTCTTCAATCTACTGCTGGTGAAATTAATTCAAGCTGCAGAGCTTAATCGAGCAAGTACAATCTTCTATAAGAGTGTATTGTTGCTGGCGTACGCTGTTGATATTGATATCATTGACCGTGGCGCCGTTAGTTCTGCTTTGTCCAGAATGGATAAGGAAACGAAGCAAATGGGTCTGGTAGAGAACGAGGGCAAAATAAAATATCTCCTGTCATCAAACAAACAATCGTCGCAACAACAAAAACCAAATTCTATAAGTCACTGATTATTCCCGTCCTCCTAAATGGTGCAGAGGCATGAACAATGACAACATCTGATAAGTCGGCGTTACGAGTTTTCGAGAGTAAGGTTCTGGGGAAGATTTATGGCCCTCTGCGCGTTGGCCACGGCGAATATTGGCTTCGACGGAACGATGAGATGCATGAGATATACGACGTCATTGATATAGTTCAGCGAATTAAAAGACAGCGGTTACGCTCGCTAAATCATATCGTCCGAATGGACGAAAACACTCCAGCAACACTCCTGAAAGTATTCGACGTAGTACCGACGCGGGAAGACCCGGCTTCGCTTGGAATCTTCAATTGGCGCCACATCGCGAAAAGAAGAAACGTTGTTAACTCGACTATAACCTCGTAAGCGATGTCTACGCCAGCAAAGAAGAAGATACCATATATAGTGTATACATATATAGCTCTATAACTATCCTATATAACTTTTAGAGGTTAAAATCAACTGTTAGGTGAACTATACAATTATAATCTGAAGCAACATGTTGCGAGAGTATATGGTAATAATGTAGTTTCTTTTAACTTTGCAGAATAGTTTTTAATAAGAAATTCTTTATATGGGCTGTGATAGGCGCATTGGTTGTAGTTGGCGTGATCCTTGGATTAGTATTCGGTTTAAAAAGTGAAAAACATATTGTTGCCGCGGTAGTTTCCAATGGAAAAGGTTGTGCCGATATAGGCAGGTATGTATACATCATAATATTTTACTGACATTTTTTACAAAGGCCATAAATTTCATTGTAGTCAAATGTTGAATGATGGTGGATCTGCTGTGGATGCAGCAATTGCAACGCTCATTTGTGAGGGTATCATTCTACCACACAGTATGGGGATCGGCGGGGGTTTCTTCGCTACAATATATACCAAGTCCACCCGTAAAATAGAGACTTTGGTAGCACGAGAGATGGCTCCTTCTCAATCTCAAAAAGACATGTTTGTTGGGGAACAAAATATACAAGGTTAGTAAAAGTTAACAGATATTATTGGGGTAGATGTCTTGATTTATTCGGGATTTGTGGGATATACCATAAGCTACGAAATTGCCATCATACAATTCGAACCATTCCGAACGTAAGTTCAAAATTCGTAGAGTTGCAGTTAACGGATCCATATTTTGTTCGTAAATTCAATTTGAATATAAACAATTTCAGTTTTACTTATCTGAACTTAAATTTTTTGTTCACCCAGCTTATTTCGAAATGTCTAAATTCAAAATTAATTCTGATAACAAAAGTTTCGAATGCACATGCATTCAGTGAAAGCAAATTATGCAAACATTCGTATTCGTAGCTTTGCTATGATGGATTGCGTGGTAGGGCTGAATACTTACCAACAGATAAGTGAGTAAAAATACAACATCTAGGGTAGAACAAAATCTTGCGAAAGTTTCTTCTAATCGTTGAAAGGAAATATTTTTTATACAAAGGTGCTCGTGCTGGTGCTGTACCTGGGGAGATACTTGGATATTGGGAAATGCACAAAAAATACGGTCGCCTTCCATGGAAAGTGCTATTTCAACCGACCATAAAATTATGTAAAGAAGGTCATTGGGTTTCTAAATACCTTGCTGCGGCAATTCAATCTAAGCTGACCGAAATTCGCAATGAACCTTCATTGTCGGAAATTTTTCTGAAGGAGGATGGTACACCGTTTGTGGAAGGAGATTATATGAAACGAACTCAATTGGGTATTACACTAGGAAAAATTGCTGAAAATGGTGCCGGGGAGCTTTACGATGGTGGAGAAGTCGGCAAATTGTTCATAGAAGATATTCAAGAGCTAGGTGGAATTATTACCGAAGATGATTTGAAAAATTACAAGTATGTTTCTATATAGCAACATATCTGTTTTATTAAATTAAAGTTAAATTTATTGTGTATCTTTAATTAGAGTACGTTGGGAGGACACTAACCACATTATAGCAAATGTAACAAGTGGATATACCCTGTACACCACACCTCTTCCATCTAGTGGCGCTGTACTTGCATTTATGCTAAATGTTTTGACTAATTCACATACCGATAATGAAGAAATTTACTGGCAACGCGTGGTTGAAACATTCAAGCATGCCTATGGTCAACGCACAAATTTGGGTGATATGGAAAATGAACCCGACCTAAAGCAGACAATTGAAGAAACATTTTCTAATTTAATTAGCCAAGAGTTTGCAGATCATATACGAACATTAATTTTTGATAATAAGACATTTAGTAATTACGAATATTATGGTGCAAACTTCACCTATGTAGAAGATCACGGAACTGCAAATATGGCTGTATTAGCTGCGAATGGGGATGCTGTAACTGTTACCAGTACAATAAACAATTAGTGAGTAAAAACTTTATGGAATCCAATAATTGATAAAAATTATTAATTTGCTTGTTACCAATGTAGTTTTGGTGCTAAGGTTCGATCACGTCGCACTGGTATTATTCTTAACGATGAAATGGACGACTTTTCCACGCCGGGTATAGTCAATGGTTTTGGAATACCGGCCTCTCCTGCCAATTATATACATCCCGGAAAAATGCCCATGTCTTCCATGTGCCCGGCAATTATACTTGATCAAGATGGCAATGTACGAATGCTGGTTGGAGCGGCTGGCGGTAGCAAAATTACCACTTCAGTTGCGACGGTATTTATAATATATTTTACATGCTACATGTACCGTAAAAGAATGTGTGCATTTGTTTCTCATTTTGTTCATACACGAATGTTTATATACATATGTACGGTTTTTTTCGTTTTTTGAAAACAAACATTTATTCATTCGTATACGTTAATCTTCAAAATCGTGCTAATTCGATATTATGCACTTATGCTAGCGTTTCTTCAAATCAGTGAAACAATTCTTAAACTTGATTTTTGGAGTAACTTTAAGCTCCTTCGGCAATGCGCTTTTAATGCCACCGATTTTACAATGATGAGGAAATCAATAAGACCTATTGTTTAAATAATTTGAATAGAGTTTAAAGCAATTATTCGTATTTATTTGTAGGCAATCATCAAATATCTTATTTTAAATCAGTCATTAAACGAAGCTGTAAATGGAGGAAGACTGCATCATCAATTAGCTCCAATGCAAGTAGAAATTGAGCCTGAAGTATCACAATCAGTATATGCATATCTCAGTAAAGTTGGTCACATTATAAATGTGTCATCAGATGGAGGATTTGCTGCTGTGACTGCAATCGGTGTACGTGACGGCATTCCAGAACCATTTTTTGATCGACGACGAGTTGGAAGCACATCCACGGTGTCGATTAAAAATAAAATGGTACATTAAAAATGATTATCAATGCGCGGAGTAATTACTTAAAAGTCAATGTGCTAATGGATCGAAACTCATACAAACTGGCAAACGTCTGTTATATAAGTTTCTTTAAAAAGTTTGTTCATGCAATAATTGTGATATTAATATAATTTTACTTACGTTAGGTATTGAATGGCGAAGTATTAACTACTGTAGTTTCAACTATTTAACCAAATAAGAAATAAAATTAAAATTGGTAAACTTATTCGGTCAAATAAAAGGTTTTTGTTTTAATATTACACATAGTACATTAATGCCTATGCTAGCAATTATTTGTAATTTGCAAATAACATATTGATACTCTTAATTTGCAATATACCATACATATATGTATATGTATATTACATCGTTATTGCTATACAGTTGATCTCCTTTTTGCACGGTTAACTGGGACAGTAAATTACCCGTGCAAAAAAAACCGTGCAAAAAAGACAGATTTTAATATAAAACTCTATAAGGGCCAATTTACGAAATAAATCGTGCAAAAAAGGCAAACGTGTAAAAAAGATCTCATTTTATATGTGAATCTATCTATAGTGAGAACTTACAGAATTAAAACATTGTAGATTTTCATGGTATTATTTACATATGTATTACTTTTAAAAGGAACAAACAAACAGTATTCTGGGAATGTTAACAAAATGGATAAAATATAAAATACGTTTAAGATTTGAAAAAATCAGTCATTAATCGCTGCGTCTTCTTTGCTTTTACTTCTTCATACAGCTCACTGTAGCATTCTACTGCTTCATTTAATTGGCGCTGGAATCTTGCAGACCGTTCCGTGTTTGGGTCCAAGTTGAGGAAATGATTTTCTAATTCCATCGCTATGTTTAACCATTTGGGATCAAAGATGCACTAAGACCAGCAGCGACGGAATGTTCTTCCCTGTCCTCCTCATTCTCTTTGTTGTCATTACAATCGTTTTCTGCAAAATTTTGCAAAATCTCATCATCGGAAATAACAACATTTTCGAAAAGTTCATTGATATCTTCAATAGTTATATCGTGGACTCCTTCTCCTCCGATCGTGTGGGAAACTTGGAAAATTTCGGCATATTCAGATAATGTCTCATTCTCAGTATGCATTACCGCTACATCCGCCCACAGGTTTTTCCAGCACCTATTTAAAGTGGTTTTCTTAATTTCTCTTACGGAGAAACTAATGCAGTCTATGCAGTTTTTTATATCGAACGCTTTGCACGCAGATATTACATTCATTTCATTATTTGTTTCAATTTCTTTTATTATGTGTTGAAAAGAATGCTTCACATAATAACGTTTAAAAGTAGCAATATTGCCCTGATCTGGTGGTTGTATTAGCGACGTCGCATTAGGAAGTAGAAACATTATCTTCACGTTTTTATGAGAAATGTCTAGATGACCAGGAGCGTTGTTTATGACTAGTAAAACTTTGAAATCAAGTTGTTTTGAACGGAGATACTCTCGGACTTCACGTACAAAATGTTGTAAGAACCAGTCCTTGAAAAGTGAAGCCATCCAATGGACCGGAAGCTTGGTTTTGTCCGATACCTGAGGAACGAATTAGCGAATTAAAATACATATCAGTGTTTAAAACAAAACATTCAAATTGACCTTTTAAGGCCCTACGGTTAAGATTTTTGTTAACAAGAAGAGGTTTCAGCATTTTGTCTCCTGATGCATTGCTACTACACAACATCAACGTGATGCGCTCCTCTGCTACTAAAACCTTTCACAGACTTTTCTTACTTTGCCAAATAAGTCCGACTAGGCATTTTTTTCCAAAAGAGTGCCGTCTCATCCGCATTGAATACTTGGTGAGCCTCATAACCTCCCAACGTTATTGCTTCCAAGAACTCTTTAGGAAATGCTCTTCCCGCATGTTCATCAGCTGAGGCTCCTTCTCCTGTAACTTTTACATTGTGTAGTGAATTTCTTTTCAGGAAGTTTCGTAACCAGCCATTACTGGTATTAAAATGGGATCGCTCGCTATTTATTGAAGTAGAAGGCTCTTCATTTTTAATTGTTACATAAAATTGTTGCATCTTTGCTTTTATAGATCTTGTATCAATAGGCATCCTCTTTACTGCATGGTCTTCAATCCAACATAAAAGGGCACGTTCTGCTTTCAAAACTGCAACATCGCGAACATAAAACCCACGTAAAAAGCACCCTGCACTGGCGGCTGAAACCACTTTTCTTATCGTTGTTTCATTTTTCCTTATGGTACGAATAGTTGCTTCATGTATATTGGGACGCTTTGAGATTGTTGCAATCTTTTCCCCCGCTTTTAATTCATCTAAAATTTTATTTTTTTCCTTTAAATTTAATTTTGTTCGCTTGGAAGCCATGTCACTGTATTTTCTTATGACATTTCTTTGTCTACCATTTTTTATCAATTCTTTACTTTGACATCCAATAACAGCAGTGTATTTTTAAGTACGTAAAATTGAGAGTTGTATTTGCTTGAATAATGAATCTTTATACATATATTCGAATAGATTCAAAATTTTAATTTTATTGCAAAAATAGTATATAACTAAAATGAAAAACCCGTGTAAAAAAACCGTACAAAAAAAAAAAACGCGTAAAAAGAAGATCAACTGTATATTGTTATTATATAGAGAGCATGGAGAAAAAATACAGCAGTCTTAGGGGCTATGTTCATATCATACATAAGTACATACATATGTAGCTTAAATTAAATTTGAAGTTCAGATTATTCCAAATTAATTTTCTATTTTATTAACATAATATACATACAAACATTCTAGACCGAAATACTCTATGGTTATAAATTGGGCGGAAAATGTTCCTTGGAGATGGTCCTTGAGGTGGCGTTGGTCGATTTGGCAAACAAGTTTTCACAAAAATTTCGCGGTTGTATTTTCATCCTGTCTTTTGACTAATTAAAAATACCTTACAATTTTTTGTATTAACTTCTTTTTATTATCATATTTTTTTTGGAGAGTATATGTACAACATTGCCTGTGAAAATTTCAATAATGAAATGTTCACTACATTGTGACAAAAAAGCACCCGCAAATTGCATTTAAATTCCCCGGGTTATTGATATTTCAAAAAAATGTATTTTGCTTGAGTTGGTAAGACTGTTCTTAATTACTATGCCACTTTGTTTACAGCAGCTGAAGCAGCAGTCGATACACCTCAGTAGTGCGTTGCGATTTTTACAACGGATAAAAATTTCAAACAAAGAATTTGTCTAAAATTTTGTATTTCTAACCAAATTTCGTGTGCGGAATGGTTGTAAATGTTAGAAAACACAAGCCTACGAGACCTTCGTTCTGGACGATCTTTGACCTCTTTAACTGATAAAAATATTAAAAAAGTGAAGGATATGGTGCTTGAAAATCGTCAGGCAAATGTTAGAAAAATGCAACAAAGCCCGAAATCTCTTGCGAGCCCATTCGAATGATTTGTGTGGATATTATAGGTATGAAACGCGTTCAGGTTTGACTCGTTCCGATAAAGCTGTTTTTTTTTTTTTAAGTGTACGATTGTGACTGAATTTAAAGCCAAAAACGCAATGAATACCACCGATCAACCACCGGATTCACCAGATTTGGCTCCGTGTGATGTTTTCTTATTCCACAAACTGAAACTGCCGCTCCATGGAAGCCGTTTTCAGTCGATCGAAGAGATAAAACAAAATACGCTTAAGGAGCTGAAGGCCATCCCAAAAAGTGCTTATGAAAAGTGTTTCGAAAGCTGCAAATATAGTTGGCATAAGTGTATTACATCTGATGGGAATTACTTTGAAGATGACAAAGTAAATATTGATGACTAATTAAATATTTTGCGTTTTATTTACAATTTCCGGGTACTTTTGTGTCATAATGTAAGTTCGATAAAGTTTCCCGGTGATAAGTAAAATACTACTGACAATTGAAAAGCTTATACATATATCATATACATACATATGTCAATTTGCAGGTACAAATTAAACACGAGAATATAAACACAATAAAAAAAGATATTCTACCAAGGCAATTTTTGACCGTCATATTGATAGAAACCGCCATTGTTCATCTCGTTAAATTTTAAGAGAATTTCTATAATCATCCTTGAGCTGGTGCTCACATCAAGCGGTGCATTATCGCCCCCCATGTCAGTACGTACCCAACCGGGATGTAAACATACACAAAGGATTTTGTCTTTAAGGAGGTCGATACTCATTGATTTCGTCGCTGCATTTAAAGCAGCCTACAAAAGAAACATTAAAATTCATAAAGTACTCAATTACATAAGTATACTGTATATGCGTGCTTTCTGCCATTATATAAGTATTTTACCTTCGAAGTGCGATATGCGTAAATGGCACCATCTGTATTGGCTTCAATGGAGCCAAGAATCGAACTCATGTTTATAATAGCGGCCCGCCTAACACCCATTCCAACGTTTTTGTTAGTTATTGAAGCCCGTTTTAAGAGTGGAAGACAAGCCTAAGAATATGCCAAACTTATTATCGGTGAATGTGCTATCAGAACAATATTGTTAACAAAAATACATAACCAGAGGATGTCAATGAATTATTTATTAACATTCTCTGATAATAACCTTCACAAATACTATAAATTTTCCTTACAAGAACAGTGATCGGTCAGTTTGTATGACAACAATATATACTAGAGTGACTCGATCTGAACAATTTGCCTTCAAATCGACATGTGAAAAACTGTGGGACAAGTTCGCGGATATACAGACAGACGGACATGGGTAAATCGCCTTAGCTCGTCACGCTGATAATTTACATATATATACACATACATATGTATATATATATATATATGGTATCTATTTTATAGGTTCTCTGACGTTTCCTTTTGGGTGTTACAAACATCGTGGCAAACGTAACATGCTCTATTCAGGGTATAAAAAAGTGGGGTAAAGAGAGCGGTGTATACTCGGAATATAGAAAAACATGCGATCCCTTTATCAGACGAACTAATAAGTTCTACACACTACCACAGATTTCTTTTATTCTATCCAAAAGTTTTACAAAGTTTTACAGAGACAGCTGCAAAAGCTCACAATGAGATACTCCTAATTTTGTTTTAAAATCTGTAGAAAAACACTTTATATTACCGATACTTACTGGCTTCAAGTAATTGAAAGTGTTATTATTAATACGTACCTTCGATAGCATAATTGGTACAACAGTATTCGTATGTAAAGCCTGCATCAACTCCTCTAATTTAACTGTGGTGATACGAGTAGATTTGGGAGCAAAGCCAGCATTATTGAATAACACATTCAATCCGTCATCTTTCACTACTTCGCTAATTCGACTTATTAAGTTTCCATAATTATTAAAATTGAGCAAATCTAAAACAAGACAGAAACTGATTTTACAACTTTTATAACACAACCTTACAAAATCTTCTCGACACTAATTTGAGTACGCGTCAATGTATTGCGTATGTAGATTGTCTTTCAAATTTCGGGATTCGAGAAGAAATACAAATTTTAATCATCGGTAATCGCTTTATTGTTTTACAAAATATTCTCTATTATGATTTATACACTTTTGCATGGCTTTTGGACGCATCAACCTCTTCCTCAGGTATCGAAAAACGTTGATCTCTTAGTTTATATTTTTTTTAGAAGAAGAAGAAGAATAAAAAGATGGCATTCGGCGTCAAGTCAGCACTATACGGAGGATCACTCATCAAATCGATGTTATAAGTTGTCAAAAATGCAGTTGTTTACGCGTAAATCCACGGTACATCACCTGTCACGATGTCATAGACGTGTTTCGAAACACCGCTATTGAATTTTTTATAACATTTCTCTCAACTAATGTGTCAATTTGTGTATGATCTAACGTGAATAAATTTCTTTTCTCAATCTCACGATAGTTCACAATACGATCTTGCAATTTTAGTTCGCACCCTTCCGAAACTCGTATGGGTGTGATCTATCACCTGGATTGAATTCACCATACTATCGATAAACACTGATGGAGCTTCATCGTCGAAAATTGAATAAAGATGAATTAAGCACTCTTAATGGGTTAATCCACGTCGAAAGTTGTAAAAATAATCGCGCGAAAATGTTCGCGATTTACAAGTAACTCCATTTTTAGTTCAATATTCTAAGTGATAGCGCTCGTATGTTAAGACTTTCTGAGTATGCATACCATCAAAAATGTCAAACCAGAGAACGTTTATAATAGGCAAGATCACGAGAAAATCACGGCTTTAATTCCCACAACCATTTATCAATGAATCGTGGAGAGAGAATCGTCAAAACATGCATACATACATAAATCGAAGCGTCAATTTCAATATTCATAATTAAATTCAATACGATAAATTCTAAAATAGATACGTTACCGATCTCCAAAATATGAATTGACAAATGACTGGCTGCTAAGTCCTTTAATTCCTAGAAAGGGTAGATCAAATTTAGATATTATAAGATTAATATTTCATCTTCAAATTATAGTTCGAGAGTAACCGAACAATAGCAATTCACAAAATGACATGGACAAAATTATGGCTACACATTTTGGAAAGAAAGAAAAGACTTTTTGAACATAAAACTGCTGTATACAAATACATAATTAAAAATTAAGAAGTTCTAAGATGTTAATGTGCATCTGATTAATATATGTACATATGTATATTATCTTAATTTGCAGACTTTACAGAAAAATCAAATAAAGAATTAAGAAAGGGTTAAGTTCGGGTGTTACCTGAAATTGAGATTTCTCCACTTTTTTCAGGTGTTGTTATATCAGACATACATACAATCATATTTGGAGTCTTTTTAATATATACAATATGAAGATAACTCACACACTGATCAACAATTATTGGTGCTCGAGTAATTTGTAGACCGAGTATAGTACAACCAATATTTAGACATATTATTTTACTAAGATAATTAACATATCGACTGATTTATTTGATATAAAGCAAATCGGAAGTTTCAGAGTCTATATAAGGTATATGGTTAATGGTAGTACTGACCGTTACCTCATAGTCAATCGGAAGTTGTATGAAAATCTTTATATTGGGTATAAGGGAACTGGGAGAAGTATTCACTCGATTCCATCTATTTTAGGTGCAAGGACACACTCCTCTGGATTGCATTAAGATAACTTACATATTGGCCGAAATATGCGGCGTAAAGTCAACCCGAAGTTCGAAAATCTTGATATTACGTATGTAGGGGAAATATGGCTAGATTTTGCCAATTTTTTTACTGAAGGGCGCCCCTCAAGAACTTCTTCTGACTTTAATTGTAGAATTTAATATTTATGTTATGTTACAATTTCGAAAATGGACTAAAACCGGTATATACCGTATAAGTGTAGTTTTGTGGTAGAAAAGTATGCGGTTATTATCCGATTTCATTTGTTATCACACTGTATTATGAAATGATAGAGAGAAATGTTTGATATACCTGTAGCAGTTTGTGAAATATATGTATTAAACAAAATATTAGGACACAGAGTCACACCCACTTAGCACTGCTTTTGAATTACAGATAGCCTCATCTTTAGTAAAAGTTTTGTTTATATTTTCTGGCTAATGGCTTAGTTATGACACTCTATATTTTTTTGCTGAAATGTATTTTGCGGGAATGATAATCTTCAATAGGAATTTTCTCAGTGTGCCAAAGAACACGTGTAAACTGTTTTATCAATATCTCTTCATTTTTAATCAGGTTATCGCTTGTACGTCATAATGACGATTTTGACGCATATCAATTTTCGGGGTTTTGCCTTTTGTCACGTACCGATTTTATATTTCTTTTGGATTAACAAGCACGTATCAGCCTATATCATTTAGTTTTAGGTGGTACAAATAACTTTCACAAATAACTTTTAAAACTGTGCAAAATTTGACGAGAGTATAAAAGTACCTGGTTAGATATTTTACAATTCGTGTTATAATTTTTCATCAGTCACTTAAATTTTTAATATAAATATTTTTTAACTTTTACAACACATACCGAAACTAATTGTAACATTAGTTAATTTTTTTATTATCAGAAGTATTATTTTATAATTATTTTGAATAATTTTAATTAAAATTTGCATTAATATAAAAATTAACATTATGAATTCAAAAGTTATATCGTACTTTTTTGTGAGCACAATAAAAATGCCTCGCTGTAGTGGTTTTGTTCCCGTAGATACAATCATGGATTTTTATTAATGAATTTGTGGCCACAGGTCATGAAACAATCAATGATTTTTGAAAGATTGCTCTCTTTTATTTTTAAATCTTTAATTTCATTATTCAAAATAACGGATGTACATATTATTTTCAGTTTTGTAAACAGAGCAAAATGACGAAAAGATACATAAAGGCCTTTTATGAGCTTTTCTTTTATAATTTTACAAAAGACTGAATTCCACATCTATTGATAAACTGTACTGATATGAATGCGAATTAATTTTGAAACAAAAGCGAGATTTCCATTAACTAAAACATGACATTTTGTAGATTGTATGTCTAGATATCTCCACGTTTATTTTTTAGTATATTTTCAGTCAGAAGTATAAGAGTGGGGATCTTTTGATGTTTATATGAGTGAAAAATGTGCGCTAGTTGATATAGATTTATAGAATTAGAATTATATATACATATATAGTTTGTGTAAAATAGTGTATTAGCAACTGCCCAAGGTCAGTTTCCTGGTTTTAACATTTCCAGATAGTATATGTATGTATATAACAATTGATTGTAATCGATAACAATTGCAAAATGGACACTGCTAATAGCCCTGACAGACGAGCAAAATTAATGCGCCTTAAGCAACGCTAATGCGCATTGCAATTTTATGGTGATAGACGGCAGACTTGTGCATTTAGACAGCTGATAGTGAAATTTGTTTATTTATTAAAAAAAAAAAAGTTAAATAAAAATGAATAAGAGAAATTATGAATAGAAATTTTGGTATTTTTGGAAAATCAATATAAAAAATTAATTTATTAATAACTACGTTAAAAGATAATAGAATGAAATTAAAAGCAATAATTTCCCTTTTTTTTTAATAAATAAACAAATTTTACTATCAGCTGTCTAAATGCACAAGTCTGCCGTCTGTCATCATAAAATTTCAATGCGCATTAGCGTTGCTTAAGGCGCATTAATTTTGCTCGTCTGTCAGGGCTATTAAACTGCTTACCTCTGATGCTGCAAACGTAAAGGAGGCGGCAGACTTCAAGCGACATCTGTCAAAAAATAGCAAAAATCGGCCATTTCTGAGCAGTGTTGCCTACTTAAATTTGGTAAATTCAGCTAAATGCACGGAATTCTTGTGCATTACAAACTTGCATTAACACGGGTCAAATGCGCAAGTAAATGTAAATTAAGCCGGCTAATGCATAGTAGCGCTATCGTCTGTCAGGGCTCTAACTCAATTGTGTGCGGTAGGAAGTGGATATTACGAGTGGGGTAATAAAAATTCAATAAACTACATATTGTCAAACGTCAACTAAAGGCAGGCATTAAAATTAAAAAGGATAAGAAGTTTTATGTCAGATATGCTAAAAACTAAGTGAAGTGAGGTAACTTTAAAAACGCTAGGCCTGATTAGTTTGCAATTTCGACAATTAACGAAATGTAAATACAATATGAACATAATTTGCTGTTTGCTCATATCTTGATACGCTTAAAGTAATAGTGGTATCAGCTTTTATTTCTTTTACGGAATACAGTTCCAGATTCCATAATTTTTGGTCAATTTTATGTGACAAAACTAAAATATTTTGATTTAAAGTAATTTAGATATATAGATTAAACCTTCAAACAATACTATTTGGAAAACTAAATTTTAATTTAATTTAAAGGCTTTACATAGAATAGAAATAAAAAAAGTATTTTTTGTGCAGAGTTATAAATTGGTAAACTGACGAAAAGATTATCTGTTGGTATTAAATAAATTGTTGCTTCTGGCTTCTTTATTAAACATTGAATATCTTTGGGTACCAAAACTACCAGATTTTCTTATCATCAAAACATTGGGTTTTATTTCACTTCACATTAGAAAAAATATGTACATACAAATAACCCTTAAATGTCAATTAATTTTAGTTATTTTGCACCCTACATTATTTTTAACCACTCCATAAAGAATTTTGCTTTGGAGGTCAGGCGAGCATTCATCTATAAAAGAATACCAAGTGAATTAAGATGGCGCAAAAGTTTAAATTTTCATTTAACTGACGTCAGTACAATATTGTTTGAATTAAAGAAATATGCGGATATATCAAATTCTTGACACTTTCTGCCTTTATGTCACTGTTTCAATTAAAACTTTTTTAGTTAATATGAACAGTAAACCAAAAATTATCCAATTTTAAGCGAACAGTCTTAAGTTTAACTTTCATTCTAAACACGTTTAATAAAAAATATTTCTTACCAAAACGTTATGCCTACCAACCAAACCACCGAAAACAAATAAAAATACAAATGTTGGTCCGATTGGACCAAAACGGCAACGCTGCATTGAATGGAAAATTGGAATTGTATCAAACGGAAAGATGTGCATAAAAGCGAAGTAAAATTGGAAGAGAGTTTTATTTCGACTAGAAATTTGAAGAGTTTAGATATAGTTTTTGTTTGATCCTACTTATTCAGTGATCAGTTGTTAGCTGACATTATTTCATCGTTTTAAATATTATAGATAGCTTGAAGTGGTTTCAAATTGCTGTTGGAGTGTTTTTCGTGATTTTAAGCTTATTAGCAGTGCAGAAATTAAAATTGTGTAGCATAATGGCGCCTATAAACAGTATGTACCGTATAATATAAATTAACTTAAAAAATAATTAGCGTATGATAAAAAATATATGTGTACCTTACCGTAGCTTTGTCGGAATCTCTGCACGTTGCAAAAATGTGTTTAGGGGGCTGTGGTAATTTCACAAGTGTCTTTACAATACCAAGGCCCAATCCACGATTGCAACCAGTAATTAGTATGGAATTCATTTGAGTTTTTCAATTGTTTTCCAATGTCTTCGTGTTACTAAGATTATTACTGTAGATATCAACTGGTATTTTATCAAATTGCGCAATTATAGCTCACTACCGGAATTACGAAAATTTCAATGAATTGTGAGTTTTTTTATGCAAAAAGTTCGTGTGCAAATGGAAAGTGGTCTTCGAGAGGTCGGGATCATGAAAGTCTCATTTTGCTGTCGGCAAATTGACTTGTTTTTATATTAAATTCCCCTGGAATGCTGTATTCCAGGCAATATTCCATGAATGTCAATGAAATGTCAATTATCCAATGGTTAATTTTTAATAAATCTGCTCTTTAGTTCTTGTTTTTAATATAAAATACGGTGCATCTTTGTATATTTATATTAGTTTAATATAGCGTAAAGAACTTTTCAATGTTTATAAGTTATAGTACAAAAGTTTTATTATCAGTTGCACGTTCAAGGACGCCATTACCGAACAATGTAACATTCTACAAATTTAACTCGGAATATTTTTTAAGAAGAATGATTACATATATATCATCAGTAAAAAAGCGTAAGCAGTAATGGCTGATACTAATAGGTTACTGGAATCAATAAAATGACGTTACTTAAGATCTAAATTCTGGAATAATCTTATATATTTGTATGTATGTACGTAAATGGAAGTTGTAAATTGCTGAGTCATTTCGTCTATTTCACAATAATTTTATCGCATTAGTTAATTTGTTCGATTATTTGCATATTTGACTACCATATGCATATTTTGGATATATTTGAGCAAAAATTTACTATATATATTAATGTATGTATGTATTTATAATAAAAATGTATGAATGAAAACCATTAAATATCCCCAGCTAATTGCACACAGTTGATTTTCCCTCCTAATTGTTTATAAATTTTGTGTTATTAAAAAAATTTATCTTTAATTTCCCCCGGTAAATTGCATAAACAAGAGAAAGAAGATGAACTTACAGGCCTCTGGCAGTTGTGCAATTTTCGTAGGGATACTGTAATTTGCAAGCATCTGATATTTTATTACTCATGTACATACATACATACACTCGTGAACTTAACAAGGGTTACAGCGAGGTTAGATTGGATTCTAAATACTTTACTTTTCCTAAAGTTTTTATCCTCGACAGACATATACATATAAACAATGTACCATTATTTATAGATGAATATGACTACGATTTGGTTGTGATTGGAGGCGGATCAGGAGGACTAGCCTGTGCAAAGGAAGCGGTGGCTTTGGGGGCAAGGGTTGCATGCTTAGACTATGTTAAACCTTCACCAGCGGGTTCTAAATGGGGTCTGGGAGGAACTTGTGTGAATGTTGGATGTATTCCTAAAAAACTTATGCATCAAGCAGCCCATTTGGGTGAAGCTGTACATGTAAGTTTATCTAATATGATCTAAAAACTTTATTTATTATATAAAAATATATTGCACACAGGAATCTATGGCATATGGCTGGCAAATTCCAGAGCCAGAGAAGATATCATCGAATTGGAATAAATTAGTTCAAGCTGTCCAAAATCATATAAAATCTGTAAACTGGGTTACCCGTGTTGACTTACGAGATAAGTAAGTAGAATTTTAATATTTATTTAATAGAATATAAAGTAAGAATTGATTTTATAGAAAAGTGGAGTATATTAATGGCTTAGGTTACTTCAAAGATCCTCATACAGTAATAGCTAAGATGAAAAATGGAACAGAACGGTCCATAACTGCGCAGAATGTGTTAATCGCGGTAGGTGGACGCCCAAGATATTCACCAATACCTGGGGCTGTAGAGTATGGTATCACTAGTGATGATATCTTTAGTTTGGATCGTGAGCCAGGAAAGACCCTTGTTATTGGCGCTGGGTGTATGTATTGGTTACAAACCTGTTCAACTAATCAAAAAATTAAAACTTTCATATCTTCCAGATATAGGATTAGAATGCGCCGGCTTCCTTAAAGGCTTGGGATACGACGCTACAGTTATGGTGCGTTCTGTTGTTTTACGAGAATTCGATCAACAAATGGCGGGCATTATAAAAGACTCCATGGTTGAGCGTGGGATTAAATTTTTGTTTACCACATTGCCAAATTCTATCGAGAAGCAAAATGATGGTCGTTTGAAAGTTAAATGGACCAACTCCAATACAGGGGAAGAAGGATCAGATGTCTTTGACACAGTACTTTTTGCTATCGGCCGCAAAGGTTTAGTTGAGGACCTTAATTTAGGTTCGGCTGGTGTGGAAGTAAAAAATGATAAAATTCTAGCCAATGATGCAGAACAAACAAATGTTCCACATATCTATGCGGTTGGTGATATTTTGCAAGGCAAATTAGAACTAACACCAGTAGCTATACATGCCGGCCGTTTACTAGCCCGTCGACTATTCTCAGGATCAACGCAGTTGATGGACTATGCCAATGTGGCTACAACTGTGTTCACTCCATTGGAATATTCTTGTGTTGGTTTGTCAGAGGAAGTGGCATTACAAAAATATGGTGAAGACAATATAGAAGTTTTCCATGGTTTCTACAAACCAACAGAGTTTTTCATACCTCAAAAAAGCGTTCGCTATTGTTATCTTAAAGCTATTGCTGAAAGAAGCGGGGATCAGAAAGTACTGGGATTGCATTACGTTGGACCAGTAGCAGGAGAGGTTATGCAAGGATTTGCAGCTGCTGTAAAGTAAGATTTTTTGTATTATGGTATTCATATGTGGTTTTATAAAATTTGTGTTTGCAGAGCTGGTCTCACAATGAAAATTTTATTAAACACTGTCGGAATTCACCCAACTACTGCAGAAGAATTCACCCGACTTTCCATTACAAAGCGATCTGGTCTGGATCCTACACCTGCAACTTGTTGCAGTTAAACGGAACGATTTATAGCAATATAATTTTAGGCAATGTCTAACATTTTCTAAAAGAAAACAATAAATTAATTAATGTACTTATATACTGTTTTTATTAAAAAAGTAAAATATCTTATTGCAAATCCATTGAAATTTTTTACATACCAACGAATAAAAGAACCTTCAAAACCTGACAAACATGTAAAGTTAAATATCGCCTAAACAGCAGCCGTCACTTGGTCACCTTAACGATAAGTTCGGCCATGACGCTACTATGTTAACAAATACACACAGTCACTATTCTGTAACTATAACTTGCAAGATTTAGTGTTATCCAGATGTGCAGACTTCAACTGTATCAGCGAATATCCACAACGCATCAAAAGTCGGTTATACTTCATCAAAGGTGATAGACTCAGTAGATTTCCTAATAACATAACGTTCCTCATTTTCCTATGTTTATCGACTAGCTTCGTGTAACTATTAAATCCATCTTTATCTCGAAAGGACTCAGGAAGTCACTTTGATGTCTTAGGTTTAATTCCATCATTACGGCGATTGTTACGGACAAAATACTAATATTAACGAATAATAATAGCTATTTTAAAGATAGTTCCGTATAACACACTGCATGTAGTTTAGCGTCCCACCATGAAAATCAACCTCGCTAACATTTCCGTCACCATTATCCCCTCGCTCTCGGACCATACTACCTCGACCAGCTACATGAGCATGTCGAAGTAATAAATTTCTAACTTGTAAAAATAGTAAGATATATGTCCAAATGGCATAGAAGAGTGCCTTAGTAAATTGGAGGAAATTTTCAACCAAATATAAACAGAAATCCGTTCCCAAAACAGTCGGGGTTTTAGTTACCGGAACGGCAATTACTTCAGGAATGTTTTCTGCCGCTGCGACAACAACGGAAAACCGATACGGGAAACAATTCAGATTTTACATATTTTAGTTATTTGTTTATTTTTTTTTATTTAAATCTCAAAATTTCCTGTTATAAAAACCTTCTTGTGCTCTCCAACGTGTCAACATTATCAATTGAATATAAAATGGCACATACTCTTAACACTAAAGCAGTTGTGTTTGATTTTAAATTGAAGACATGTAATCAATGTTTAACTAACTTGTCCTTTTGTACTAGTATTATATATTTAAATAATTATGTTAAACCGTTGGAATATGAGTGTTTTTTTAAAGAATGAATAATTTTCAAAAATTATTAATCTTATTGTTAAAGCTAAATAGATTTAGAGGAGGCGGAGAATTGGGCATATGCCTAGGGCGGTCATGCTTGGAGTGACACATCAAAAATGAAGCTGCTTACATTGTATAACTTATATTTGATTGAAGACTTCAATTAAGCCATTCCTTAGATTTAAATACTAAACATTATAGCAATTATTTTACGAGCGAATACAAATGTATAGTCGAACTCAACATCAGTGTAGATGTAGCTAAAGCTGCAGTGAGCGGTGAGAATGGCATAGATCTCCTGGGTAACAAGGCGTAAAAAGAAACCAAATAAATAAGACCTAATACTTTGTTCGCTGTGGGTCCACACATATTAGGGGTGGCACTACGAAATCATACATCAGATATTTATTTCTTTATTGAGCATGCCATATCCATTATAAATTTGGTAACCAATCCACCTAAAAATCCCATACATGGCACTATCGAAGAAACGAATAAGTCTGACCATAAAGTACTTTTGAAAGTCCACAAATAACCAGGGATATACATTTATATTTTTTTAAATTAAAAGGGACTTTTGCAGCTCAAAGAGTTTGAAGCAGCGTTAGAAAAGCTACGCTACTCCCGTAGCATTTCATTTTGCTATTGCTACCGCTCTCACTTTGTCGGGAGCCATAGCAGAACAACGTAAAAGTATGTGCTCTGCTCTGCTCGGAGTTTTGTTAGGTAAAAAACTATAGTTGTAGGCCTAGTTAAGGCCTAGGCCACTCAGACCACTGCTACGCCCACAAACCGCCATTATGCGAAAACTTATAAAGTGCCATAACTAAGAACTCTAATTTGGCACAGTGGATCGCAGTAATAAAGGGCACCTGTGGGCTAAAAATTAAAAACAAATTGGCGCGACCCCGCCCTCTAATTGATTTAACGTACATATCTGCTAATCCATTTAAACTACAATACCCAAATACATTTAGGGCAAATTCTTTAATCACCCTTACCGACACTGTAAAAATGGATGAAATCGGAGGATAAGCCCGTTCACTCCCCATATAACGGTGCTGTTAAAAACTACTAAAAGTGTGATAAATCCATAACTAAATAATGAATAAATATGAGAGATTTTTATAGGAACCGAGGTAAAAATTGAATTGAATTGTCACCGTCTACTACATCGCGAAATCACATATATGTAGTATCTAGGGACCCGTCCAACCGATTTCAACCAAATTTGTGACGAGAAATTATTCTCACATTCCTAAGCCACATTGCCCCACTTTCCAGTGTACAAATCATGAAGCAATTAAAATAAGGGGATAAAACTTTGCACGAATGATACCTTTAAAGTATGCCACCTTATGACCCTAAATTGTCCATATCGAAACAGAAATGTTCAAGACCCTAGAACCAAGTATTTGTACCCAGTGTCCGTGTATCAAAAATTGGTTGAATCGGGTCAATACTTCCCATATACCTAATATAAATATTTTCGAGCTTCCAGGTGACTTTATGTACCATGTACATATGTATGTATATCGGCCAACATGTGAGTTATCGAAATGAAAATTAAAGAGCGTATTTTACTTATATTAGTTTATCTTTCTGGAGGATGGAGTCATGTGTAGAAGTTCACGCAAGTGAGGAAAATTCTCTGATCGCCACTCACTTGGGAGTGGCCAGAAACGATTCTTTTACACATGGCTCAGGCGCTTCACGACTTCCGGTCTTTGACCAAGTATCCTCTGGGTAGCCTAAGAACATCCGTTCGAATGCGAGCTAAAGTGAGAAGACGAAACATTCCCTACATGGGGTTGTGCGCTGAGTTTGGGACCCGCCTCGTAAAAACCACTGCCAATGAAAAATTACCAACAGCCTCGGAAGATGAACCCCCCTTTTGATGACGACCATGGCAAACGAAATAAGGACTACGATATTAGGACATGCACCTGGAATGTCCGGTCCCTCAATTGGGAAGGTGCCGCTGCCCAGCTGGTTGATGCCCTCATGAAAATAAAGGCTGACATCACCGCCGTCCAAGAAATGCGATGGACGGGACAAGGACAAAGATGAGTAGGTCCTTGTGGCATTTACTACAGTGGTCATATAAAGGAGCGCAAGTTTGGTGGTGGGAGAAAGACTCCGTCACCGAGTACTATCATTCACTCCGGTGAATGAACGTCTAGCCATAATCCGCATCAAAGCGAGGTTCTTCAACATATCGCTGATTTGCGCCCACACCCCGATGGAAGAGAGGACGATGTGACCAAAGATGCCTTCTATAAGCGCTTGGAGCGCGCCTATGAGAGCTGCCACCGCCACGATGTCAAAATCGTGCTTGGCGACTTTAACACCAGGGTGGGCAAAGAAGGTATATTTGGCACTACGATCGGTAAATTCAGCCTCCACGACGAAACATGCCCAAATGGGTTGAGGCTGATCGAATTGTGCTTGATAAGCTGGCTGACAGGGGTAATGCTCGAAAATTCTACGAAAAAATGGTGATCTAGTCACCGATGCCCAGAGCATACTTAAATTATGGAGGGAACACTTCTCCAGCCTGCTGAATAGCAGTGAAAGTACAACGCCAGGAGAAGGCGAACCCGATTCCCCAATCGATGACGATGGAGCAGACGTTCCATTGCCCGACCATGAAGTTCGAATAGCAATTACCCGCCTGAAGAACAACCAAGCGGCGGGGGCCGATGGATTGCCGGCCGAGCTAATCAAACACGGCGGCGAAGAACTGATAAGGAGCATGCATCAGCTTCTTTGTAAAATATGGTCGGACGAAAGCATGCCCAACGATTGGAATTTAAGCGTGCTCTGCCCAATCCACAAAAAGGGAGACCCCACAATCTGCGCCAACTACGGTGGGATAAGCCTCCTCAACATCGCATATAAGGTTCTATCGAGCGTATTGTGGGAAAGATTAAACCCCACCGTCAACAAACCGATTGGACCTTATCAGTGTGGCTTTAGACCTGGCAAATCAACAACCGACCAGATATTCACCATGCGCCAAATCCTGGAAAAGACCCGTGAAAAGAGAATCGACACACACCACCTCTTCGTCGATTTCAAAGCTGCTTTCGACAGCACAAAAAGGAGCTGCCTTTATGCCGCGATGTCTGAGCTATCATCGGCCTCAACACCCGCGCCGTAAGTTCTGCTTTCTCCAGACTGGACCAGGAAGCAAAGCAAATGGGTCTGGTTGTGGACGACGGCAAGACAAAATATATCCTGTCATCAAAAAACAGTCGTCGCACTCACGACTTTGCTCTCACGTCACTGTTGACAGTCATAACTTTGAAGTCGTAGATAATTTCGTCTATCTTGGAACCAGCGTAAAGACCAACAATGTCAGCCTGGAAATCCAACGCAGGATAACTCTTGCCAACAGGTGCTATTTCGGCCTGAGTAGGCAATTGAGAAGCAAAGTCCTCTCTGGACGAACAAAAACCAAACTCTAAAAGTCACTCATAATTCCCGTCTTACTATATTGGGCAGAGGCTTGGACGATGACAACAACTGATGAGTCGACGTTGCGAGTTTTCGAGAGAAAAGTTCTGCGAAAGATCTATGGTCCTTTGCGCGTTGGCCACGGCGAATATCGCATTCAATGGAACGATGAGCTGTACGAGATATACGACGACATTGACATATGTATGTAGTTCAGAGAACTATAAGTAGCCGCTGGCTAGTTCATGTTGTCGGATGGACGAAAACACTCCAGCTCTGAAAGTATTCGACACAGTACCCGCAGGGGGAAGCAGAGGAAGAGGATGACCTCCACTCCGTTGGAAGGACCAAGTGGAGAAGGACCTGGGTTCGCTTGGAATATCCAATTGGCGCCACGTTGCGAAAAGAAGGAACGACTGGCGCGCTGTTGTTAACTCGGCTTTAATTGCATAAGCGGTGTCTACGCCAGTAACGGAGAAGAGTGTATCTTTCTGCCTAAAATGGATAAAATTGGCTGGAAACTTGACCTTAACCCCATATAACTAATGCCAGGATTTTCGAACATCCGGCTGACTTTACTCTATATGATTGGTGATGGTATGTGAATAAGACTCTGTAGCAACATGTTGGAAGAGTATAAAAATACACTGCCTTAATTGGAGATAAGAAATTTATGTGTGTGAGTACACTTTTTAGAATGAATATGCATTAGGAGGGCTGTATTATTTGTCTACATTAGGCGCTGAATATCACATTATATCATTGTTATGTATAAAAATAATTAAACTGACAATAAGAAAATAATTAAAATTTGATCAGAAAAAGTTTGCAGGAGGTTTCACATTAAATAGTTAATTAATTATGGATTATGAATATTAATTATGTATATTGACTATTCCGGAACGAATTTGTTTGTTATAATAAATAAATAATATTTTATGAATCACAAAACTTAATAATTAATAGTAGTGTAAAAATGGGGATATATTTCCAATTTCATTTCAATGCAATCACATAATGTACATACATATATCATATCCAATTAAATTTAAGTACATTTTTAATAAAAGGAAACTGCAATTATGGCTCGGTGGCCTAAGTCAATGTAGTGTTTAATTATAATTTATTAAATTTACTTTCCATGACCTAAAGTACAATAGTAATTCTAATCTTATATATATAATATATATATATACACTTATAAATACATATTGTACATACTTATGTATGTAGATTCTTGTGTATAAAAACGTACACTGCGTTCTCAAGTCGAATTCCGTTTCTAAAGGACCGTTATGTTTGTTTCCTTGCTCATTCATTTTATTTATTTATTTTTTTTTTTTTTTTTTGCCACTTAATTATTTGCCCTGCCTTATTAGTTATAACACATAATTATGCATTGAAAGTTAATTTTTATTAGTGCGGGACTCTAAGACCTTTATTCTCTATGTTATTTTGTTTTCAAATCTGTTTCAATTGTACATACGTATGCGTGTTTCTTAACATTTATTGTTTAAATGATGTATATGTTTATATGTATATTACGAGTTTCGATAAAATTCAGTAGCATACGAATTTGTACAAATGTACATGGTATGTGTCCGTATAATAACATGAATATTGTGGAGACCGTTAATGCAATAGATATTGTTTTCTACTCATTAACGTTGGTCTTAATGGTGTACATAGACAGATATAAGTAGATATTATTAGAAAAATAAGAGTAAATTTGTATTTTGTCCATTGGTGGTTCTTGTTGCAACTGCGTTTCTACCCGCCGACATATCATCAGCTACTGAATCGCTTACTTACGGTGGTGTCATATATATTCCAAATTATGGATGCGAACCTCGTTAATTACAATTATCATTGAGGTAATGTATGTACATACGTATGTATACTATATGCTAACGATGACCAAATATGTATAATTTGCATACAAATTAATTTATTTAATTGTACCAAAATAATGGCTAATTTGCAATACAGTATTATTCAGGCCTGATATCAAAGATGATGAAAAATTATTATAACGTTTTGTATTTTTAATGACGATCCAGTAAATAAATAATTTATGTAAACACAATGTTTTTCCTTGCAAGTAAAATTCAATATTCGCATACTCTCATTATATTTAAACTTAAGATATTAACTGGCAAGTTTAAACCATGTTTGTATCCAGGATAACAGTCGTTTTAAATGCACAGTACCATTGAGGTTTCTTCATCTCGTGGTTATTTACGTTTACAAACAATATACGTATGTATGTACAATATCGACTGTTATTGTCGATGATAGTCGTTGTTCACTGCTGCTATTCGTTATATTGCACATGTAAACTTTAAATTGGCTTTCACTTTACAGAAAATCTTGCTATTCGACCTTTGTCTATGTGAGACCTAAAAGAATATGGTATTTTGAAGTTTAAGCAATTTCTGCTTTTCATTATACACACCTTGATCTTAAGACAGTAGCACAAATATGTTATTTATTTATGTATGTATGTGTATGTGTATTTCTAAGGGTGTAAATTTTAACGTTTTTCTTGTCATCTGTATGAATATTTACTTATTTTGTTTTTAGTGACACCCTCTATTGGAATAGCATCTTTTTATCATTAAATTTTGCATTCTGTATTTCTTCGATTTTCTATCATCTGTTGGTATATGCTTGAATGCCGAATATGATATCTATGATTGAGAATACGGCCGACATTACGCTCGTAGGGATAATTCACGAACATGGTTCACACTAAATGGCATCCCCGTAAAGCTTGGAGCATTATAGCTATATAGGAGATAAAAAAGAGATACGAAGAGGATTATTTAATATAATTATCCGAATTCGGTGAATTCTATTATAATTCTAAACCTAACTAAGATTTATCAGTTATGATTTTTATAGACTGTTCTGTTGCAAAATTTTTTTCTTACGGACCAAATATGTATGTATGTACATATGTACATTTACATATGTTTACATAGAGCTACCAGGGCTGTATGGGTTTCTAGTGAAAAACTTTGTAACAATAGAATTTCTTAGTTTCCAACTCTTCAATAGAATTTGTGAAGAGCACGCCAATAGAATAGTTTGAATAATGTAAAGTAATTTCAATAGGGACAAATGTTATACTCTTCTGAAAAACGTCCTCTTTATGAATGTGATTTAAAAACTTTGAAAAATTCAGTAAACTTTGGAATTCTACTTTCCAGTTTTAGCAAAGAGACATGTTTAGAGTACAAATTTGATGCTCATATTGTCATTCAGACGATATTTTTCGCTTTCTTAGTACTTCTACAGCACTCGGTCAGATGCGTTTCATTTAGACAGTCCAAATAGGTTACTAACTATGGAAGAGGACATTCAATTGGTTAAGAAATTATTATACCGCATGTTTTTCTGTATAACACAGTTTCTAAACTAGACAATTGCCCGATACCGCATATACATATTACTGTTAGTTAATAAAATGTTTAAATATTTGCAACAATAGTTACCATTATTTGTAGAATTAACACCATTGTTGGGCGAAGATGCCGATAATATGGTCGTTGTTGTCGATGTTGTTGCATTAACAATGGTTGATGCTGTAACCGGAGCTATTACTCGACTAGTACCAAGCCCAGAGCTTGCAAATTTTACATTATTTGGAATACTGACTGTCACACTCCGTCCGCTAATTATACCATTTAAAGGACGTGGCGGAGATGATGATATTAAAGATGATGACGATGAAACACAACTCGAAGATGACGGTGATGGAGATGGAGTTGATGGTGTTGGTGAGTCACGTGTAAGTGACATAGCCGAAATGTTTTTAGCTGTCAACGAAAGCGCCGCATTGCTTACATTTGTAATACTTCTGTTTGCCAATGCAACACTTGTATTTGTAGGTGACGTACCGGTTGGACTAGTATAATCTGATATTGAAGCGGATGACTTAATCTGCTGTTGCTTGTGTTCAAATACGGCGGGAGACTTTGTAGCCACATTAATATTGGAAGAGCTATTGTTGCCATTCACACTGCTCGAAATATTGTTATTTATGCAAGCTTTAGATATCACAGGTGATAGAGCAGAGGGCTGGGGCATCTGATAAATACATTTATTTCCACATACGTAAGAATGTTCATTCAATAATAGGATTACTTCGTTAACTTACACTAGCGCCGACTGGTGAGGACATCGTCGTACTTCCATTACTGCCGCCGCTTGATAACGAGCTTGACGAACTATAAAGTATGCTTCCACGTCCAGACGAAAGAGACCGGGTTTCATTTGAATTATCTAAAATAGATTAAAATTTAAATTTTAAAATCTACCAACTTTGACTTTCTCGCAAATATTTCACATGTACTGCATGAATTACAATTATTATGATGAAACATATTGCCTCTTTTTACCAGAAATATCTCATATATGTTATTATGTAATCGTGGATACCGTGTCAACTTATTCTTAAAATTAAATTGGGATATACATATGTATTATGTATGGATGTACATAGGTATGCATGTACATATGTATGTACATACATACATATGTATAATGTTATTCGATTATTAAATTTTATAAATTATTTATTTATGTATGTGATAAAACGTACCTTTTTCGCAATTGTTCAAATCAAAATCCAAAAAGGGACCTGGAAACATTTGCTCATACTTTGGACCCAGTTCTCGTTTTAATGACACAAGCTTAAGCTGTGAATTTATTTTCATTTTTGCTAACTGTTCTACTTCAGCTTCAAGTTCCTGATCTTTCTTTTTAAGAGTCTATAAAAACAAAATATACAACGACAGTAACAAGGAAACTTAATGAGCATGGGCGCCTCTTACTTTTACATATTTAATTGCTTCACCAAGTATAGCCAAATTTGACGTCTTTTTACGTTCGTCTTCCTTTAATGGGAGTTGATTTTTTAACTGCTCGTAGCATTCTTTGAGATGTGCACGCCGGTTTTTTTCCAACTTATTGTGCACTTCACGGGTACCAGCCCTAAATGTAGAATAATAACTTCTTATAATCTGTTATATTGCACAATACGATACTGTCGTATACATGGAAACGTACATACATATTCACAAACATACATACATATATAGTATAACTGGCATATGCATATGCACATGTACATTGTATAAGTTATATACATACATAAATATAACTTACCCATTGCTATTGGAACTTATAGTTCGCCTTCGACCGCTGGCACTTATCATGGGAGTCATGTGCAATAGTGGATTAGTAGTTGCCGAATGTTGTGCTGACATCATCTGTAAATAGTGACTACCAGTCGAGTTGTGTCTTGTCAATGTTTCGTCGTCTTCAATGCAACGTAATGCGTTTCCATCTTCAATGATCATTTTCCCAAGCTCTCCATTTTTTAAAAGTGGTTGGTTGGCTGGAATTTTATGGGAAAGTGAGAAACTGCGTATCCGTGAATGCGTTTCATCAACTTTTCTACACGCAATAGGCGGTGGGGTAAGAGGTTCGGAAGGCTTATAAATTATTGACTGTGGGGCTGAGGTGCTGTTGATCAGCGAAAATTTGGAGGCTACCGAGTGATGCTGCTGTGCTTGTTTAGGTATGCTTATCGCCTTAGACGGTATAGAATATGTATTAGCCGCCGGCGATGCAACGCGCAGACCATCATTCAGTAACATTTGTTTGTTAGCAGCAGCGGTCACGACAACAATATCGCAACTGTCACTATCTACAAGTCTATATGCTTTTGACTTTTTGAACTGCTCATTCTTCCCCTTAGTTAGCTCCTCTTCTGTCGCAGGTGGCTGCTGATGTTCTTGTGGTTCACTTGAACATCGAACAGTAGGTCGTATTGAAAATAAGGCAGTCAGCCCATTCTCTGATTCTGGAGATGACTTTGAATTTGAGGAAAAAGCATCCTCTAAAATAAAGTGAGAAGAAAAAACCAAAAAAAAAACACAACAAGATAAAGTTATGTACCATACGAGTGCAAGAAATAATAATATTAAAAATTATGATATATAAAAGCATACATACATATGTACCATGGAATACCAAAAAGAAATAATAATAATTTGGACGAAATCTTGAAAAATATTCAACAAAAAATTGCTTTATTTTAAATAATTGAGAAAGGGACAAATCATGGCTTTCTAAAACTTAAAATCTTTTCAAGAAACTTTTCTAGTCTCTCAGTTCGTTCAAAACTCAATAATAGGGAACACATATTCGATTATTGTTTTGAATGAACATTGTTAGATATTAAATATCATATTTGTTCCTAAAAACAACCAGACTTTTCATGCATTTTGGCTTTCAGCACTTTGTTGTTGTTGTAACGACCATCTAACCCCCGGTTGGGTGGTAAGATTCAGGTCAGTTATCATCGAAGTAATCTAACGGTAGGTCCAGAAAACTTGCTGTTTCAACAGGGCTGGGCTTACAAAAATATGGTTAGAGTCACAGAGGACTCGTTGGATATATTTAATATATCGGGATCAATTCTGAATAAGGAGGAATTTAACCTGCTACAGTATCCAGAACGAAGTTGCACAAGGGTCACTATGAATTCTCGCAACACGGTGATAGGGAGTCGGTGCGAATAGCATCCTAAGGCTGGTTTCTGCAAAAACATCCCAGCAGAAATTGTCTTTTTCCTATGAGCTGCCAGCTAGCGACTTGAGGATTTGGTTTCGGTTCTGTACTTTGCAAGTTATCGCGGTTATATGAGGAGTGAAGGAGCACAGATACAGGAATTTGGAAGATTTAGCCTTTTTAATGGAATTCCGAAACTCCTCCTCTTTGAAAGTTAATGGCGCCCAGTATCTTGGCATTTTGCTCAGCTGTCGTTTGACTTTGTCTGTCGAATGATAATGCATGAAGCGTATGAGGATTGAATTTCAATGTCAATTCGATCATGATGACTCCTCAGATTAGGCAAGGCCTTAACAGTAGTCCAAAGCTAGCACACTCCGTTGGAGAGGTTACAGTTGCCTTACCCATTGCCGATTGTTCACGAAATAAAATCGGGAGGTTTTTCGATCCAGATATTTATGGGTAGATGATCTGATACGGAGGAGGATGGAGTCATATGAAGAAGGTCACGCAAGTGAGGAAAGTTCTCTGATCGCCATTCACTTGGGAGTGGCCAGAAACGATTCTTTTACATATGACTCAAGCAGCTCACTACTTCCGGTCTTTGACCAAGTATCCTCTGGGTAGCCTAAGAACATCCGTTTGAAGGCGAGCAAAAGTGAGAAGGCGAAACATCCCCTCCGCAGGGTTGTGCGCTGGGGTTGGGACCCGGCACGTAAAAAGTCTTACCAATGAAAATTAGCAATCAGCCTCGTATGAGAGACCCCCCTTTTGATGACGACCATGGCAAACGAAATAAGGACTACGAATTGAGGGCATGCACCTGGAATGTCCGGTCCCTTAATTAGGAAGGGGCCGCTGCCCAGCTGGTTGATGCCCTCATGAAAATAAAGGCTGACATCACGGCCGTCCAAGAAATGCGATGGACGGGACAAGGACAAAGACGAGTAGGTCCTTGTGACATTTACTACAGTGGCCATATAAAGGAGCGCAAGTTTGGTGTAGGATTCGTGGTGGGAGAGAGGCTCCGTCGCCGAGTACTATCATTCAGTCCGGTGAATGAACGTCTAGCCACAATCCGCATCAAAGCGAGGTTCTTCAACATATCGCTGATTTGCGCCCACGCCCCGACGGAAGAGAAGGACGATGTGACCAAAGATGCCTTTTATGAGTGCTTGGAGTGCACTTATGAGGGCTGCCCCCGCCACGATTTCAAAATCGTGCTTGGCGACTTTAACGCCAGGGTGGGCAAAGAAGGTATCTTTGGCACTACGGTCGGTAAATACAGCCTCCACGAGGAAACATCCCCAAATGTGTTGAGGCTGATCGACTTCGCCGGGGCCCGAAATATGGTTATCTGTAGCACTAGATTCCAGCATAAGAAGATTCAACAAGCTACCTGGCTGTCTCCGGGTCGAAAAACTGCCAACCAGATCGATCATGTTGTGATAGACGGAAGACACGTTTCCAGTGTTTTAGATGTGTGTGCGCTCCGAGGTCCGAACATCTACTCGAACCACTATCTTGTTGCAGCTAAGATTCGCACCCGCCTCTGTGCAGCAAAAAACGCATGCCACCAAACAAAAGGAAGTTTCGACGTCGAGAAGCTGCAATCACAACAGACAGCCGAACGATTTTCTACTCGGCTTGCACTCCTGCTCTCTGAGAGCACTCGTCAACAACTCAGTATAAGGGAACTGAGGGACGGCATTTCGAACTCCTTACGTACAGCTGCAACCGAAACCATTGGTTTTCGGAAAGTGCAAAAGAACAGCTGGTACGATGAGGAGTGCCGTGTCGCAGCGGAGAGAAAACAGGCTGCCTACCTCGCAACGTTACGATCGACCACTACACGTGCGGGATGGGATAGATACCGAGAGTTGAAGAGGGAAGCGAGACGCATTTGCAGACAGAAGAAGAAAGAGGCCGAAATGCGTGAGTACGAAGAGCTTGATAAGCTGGCCGACAGGCGTAATGCTCGAAAATTCTACGAAAAAATGCGGCGGCTTACAGAAGGTTTCAAGACCGGAGCATACTCCTGTAGAACCCCCAAAGGTGATCTAGTCACTGATGCCCAGAGCATAGTTAAATTAAGGAGGGAACACTTCTCCAGCCTGCTGAATGGCAGTGAACGCACAACACCAGGAGAAGGAGAACCCGATTCCCCAATCGATGACGATGGAGCAGACGTTCCATTACCCGACCATGAAGAAGTTCGAATAGCAATTGCCCGCCTGAAAAACAACAAAGCGGCAGAGGCCGACGGATTGCCGGCCGAGCTATTCAACCACGGCGGCGAAGAACTGATAAGGAGCATGCATAAGCTTCTTTGTAAAATATGGTCGGACGAAAGCATGCCCAACGATTGGAATTTAAGTGTGCTATGCCCAATCCATAAAAAAGGAGACCCCACAATCTGCGCCAACTACCGTGGGATTAGCCTCCTCAACATCGCATATAAGGTTCTATCGAGCGTATTGTGTGAAAGATTAAAGCCCACCGTCAACAAACTGATTGGACCTTATCAGTGTGGCTTCAGACCTGGAAAATCAACAACCGACCAGATATTCACCATGCGCCAAATCTTGGAAAAGACCCGTGAAAGGAGAATCGACACACACCACCTCTTCGTCGATTTCAAAGCTGCTTTCGACAGCACGAAAAGGAGCTGCCTTTATGCCGCGATGTCTGAATTTGGTATCCCCGCAAAACTAATACGGCTGTGTAAGCTGACGTTGAGCAACACCAAAAGCTCCGTCAGAATCGGGAAGGACCTCTCCGAGCCGTTCGATACCAAACGAGGTTTCAGACAAGGCGATTCCCTATCGTGCGACTTTTTCAACCTGCTTCTGGAGAAAATAGTTCGAGCCGCAGAACTAAATAGAGAAGGTACCATCTTCTATAAGAGTGTACAGCTGCTGGCGTATGCCGATGATATTGATATCATCGGCCTTATCACCCGCGCCGTTAGTTCTGCTTTCTCCAGACTGGACAAGGAAGCAAAACAAATGGGTCTGGCCGTGAACGAGGGCAAGACGAAATATCTCCTGTCATCAAACAAACAGTCATCGCGCTCGCGACTTGGCACTCACGTCACTGTTGACAGTCATAACTTTGAAGTTGTAGATAATTTCGTCTATCTTGGAACCAGCGTAAACACCACCAACAATGTCAGCCTAGAAATCCAACGCAGGATAACTCTTGCCAACAGGTGCTACTTCGGACTGAGTAGGCAATTGAGAAACAAAGTCCTCTCTCGACAAACAAAAACCAAACTCTATAAGTCACTCATAATTCCCGTCCTGCTATATGGTGCAGAGTCTTGGACGATGTCAACAACGGATGAGTCGACGTTGCGAGTTTTCGAGAGAAAAGTTCTGCGAATACCGCATGCGATGGAACGATGAGCTGTACGAGATATACGACGACATCGACATAGTTCAGCGAATTAAAAGACAGCGGCTACGCTGGCTAGTTCATGTTGTCCGGATGGACGAAAACACTCCAGCTCTGAAAGTATTCGACGCAGTACCCGCCGGGGGAAGCAGAGGAAGAGGAAGACCTCCACTCCGTTGGAAGGACCAAGTGGAGAAGGACCTGGCTTCGCTTGGAATATCCAATTGGCGCCACGTGGCGAAAAGAAGAAACGACTGGCGCGCTGTTGTTAACTCGGCTATAATCGCGTAAGCGGTGTCTACGCCAATTAAGAAGAAGATCTGATGCGATCAGATACTTTATTTATCAGACAACATATAATGATGGTAATATCAGGCGAGCTATTACAAGTGCCCAAAATTATTCTATCTTCTACAGATAGGCCTAGTACCTAACAGTTTTCCCCACGAAGTAGCGCACATATGTTCGGGTGATATCCTCTTGAGCAACATGTAACAAGGGGATGTGTATAGTAAATATTTCGAGCTCGGCATCGCTTGAGCCGATAGCTATGACCTTACATTCAAGGGTAGGATATCTGACCGGCTGTTTAACTTGATTTCTTAGACCGCAGCTATCGATACGACTTCTCGACTTATGAATGCAATCGTACTTCTCTATCGTACTCTGAAGTCCATTGCAGTTGTAGTAGTAGCCAATTGTAGTATTCGGGTTTTTCGAGGTTGTCTACGGGTAGTCTTGAAAGTGGCGTGTAAAGGGTGGCTGTTGTAGCTATAAAATCCGCAAAGGCGGTTGTCGCACTGTGGTGTTATTTGGCAACGCCACTGTAGGGTGTTGTGGGGGCAGACTCCTGCAGCATGGGCAACGTGCGTCACACTCCATCACTAATGATATTACTCCTTGATTGAGCTCCTGGGGAACGTAGAAGTTCATTGTTGGGCACTCGGTTGGAGTGACGGCTCGGTGCTCGAAATGGGTGCAGATTGCACTGCCGTAAAGGCTGGTGTCATAGTAGAGAGTTGGCAGCATGGGGCCACGTAACTGGTGGTTTACTACCTGCTTGTCTTATGGTCTGAACAGGTCTTAAGATAGCTAGCACAAACGCAGCAGAAAAATTACATTGAGTCCAACCCCGGCCTGGAGTTTACTCTACTGGTAGGAGTGACAGTCTTACCGTAAATAGGGTTGGATCGGCGAAATAACAGCCATTGGCCGGATAAAATCTGGGTTAATTCTGATAACGTAGAAGCGACTGCCTTGGGAATTGATCTCTTTAATCAGTTTGTTTGTTTGTTCATCTAATGGTTGTTTGTAGCACCCAAAACTAATCTTCTAGGTATCTTAATTATACATAGCAGACTTATTCTCTGCCATGAAGTTGGTATTGCAGATGGGCGAGATCGAACTACTTTCACACCCACAAAACATATAAAATGTAATAACTTAACTACACAAATCGATTTGGTAATTCAGTAACTTCACACCTATTGTTTAATATAAATTTCATTTGGAGTTAATCCACAAGAAAAAAAGGACTAAAATTTTTAAACTAACTCAAATACATAGATTAAAAGTACTAAATAAACATGTCTTCATGTACGTTGTATAGTAATACAACAATATTATAATAATGCCAGATATAGAAATCTCTGATCATTATATGCATTCGTAAGTATATGCCCACAAATATTTAACCGCCTTTGACCCTCACAAATTGCGAGAGAATAAACTGTTCAGTTACTTTCGAACGTCACTCATCCATTCTTTGTTTTTAAAGAATTCTTCAAAAAACGTCTGTACCTCAGTATGAAACATGACTTTGATCTTCCGAGACTGGTGATCAGCATGTTCAAGTGTTGAGCTCTCAAAGGTTAACGTTAAATCTCTGTATTCAAATCAATACTGGACACCAGCAGATCGTGACAAAAAGTTCCTTTGATAGGGAGAGGAAGCAGATGATATATTATAAGCCCACTGATATCTTATCAATAAACCAATGATAGAACAACAGAAACAGTGTTTAATAAATTTAATAATGTATGAATCCAGCAAGGCTTAAGGATGTAAAATAAACAATTGTTTTTGATAGTCATAAAATTGTTATTATATTTGCCTACTAACTACTAAAAAAACCAATTTCGCTACATTACGGTATCATCACTTACCGGATATGCTAGTTTCATTGACAGCACTATCAGTCGTAGTATTCGTTTGTATTGATAACTGTTTGGAGGAATTTAGTATTTTTGGGCTGGCTTTCAAGGCTTCAATTGTTCCATCGTACTCATTCATAGTTCTGTTGTTGTTATGCTTACGCTGACTAGGTTTCATTTCAACTAGCAGTTGGCTTCCAGTAAGAGAACTGTTATTGTTAGTTATGATCACCCCGTTTGTAATGTGATGAAACGTAGTACTTGCAGTTGGGGCAGAAGAGGAAACTTTAACCAAATCCGTAGTGGATCGTGTATTTCTTGCATTCATAACATTATTGTTGTTATTGCGAACACCATTTGCTATATCAAAACCCAAAGAGCATTGATTAATATAGGGTTCCCCGACAGATCCATTTGAGGCAGTAGTTGGAGATCTCTTTAGTTTCTCTTGATGCTCAATATACTGAGCAGCATCTAGGAGTACCTTCAATCCTGTCGACATAGCAATTATAATTAGTTTAATTGAATGATGCACGTGACTTTTTGCACTCTGCGATGGAAAATAAATCCAATAGATAAAAATATTTTTCGAGGAGTGTCCACTTTTGATGCTGGAAAAGATGGCCAACTCTTGAATTCAATTCTGCAAAGGAGGGGAAAATAGTTCTAAAGTAAAAAATTGAAAAGGCAATGAATTCACTAGAAAATTTTTTGTCGTTGCATACCAATTTTGAATTTTGTCATTTTAACAAATATTCGTTATATACACGATTCTAGGGAAGTTCGTGTTAACGGTAATACAATACTTTCTGATATAAAAAATAAAAATACATACATATACTTTAGCTAAACTCTTAGTTAAAAACCATCATATTAAAGTTGTTGAAAAAAAAAATTTTAACAAAAAAGTTGAACAAAAAGTACGTACAAACGTTTTTTTGCTTTAACACTCAATTAAAAAAAGTATAATTAGTTTAAACAAATTGAATTAAAGTTTCCTAAATCGGGCAAAGAGTGTCAAATAATCTGCAAGCTTCAAACACAAAACCTTAAACCGATTTCAAAGAATACTACATGTAATACATAATTCGTATGTATTGGCGATAAATAAATAGAACTCAGGAGTACATTTTAGAAATCAAAGCAAATTTAGTTATTATATCCGTAAATAAAATTATGTAAGCTTTTATGTATTTGATATTTTGATTTATATGTATGTATGTACGGTTGTAATATAGACATATATACATACATATGTATATATTCATATACTATCGATATTGGCATGTATGTTCATTTTTCTTGGTACGAGAAATCATTCGTCTACTAAAACAGTATCCTCTTGCATGCTTTAACGTCAACTCTCTTTGAAAAGTGCACCACTTTGAATATGAAATTATTAATCAAACAAGGGAGGAAAGTTGGTTAAAATACGTATGTATGTGATGAGAAGTGATTGACCTCACATAACGCATTTAAAAATACAATTGCATGGACATATGTATGTACATACATATGTACATATATGCTAATCCATAGCAGATCGTTTCTGATGCAGTAGTCCTTTTTTAAGTGATCAGTTCTTAAAGACTGGGCATATGTACATTTGTATACATTTACTTCTATAGAAAAATATGTAAATACATACATATATACCAAATATATATATATATATACATATGTATGTATGTAAGTACATATGTACATATATACATACATACATACATATGTATATGTAAGTAAATACTTAGATTGATTTAAATATACATATGTACATATGTAGTATGTTCTTTTTTTAACTTGGTTTCCGACTGAACTTGTTTTAACTATAACGCCTCCAATTCCTATTGAATTACTTTTTGCCCTTTTCAATTGTAATATGGGTATTTACTAGTGCAATTTTGTACTGAATTTTTGTACAACTTGTTTACCGAAGATTTCTTATTGGATGTGCATTTAGGCAGTTGCTGACATTTCGCATTGTTGTTGGTATTTTTTTCTCTTATGATTAACTCTCTTCATTTATATTGGTAGAATAGTGATTAAATCTTTTTGCTCCTTTTCTTTTGTTATTAATTAGTGCATATGGCTGCAGATTGGCAAAAAATCATCCAATCACTCTTTAAGTCATTGAATTTAACGATTATACGAATAGTCTTGCTAGCACTTTAGAACGAATTGTCATCTATTTCAATGTAAAGTTTCAAGTTTTATAAAATGCACTGTGGTTAAATTTTACAAAATGTTAAATATTTTCAGCTACCGATCCACGGAACTTAGGAAGAGCAATTAAAAAGAAACAAAATACATACATTTGCACGCAGCCACACACATCTACATTTATTGCCTGTTGTTAGCTGAACTTGCTTGTGTTCGTGTTCACGTGTTGTTTTTTCGTTATTGTTGTCGTTAATGTGGCGACTGTTGCTTTTGTTGCGTTTTACAGTGTTTTGTTAAGAACTTTTATATGTGTAGGGACAAACTCATAGATGTATTTGCGTTAATACTGATTGCCTTTGTTTGCCCTCTACTTGCAAAGTCGATAGCCACGAAACAAAAACACCAATATGGCCTAAAAATATACATATATGTATATGTAAATATAATTCTTATATACATTTTGCAGTTAATTTTTTTTTTAATATCTGCATCTCTATAACATAGATACAAAACCCACGCATACAGCTACGTACACTCACGCCCAATTGCACACTATACATGCATTCATGTGAAAGAAACAAACGGAACAAAAAGAAGAACTTATCGTCATATACATACAAATGTATGCATGTACGTATTATTTTAATAAAAATTCACGAATTCTTGAAACTTTTTCACTTAATGCAAGTACTAAGTATTTCACTCAGACCTTTTTAGTCTTTTTCTACTATGATTAGTGCATTTATTTTTTATAAAGTAACAGAGATGACGTGTGAATAAAAATTTTGACGATGACTCGTTCGCAATTCAATTATCACGAGTATTTACATGTATTTTCTGGTTTCTGTTTTATCAAATACTAAAAAATTTCTCTTTACCGATTCGCAAAATTGTATGTATGCGCGCGACACTGTTATGTCTATCTGACTTTGGCTGACTAACTGCTGGAAGCCTGTTTCTAGTAATACGTTTGTTGTTTTTAGTTGCTCTCTCGAACACGATTATGTGGCGAACCCAACTACGATATGGATGTGTTTCTTTGAAATTGTATTGTAATGCGTTTCATAAATATTTGTTTGTGTGAGTTGTTATAGTTGAATTATATGCATACGACATTTGTCAACTTTATGCATCAACATACACTTACATACATATGTACATACAAACAAATAGGTGCAAATACAAACGTGCCGTAATAGAACTAAGTATTTGAGTGTAGGTACTTGAAGAGCGATATTAAATAAAAAAACGATATCAAAATTTATATTACGAGTTAAAAGATACGTTGCACAACTCTTACAAATTATAACCAATTTCTCTGCACAAATCTACTTATGTAGACATATACGAACATCAGCATACATACATTTTTACAATCTTATGCAGATGTATACAGATTAATTGACTTCAAAAGAGTACCAGAGAAATAAGTGTACCATTCATATGTATTAAATACTCATTTCAGCCAGAAGCTTCTGTGTTGCCATATTACACATATGACATTAAAATGCGATAAGAAATATCCTTTGTAAAATATTTTAGCCGATTATACTCTACTTTAATTCATCAAATTTTCTTTTCTTCTAGCTTCCTGCTTAGCAAGATATACATACATACATATATTTGCGGCACAAATTTCAATTTTAGCAATCATAAAGAATGCAATGTGTTATGTAAATTTCTTATAAAATTAAAGCGCGATGGCAACTGAAAGTAATTTCATAAGAGCAAATTAGGAAAAATTGTATTTATATTTGTAAAATTACCTATTACTACCAAGCGCATGCCCTCTCTTAACTGCATGTACTTGCACAATTCTCTTTAAAAATGCAAATGTAAGACATTTCAACTCAAACACCAAGCGACTCAAAAGCTAAGTCTAATTGGACAATATTACACACATGCATACACACCCATCGAAAATAATGAAAAAAAAAAGATTTTTCACTTAGAAGAATAAAACATAATTTTATTGAATATGCAGAATTGAAAGAAATATTACTATTCACATACCAAAAATAAGAAAAAATAATAGATATTAAAAATCAAAAGCAAATTTGAGACGAGATAAACATGGGTAAAATATTTTACCTGCCTAGTCTTTATAGATATTACGTATTTATAGATTTAAGACATACATTAAAGACATACATTACCATTCTTTACAGGTACTAATTGATTGAAATTTATCAAAAATAATATTTCTTGACATATGAAAGAAATATGAATCAGTATTATTTTAAGATAATAATCGATATTTCCTTTTTGATAGATAACTTGCTCACACTTCTTTTTACAACAGCTTACCTTTTTTAGACATATTTTATAAACATTATTATATTATTTAACTATTTAAAATATGAACTATATCTTTTGAGGTCAATCTGCTATTATTTTATTAACTTGAATGACATATTAGGAAAAATAACGCAGACTGATTTGTGTGTAGACTATTAATCGTTAAAAGAATTGCAGTATTACATTCTTCATTAATTCAATTTATTAAAGAATATTTTATTATATTTTATAAGTTAGCTGTTCGATGATGTTCGGAAAGCGAAGTCCAAATAAAACCTCTTGTCTTTCCATCAATTTCCATTGCGTCTGGAAGTGGAAAAGGCGTCGTACGATCATAATAATAATTACTAGGTGCATGCATTATGAATTGTAAAGCAGACAACTTTCGGGAAAGATCTTCATCTGGTCCTGAAAATATAAGCATAACCATATTTAGAAAATAATTATTAAAATGCAGAATATAAAACAAATAACGAACCATTTTAATAATTTAAAAATGACTTTTTTTATTATTTACTTATATGTACTTATAAAATAAATATGTATGTATATTTTAATTGTTTATTAGGCTGGGATATAGAATAGCATCCCCGGATTTCGGGAATAAAATGGGTATCACTGGAAAGGTGACGTTCTCCAGATCACGAAAATATATACATATATATAGTTGCCACTGACTTATAGTTTTAAAGAAATTTGCATTCAAAGTTAAAAAATTCACAACTTTTACACTGATAATTTGTATATTGTGAATAACTTTTTCACTTATATTATGCACTTTTCACTTACTAACACTTCACTAAAACGTTTCTGTATATTATTTTTTTTAATATTTGTTGTAAATAAAGCTTTATTTTAATTATGTTATTTTAGTTAAATTCTCTGCATTTCCGCGCCACGCTTCAAAAAAAATAACCTTGGCAACCCTTTTCTTATTGTGCAAATGCAGAGAATTTAACTAAAATAAAATAATTAAAATAAAGCTTTATTTACAACAAATATTAAAAAAATTAATATACAGAAACGTTATAGTGAAGTGTTACTAGGTGAAAAGTGCATAATATAAGTGAAAAAAGTCATTCCCAATATACAAATTATCAAGTTATAAGTTGTGAATTTTTTAACTTTGAATGCAAATATCTTAAAAACTATAAGTCAGCGGCAACTATATATATATATATTTTCGTGATCTGGAGAACGTCACCTTTCCATTGATACCAATTTTATCTCCGAAATCCGGGGATGCTATTCTAAATTTTACCCGTTTATTATACTAAATATTAAAAAAGGGCTACAAGCGAGAGAAAAATTGTTTTAATGAATTAATCTGACTTTGACTTGTTGGGATTTTAAATACTATTTCGGCATACCTATTAAATACGAAGCTGGATCAAATCCATCGCGTGGGTCGGGACTTGCTTGCGTAGGAACAAGCCATGTAAGATAAGCAGATTTTTCGCAATAGTTATCAACTAAGAGACCACGTATTTGGGCGTAGTAAATATTGCGCTTATCATCCATTAAGGATACAATATCGCCGACTTGAAGATAAGTTCCCTAAAACCAAATATTTTTAATTAATTATCATCAAAAAATTTCTTTTAAAATCGACATACACACTTTGTAAAATACGCTGTCCACAACGTGCGTAGTAGCTTGTGCAACTGGTGTTTTTAAAGGTATTTTTTTGAAAATATTACGCCTGCTACGTCCTTTGCTTTGCACTTTGGTATTATTCGATGTGTTTTGAACGTAACAGCTGTTCGAAGTAATATTATTAGGTTGAGTACAACTTTTCGCTTTAAATCGAGTTGATCGGGTACTTTTGCGAATTTTTTTTTCTTCTGCCACTGCGACGTGCTTGCCTTCTCCAAGTATTCTGTGTGATTTACTTTTTGTGTCTTCAGTTATTTTATCAAACTCTACTAAACTAGCATTATCATTCGAATTCTTTGTTTCCTTTTTTTCGTAACATTCTTGACAAATCTCGCCTTCTCCATTTTCCGACTGTCTCCAAAGAAGAGTTTCAGTTTTTTGACACTCAATGCAAATAGGAAAACTTCTATTAGACATTTCTTTAAAACTGTAAGTAAATATTTTTTAAATGGTTGACAAGTCCGTTTTAGTTTATTGTTTAAAAATTATTTTAACCCAAGCATAGAAATTTTAGCACCATTAAACACCATCAAACAGTATTAAATGAAACATAAACATAAGCCAAGTGACCAAAATTTCTGCAAAAGTCGATAACATTCGCATAATAATATTTTGTCTACACACTACTTTTTACACGATTTAACTTACTAAAAATCTATATTGCTAGCAATATTGCCATTGGTAACTGCACATTGGTAATGGATAGCGATTGTTGTCTAAATATATTTCATTCCATCTATTTCTAGCAATTACTGTAATTTTGATGGTTCGACAGACAAATCTATAAGAAAAATCAGCTGCTTTGTTGGCGTTCACACAGCGACTCAGATAAAAGTGGTCATACACGACTCACATAAAATAAATATTGGGATCATTTATTGTCTAAATTCAATAAAATACATAAAAATGCTATTATAATTAATTTATATCAGAATTATTGAATGTATAACTCAAGTATTCGTTTTATTCTACCACGTGTTTACTCATTGAAGGACGGACGAAAAATGAAGAAGTGTGTCGTGTGTGTCTGCTTTAAGACCACATTTATGACAAGCAAATTGAATACAAATTTATTTCTATTACTACGAGAAACCACGCTTACTTATTTAATTGCTTAAAACGTGCGTTCATGTATTTTTTTTTATTTCTGTGTTATTTCCAAATTTGTTTATGCATTACCTACACTAATGTTTATATATTCATAATACTTAAAACATCATCCTTAATGCTAATCGCTTTACGCCAGATGTCGCCTTGTATAATTTAATTGCTTTTTAGCTTTTAGAAATTCAGTATAATTTTACAACAACGTATCTGGTGATAATGATTTGTATTGTGAATTAATTGCTTAAAATAAACGCGTTAAATTTTGCAATTTTACTAAAGGTTAATGAAACATTTCAGGTAAATGATGTTTTAAAAAGATAGTTTAACAAAAAACTGAAGAAATCGATACGTTGAGATATGAAATTATCCTGAAGTTTGCAGCATTTCTTATATTAGTGTAGAGGGTGTATGTGCAGTGAGTTTGGTGCATTTTTGGTTCGTTTTAGAAATGCTTAAAAATTGTTCGCAAAAGTGGCGTTTGTAAGCGATAACTTAAGTTTTGAGCGTTATTTTCTTCAGAAAATGCAAGTAAGTATTTTTAACTAGTCGGATTTGTTGCAATGCATGTCTATATGTAATTAAAACATTGCTTATTACAGCAAGTGGACACAGATCCGCCATCCCTACCGGTTGGTACGGAGGTAAGTGCCAAATATAAAGGAGCCTTTTGTGAAGCTAAGGTTAGCAAAGTGGTTCGTAATATAAAAGTAAAAGTGGCTTATAAGCAAGGACTAGGTTCGGGAATTGTGTCAGACGACTTAATAAAAGTTGCGCCTGGTCAACTGCGCGTCGGTGCTACTGTTGAAGTTCGTCATCCTGATCGTAAAGATTTGGTAGAATGCACAGTTACTAAAATTCAAGATTGCTCGCAATATACGGTGGTTTTTGATGATGGAGATATAACGACATTGCGCCGCACAGCTTTATGTCTCAAAAGTGGCCGTCATTTCAATGAGAGTGAAACTTTGGATCAGCTACCATTAACTCATCCAGAACACTTCGGAAATCCTGTTGTAGGAGGTCGTCGGGGACGCAGACGTGGCCAGTTGAACGATGATAGTTCCGATGAAGAAGATGAAAGCGATGCGAAAGAAGTTGTCAACGAAAAGGAAGAACACATAGGAAATGTTGTATGCGTAGAAATGGAAACAAAGAAGAAAGATAAAGAGAAGTGGTTCCCAGGACTTATATTAGCTCCTACAGCTCAAGTAATTATTTATAATTATATACCTACATTCTTTTTAGATTAAAAAATGTAATACTTTTTAGGCAAATGTACGGATCAGAGTTAAGGATGAATATTTGGTAAGATCATTTAAAGATGGTCGATATTATACGGTTCCAAAGAAAGAGACAACCGAATTTACTCGTGAAGCGGCAGCTAAACAAGATGGTCAAGCAGTACAAGCTGCACTTCAATATTTAGATAGTGGAGCACTACCTCCCCATTGGGATCGTGAATCTTTATTTGGACTAAATAATTCATCCAGTGAGGGTGATGGTGAATTGGAATCCGATTCGTCAGATGATGAACCACGGGAAGAAAAAGATCGTTTTGTGGCTCAATTGTATAAATATATGGATGATCGTGGAACACCATTGAATAAAGTGCCATCAATTCAAAATCGGGACGTTGATTTATATCGTCTATTTCGAGCAGTACAGAAATGTGGTGGTTACAACCGTGTTACCGCAAAAAATCAATGGAAATCTATAGCGGTACGCTTAGGTTTTACATCAGTAACAGTTAGTGTAACAAATCTGGTTAAGCAAGCGTATAAAAAATTTCTTCAACCATATGGTGAATTTCATCGTAAACTTGGTTGCTCAATGCTTATGACACCTCGTAATTCTAACCGAAGTAAGGGCCGTAGTTTAGTTCGAGCAAACTCTGTTGCTTCCCCAAAGCCAATTGACAGCAGTAAAGAGTCCTTAAACAAGCCAGCAAATAACACTATAACTGCGTCATCGTTTTCATCATCGTCATCTGCCTCTAGTAGCCAAAATATTGCAGCATCGTCAGTTGTAACAACAACCGCCAATGTAATTACAGTTGTAACTCCTTCTGTGACGGAAGAATCGGAAAATACAAGCGAATCCAGTTTGGATAATGCCAAGAATAAGAGAAAAGCTGTAGTGGGAAAAGTTAAAGGTCTAGTTGAAAAGTATGAAGAAAAATCGAGAGATGATTGCGATGTGCCGCTTTCAAAAATTAGGTCGTCGGCAGAGACTCCACGATGTGAGGAGAAGGATAAGGCACCATCTCTAAAGGATGTTCCTGCCGCCCCAACTTTACATATAAGGGACTCTTCACCCCCAGGTATGTGAAGGTACCCAACGAGCACACAAAGATATCAATAATTTACTTACACTGTTCAAATCCAATTAACATAGGAACTTCTTGGTACACGAGGTACAAAGTGTATGTTTAGTTGTATACATGGTGACAAAGAAATAAGAGGTTCTTTTACAGCTTGAATATGCTTTCAAACATAGCAAGAGCAATGGTGGCACATTCACTATTATAGATATGTATATTTTCCCAACTCCTTAGGATTTTCATTCCAAATAATTAGGAATAGAGACGACACCATCGCTAATTAACTTTAATTCTTTATCAACATAAAAACTTCAATGTTCGTGGAAGAAAGGGAAAGGTTTTATGGAAAATGAAATTCATTATCGCTATGTAGACTGAAATCGAACTTGAAAAATTTTAGGAACGGTGGTCACAACTGTACAATCTCTACTGTAATTTTCAATAATGATGCTGAGTGCATAGTTACTGCGCTAATTTATTAATATTTATTTTGTTTATATATACGCTTTTTCTTCATTTATAATTACATGATTTTAATCTTTATGCGATGGTAGGCATTTGCAAGTACACCACGTAAGTTCCATATATTTTCAAAGGTTTCTGGTTGAACATTGTATGCAGAATCAACCGCTTTAGCCCAAATTTCCACTTCTCCAGTAGATGTGGGTTCCATTTTGATTCGACCAGTCCATAGAGACCAACCGTAATGGCGGCCATCAGGCTGATCCTCTTGTTGAATTTGTGCAACATGCCAAGTTTTGCCCCGATCAGCGGTCAAATCAACCCGTACAATGCGGCGACCTCCACCTGACCATGCATATCCGTGTACAGTTAGATATCCGTCAGCTGGTATTTTGAGTACTTCGCCTTCCATGGGGCTACATATTGCAGACGTGACTGGCATTGCCTGTATGGCTGGGGATTTCGTAAAATCAACTGTATCCCAGTCCGTACTTGGACTGAATCCTTTATAATCACTCTGCTGCCAATGTGAGTTAGATTCAGCTTCAGAGACTGCGATACGAGTTAACCATTTGACATTACGCGCACCTACATTTCCGGGTACAATGCATCGCAAAGGGTATCCGTGGTCACGACTTAGAGTTTTACCATTCATTTCATATGCAAGTATGACATCACCACGTTCATCTAATGCTTTGGAAAGTGGAATAGATGCGCCATAAGGATGCGAAGTAGGATCGAGGTCGGCTCCTTCTAAAACAACATGCAAGTTTTCATTTGGTTTGACCCCCATTTCCAAAAGAAGGTCACGTAGGCGAGCTCCCGACCATGTTGCATTACCCACTGCACCTGCGTTCCAAGAAAGGCCTGAAATGCAACTTTTAAAATAAATGGGACATTAATAATTATAAGAATATTTTTCATTCTGACCTTTAACAGATTTCACCTTTGTCATTTCAGAGCGGCGGTTACCACCGCACATTATGGCTGCAGTAACTGTGTATTTTGGCAAACCTTTGATATCTTGCAAAGTCAATGTTTTGACTTGTTCCTTCGTTCCCGATTTTGTCGTTTCAATAGCAATTTCAAGTTCGTAGTTATTGGCATCAATAAAAGGAACTGGTAAATGATTTCTAACATAAAAAAATGCATTTGGGGTAATAAAATTTTGTACGAGAAGCTTTAATGGCGGCTCTCCGTTGAATGGCCTAGTTGATGCTGGTTTAAGCACTGGATGACGTTTGGGCTCATTAGCCCATGGGGAACCCATATCATCTGTGCTTATCGTATCGTCTGGACTTAAGTTTCCAATACGATAAAACTCCAAAAGGGTTAAAATTTCTTTGTTATTATGTTGCTGATAAATAGCCCAAAATGGGTCAATTGCACTGCCCGCTCCCAACATAATATTATCACCACCTGGATGTTTTGCAATGAAGTCTGTTATGTCATATACACCAATTCCATAAGTTACCCAAATACGCTTTTCAATATTACAATGATCTTGCACTTCATCCATATTATATGTTGGCAAATCAGATCGTGCATTCATATGCCAGTCTGGTTGTTCTTCTTTTGATTCTGTGCTTGAGATTTCATCAATATGAATTCCGTCCAATTTTACTCGAAATAGTTTATATTTGTGTTCGTACAGGGCAAAACCGCCGATTACACCACCAAGTGTTAAAAATGCGTAGAAAATTGTTTGTTTGGGATTAATATTCTGTTTATTTGGAATGTGTGAAAAACGATGTTGTGCATGATAGTTGGGTATGTACTTTGCGCATCCTAATCGAAGGAAGAAAGCTGATGTGCATATCACATGATTCTTTCGCGGTGTTAACTTTAGAGACCGTATGCCTATCATATTATCTCGATCTGAAATAAACACACCAACAAAATTTATGATCACTACTTGTGGTGCAATTAAACATAATGAACTTAAATCTATAAATAATTTGCATTCACTAATACATGTGTTATTGAGTTCCCAAATATGTCGTCGTTTTCAGCACAGTCTTCACATAAAAATGAAATTTATTTCTTATCATCAAAGTCTGTACATACTAATATATGTATGTGTACAAACTATAATCTTTGTCCTTGTGTTAGGCTTGAACTTTATAATAGAAAAATCAAACAAATTGTTTGTCTTAATGGTCCAATGTTTGTTTTGGAAATTTCATACTGCAACTGTTAAGCAGTTGTACTTTATTTTAATCTGTAAACCTATCATTCATAAATTATCATATGGATGTACAGTTTAACGTGAATTCATATACCTTCATTGCTAAACCTTAAGACAAAATTTTCACTCATGTGTGCACATTTATACATACATATAGATATAGATAGACACATTTTGATAACCGTATTCCATATTATTTCTTTAAGGTTGTCCTTACATAATATATGATTGATACACATATTGCAGGTACAAGTGCTGGAAGTAAAAAAGATAAAAGTCAAAAAAAGCAAACCCCTCAAAGTGACGACAAGCGAAACAAACGGAAAAAAGATGACACTATTGAAAAGGTAGATACCGGCGATTTTATTGTTGAGGTAGGAGACAAACTTAAAGTTTATTATCATGAGAAAAAGGTGACTTATGAAGCAAAAGTTATCGAAATATCTGTACAACGGGGTTCACCGATGTACCTGGTTCATTACACCGGTTGGAACAATCGTTATGATGAGTGGGTACCGAGAGAACGTATTGCTGAAAACATAACTAAAGGCTCAAAACAGAAAGGGCGTATGTCAAATGCAAGTGGGATGGAGAAGCAAAAGGAGAATCCTTCAAAGCCACCTTCGGTTTCCTCTTTGAATCCGTCAGGTCCTCCAAATTCGATGGTAAATATAATAGGCAATACACCGTTATCAACAAAGTTGTCAGTATCATCAAAACGTGGGCGTGGTCGAAGTGACTCGCTCCCGCCGCGTTCCACTACACCCTCATCAGTAGCATCTAACTCCAGCCGAACGAAATCACCTGCTACATCTGGTCTAAAAAGAAGACCAATTCGTTCAATGGTTAATACTACACGACGTACATCTGCAAACGTTTCTGATGTTTCTTTGCAAAGTGAATCTGACACGGACTCCGATGAACCGGTAAGACGTCCAACGCGTGGTAGTAAAGAAATTGAGTACAAGTCAGGATCTTTGAGTGGTAAAGTGGCAAACAAGAGTATCAACTCGGATACAGATGTTGACGATGACGAGGATGACACTTCGATTATTATAGGAACGAATAATAACACCACTAAGGGTCGTAATTATGACCTTAATCAAATTCGATCTGAACTAAGGGGCTTAAAATCACCTTCGCCATCATATGTGCGAAACGACGAATCGATGTCAAAAGTGACACAGCCGATTAAAGTGGAGAGCGTAATAGATGTTAAAGATGTTTGTTCTTCTAAAAGCAAAGCAATGGTAGAATCAAATACTGAGGTGGTCGCCATTAAACAAGAAGTGAAACAAGATCAAAAAGATGATAATGGGAAATCGTCTACGGATATGTCTTCAGAGACGGAATCATTTTGTGATGATGACTCACAATCATCAGGCAAAACGACAACCCTTGAAAACATGACAAAAAAGTTTCAGCAAAAAATAAAAGCAGGAAAACAACAAACTTTTGAAAAACTTTCTTGTGGAAACCCTGCAGTGGAACGTGTACCGAAAGTTGTAGAAAAAATAATACAGGATTCACTCGCGGAAAAACTTCAGGAGATTCTTAAAACCAAACCGGAAGTAAAAAAAGAGGAAGGCTTAGAGGCGGATATTAGCGACGCTGCCTTATGTAAATCGGATATAGATAAAGAAGATAGTAAACAAAAATCCGTACAAACTGAATTAATTCAAAAGAATACTTCTAATATCCATCACAGATTTGAAAGCACCATATGTAGTAGCAAGTATTCATCCCTAATTGTAGAAAAGCCAGTATGCTCTAATAAGAAGATAGAATCTGGTTGTTGCAAGAAGACCGACATTAGCAGAAAAGGAGTCACAGATAGTATAGAAAGCCAATCAAAAAAAAGTATAGAACCCCTTGTGAAAGAGTTAAATAAAGGTGAACCGTCAGCAGCTTGTTCTCCATCCTCATCATCTTCATCGTCATCCGCATCAGCATCTTCATCTTCTCGTTCATTACCAGACATGAGCAAGCTAGATATTAGTGGAGGATCTTCGACTTCTTCAATATATGTGATGCCTAATAAAGACGCAAAGTTAATATCTATTGCTCCGAAAGCGACATCACCTGATATTTATGAGTTCAAAGATCCGGAACCCTTTGAATTTGAATTACGAAAGTTACAAACTACCAGCGCAAATATTTCGTCCTTGACCACGGGTATAACAAGTGCATGTAATGTATCTGGAATTTCTCGAAAATCAACTCAAAAAAGTGTAATTTCACAAAATTTGGTTAACGAAAAGCAACAACCACCTCCAAACCCAATGACCGTTTTAGTAAATCGCAAAAAAAAAGGCTCTCCAATGAAGGAAGCTGTAGTAGATAAATCTAAGTTACTTAAAACTGAGGGAAAATTAAATATTATGTCAGATGGAAAAATCAATAAAATTGCTTCTACTATTTCAGTCGTAACAAAAAGTACATTAGATAGTCAAACGAACTTAATGACTCTGAATCCATTATCAGCAAATCAGCAAATCAGTCCTTGCAGTAACTCGATTACACAGAAAACAGATACACTGAATAATACATCATTCGATACATTGAGAACATCACCAAATTTCAATGTAAACATAAACGCATTAAATGAGGAGTTAGCGCAAACAGTACAGGAAACAACCAGAGCCCTTACTGATGCTTTTCAAAAACCAAAGCTGTCCTCTTTACAGGAAGTCACTGGTACGCTTCCAAATTTGGCGTCACCGAAACAAAATGATATTGAGAATTTGATGGCATCTTCTAAAAACCAACAAGAAAACGTTTCAACATTAATTAGTCCATTACCGACAGCGCCCATTAAGACAGTTATTGGCAGTCCATTTATAGAGACTCGAAAAGATCTGAGCAATGTTTTTGAGTTGAGTACGAGCGAAGGATTTACATCATTAAGCGAATCGAAGGACAATAAGTTTGAATTCGAGAATGCTAAGAAAATGCTTTCTGCAACATCAGACGCATTCGATTTAGAGCCTGCTAAATACGAGAATAGACCGACATCCATCGCAGATAAACTTTTAAAAGCTATAAGTCAAAAAAAAGAGGAAGATAAATATAAAATTGAGCCTAAAAATGAGAAAGGAGAAGATAGCGGATTTTCGAAGGATGATTTTGCGGTTGTAAAAAATAAAGCAGAATTGATACTTGGAAATGATTGTGCATCAAATGAACCGTTAAACATTAACATAGATTTAGCCGGTTCTCCCATGAGCTTCGGTAGTAATTTAAGTTTAGAAAAACTACCCATCATAACTGGCCCAATAAATAAACCCATCCCTCTTACAAGCCCTGAACCGAAGTTGGGAATACTAGAGTCGATTACAGTAAAAAATAATGACTTAACGGAAACAATACAGAAACTTGAATGTGCAATTCAACGGAAAACGCCAGTCAGTGGGCTTTCAGTTACAACTACACCAAACACATTTTCAGAGGATTCGATGGATAGTACTGATTCGGAACGTCGCCTTGTTATAGAAGACGTGGCTGAAGACATGTGTGATATTCTTAAAAGTCCCAACGATTCACAGCATATTGGTGAGACAAAAATAAGTATATTGTCACATAAAACAGATGTTGCTGTCAGTAAAATAGTACCAGACAACATTTCACCGCATATAAGAGCTGATTCTCAAATCTCCCAAACTCCACATACAAGTCGACCACAATGTCTTAGTGCATCAGTTCCGTTTCCAACCATTTCGTCCCCTATAGTTGTGACTTCAGCAAACAAAATATCGCCGATCTTACATGTTGTGACTGATATCACAAACGAACAGAAAGGGCCACAATTTGGAAATCAGGAAGTACAAAAGAAAGACAAGCGAAAGCAAGAAGGCAGCCTATCTGTGGGCATTGAAAATAGTGCTGATAATGAAACAAGGTCTAATGAAAACATTAATTTAAGAGATAGTTATAGTGTTAAGTCTTTTGAAACTGTTGCGCCATCACCTCTAATTGAAAGTTCTAAGCAACACACTCAAAGACCAACAGATGTTGTACCGATTTTGGTTCCAGATATTCCAGTTTCAGTTGTTGTAGCTTCTGGAGCGGTGCCCTCAGTAAAAGCCGCAGCACAGGCAGCAGCTGAAGCAGCAGTTCAAAGTCCTACTTCAAAAATTCATACGACCACAAATGTGGATCATAAAGCCCCTGTATCTAAAACACTCTTAACTTCAAATTTAATCGTGTCTTCCGAAAAAACTTTGACTATAGATAAAAATTTAGAGAGTAAGATTAATATTCAAGACTCGGGTGTATATATTGATGCATCAAATGATTTGAAAATTACTCCGCCATCAACAGTAACCTGCCCATCAGCCGCAGGTATATCAGCTAATTCAGGATTTTATTTGGATATGCGTACAGAGCTCCGACCTGAGGACGGTGTAAAACCTATTCACGACACTTCACACACAAATACTGAGATTGAACGTTTTAGCTGTAAAAAAGTTGAAGGTAGTTTATGTGCTGATGAATTAGCTTCTAATTTTGGTGTTGATACCAATAATGAGTCTATAAACCTTCTTTGCGAGGAAACGATTCCTGGCAGTCCAACACCTGCTTTTGGAGGAAAAGAGGAGCCTTCGGGAACACAATTAGCTACAGAAAGCACTTTACTGTTGGATAGCAACATTAAGGTTTTAGGTGTCACGGAGCCAGGTGTTTTGCTTGCTAATATGAATAATTCCCCAAATGATTCAGCAAGCCATGATGACAGCAGTGAGGATGTAAAAAAACAAGTTGATATGGATAACGAAATATCCCCTCGAAAACGTCGGCGACCCAGAAAGCAGTCAGAAATGATCATCATATCAGACCACCATACCAAACGGCGAAGACAAATGGCATGTATGAAAAAGATTCCAGGTTAGTTACACTTGTGAAATATGTACATTTGGGGTACTCACAACGTGTCATAAAGCATCGTAAAATTATAAATTTTTATGCTAGTTTAAAAAATTTGTTGTTGGTTTGCATACTAAAATAAGTTTACGCAAATACAACTCTGAACGCTATGTTTTCGGATCGTTATATCTTATAACTTTATGAGACCATGTGAAACCCCTAATTATAGTAGTAGTTTACACAAGTATATACAGTTGTCCACAAAATAATAGGAGTACCAATCTGAAAATTGTGTTTGGCTGCATAACTTTTTGAAATCACATGTAAATGACGCGAAACAATAACGGTACACATAACGGGATACTAGCATTAAAATACAAAACAAATTTTTATTGTGATGATTGCTTTTCTACTTCTGCTTTGCTAGTTCTGGAAGACCCTTGTTATTGCTTTCCACAAAATAATAGGAGTGTCAAATATTTCGTTTTCAAAATAATCCTTAACATAAAAAATGTTCACAAAATTTGAAAAGTAAGTATAGTTCCATAATCTAGCAGCAATTTAAATTATTTATTATTTTATTTAATCATTGGGTTTTTCTCCAGTGGGTAGAGGAAATCATTGTACAGAACAAAAGCGGAAAACGATAAAACTAGGAAAAACTTATAAAGAGATCCAAAAAACCGTAAAATACTCTCCTCAAATGATAGCAAATGCCTTAAATTATAGAAACAAAAATGAAACTGGTAGACAAAAGCGCAAAACATCCACTGCAGACGATCGCAATATAGTACGCCACTGCAAAATTAATCCTTTTGCTTCAGCCAAGAGCATCCATGACGAACTAAATTTGTCAGTTAATACTGAAACTATTCGTAGGCATTTGAAGCAGAACAAATTATTTGCCAGAAGTCCACGAAAAAGACCCCCATTAAAAAAAAGAAGCCCATATACAATTTGCAAAAGAGCATTGCTCCTGACCCGCGTCTAAATGGCGAAACATATTATGGTCAGAGCCAATCCAAAGTTGAGTTATTTGGTAGTATAGGCTCTAGGAACTTTGTCCGACGTCCCCCTAACTCAGAATATAATCCCCGGTTTCCCATAAAAACCGTTATACATAACGATGCCAAATCATGGTACGCCGTCGTTTTTGACATTGTGGTGTTGGTCCAATTCATTTAATTGAAGGCATCATGGATCAAAGGGCATATAACAAAATATTATATGAGGTAATGTTGACACATGTCTCGTGAAATATGCCATTGATTTGGGTATATCAACGGGATAATGACCCTAAACATACTAGCAAGTGCGCATAAAAATGGTTTAGTGCCAACGGAGTTGAGGTTATGTGGTGACCTGCTCCGCCCCCTGACTTCAACCCCATTGAAAACCTGTGGATAGATATCAAGAAGAAAGTAGCTGAAGAGAAACCAATCAATTCGAGAGATTTATGGCAAGTAGTGAAAGAGGTTTGGATAGGAATACCAATAAAACGTTGCCAGGATTTCATAGACTCCATGCCTCGGAGATGTGATGATGTGTTAAAAAAATCGAGGACATTCAACGAAATAATAGTTATTTTAATATTCTGTGCAACTTTGGAGCCATTATGTATTAAAATTATAAAACGACCCCGCATTACATAAAATACTCCTATTTTTTTGTGGAACTGGTTTTTTAGTTTACTTCATATAAACTGCGATATACAATTTTTTTATGTTTAATTGAAATAGGTGAAATCTGGAAATATTAATAGATCTATAACAAATTACATTCATATTATGTATTATAGCGAATAATTAAATATAACGTTATAAAAAAACTTTCATATATATAGCAGGTTCCGATAGCGATGAAAACTCTGATGGTACATCGCAACGCATTCTCGAATCCCGACATCATTTCCAACAACAATTTCAACTACAACAGCCACAAACATCAGTTGGAATTCGATCTTGTCCCTATAACTTCTTGGTACACTTAGGTATAATTAACATGAATATATTAGTGTTGCCAGAAAGATTTTAATTGATTTTTCCCTCTACAGATCCGAATCTAGGGTCTGACCAGTGCATAGCAATTTTGTTAAAACAAATTCAGGAATTGCGGAAAACCTATAATGCAATCAAAATCGACCTGGCGAGTATTGATCGAAGACGTAAAAAATTACGACGACGGGAAAGGGAAAAGAAGCAACAAGTGCAAAATCAACAACTTAAAATTTCTTAATTATGTTTTACACAAATGCAGAATGTGAAGAATTCTACAATTGAATTGAGTTATACATATGTATATGTATATTTACAAGTAATGTTTAGTTTTTTTTATAAAACTAAGCTTTTTAATTCTATTTTGCAGAAATAAAACAATGTTTCTCTTTAAATATAAATCAGACGAAATTTTTACTTGTTGAAAAAATAAGAGATTTTGTTTTTATAAATCCATTTTAAGACACCGAATAACCTCCCTCTAAGTTTAACTGATGTCCATTTACAAAACTTGAGTTACTACTTAACAAGTAGACTATTCCATCGACTACTTCTTGCACCTCGCAAAAGCGATTGAGAGGTATATGTGCTAAAAGCGGACCCGATTTTTCTTCATTACTCCAATTTTCACGTCCCATTTGTGTTAGCACTACTGTAGGATTAATGGAATTTACTCGTATTTGCTTGGGTCCAAGCTCTAAGGCTAATGAACGTGTCAATGAGTCGACAGCAGCTTTAGTAGCACTGTATACAGCATGACCGTGAAATGATCGAGAAGCAGCTAATGAGGATGTCATCACTACACTCGATCCTTTTTTGAGCTTCGGCAAAAGTGTTTGGGTAACGTTGAAAATTGCCTTGATGTTAATATCAAATGTGCTTTACGAGAAATATCAATATAAAATTTAAAAAGTTTACATCATTAACACATATATATGTATATTATACTCATCAAAATCCTGTTCTGTCAATTCAGTGAAAGGTTTGATTATTGCTACGCCAGCATTGTTCACCAAACCATCAATTTGTGGGAGTTTCGATAGAATATCCCGTGTATTCTGCCAATTTCTAAGATCTACTGGTATGGTTTCCACAGTTGAACATATATTTTTAAGCTCCTCTAATTTTTCCACCGACTTTGAAAGCGCAATCACTTTAGCGCCTGCTGCTGCCAAATGCTGGCATAAAGCTCTACCAATTCCTGTACACGTACATATATATAAAAATATATGTTCTATTATTTAAAAAAGATCGTCATTTATACAAAAAAAAATTAGAATGCATACCTTGACCAGCTCCTGTTACTACAATGACTTTGCTTTCCAAACTTGCCAACATTGCTAATGTATTCACAAAAATCCTAAGTTAGTCCACTCTGAGATAACACTTATAATTTACGCAGATAAGTCCAAAATGTGAATAATGATCAGCAGTACTTTAAGCACTGTACCTTTAGATGATTTGCAGTTAATATTAATGCACAGAAGCTTTAAATTAAAAGCTTCAAAACAAAACAGAAAACCTTATCAAACAAAGCTCCAAAACACATATCAAGATCAAAGCTAAATAATTATTTTTATTGACTACTTTCACTAGTACGTAAATTATTATATACATAAATATATTTTCCATTACAAACGCATACATTCTCGTTCATACGTATTCAACAGAAAACACGTATGCATCATAAAATGTTCAGTGTTCTCTCTTAAAATGAAAAGTTGTTTGTCAAAATTATGTTGGGTACATAAGTCCTGGGTAAAGGTCTGTTCGATTTTATTTTTTTTTTTGTTTTCTTTTGTTTTTATGATGCAAAAATATTTTTTAAAGAGTCCAACAATGAAAATGCGTTTTGAGTGATAACTGAATACGAATAGATTGTAAATAACATAAAATCATCAAAATGTATAGAAAGTGGCCTAAACATTTTTAAACGAAAATCCTTTTAAACTTCCTAGCTTAAATTTTCTAATTTCAATCAAAAAGTATATTCCTAGAAATATTAGATTATATCGACTTTTTATGTTCGAAACACATACTATATTTTAATGTTTCTAAATTGTGGTTTGTTTCGGGATCAACACATAACAAATTTTTCACCCTTCTATAGATTTGTACATAATAACTGATTAAAATAGTTTGAAATTATAAATATTTTCTAAATAAATTCATTAATGTTTAACTACAAATGTTTTTCAACAGTTAAGAATTTTTGATTCTCTAGTCCAGTGGTTCCCAAACTTATTTTGTCTACCGCCCACTTTGAGAATAAATATTTTTTTAGCGCCCCCATTTTTTCACCTATTTAAAAACCACTATAACTTCAAATTAATTATTGTGACCTATATATGTATATTAACGGAGAATTCTAAACTAAACTTTTACTATAACCAGCAACTTGAAACCTGAGCGCAGTAGGTAACATACAACAGCGTTTAGGTCTCAAGTTAATGCTTACGGGCTCCGCCTGCCAAAGTTGAAACACAACTTTATAGTATCAAAACAGGGAATCTTTTATTAAAAATAAAACTAAAATAATCGATCTATATATAAAAACTAATGTGAAGGATGAATCTGATGCTGTTTAATAATTTTGTTAATATCAGGTTCCAATTTACTCAAGAACAGTCGCAAGTCGCCACGTTCGTATCTTAAAATAATTAATAGTACAAATTTGTATCCCGTTATATTAATTACTTCTTGATTTGTACACTGGAAATTGAATGAATCAAATGTAATTTAAAACTTAGTTATATGGGAAGCAGGCATGGTTGTAGTCCGATTTCGCCCATTTTCGTACTGTGGTATAGAAATATGAAAAGAATGTCACGTACTAAATTTAGTCGAAGTCCGTCAGTCGGGTCCCGAGATATGTGATTTCACCAAAATGTGGGCGTATTTAATTATTGATTTAACGCACTTTTAGTAGTTAATAATATTTACGCTAAGCAAGTTTGGTTGTTGTAGCTTTAGTGATTTGGGAGATATGTATGTAATTTAAAATTATTAGAGGGCGGGGATATCCCCACTTTTTAAAAAATGTTTGCCCACAGATGCCCCTTGCTACTGCGATACCCTGTACCAAATGTTATGGCACTTTATAAGATTTCGTAATACGTTTTGTGGGCGTGGCAGTAGTCCGATTACGCCCATCTATGAACACGTAATTTTATTGTACTAAGGGACCCACATACCAAATTTCATCCAGATATCTATTTTTACTCAAGTTACAGCTTGCATGGGCAGACGGACACCCGGATTTCAACTTTTCTCGTCATCCTCATATATATTCACATACATATATGATACGTATAACCGTTATGTGAACAAAACTATTATACTCTTTAGCAACAAGAGAGAGTCCCCATAATAGGGACCTGAACAAAGGGAGTAACGAAAGTAATACCGTATAAATCTACAAGTAACAAATCCTAATTTTTCTACCAACACACCTTAGGTGGATGCTTTTATATTGACAGAAATCACGTTAAGAATGTTTATACAGTGAGATGTGTATTCAATATTGAAATTACACCCAACTCGTCGGTTCTTTGCTGACGGTAGTTATCAAAAAAGCTCTGGAAATTATTTTAACATTAGACTCGTGTAACATGCGATATATGTATATATAAAGCTGCGCAACTAATTTCTGCAATTCTATGGTGAGGAGATATTGTAGTTACAAATGAATTATTCGGATTTTTGCCAAAACTTTTTCCAATCTTTCTGGCAAAGATCGAATTCCATTACGGTAATACTGTTCATCCTTTCCAAGAATCAAGCCATTTTTCGATATTCTCTTGTAACAGAAACTGTTTCTGAGCTAGATCATGTGCCAACGAAACAAACAAATAATCAGACGGTGAAATACGGCGGGTCGGCTAGGACATCCCATTCTTTGAAATGGCTTCGTACGTGTCTCCCAATGCTGAAGCATACTCTTCTTGCGTTTGAAACGGAGTAACATTTCCAATTTAAAATTAATATCCATATCGCCGTCTTTGAAGCGATGAAACCAATCACATCTTGCTTACTTTTTCGACTGAAAGAAGAAAATCGAAATGTGGAAACACAGTTTCCTCTTCAATTCTTTCAGTAAAGTATGTATGTATATCATGATTTGAATATATCAAAATCGATCACCACTAACTGCCAGAGCTATATATTTACAAACTAGGGTAAACTTAGTTGAGCACATAATCGTTTTTAAATGGTTTATCGACTCTTCTTCGGAACATTTGTAACAACCCATACATTTTATTTGAACTGTTTCCAAATTGTGGCTTGCCTTCTCCAAACGATTTTTTGACTTCCTTCCTTATATACATACATATATTAATACAATGGTAAAGGGATGGAAAACTCAGTCATTTCTATTACTAAATGCATCACAAAAAATTATTTGATGGTTGTCGGTCAAAATGCAAATTATTGAAATATAAGACTGCTAATTTGCGGCTTTGTAACTAAAACCGTTTTATTTTTTTTTTTTTGAATATTTTGTATACAAACTACAATTTAACTGTGATAAATTTGTAATCTTATAGAAAACTAAGTTTTATTATTGGTTACTTCTTTAAATGTTGAGATACTACCGTTAAATAGCTAGATAAGTTGTGAAAGTATCAATTGTCAAATGGGTAACGTTTACGAAAATTGGGAGTATAATGTATTATTGTATTAAAAGAATTAACACATATAGTGTTTCTAGAATACACCATTATAGTGCATAAAAACATAAAATATTTTCATACTTATTCATATAAAGAAATTATATAATACTTATTTGTTGGAAATACTACACAAGTATTTGTAATCAATAACTGCAAGCAAACAGAATACCGTTGTTGGAGTTTTGGGGGAAATCTTAAGTGTATTACATATTTATTAATTTTTATTATATAATTAAGAAAATTGATAAGTTGATTATGAAGTGTATAGCAGCTTAAGCGCGCTCTCCTCTGATTCGACGAGCCAATTGAATGTCCTTCGGCATAATAGTTACACGTTTGGCATGAATTGCGCATAAGTTAGTGTCCTCGAAAAGACCGACAAGATATGCCTCAGATGCTTCCTATTTGATCAAAATAAATAAATGTTTAAAATTGAATTCGATTTACTTAATTTACTTTTGTTAAACTTACCTGTAAGGCGCCTATGGCAGCTGATTGGAAACGCAAATCAGTTTTGAAATCTTGAGCGATTTCTCGGACCAAGCGCTGAAATGGCAATTTTCTAATAAGCAATTCAGTGGATTTTTGATAACGGCGAATTTCGCGTAAGGCTACTGTTCCCGGGCGATAGCGGTGAGGTTTCTTAACGCCGCCAGTTGAGGGGGCGGATTTACGGGCTGCCTTTGTAGCAAGTTGCTTGCGTGGAGCTTTTCCACCGGTAGATTTACGTGCAGTTTGCTTAGTACGAGCCATTGTTCTTTTTTCTTCTTTTTATCTGGAAATTAATTATAAAAGTTTTAAATCAACGTATTTGTGTGTTAAAATAATAATAATCTTCTAGCCTTGACTATTACTATAATAGCAACGGTTTTGCAGACGCTCTAAAATCTTTATTTCCAAAAATAACCACGTTGGCTCTAAAGCGCCCAGCAGAATCCTCAAATTCATTAGTGTGTTGGGCATTTGTGAGAAGGTGTGGTAAACGGGGCCGCAGTGCGGACAACCATTTATTATATTTTTAACATAATATATTGAAAGTTCCATATTAATTTCACCTATGTTTTTCTTCTGGTCGTTTCGGAATGTATAATTATGTGCAAAATTATTTGTCAGATGAGATTGAAATTAACGATTTTCATTCAGGTGGTTGCTCATAATACTGGTGCAGTATCTTAAAATTATTTCGAGCTCACCAAATTACAAAAACCATACGAAATTATAAGTAATGTCGCATTAAAATATGTAAAGATTATTTGACAACAGCGGTTGAAATGTTCAGTATACAATCCAAATATATTTCCAATGCAGATAAAATTGTATAGTGAAAAATCTGTTGAATTTTATGTTTTAAACAAAGGTATAGTCCAATTAATTGTGAGGTTTGTAGAAAATTATTGAGATTTACACAATTTACAAATTTGCCTGTGATAATTCAGTACAATGTTTGCAGAGTTGTGCGAGCGAATGAGAGTGGTAGGTAGCCATATAATACGAAAATATATTTTCAAAAACGATGCAAAATATCAATATATTTTAATATTTACGGCTAATATATTACATATAAATGTTTTTATGTACAATAAATGGGAGATCAAAACATTTTTCTGGAGATAATAAAAAAGTAGGAAATGCCAGCCCACTATTCCAAATTAAAATTGATAGAAATAAATCATGAAATTAGAGTCTTGGGTGTTATAGGATACATCTTTTTGACAATTTCTATTAATATATACTTCACTTTCAGAGAAGTCACTGAAAATATTTTATAACAAATAAGTGATGTAACAAAAAAGGTAAGCAAATATTTTGATGAGATATTTCCTCCAGATCAAGAAAAATATGATAAAACTCCATTCAGGATGAAAAGCAGGATGAATCGTAGACTAGTCCAAAATTGCATATTATTTTTTGAAATTTAGTGCTATAAAAAGTTATTTATTAGCATTAACATTTGCAATTTTTTATACAATAATAGATATGTTGAGATCTGGATACATACAAATTATCTAATTAAATGGTTATCCAGTCAAATGTGCAATTTCTGTAAAAAAAAAATTATTAGCACGTCGGGACTTTTTGTTTTCCACATTACTTACTCAGACTTGAAAGTATTAATATTCCGTAATTTGAATTGTTCCAGCATTAACTGTACTTAATTCTTGCGTAAAAAATAGTTTATATTTAACGGTCATAAATTCTGAACCAAAACTTGTCATTTATGAATTTTATACAAAATTGTCCTTTTGCAAACAATAAACATCTGCATTCATAGCAGCTGTTAAATAGACGGGTATATAAAATAAATTAAGCGCGAAATACTGTGTATACATACACATATAGCTATGTATGAATTCACAAGCAAGCTCTCTCATACTAGATTAATGGATACACATCTGTATAAAATCGGAATTATCGAAGAAAAAATATGTATACATACTTCCTTAATAAAAAAAAAAACTGTTTGTATTCTCGCAGATATTATACACAATTCGTTTTTATCTCTAATCAAATAAACATTTTCATTTTATCCATGAATACTACAATAAAGTTTCCAATTATATATGTATATAATAAATGTTTTAAGAACTATACATTTAAAACCCAAACTATGAACTACAATGGCGGCCATTTTGAAAGTGGTAACACCAATGCAACGTCCAAAACGCCATTATCATTAGTTATTTTTTCATTGAAAAACATTTAACACCACTCAAAGATAAATCTCTAGGTTGGTTTATAAAATAAATAGGTAAACTGAAATTACTTACATTTATATATTTACTGCTTTAATAAGTTTTTGGAAGTTTATAAACACTTTCACAACTATAATAAGTGTAACTCAATCACCGTCTACTTCAATAATGAACCATAAATGAATTTCTTCGAATCTACTCTTCTGAATGACAGGGTTGCCGAAATCTCTTCACCAAAACTGATTACTTTTCAAAATTATTACGTGGTTACCATGATTCAATTATAAAAGGTTGTGTCGATACGGAGCGTGCTTCCTCTTACACAGACATATTTGAATCCATAAAATCCAAATGTTGTCTTTGGTTTTTCTCATGAATTTTCGTTTTATAGTTTGATGATTTTGGATACAAAACACGTATTTTCATTGGTTAAAATCTATAAAAAAATTTTTTAATCATAAAAACAATAGGCACGATGACGATTCTTGCGGCGTCGCGATTTGATGGTACCGATGGTTAGAGGAGGTCCTCAGGATTAAAAAATATATGCGCATATACCGTCCTCAGACGCATAGTTTTCGAGATATTTCAATTCAAAGTTCCACAATTTTACATGCAATTCACTCTTATTTTGTTTTGTTTTGATTTTCTTTACATGTCATGACAAATACCGCCGCAAGAATCGTAATATTGCCAAACAATACAAAAAAACTGCTGATTTTTAAATTTAGCTTTCAACTACTTATGCCAAATTGTTGTCCTTGGGATATCGACACGTCCTTATATAATTAGACCGTGGCGGTTACTTTCCCACGGTTTATATCCCCACAAAATATGAAGCGATATCTATACCAAAAATAATCCCCAGAAACTATGAAGCAATATCTACACCAAAAGTAATATCTTACATGATATCACAGTGAGGAAAGTTCTCTGAGCGCCATTCACTTGGAAACGATTATTTTAACTTTAAGTAACCTTCTTTGTAGCCAACGAACATCCGTTAAAAGGCAAGATAAACTGAGAAGGCGAACCGTCCCTCTTAAGGGTTGTGCGCTAGGTTTGGGACCCGCCACGTAAAAAGTGCCCCCCCATGAAAAGCAATAAACAACCTCGGAAGAGAACCCCCCTTTTGATGACGACCACTGCAAACTCATTAAGGATTACGATTGAAGGGCATGCACCAGAAATGTCCGGTCACATAATTGGGAAGGTGCCACTGCCCATCTGGTTGATGTTCTCTTGAAAATTAAGGCTGACATATCCATCATACAAGTGGTGCGAAGGACGGGACAAGGAGTAAAACGAGTAGGTCTTTGTGGCATTTACTACAGTGGCAAAATGAAGGAGCGCAAATTCGGTGTGGGATTCGTGGTGGGAGAAAGACTCCGTCCCCAAGTCCTGGAATTCACTCCGGTGGATGAACGTTTAGCCGCAATCCACATAAAAGCGATGTTCTTCAACATATCGTTAATTTGCGCACACGCCCAGACGGAAGAGAAGGACGATGTGTCCAAAAATGCCTTCTATGAGCGCTTGGCGACACGATGCCAAGGTCGTGCTTGGCGACTTCAACACCAGGGTGGGCAACAAGGTATCTTTGGCACAACGTTCGGTAAATTCAGCCTCCATGAGGAAACATACCCAAATGGGTTGAGGCTGATCGACTTCGCCGGTGCTCGAAATATGGTTATCCGTAGTACTAGATTCCAGCTTAGGAAAATTCATCAAGCTACCTGGCTGTCTCCGGATCGAAAACCGACCAATCAGATCGAAAATGTTATGATAGACGGAAGACATGTCTCCAGACGTAGATGTGCGTACAACTCTCCGCAACGCAGAGTTGAAGAGGGAAGCGAGACGCATTTGAAGACAAAAGAAGATAGAGGCCGAAATGCATGAGTACGAAGAGCATACTCTTGTAGAACCCCAGAGGTGATATAATGACTGATGCCCAGAGCTTACTAAAATTATGGAGGGAACACTTGTATATGTAGCCTGCCGAATGGCAGTGAAAGCATAACACCAGGAGATGGCGAACCCGATTCTCCAACCGATGACGATGGAGCAGTCCAACCATGAGGAATTTCGAATAGTAATTAAACGTTTAAAGAACAACAATGCGCCGGGTCCGATGGATTGCCGAGCTATTCAAATACGGCTGCGAAGAGGTGAGCATGCATCAGATTCGCATATAAATTTCTATGGAGCGTATTGTGTGAAAGATTTAAGCCCACCGTCAACAATTTGATTGGACCCTATCAGTGTGGCTGTAGACCTGGAAAATCAACAACTGACCAGATAAACTGACCTTGAGCAATATCAAAAGCTCCGTCAGGATCGGGAAGGACCTCTCCGAGCCGAAGTTGTAGACAAAGTTGTTGTCCCTGTTGTGCAACTTCTTCAATCTACTACTGGAGAAAAAAATTGGAGCTGCAGAGCTGCTTTCTCCAGATTGGATATGGAGGCGAAGCAAATGTGTTTGGTAGTGAACGAGAGCAAGACGAAATATCTCCTGTCATCTCACTTGCGAATAGGCTCCCACGTCACTGTTGACAGTCATAACTTCGAAGTTTTAGATAATCTCGTCCATCTTGGAACCAGCATTAACAGCAACAACAATGTCAGCCTGGAAATCCAAATTAGAAAAACTCTTGCCAACAGATGCTACTTTGAATTGAGTAGGTAAATGAGAAGTAAAGTCCTCTCTCGACGAACAAAAACCAAAGTCTATAAATCACTCATTATTCCCGTCCTGCTATATGGTGCAGAGGCTTGACGATGACAACAACTGATGAGTCGACGTTGCGAATTTTCGAGAGAAAGGTTCTGCGGAAGATTTAAAGTTTTTGCGCATTGGCCACGGCGAACACCGCATCCGATGGAACGATGAGCTGTACGAGATATACGACGACATTGGCATAGTTTCGAATTAAATGCTAAATCATGTCGTACTAATGGGCGAAAACACTCCAAAAGTATTCAACGCAGTATTCGCTGGGTGAAGCAGAGGAAGAAAAGGACCTCCACTCCGTTGGAAAGACCAGGTGGAGAAACTTCGCTTGGAATCTCTAATTGGCGCCACCTTGCGAAAAGAAGCTAATGGCGCTGTAGTTAACTCGACAATACTACGACAATAAAGAAGAAGAATTCAATACAAAAAAAAGACTACATGTATTTTATGAAAGTTGGTGTTGTACGTTCGAGGACCTGTGGCCTTCGGCCTCCAGCCACGAACACACTCAGGGTCATAACCCTTAATTAGTAGAGTTCTCTTTCTGTGGTTCGGTAGAAAAGGAGGGCGAGTTCCCTCTTGCTGTTCATAAAGTACATATACGGACACGATAAACTATTTTTCACAAGTCGGCATTTCGGTTTGTCGGTATTTTGATTTAGCTGCATATTTGAATTTTGTGAGTACTTTGATGGGTCGGCATTTTGAACTTCGGTGTTTTAAGTGTGTCCTTTTAAATTTATGTATAGCCAAAAGGGAAAGGGAAATGCATTTTGATTTTTTCGGTAATTTGATTGTCGGCTTTATGTCATACACCCTTTGTAAATTTATTTACATCTCTCAGATCTATGGCGCTGATTAAAGGGCAAAAGGAGTAAGAGGCCAGGATTATTTCTTTCTTCTTTAAAATTAACCGTAATATGTAATTATAATACAAGAAAACATTAAACAAATTTTAAAACCTCTAACAGGCCGAGAGATTACGATATATCTTTAAATAAGCATTTCATTAAATAACTAAAATCTGAGAACTTTGATCTTTTATTTTGCAGAAAAGATGAAATTTACATAATTTTTGTGCACGTGTTGGAATAAATTCTTAAATAGGCCCAATTTCATGATATACTATACATATGTATTTATTATCGTTTGACACATAGCCTCATACTTCAACCTACAAGTATGCTAATATATTCCCAGCTATTTACAATTTCAGAAAATATAACCAACATTAATGATTCTTCTAGGTTTCCTCTTTTCCTTCTCCGCTGTATACGTTAGCCTTGCCCTTGTCCTTTGAGAAATTATTGTAATTATTGTATACAAAATTCACAGATATTCATAATATAAACTGAACGAGGCTATGTCGAAAAAGTGCTCACATTTAGAAAAAAGAGTTGCGGAAATAGAAGACAAATTAAGTTCATTCTCTTCACTTCCTCCAGAGGAGGTCATTACGGAGATCAATGAGCGTAAGAAGCGGGAAGCCAATGTGATCGCATTTAATATTACCGAATCCGAGGCGGTAGACGGTAAAGTACGCCTAGAAAAAGATAGAGCACGGTTATCATCAGTGATTCTGAAGAGCTCCATGACAATACGAAATCGTTCAAGCTACGCAGGCTAGGGCGTCCAACACCCGATCGGTCTAGGCCTTTGCTGATTGAGACACAGTCTGTCACTTATGCCAGAAGTATACTAAGATCCAAACCTGATCCTGACACACGAGTCTCTTTCAAGTCAGATCTCACTCCGGCTCAGCAGTCACATTTGCAATCACTGAGGGAAAAACTTAGATTGCTGAATGACAGTGGCGTGAAAAACAAAACCATTAAATACGTGAATGGCACGCCTAGAATTGTTAACACAAACTTTCGCCAAGTCGTCGAGGAAAGGAAACCTAAAGCAGCTACAAGTATACTACCAGAATACGCGCGGTCTAAGGACAAAACTCAGCGAGTTCCTAACCTCGTCAGCAAGTAGTTCGTACGACGTAATATGTATCACAGAGTCCTGGCTTCACTCATCTATTCAAAATAACGAATTCATCGACAGCTCCTATATCACACTAAGGAAGGACAGGGATACTTCGACAGGATGCGAGAGAGGAGGTGGTGTCCTGATCGCTTTTAAACGAATAACTAAAGCTGAGCTTACTTATATCCATTGGGAACAATAACCTAGAACAGATCTTCATAAGGATCAAAGGTGATAATACTTGTATCATCATTGAGTGCGTATATACTTATACCACCACAATCTAATTATGAGATATACTAAGCCCATACTGAAATATTAATACATTTGAGAGAAAAATTTCCGGATTCAAGGATCATGATAGTGGGAGACTACAATTTGAATAGCAGTACACCGCGCTTTGATTGCGAGAAGCTGCTGTACGATACCACTGCCCTTATTGAGTGTCAACAATTCAATAACATCTTAAATAAAGATAATAAACTGTTGGATTTATGTTTCAGTAATTTGGATCTATCAATCAACGAAACTCTTGCTTTCACGACTGTGGATAAATATCACCCACCTCTGGAGATCTCCTTGGATTTTCAGTCTAGCCTAATACCAAATTATCCTCCTTCTTATTCGTTTAAGAAAGCCGACTATGTGAGTCTTAATGCTTTCTTTTTAAGATCTAACTGGATTGAGCTATACAAAATAAAAGAAGTGGATGATAAGGTTAGTTGGTTTTATAATAAAGTACAAGAAGGTATTTCTCAGTTCGTCCCTGTATATTCGAGGAAACCAAGTAAATTTCCCTGCTGGTTCTCTAAAGAACTTATAAATAAAATTAAATTGAAGAAATCTGCACATATCAGATATAGGAGGAATAAAAATAAGTTAAATTATAGATGTTTTAGCCAACTCGGACTCGAATGCAAGAAATTAAGTGCAATATGCTACAAGTCATACATTAATAAAGTGGAAAATCTAGTCTCTTCAGACAAAAATGAATTCTGGCGGTTTGTCAAGAACAAAAAGGGTACCGACATGGGAGTCCCAGCTACCATGACATGGAATGACCTAACCGCTCATTCGGGTGCGGAGATTAGTAATATCTTCGCATCTTACTTCAAAGACACCTATACAATGAGCCCCAGCGGAGTTGGTCATCATCAATCTGCTGACATTGTAGGAAACGTGGAGCTAAATGAATTTGATGCTAACTTCAATGAAGTTTTTAAGCAGCTGTTGGCTCTAGATACAAAAAAAGGAGCAGGACCTGATGGTCTGCCTTATATATTTCTACGCAACTGTGCTGTCGGGCTCTGTGAACCTATCATGCATATATTCAGTAAGTCTTTTTATCACGGAACCTTTCCATCGGCGTGGAAATCGTCGTTCATCAGTCCCATCCACAAAAACGGCCCAAGATCTGACGTTACCAATTATAGACCTGTATGTATCCAATCTGCATTAGCAAAACTGTTTGAGAAAATTGTCTTGCCTCAGTTGATATCATAATTCCGAAATATCATTTCTCCTAAGCAGCACGGATTTGTTGGTGGCAGATCCACTACAACAAACTTATATACCTATGTCAACTACATCTTGAAGGCCATGGACAGTGGTATTCCAGTTCATTCAATATATACGGCATTCGACAAAGTGGACCATGAGACTCTTATGGTAAAGCTAGAAAATTATGGAGTGAATTGCAATGCACCACGCTGGATCAGATCGTACCTAACAGGAAGAAGGTTACAAGTAAGAATCGATGGACACATTTCAGATGAGTATGATGTCACATCTGGTGTTCCCCAGGGATCCCACCTTGGACCCATACTCTTCAACATATTTGTGAATGACATTGGGATGAAACTGCAGTCTGAGTACTTATTATACGCTGACGATTTAAAAATTTTTCGTAGGATTTTTCACCGTTTCTGATATTCACATCTTACAAAACGATATAGATGAGCTGTATAACTGGTGTAAGATAAATAAACTTGTTTTGAATGTGAAAAAATGCGCAGTGATGTCCTTCACCCGTGCGCACACGCAGGTACCTTTAACCTACACGTTGAACGACCAAAGACTCACGGAAGTTGAAGACATCAGAGACCTGGGTATAACTATTGACAGGAGACTAAATTTCAAGAAACACATCGATAACATTACTTCGCAGGCATACAAAGTACTAGGGTTGATTAATCGGATGTGTAGGGAATTTGAGAACAATTGCTCGTTAACCTGCCTATTCTCAGCAATAGTGCTACCTATTCTAGAATATGGAACAGTATGGAACAGACACAGAAATGATATCAATTCAACTGAAGACGTCCGAAGAATCCTGAAAATAAATGACCTGAAATCTCGACGGCAGGTAGCAGACCTCGTCTTCTTATTCAAAATCCTTAATGGATTAATTGATGCCCCAGAAATCCTTGCAGACTTTGAAATCGTACCAAATGAGCTTAACCTTAGACAGATGAGGTTCCTGAAAACTTGCAGATCGAACAAAAACTATGTAATCAATGGCCCAAAGGAAAGAATCTGTAGATTGGTAAACTCTTTGCACGGTGACATCAACTTCTTCAGCGGGTCTCTACAGAACCTCAGAAAGATCGTTAAAAAAGCTTTATTAAAATACTAGCATACGAACTAGGTCACGAGTTTAATTCCTAATTTTATATGTTTAAGCCTGTTGTCTTATTTAGCATTATAATTGTTATTAGATGTATAGTGCCGATTGGCGTTAAATAAATAAATATTAATACAATTTAATAAAATTTATTTTTATTGTAAATTATATTAGGTTAGGCATAATACAGTAAATTAAGAATATGTAAATGTGCGTAAACTAGCCTGGGTTTAAGTTGAATATTATACACAAAAAAGTATGTATATTACAAAAATATGTACATACATATGTTAATTTATATTTTTCCAACAGCTTTATATAGTTCTATATTTAGATTAATATAATATATTTATTATATAATGACCGTAAATACACCGATGTTGATGTTGTTGTTTAAAAGTATTTATCTTTCTTCATATATTAATATATTAAATTTGTTGACAACGCCGTTTGTTGCCCATCCTATGTATGTAATAACTAATTTATGCATTTTTCCAAGCCAAAATGTATTTTTGATTGGTAGGATTGGCAGTAAAAGATTCGTATGCTACCTGTCTCGCGATTCGGCATGTCACGTTAAAAATTTGACATGTAAAAGCAACAACAAATTATTTGATATATGTACATATTTAAATTTATATGAGAGAGTATTTGGATATCTCACATAGTGGCACAACTGCTATCTTCAAGGCTACCAAGTTTTGTTTTACACATTTGGCGATTCGAAGTCAACTATTCCATATACTATTTTGTTAAGGAGTAAAGAATTGTTCAGTTGATGCAAATGTATAATATATACTTACGTACACATATAAACTGTAAACAGCAAAGATGAAATTCTCAAGTAGTTAGTTCAAACTCACAATTATGTAAATCTGAATTAGGGTTAAGAAATTTTCGTTCTTAAATTAAACTTAGCCTACTATTGGTTTTTCGTAACTGGGCTCGCCATGGTATTATGTTATCTGCTTCATCTCCTTTGTTATATTGATTACTATTGATATTATAATCTGATACTGGCATACTTATGATCGCAGCTTGTTCATTTTGTTCCTTGTTACTATTGTCAAAAGTTCCGGAAGCAATTGGAAGGGAATCAACGCTCGGAGAAACCAAATTAATGTTATCAATTGGAATTGCTCGATTCTTAAGTTGCCAAGTTTCAGCTCTACGATTATTTTCCACCTTGGGTGTATAAATTGAGACTCTGGAAAAATGCAAATATATATGTATGTTTGTGTGACAGTTTAGTAGTATTTTGAAAACAAAATTTATTATGCATGTACTTTAGTTTATTTTCGATTTCCTCTCGCCTGGCTAGTAGGTCACGTTTCCATTGAGCTATTTGTAAGAGGCGCCTATTCTCTGCTTCCTTAGCCATTCGTTCTTCGAATTCTTTCTTGGCTCGTTCGGTTGCCTTTTTCGCCATCATCTGACATTTCCAATCCGGAATGATGTTACCAGCCTGATCTTTTTCTGGAATCTGCATATAAACCTTTGGTTGCAAATTAAATACCTGTCAAGTTAATACATAATGTCGTTTTATGTCCTTACCTGATCCATATAATTGTTTGTCGAAAATTGTTTGGAAATTTCGGGATAATGTTCAATATCAAATTGACCGGCCGACTGTTTCTCTACTTTCATTTTCTTAATGCCCGTAAAGTCTTTTGATATCTTCAATTCGGCAATTAAATCCGTTTTAAGGTAAGAATCAGCTGACGTGGCAAGGCACTGCATACTTAGACTGCGTGCTGGCATTTGATACGACTTGGTCATTTGTTGAGTTTCAATACGACGAAGCATTGAAATTCCACATAAATTCATGTAAAAATACACAATACGCGCACATAATATTGTGAGCAAAAAATAGTAAGACTTTATTCATAATTTTAAAATTATTAATTTATTCTTCAAAATCTATGTCGTCCCCCTCAAAGTAATCCCCCTTGGCAATAATACATTTGTGCCAACGTTTTTTCCAATCCTCGAAACAGTTGTTAAAGTCGATTTCCGGTAATAGCCATCAACGCGCATAGCGATTCACGTTTAATGTCTTCAATTGACTCCAAACGGTTTCCCCGGAGCTGTCGTTTGAGTTTACTGAATAGCCAGAAGTCACACGGAGTTAAATCGGGCGAATACGATGGTTGCGGCACTATATTGGTTGAAAATTTGGCAAAAAACTCACGAAGAATCAATGCAGTTTGCGACGGTGCATTATCGTAGTGCAAAAACCAAGAGTTGTCGGCCCATAATTCCGGCCTCTTTGTACGAATAGCTTCGCGTAAACGGTGCATAATACTCAAATAGTATTCCTTGTTGACAGTTTGGCCGGTCGGAAGGAATTCGGAGTGCACCACACCTCGATAATCGAAAAAAACGGTCAACATAACTTTGATTTTTGACCTGATTTGACGTGGTTTTTTCGGCTTCGGCTCACCTGTGCCACGATATTCGGCCGATTGATCGTCTGTTTCCGGCTCGTAAGCATAGATCCAAGACTCATCGCCAGTAATAATACGTTTCATGACATCCTGGTAGTCGGAAAGCATTGTTTCACAGACGTTAACGCGACGCTGTTTTTCGAAAAAATTTAGTGATTTTGGAACCAATCGTGCTTTCACTTTCCTTAGGCCCAAATGATCTTTCAAAATGGTTTTCACTGATCCTTCTGATATTCCAACGATGTCAGTAAAATCTCTGACTGTGAATCGTCGATTCTCAAGCACCAATTCTTTTATTTTATTGACGTGTTGATCATCAGTTGATGTTGATGGCCGTCCTGGACGTGGTTCGTCGTCAACGCGTTCTCGACCCTCTTTGAATAGTTTGTACCAATCAAAAACACTTGCTCGAGACAAAGAGTTATCACCGAAGGCCCTATTTAACATTCTGAACGTTTCGGCAGCAGAAATTTGATTCAGCACACAAAATTTAATGGAACTTCTTTGTTGAATAATTTCATTCATGGTTAAATTTACCGAATGGACTTTATGTTCTTCAGGAAGACAAGTACCCGAGCGATGACGGTGAGGTTTCTTTATGCCGCCGGTTGAGGAGGCGGATTTACGAGCTGCCTTTGTGGCAAGTTGCTTGCGTGGTGCTTTTTCGCCGATAGATTTAAGCGCAGTCTGCTTAGTACGAGCCATTGTTATTTTTACCTGTAAATTAATTACAAAAGTTTTAACATCACCTAGTTCGAAGTATTTGATTAGGTTCGAAGATTTGATTAATATTTGATAAGGCGACTTATGATCGGTCCACTAGCCCGGACTGTTAATATAACAATATTTTGTATTGTGAAAGACTATCGATCTATATTGGTAAATGTAGGATCCAAAATGCAGGTTTTGCAGGAGCATGGCCAAGACCCGAACGAAGGTATATTCTAAATAATTATGAGGTTTGCAGAAAATTGTTGAGATTTACACTATTTTTGGCTAATTATGCAAATACATTATAACGTTTTAAGTGTTGTGAAAGCGAATGAGAGTGGTAAGTAACGATATAGTACGAAAATATCATATTTTCAAAAACTATGCAAAATATGTATTATATATGTATGTATAGGGTATTATATTACATATATATGTTTTTATGTACATTAATTGTTAAAGCAAAACGTTTTTATAGAATCTATGAAAAAGTAGGAAATATCAGCTCATTGTTCCAAATTAAAATTTGATTTTGATCTTGAGAGATTTTATAAAGTCCGAAATAAATAGTGAAATTAAAATTCCATTAATATATACTTCACTTTCAGAGAAGTCACTGAATATACGAGTATAATGAAGTGATGAGGACCAAAAAGGTGAGTAAATATTGGGCCGGGATTTAGAATAGCATCCCCCGATTTCGGGGTTAAAATGGGTATGTACGGATAGATGCCCTCCAGTTCAAGAAAAAAAAATATATATAGTTGCTGTACACTCTTATAGAAGATTGTACCTTCTTTGTTTAGTTCTGCAGCTCGAATTATTTTCTCCAGAAGAAGGTCACACAAAAGAGAGTCGCCTCGTCTGAAACCTCGTTTGGTATCGAACGGCTCGAAGAGGTCCTATCCGATCCTGACGGAGCTTTTGGTGTTGCTCAACGTCGGCTCACACAGCCGTATTAGTTTTGCGGGGATACCAAATTCAGACATCGCGGCATAAAGGCAGCTCCTTTTCGTGCTATCAAAGCCTTTCAAAGGCAGCTTCGAAATTGACGAGGAGGTGGTGAACGTCGATTCCTTTTTCACGGGTCTTTTCCAAGATTTGGAGCATGGTGAATATCTAGTCAGTTATTGATTTGCCAGGTCTAAAGCCACACTGATAAGGTCCAATCAGTTTGTTGACGGAGGGGTTTAATCTTTCACACAATATGCTCAATAGAACCTTATACGCGATGTTGAGGAGGCTTATGCCACGGTAGTTGGCGCAGATTGTGGGGTCTCCCTTTTTTTGGATTGGGCAGAGCACACTTAAATTCCAATCGTTGGGCATGCTTTCGTCCGACTATATTCTACAAAGCAGCTGATGCATGCTCTGTATCAGTTCCGCGCCGCCGTTTTTGAATAGCTCGGACAGCAATCCATCGGCCCCGTCGTTTTGTTGTTCTTCAAACGGTTTGTATTAAATAGGCCAAAAATAACTTTAATTACATATTTATCGTTTTAAAAATAACCCAGACTGTGAGTATCAACCGAGAAGTAGAAGGGTCCTTGCGCTATCAGAATGAGACAAACGGGAGATAGTAAAGGTAAAAAAAAAAATCCCAAAACACCATCATCGAAGATATATAGTTGCAATTCCCACGACAACCGGTTCTACTCACCGGAATTGACTCGGATTTCATCCGACCAAGGGCTGTTCTTTCGGCGATCTAACCCCGTTTGGATCGGTAAGTGTTAATTTGTGTTTGTCGTCACTGGAGCAATGCCTTGCAGCAGGGGTGCTCCGTATCCTCCTGACTCGTGCTGGCAATGAGTCCAACCCGGGCCTGGAGGAATTTTTCTGCTGCGTATGCGCAAAACGGCGCCATGCAAACCCCACCTCGGTCAGGTGTAATACATGCAATGGATGGAGCCATCTTAAGACCTGCTCAGGCCTTAAGACTCATAGGGAGTGGACCACGCGTTACGTGGCCCCATGTTGCCTGCGCAATACTGCGACAGAAGCCTCTACGGCAGTGCAATCCGCACATAGTTCGCGCGCCGCGCCGCCACTCAATCCGAGTGGCCAACAGAGGACCTCCACGGTCCCCAGGAGCTCAATCAGGCAACATAGCTCCCCTTCTGACTTGTCCCCCCCAACCTTCATCCCGCTCCAATCCTCGTGCGAGAACCATTCAGCAGCTCTTGGTCCCTCGCACAGTCTGTTCCGTGTGTCAGGCCGTCATACGTCGGAACGTCACATCCGTCAAGTGCAATTCCTGTACTGGCTGGTGTCACTTTTCGGCGTGTTCCGGCCTGCGCACCACACGTGAGTGGAGTGAATCGTACGTTGCCCCATGCTGCAGGAGTCTGCCCCCGCAACTCACAACAGTGGCGTCGCCTACCAACACCCCAGCGCGACAACCGCCCCTGCGGGTTCTACAGCTGCAACAACTACCACCCACACGTCACTCCCTCACCCCCAGGATCACTCACGGACACCCGCGACAAACCCGGCTACTTCAATTTAACTGCAACGGACTCCAGAGTAAGATCGAGGAGTAGTTGCACTTATGAATCGGGAACGTGTATCGATAGCTGCGGTCCAAGAAACCAAGCTAAACAGCCGCTCAGATCTTCTGAGTTGTGCCAGTTTCAACGTTTTACGTAAAGATCGCGAGCGAGATAATGGTGGTGGCCTAGCCTTCACATTGCACAACACCGTGCAGTATCGCCTAATCGATGAGGGATACTACCCTAGAATGTCAGGGTATAGCTATCCGGTCAGGCGATGTCGAGCTCGAAATATTCAATATATACATCCCCCCAGTTACATGTTGCCCAACAGGATATCACCCGAATATAGGTGCGCTACTTCGTGGTGAAAACCGTTTGGTACTAGGCGACTTTAACGCGCACCACGATCTTTGGCATTCCTGCCTGTCAAATGATCGTAGGGGGATGGAGCTGGCGGAACAGATTGACGATTCGACATTCTGCACAATGAATGACGAAGCCCCCACCAGAGTTATGAGCACCTGTAATAGCTCGCTGGATATTACCATTGCTAGCGGTGGTCTGATAAACAGCATAACCTGGCGACCTATACTAACTCTCGCATCAGACCATCTGCCCATAATTATTTCGATCGAGAAGCCTACTGATTTTGTTTCTGTGGACAGCCGCACCTACATTAATTTTAACAAAGCTAATTGGGTTGGCTTCACAGAATTTACTGAGAGCACCTTCAACGCTCTTTCTATTCCTATGGACGTATGCGTTGACGAACGTCAATTCCGCAAGGTGATCGCAGCAGCTACCGCTCGCTTCATCCCGGCTGGAAGAATAGCGGAAATCCGCACCAATTTCCCAGCCGAAGCAGCCGTTTTAGCTAATGAGCGCGACACCTTACGCCATGCTGATCCCGGGGATCCCCGAATAAGGGATCTCAATTTGGAGATTCGGCGTATGGTAAACCAACATAAGCGGACGAAATGGATAGAGCACCTGAAGTCCTGTAACCTCTCCACCGGTGTGAGTAAGCTTTAGGCTACTGTCAAAGCTTTGTCAAACCCGAAGAGACATGACGACCGAGTTGAAGTTCAATTCAATGGTCATGCCTCTTCGGACCCGAAGAAGTGCGCGAGCTATTTTAGCCGGCAGGTCACACTGCAACCTTCGGTAGATAAAGCTAAACGATGTGTTAACCGACGGCGCGCCACTTACTTTCACCGATGAGGAGGTTCAGGGTGTCATCAAAAAGGCAAAATCTTCCAAATCCATTGGCCCTGATGTAATCAACATGCTAATGCTAAAGCATCTGGGCTCGACGGGAGTAGGGTATCTCACCAAGGCACTCAATCTGTCGCTGACCACTCTTCAAATACCCGATGTGTGGAAAGTCGGAAGAGTGGTCCCACTACTGAAACCTGGGAAACCCGCCAACAAAGGGGAATCTTATCGACCAATAACTCTCCTCTCCCCAGTAGTGAAGACACTTGAGGCCTTGCTACTCCCGACCTTCACTCACCACCTGAGCATAGCCAGCCACCAGCATGGATTCCGAAAAGTGCACAGCACCACCACAGCACTTAGCGTCATAAACGCTCAGATAGTTCGTGGCCTCAACCAGAAACCACCCTGCGAAAGAACGATCCTCGTAGCTTTGGACCTGTCAAAAGCTTTTGACACGGTCAATCACACAACGCTACTGCAGGACATTGAAACAACTACGCTCCCTCCAGGACTAAAGAGGTGGACCATGAACTATTTGAGCGGTCGCCAGCCATTCGTACTATTTCGAGGTGAAACATCTAAACTGAGAAGAATTAAACAGAGGGTTCTGCAGGGTGGTGTCCCCTCCCCGCTACTGTTTAATTTCTACATCTCGAAACTCCCACAACCACCAGAGGGAGTTTCCATAACCTCGTACGCTGATGACTGTACGATATTGGCGTCGGGCAATGGAATCGATGGCATGTGTTCGAAGGTAAACAGCTACCTCTCCGACCTTTCTCGTTTCCTCACTGCACGAAATCTCACACTTTCCCCCACCAAATCCACAGCGACCATATTCACAAACTGGACGAAGGAGTATAGACTTGAGCTTAATATTGCAGTCGACGGCGTCAAAATCCCGACTGTCAATATGCTCCTTCTCTCCTCATACGACCGCGATTAAAGCCGCAACAAAATCCTCAAGTCGGCAGCCGGCAGCACATGGGGAAAAGACAAAGAAACGTTGTTGGCAACATACAAGGCAATCGGCCGCCCGGTCCTCAATTACGCAGCACCCATATGGTCGCCTGGATGCAGTGGCACGCAGATGAGGAAACTTCAGACCTGTCAAAACACTGCACTCTGGACCCCTACGGGATGTCTTTTGATGTCTCCCGTTGAACACCTCCACAGTGAGACGCTTATGCTCCCAGTTAAGGAGCATAATGAACTCCTCTCCAGGCAGTTCCTGCTGGGATGCTTTAGCAGAAACCACCCCTGCATCCATCTGCTTGAAACGGAACCGCCACCTAGGAGCATCAAAAGGTCATTCCTGGACTACGTCGACGACGTCGTACAGTACGCCGACCGGACTTCGGACGCAACTAACTTTCGACAGGTACTGACCGCCATTCAAAGCGGAGCCATCAACACCTTCACCGACTCCCTTCCCGTGAATGGCGTTCTTGGAGTCAAACCACCACCCATAGCAGACAAAGAGCTCCAGCTGCCGCGAGAAACGCGTGTGACCCTTGCGCAACTTCGTTCTGGATACTGTAGCAGGTTAAACTCCCTACTTATCCAGAATAGACCCTGACATACCGAATGTATGTCCTGCATGCAACGAGTCTCCGCATGACACTGACCACCTCTTTGCATGCCCTACGAACCCTACTCATCTAACACCCTCCTCCCTTTGGTCCGACCCCGTCGAAACAGCACGTTTCCTGGGCCTACCGTTAGATGACATCTACGACAACACAAATGACATTTACCATCCCAACGGGAATTGAATTTCCGTTAAAACAACAACAACATAGTTGCAATGCTAAACGAAGACGTTGGTAAGGTTCTTCATAATCGGACTGTTCGTAGAGCGCTAAATAGTGCTGGGTACAATGCCCGAGTTTGTCGCAGAAAACCTATAATTAGTAAGATGAATCAAGAAAAAGCGACTTTTATTCCAAAGGAGCACGTAAACTAGCCGACGGACTTTTGGGCGAAAGTAATCTGCTCTGATGAAAGTAAATTTTGTGTATACAAGTCAGATGGGCGAATTTTGACATGGCGGAGAAAAGGCGAAAGATTGTTTAAAAAAAAATATTCACCAAACAGTAAAACACAGGGGTGCTGCAGTTTTGTTGTGGGGATGTTTGTCAGCATGTGGTATTGGAGAGCTAGAGAAATAGTTTGGGCACAATTCCGATTTCTTTGGCGCCGCGATTTGAAGGTACCGTTGGAAAGAGGAAGTCCTCCTGATTAAAAAAATATAGGGTTATAGGTACCGCAAACGCTTAGTTTACGAGATATTCGAATACCCGGGGTGACTGAAGTACTTTCGCGTAGTACTCCTTTTTGCGTTGGCGGCCTTCGGCCGCGCTTCAAAAAAAATAACCCTCGGTCGGACCAACACCTGGGCGTGCTCAATTCTTTTACGTTGAACCCCTTTTTGTGTTGGCGGCCTTCGGCCGCGTTTCAAAAAAATAACCCTCGGTCGGACCAACACCTGGGCGTGCTCAGTTTTTTTGCGTTGAATTCCTTTTTGCGCGATCCAACACCGGGATTTATGAATTTAGTTATGACGTCATAATCTTTCTTTTCTCTTATTTTTATTCCATTACAAAATATGGCAACACTGATTTTTCGCTTGTTTACAACCATTTTCTAATTTTATGAATAAATGGATTTTAACTAAAGTTTGATATGGAATTAAAGTTATTTTTGCGCATATCTAATATAAAATAAATGATTAGAAACGAATTAGTGAAGTGGTAGTGGATATAAAGGTAAATGTTCAGCAGATCGGCTCTTCCGAAAACGTGCACCAATTTTCACGGGAAATGTCTTAAAAAATTCGTTTTTAATTCCGATTCACGAATATAGAAAAACAATAATAATTGGAAAAATAAAAAGAAATTAAAATTTCGATATTCTCAATATTCGGGTCTGAAAGAGAATTGGTAAAAATGAGAAATACATAATAGGAAAATAATAATAATTGGAAAAATGAAAAGAAAATAAATTAAAATATTTTCAATATTCGGGTCTGAAAGAGAATTGGTAAAAATGAGAAATATATAATAGAAAAATTTATAATTCATTATTATTGCAGAAAGAAGAAGTTGGACACAGAAGAATTATAAACGCCGGGGTGTTGGACCGACCAAGGTTATTTTTTTCGAGCGCTCTTCTGTGTCCATCTTCGTCTTCTTTCTGCAATAATAATGAATTATAAATTTTTCTATTATGTATTTCTCATTTTTATCAATTCTCGTTCAAAGTGTAAACACAATGGCTACGACAGACTGCAAACTACATCTGTCAAATATTAAAATACACACGTTCTTATGGGCAGTGTTATTTTGACAGCTGCACGACTACACGACTGCAGGCCGACAGTTGTCGTTCTCGCTAACTTCAATATCCTCCTATTTTTGCCAATGACAGTACGACGACAGTAGAGTTGACAGTAGAATGGAAGATAGAAAGAGGAGGTAGAGTGGTGATGCCACTAATATGTAAAATTTAAAACTATTCACAGCTCTAACAAACTTGACGTTATTTTACAAATAAAAGCATAAAATAGCTATATTATAGCTCTATTATATCATTTGTAATAACAATTGATAATTTAAAGCAAAAATATTGACCTATTTACTTATTTTTTGCATAAAAAATTTCACTTTGAACAAAATATTAAAATTTCATTGAAGTGAAAGGAATTAGTATGGCCACAACGAAATTGTGTACATACAAAATGGACAACTGCGTTGTTTTGTGTACATGCCGGCCATTGTGTTGTTGTTGCTTCTCAAAATGTACATGTAGTAAGATGAACAACGACGTTTTCAGTTCACTGTCGTGCCGCTGCAGTCTGTCGTAGCCATTGTGTTTACACTTTCAGTCTCGAATATTGAGTTTATCGATAATCCGAAAACGATCAGCCATTGTGTTTACACTTTCAGTCTCGAATATTGAGTTTATCGATAATCCGAAAACGATCAGTTCATGAACCCATTCTAATTTACAACAGTGATGCCATAATTTCGAACATAACCTTGCCATTTTCGTTGAAGTGAAGTGATTGTGAAGTTTTTCATATTTTTATAAAAATAACAAAAAAACAATTTCTCTTATTAATTAACTAAACAACATCAATAATAATGTGTATATAATTCATAGAAAACATATTTTTAACGTCTAAAGACGTGTAAAGTGCAAAAGTGAATTTTTGATTTCGGGAAATACGATGTTTTTCTATTAAAACAAAGAAAATATTGTTTTTAAAAGCAAGCGCCTAACATATTCGTAAAGTAGAACTAAAAACGAGTATTTTAAGACATTTCCCGTGAAAATTGGTGCACGTTTTCGGAAAAGCCGCTCTGCTGAACATTTACCTGAACTTTAAATGCAAATATCTCAAAAACCATAAGTAGGCGTCAATTATATGTAGATATATTCTTGATCTGGAGGACCTCCTCTATCCGTTCATACCCATTTTAACCCCGAAATCCAGGGATGCTATTCTAAATCGCAGCCCATATAATTCCCCAAAGGCAGGAAATAAATTGCACACTATTAATTTCTGGCATAGAATTCCTATCTGCACTGTTCAACATAGAGGTCTTCGGTTCTTTCGTTCAAAACTCCCTTTTGCGTTGTCGGCCTTCGGCAGCACTTCAAATAAAATAACCCAACACATATATACTTACATATGTAGCTACGTATCGATACATAAGCAAGCTAATACTAGATTGATGGATACACATCGGTAAAAAATCGTAATTATCGAAGAAACAATATGTATGCTTACTTCCAAAATAAAAAAAAATCTTTGTATTCTCGATATTATACACAATTCGTTTTTATATATCTTTAATCATTACATTTTATCCAAGAACACTACATAAAGATTCCATATACACATACATACATATGTATGTACAACATGGAAAACGCCGATTGATTCATTAGTTATTTTTTCAATGCAAAACTTTTAACACAACTTGAAGCTAAATCTTTAGGTAGGTTTATAGAATAAATAGGTAAAATGAAATTTCTTACATATATATTGACTGCTTTTATAAGTTTTAGAAATTTACAAATTCTTTCACAACTATAATAGATTTAACTCAATCACCGTCAGCTTCCATAATGAACTAGTGATGGTCGATATCCAGAATGTGATACGCTTATAGTCGATGCATCAATGTTTTCGTCACGTGGTCCCAGTGTCCGGTGTTTTCAAATTGTGTTGTAAATTGTGTAGCGAAGAGAAAGATTCAAAAGAACATATGGAAAGTAGTAATAAAATACACATATATGTATTAATATGTTCGGACCGACATTGAAAACACATTTGTATGTTGTGGAATCTAAAGGCCTAACTATAATGTGTGTTAAATAATTAATTTTACCAGCGGGTAGAGGTCTCAATGCTTTATTAAGGTGAGTACCATCAGCACTGAGTTACAATCAGAGAAGAGAGTTGTACATACATGAACTCCGGTATTTATAGGAGTACAAAGGAATTTAAAATACCGTAACTTCGAAACAAGAATGATAGAATACAAGATTACGACACTAGTTTACAGTTAGTTTTTTTCGGTTTAGCTCTTGACAATTCTTACAAAAACAAATACATTGTTCAACAATTTCGTGACGTTACAGTTTTGCGTTGAGAAGAACAAGCATAGAAATGCATACAAATCAAGAATGATAGAAACAAGATTGCGCAATGAGGTGTTCAAATTTTGTTCGTTCTGCGCATCTACGTCACGGTTGATCAACGTACAATCAGCTGATTTTCTGTTGCTTGTTTTTCTTTGCAATAAGAATCAATTTTGTATTGCAGGCATACAAAATCATGAATATCATCAAATTTAACATCAATATAAGTGAATATTAATAAAAGATATCAATATAAGTGAATATTTAATAGTGAACATTTACCTACATATTCATTTAATTGTGTTTTCATTGTATTATTTAAGTTTGTCTCTTTGCTGTGTTTGTTTCAACCATATATGTACATTTATGCAAATAAAAAGATTGAATATTTTGTGACCGAGTATCAATTTATTGTCTTATTTAATTTTCTTTTTTTGCCATACATGTGTTCGATAAAGTTTTTACTTAAGGAACGAATCCTAAAATACATTCTTGCTCTGAAAAACAATTATTTTTTACTTTCGAGCTACAATTTACAAAATTACTTAAATCTAAGTGTTTCTGGTGGTAATTTGTACATATATGCAAATCAGTACCATTTACATCGTCAAATACTGCTTGCAAGGCTCTCATATTTTTTTTTTTTTTTTTTTTTTTTTTTTAAGTAGGAGGAAGCATCAAAAGCCGAAGTGCGGAACTTTAATCCGCTAAACCTAACCTACTCCCAACTCCAGACTCTCCCACGGAACCACCTGATTAGTCTCCTCTATGGCACGGACTCTCCTCTATGGCACGGACTGACGGACGCCTATTCTGTTCTATATGTCTAAGTTTTGTCATGATTGACGCTGCCGCTTCGCTGACAGCATTCCAGTTCTCAGTGGACTGGCACATAAGTGTCGTCAAATTTTCCACCGCAAAACTACCACCGAGTGTAGTTTTAAGTTTTTCCCTTGTACTTAAAAAGCGAGGGCAATAAAAGAATACATGTTCGGAGTCTTCTAAGCACTCTGAACACGTCGGACAATTCGGACTAAAGTCGTGCTGGAATCTGTACAGGTAGCTTCTAAAGCACCCATGCCCACTTAGTATTTGGGTTAGGTGGAAATCCAGGTCCCCATGTCGTCTGTCGATCCAGGAATGGATCACCGGTATTAGTCTGTAGGTCCACCGTCCCTTAAGTGAGGTTTGCCACCGCTGCTGCCATATCGTTAAGCTTTTCACTCTCTCTTCTCTTTTGGCTCCTATAGATGGCTCTGATAATTTGTAAACTCGTTCGTATTCGTCACCCTGGATGTCAATGGGCATCATACTGGCTATTACTTCAGCAGCATCACTTGAAATTGTTCGGAAAGCGCTGATAACTCTTAGTGCCGATAGCCTGTGCACTGTGTTTATTTGTCTGGCATACGCTTTGATACCTAGCGCCTGGATCCATATTGGAACCGCATATAACATAACCGATCTCATTACCTTTGCGAGTAAAAAACGCCTGTTGGAACGCACGCAGCCTTTATTTGCCATCATTCTTGACAAGGCATTCAGGATTTTATTCGCTTTACCTGCAGTGTACTCTAGGTGATCCTTAAATTTGAGTCTTGAGTCTACTATTACTCCCAGATATTTTAGGTGTGGCTGTGAATGAATCTCGCACTCCCCTATGGTGAGAGATATACTTTCCTCTACTTTTCTTGTACTTATGAGCAAGACCTCTGTCTTTTGCTCAGCCAGTTCTAAACTCATTGAGGAGAACCATTGGCGCAGACCGTTTATGCACTCATTGCATTTGCTCCGGAGGTCGTCGAGGTGTTTAGCAACTGCTACCACAATAAGGTCGTCTGCGTATGCAACTAATTTAATAGCTTTCTCTTGGTGTCTCCTTAGCACCCCATCATACATTATATTCCAGAGAAGGGGGCCTAGTACCGAGCCTTGCGGTACTCCACTCGAAATTGAGTAGCTCTTTGTGCCTTCATCTGTATCGTATAATAGTCGCCTGTTTTCAAAATAACTTATGACAATTTCCATAAGATATTGAGGAGCACGTATTTCATCTAGAGCTTTGATTATGTTTGTCCACTTTGCTGAGTTAAAGGCATTTTTCACATCCAGGGTGATCAGCGCACAATATTTTTTTGTTCCTCCTTTCCATCGCTTGCCACTTACTGCGCATTTCGCTGTGTCAACGACATCGTATAGTGCGTCAATGGTGGACCTCTTTTTCATAAAGCCGTATTGTCTTTCTGATAATCCGCCGGCTTTCTGGATTGCTATCTCCAAGCGGTTTCTAACTATGCTTTCATATACTTTGCCAATAGTGTCAAGCATACATAGAGGTCGATATGAAGATGGTTCCTCCGGAGGCTTTTTTGGTTTAGGAAGTAGAACCAATCGCTGGACTTTCCATGGGTCCGGAAATATTCCTTCTTTTAAGCACGCATTGTACATTTTCATGAATAATTTGGGTTTCAGAGTCATGGCTTCTTTTAGGGCTATGTTTGGAATGCCATCTAATCCAGGCGCTTTGCTGCTTTTAATTTTTCCGGCTATGGCCAATATTTCTTCTTCACTAACTAGCAGTGGTGACTCCTCGACTTCGGTTAGAGGCTTAGCATAAGAAATACTGTCGTGTTTTGGAAACAAAGTTTCGACGACATTTCTCATAAAGGATGCGCTTTTGGGTTGGTCGGCCTTATTCTTGAATTTTGACATACAGATTTTGTATGCTGTTCCCCAGGGGTCTTCATTTGCTTCCTCACAGAGTTTTTCAAAACACTTCTTTTTACTGCGACCGATGGCTGACTTCAGAAGCTTCTTTTGACTTTTAAATATATCCCTAAGACTGCTTTCATTTTCTTCGCTCTGATTACGTTGTAGGCGGCGTCTAGCTGAGTTGCAGAGTTTTCTGAGCCCAGCTATTTCTTCATTCCACCAATACACTGGTCTTCGGTTGTTGTGGTGTGCTGTCCTACGCATAGTTGCGTCGCAAGCTGTGGACAATTTTTTCCGCACTGCGGATACCAAGTATATGGCGTCTTCGCCTTGTATATTTTCTGAACTCCAGACCATCTCAAAAAGTTCGGCATCAAAGTCTTTTTGTTTCCAAGTTCGTTTTTGGCATGTGCTCCTGCTGCGGTGTTCCCTCCCTCCAGCATATGAGACTTCGGCAATAATAGCCATGTGGTCACTATTTGTAAATATATCCGACACCGCCCACTTAATGTGCCTACTAAGGGCATCGTTGGCGAACATGAGATCGATTATGGAGCCTTTGTTTCCTTTTTGAAATGTATTTTGCGTTCCGCTATTCATGATCGTAAGATTCGTTTGGCCGAGGAATTCAAGTAGTAGACGCCCACGGTGGTTTGTGCGCCTACTACCCCAAGCGGTCGACCACGCATTGAAGTCACCTGCGATTATAATTGGGGATTTTCCTCTGGTTTCTAAAGCAAGTTCCAAAAGGAAGTCTTCAAAATCCTTAATGGAGGCACTGGGAGGAGCATAGCAGCTAACAAAGTATATGCCACGTATATTTGCCCATGTGAAAAAATTATGCCCTCTGGAACGAGACATAAATGGTTGTCCTTTACAGGACCATATTGCAGCCTTTCCAGATATGTCTGTAGTCCAGGTGCTTTCCGAACGCTGGGAGTATTGCTCGCTTAGTAAGGCGACATCAATGCTTTTTTCAAATACAGTCTGTTTTAGTAGCTCTTGTGCTGCTGCGCAATGGTTCAAATTTAATTGTATTATCCTCATTTCCCTAGCGATTTCGCCATCTCTAGATATTTGGGACACGTAGTACTCAGGGCTGAGTGCGCTCCTTTGCAAAGCATGCAGCTTGGATCGTTAGTACATAACTTCGCTACATGTCCACCGGCTCCACAACGTGTGCATAGAGACGACCTGTCCACAGGGTTGCAACATTTGTGCGCCATGTGCCCCAGATGGAAACACCTGAAGCAACGGGGAATAGGGGAGTATTCCCGGAGTCGACATACAGACCACCCAATCTTTATTTTGCCTACCTTTAGCGCAGTTTTGGCGTCCTGGGCGCGCAGGCATAAGATAGCTATTTGTGTTCCGCTTCGGGTCTTTCGTATGCTCTTAATGTTTATTTTTCCCAGATTTTCTATTCCGCACTCTTTTTGCAAAGCTTCGCAAATCTCTTCTGGAGAAGTTATTTCGTCCAAATCCTTGCACATAATCATGACGTTGTGGGTTTTTGGCTGTATCACAGCCATTTCCCCGACCACTCCTTCTAAGGCACTTTGGAACGATTCGGCTTTTTTATCCGCTTGGTTTTTCAGTTGTAATAACAGATCTCCTTTCAACGTTTTTCTTATATACGTTACGCTTGAGCCCAATTCCTCTAAGCCACTGTCGCCTTTTATTTTCCGGAGAATATCCGCGTATGATGCACCATCCTTTTTCGTAAGTATGATGGCGTCTGGCCTCGATCTTATTTTCTGTTCGAGTGGTCTTCGCTTCTTAACAACGTCCACCCAAGCTTCGCTTGCGTTGGGTCTAACCGTTGTATTGGCTTGCATTAATTTCGCTGTCTCGCTGTAGGTGGGCTGATCCATTTTGGTAACATTTTTCGGCTTTTTTGTTGGAGGTAAAAAGCCTATTGTCTCACGCAGCCTCATATGCTCCATCAACATATCTGTTGGTTTTGAGAGTCCTCCTTCAGAAAGGTGATCCACCCAGGTATAAGACGATCAATTTTCTGAATTGGCACAAATTTCGGGGTTGTCTTTACTAAGTTTGTGGCAGATGTACCCAGCCAAATTTTCAAGCCCGTCGTTGTTGAGAATCTTCAAGTCATCATTTTTTTCAATTGGGTCAGTGGAATTTAGATCAACTGACACACGTTGAAAAATATTGCCTGCAAAAATATAATAAACATACATACATGCTTATAAATAAAGGGGATAAATTGTTAGTTAAGATTATTATTACAATTAGGATAAGAAACAGTGGTTTAAACGAGACTCCATCCTTTTCTGCCGTTCATTAGCCTCTGCAGGAGTTAATCTGGTTAACGTGAGAAAAGCGCTAGGTAGCAACTTTGTTAGACTCCGCGAACTTAAACCTGTAAGAGTGTTTGGTTTTAAAAGTAAAATTATTGTAATCAAAATCCTATAATTACCCATTTCAAACTGCAAATTTCTTTCACATTCAAAGGCGCGCGCGAATAATAAGTCAACCGTGACGTCACCAAGAACAGCTGACTGAAAGCAAACATGCGCATTGCGCAATCTTATTTCTATCATTCTTGCATACAAATTGTAAACAGAAAAGTAAACACTTTTTGAAATTCCCAAAATAATATTAATTCATTCGTCTTTGCAGGAAATATTTCAGTAGAATGTTTAGAATATTGTTGCGAGAAAATATGTATATAATTAGTTTTAGGCACATCCACAATAAATAGAGTAGCATGTGTGGAAATTGTTCAAATGAAGAAAACCAGTGTAAGTGTACTGTTTGTTGTATTTATTTAAATTTCTAAGCATAAATATATAAATTTCTTAAAATGAAATGTGCAGTGGCTTGTTGTAATAATTATTATGCAATTAAAGGATCGAAAACGAGTTTTTTTCAGTTTTCCGGCCGATTTAAAAGTTGCCAAAAAATGGGTGTTATTTTGCAAAAGAAATGATATATTTAATACTAATTAATAATTTCACAATTCTTTTATCATAATTTCATACATCTGAACTTATAATATATGTATATATTTATATACAACACAAGAAACGTTTTCTCCATTTGAATCACAACTTAATAGACAATTTTATTATCAATAGGCCGATATATTTCTTTAGAAATGATTCAAATCTTTCCACTCAACAATATTCAATCGCTTCACTAAAACTTTTCATTAAAATCGAAAGAATTAATAATATCTTGCGAATTTACAAAAGTGTTTACTTTTCTGTTTACAATTTGCAAGCCATTTGACAGTTTTTCACTCTTGTTCTTCTCAACACGGAACTATGACGTTTCGTAATGGCGGTCGTCGTAATCTTGTATTCTATCATTCTTGCTTCGAAATATAAATAAACAAAGATGATATCAAACAGAAATGTATGATGAAAGAGAGATGAAAAAGAGAAAGCTTAGATAAAACAGTATTGCCAGATCAGACTTAACATTATCAGAAAATCAACTTAAAACTAACGTAAATAATCCTAAACAATGTGCATAAGCTAGCTTCATAGAGCCCATACACGACACACAAGTGTGTTCGATCGGTATGTGTCGCATGCGGTTTACTCATGTATGGGCTTGTGCGCGCACCGATCCATGTTCGCGAAAATGTTTGATTTTTTACGATCGGTGCGCGCACATGTGTGTCGTGTATGGCATTGTGCGCGAACAAAATTCCTTTTCTCTCGTGTCGCCGAACAGTGAAGATCGCGGACGAACAATGGCAAGTGTTAAGGCCTGCTTTAGAGGCTTCAAAAAATCGATTTTTTGAGGTTTTTTTTGGGAGGGAAAGAAATAAGTGATTCATGCAAAATTTCTAGGCTTTGTAGTTATATATTTGAACATCTTTCACAAATTATTTGGATACTAAATCTTTGATATTCTGCCTTTGCGAAGCAATTGCCCGATGCATCGCACATGTGCATTTTTCGGACGGCGGGCAGGATGCAGGTCGCAATTTCTATCAAAACAAAATATTCAAAGAGATTCATATTTTTTAATAATTTATCTTCTAGTTAAACTAAGAAAATTCCAAAAAGAAGTGTAAAATTTTAAAAATTTTTTAAAAATTGACAAAAAGTGGTTTTGACCAAAAAAATTTACTTTATATAAATAGAAGATAATTTTATGCCAAAGATACTAAACTTTGCCCGAATTCCATAAGACGTGTGGTTTTTCTCTATCCTGCCCGCCAATTAAAAATAATCGTAAAAATGGAAAACCGAGAAATCATGCTTCAGAGTTTTCGCTTGTGCTTGTGTGCATATACATAAGTATCTGCTAAACGCTCGGTTACTATTTCCCTTCTAGCTTCGATAACATTTCGAATTCCCTTCTATAACTTTTGGGACATATTCTTATATATTTTTTAAAGAGATTTAAGCAAAAAAAAAAAAATTTATTGTTCAGAATTTATTGATCTTATAAAATATGAATTGGCAAACGAAAAGTGATAAATATAAAAATAAAATTGAGAAAAATAAAAGTTGGAATAACTTATTAACGAAATACAAAGAAATAGATAAAAATGCTCCATTAGAAATAAATACGAAGAAATGTTCCGCTTGCCTGTCGCACATGTTAACTCTGTGAAGAACGAACGCAAGATGGATTTGTGTGTCGTGTATGGGCAAACGAATTCATACCGATCGAACGCACTTGTGTGCTCGTGTATGGGCACTATAAGCCAGCGTAAGCAACTGTCCGAATACACACAAATTGTATGTTGCAACTATAATGTACTTAACATCAAGTTTCGTTAAATTTTTTCAAATATCATTTGCTTAAGCAAAGTGCGAAACTGGTCGCATTTTCCGTACGGAATCAGCTGTTTTCGTTTTTTGTCAACAGATACATCATTTTGAATTTGAAGATGGAGGACGACGAATGTTTTGTACAAAATTTAATAGAAAATATAGAAAAAATATTTTTTTACGACAAATAAGATTCCTTTTATTTCAATCGCGTGTATAAAAAAAAAATTGATGTGGTCAATCCTCTTCATTTCTAGGAATCGTACAAAAAAACCATCCTACTTCCTCTTTCTGTTTATTTCCCTGAGTAAACATGAACCGAACTCTTTGTTTTTCATTTCACTAATTTTTGTAAAAATGCATACTCCGTCTAAAACATAAGTAAGCATTTTAATTGTTTTTAAATATTTTAATTTTCTATTCATTCCTGTATTGGAAAACCCAAACGAAATATGTATAAAATTAAAACACAAATTGTTTATTGACCATTTTCTCTCCTGCATGTAAGTACATTATAATCATTCAAAAGTCTACTCTCTGTTCCTTATGCCTTTGACAGGCTTTTCGTTAATTTTTTGACAGTAACATACGGCAGCGTATGCATATTATAGTTAGGCCTTAAGTCGTTCGGACCGACAATATGTGTTTTCGATGAGTTTTCACTGACAACTATCAGTAGCGGCATTCTCTTGCTCTTGCAAGATTGCACGATGACACAAAATGCAAAAATCCTATACCGAAATATACAAGGGCAAGAGAGCACCCATTGCAGAATCTAGTGATATACGACGGCACGAAAATTAACATGGGTTTTGGTCTAACATATTTTACAGCCATTGCAAATAGTTTTCTGCGTGTGTTTGTTGTTGTGCCGATGTACCAAGAGGAAATACATATATACAATTCTTGCACCGTGCAAGGGTTTTGCAAGAGCAAGCGAATACCCCTATTGTTTTCCAAAGACTCGTTTGTTCGAAATAGTAGATTTTCTTTCGTTTCCTTCTACTCATAAAATATTGCCTGGTCGACGTCTTTTTGCAAATGATTATTTCATGATAACAAATGCCCACACAAAAATTTTGCAACCCTTACGCTCTGAACACATAGAGCGCGACAGACAGCAATCGACATCTGTCCAATACTACAACACACACGTTCCTACGGACACAGTTATGTAGTTGTGCAGCTGTCTCAATAACTGTGTCCATAAGAACTGGTGTATTTTCTGTCTGTCTGTCGCGCTCTATGTGTTCAGAGCGTCAATGGCAATAGATTTGATAGTTGGTTTGCAATAGCTATTAGAAAAACCACAGAAATTATGAGGGTTAATGCTATTGCCGACTGCAAGGGATGGCTCTTCAGATAGTTCTGATAAAACTGATAGCTTTTTAGTATTTGGGCTGACCATATCAACTTAGTTGAAAAAAAAAATTGGAAAATAAACTTAACCGACCGTTTTTTTTGAAAGATGATCAGGCAGCGCGCAAACAAAGAAATAAAATTATACCTAAAAGTTTGAATAAAATTCTAATTTTACAAAGCATAGGAAAAGAATATTGGCGTTAGTAAGAACTAACTAAAATGTGTATAGATTAAGTTTTGATTTACTTTGTATAAGATTGTTTGGTAAAGGTTCAGGAGAGCGGCTTTTCCGAAAACGTGCACCAATTTTCACGGGAAATGTCTTAAAATACTCGTTTTTAGTTCTACTTTACGAATATGTTAGGCGCGTTCTTTTAAAAACAATATTTTCTTTGTTTTAATAGAAAAACATCGTATTTCCCGAAATCGAAAATTCACGTTTGCACTTTACACGCCTTTAGATGTTAAAAATATATGTTCTATCAATTATATACACGTAATTATTGATGTTCTTTAATTAATTAATTAGAGAATGGTTTTTATTGTTATTTTTATAAAAATATGTAAAACTTCCCAATTACTTCACTTCAACGAAAATGGCAAGGTTATGTTCGAAATTATGGCATCGCTGTTGTAAATTCGAATCTATTGATTTATGCACTGATCGTTTTCGAATTATCGATACTCTCGATATTTGAGTCTGAAAGAGAATTGGTTAAAAGGAGAAATGCGTAATAGGAAAATTTATAATTCATTATTATTGCAGAAAGAAGAAGAAGTTGGACACAGAAGAATTATGAACGCCGGGGCGCTCGAAAAAAAATAACCCTGGTCGGTCCAACACCCCGGCGTTCATAATTCTTCTGTGTCCAACTTCTTCTTCTTTCTGCAATAATAATGAATTATAAATTTTCCTATTACGTATTTCTCCTTTTAACCAATTCTCGTTCAGACCCGAATATTGAGAATATCGATATTTTAATTTAGTTCTATTTTTCCAACTATTATCATTTTTCTATTATGTTTCTCTCATTTTTATCAATTCTTGTTTAGTCTCTAATATCGAGAGTATCGATATTTCGAAACCGATCGCTGCTTGTATCACTAGTATCCAATTGAATTTCGAACAGTGATGCCATTTATAGCGTAAATATCGTGCAAAATCATAATTTTTTTTTTGTTTTTACTACAAAAAAACATAAAAATAGATAACGCGCCGTATATATTCGTAAATCGGAATTAAAAACACGAATTTTAAGACATTTCCCGTGAAAATTGGTGCACGTTTTCGGAAAAGCCGCTCTCCTGAACCTTTACCGATTGTTTTTATAAACTTAAACTACTGAATACAATAATTTTTATATCCTTTAATAAAAACCGTTAATCTCCAAATTTATTTAGCAAAGTTTTGTTTAATGATATTCATTCAAAACTTGAATAAGTATATTTCATAAGCATATGCAAATAAACAAATGTAACTTAATTTGCAGTTAATATCCAAACTTTAAAACAATTTTTTATAACTTTCGGTAAAAGTGATACTTTCGATGCATTTATTTGGGAGTGGCCAGAAACAAATCTTTTATATATGGCTCAAGTAGCTCATGACTTCCGGTCTTAGATTAAGTATCCTCTGGGTATCCGAAAAAATATTCGTTTGAAGGCGAGTTGAAGTGAGAAGGCGAATTATCCCTCCTAAGGGTTGTGCTCTGGGTTTGAGACCCGCCACGTAAAAAACACTACTAAAGAAAAGAAGAAAACAGCCTCGGATGAGAGATCCCCTTTTTGATGACGACCACTGCAAACGTATTAAGGATTTCGATTTAAGGGCATGCACCTCGAATGGTCCCTTAGTTGGATAGATGCTGCTGTCCATTTGGTTGATGTCCTCACTTGAGTAAAGGTTGACATTACCGCCGTCCAAGAAATGCGGTTGGCGGGACAGGGATTGAGGCGAAAAGATTCCTGTAGCATTTACTGTAGTGGCAATATAAAGGAGCGCAAATTCGGTGTGGAATTTGTGGTGGGAGAGAGACTCCGGCGCCGAGTTCTGGCATTCACTCCGGTGGAGGAACGACTAGGCACAATCCGCATCAAAGCGAAGTTGTTCAACATATCGTTGATTTGCGCACACACCCCGATGGAAGCGATGTGACCAAAAATGCCTTCTGTGAGCGTTTGGAGCGCACCTATGAAAGCTGCCCCGCCGTCCAAATCGGGATTGGCGGCTTTAATGCCAGGGTGGGTAAATAAGGTATAAATAAGGCACAACGATCGGTAAATTCAGCCTCCACGATGAAACATCCCCAAATGCATTGAGGCTGATCGATTTCGCCGAGGTCCGAAATATGGTTATCTGTAGTATTAGGTTCCAGCATAAGAAAGTTCATCAAGCTACCTGGTTGTCTCCAGATCGAAAAGCCACCAACAAGATAGACCGCCTCTGTGCAGTAAAAAACGCACGTCAACAAACACAAGGAAAGTTTGACATCGAGAAGCTGCAATCACTACAGACAGCCGAACGATTTTCTACTCGACTTGTACTCCTACTCTCTGAAAGCACTCATCAGCAACTCGGTATAAAGGAACTGGGGGACGGCATTTCAAGCTCCTTACGTACCTCCTCGCAACGTAACACTCGACCACAACACGTGCGGGATGGGATAGATACCGACAGTTGAAATTTTGCATTTGCAGATCAAAAAGAGATAGGCCGAAATGTGAGTATGAAGATCTTAATATGCTAGGCGACAGTGATAATACTCGAAAATTATACGAAATGATGCTCCGCCTAACAGATGGTTTCAAAACAGAAGCATACTCTTGTATAACCCCCAGAGGTGATCTAGTGACTGATGCCCAGAGCATTCTGAAATTATGGAGAGAATACTTCTGCTGAATGGTAGCGAAAGCATAACCAGAAGTTTTTAACCAGAAGATGGCGAACTCAATTCTCCAATCGATGACGATGGAGCAAACGTTCCATCGCCTGACCATGAAGAAGTTCGAATAGCAATTACCCGTCTAAAGAACAAATAGCGGCGATAAGTTGCCAACTGAGCTTTTTAGAGAAAGGTTCCGCGAAAGATTTATGTTCCTTTGCGCATTGGCCACGGCGAATACCATATTCGATTGAACTATGAGCTGTATGAGATATACGACGACATTGGCATAGTTCAGCGAATTAAAAGACAGCAGCTAAGCTGGCTACCTCATGTCGTCCGAATGGACGAAAACACTCCAGCTCTGAAAGTACTCTACACAGTACCCGTCTTTCCTTTGGAAAGGCCAGGTGGAGAAGGACCTAGCTTCCATGGAGTCTCCAATCGGCGCCTCCTTGCGAAAAGAAGAAGCGACTGGCGGGTTGTTGTTAACTTGGCTATAACAGCGTAAGAGGTGTCTACGACAGTAAAGAAGAAGAAGAGGAAAAAGAATTCAAGACAAAAAAAGACTATGTGTATTTTATGAAAGGTGGTGTTGTACGTTCGCGCTAAGGATCATAACCCTTAATCAGTAGAATTCTCTTTCTGTGCTTCGATAGAAAAGGGGGCGAGTTCCCTATTTGCTGTTCACAAAGTAAATATACGGACACCATGAAATATTTTTTACATGCCTTTGACTTTATGAACTTTGGTATTTTAAGTGTGTCCCAAGGGAAATGCATATTGATTTTTTCTGTATTTAGATTTGTCGGTAATTTGATTCTCGGAATTTTAAATTTCGAGATTTTGATTGTCGGCTTTATGTCATACACCCTTTGTAAATTTATTTACATCTCTCAGATCTATGGCGCTGATTAAAGGGAAAAAGGAGTAAGAGGCCAGGATTGTTTCTTTCTTCTTTAAAATTAACCGTAATATGTAATTATGATACAAGAAAACATTAAACAAATTTTAAAACCTCTAACAGACCGAGAGATTACGATATATCTTTAAATAAGCATTTCATTAAATAACTTTAAAATCTGAGAACTTTGATCTTTTATTTTGCAGAAAATATGAAATTTACATAATTTTTGTGCACGTGTTGGAATAAATTCTTAAATAGGCCCAATTTCATGATATACTATACACTCAGTCCTTTTTTTACGCGATTTTCGGTTCTGCCACTAATCGCGTAAAAAAAAATCGCGTAAAAATGGTTAGTTTTCCAATATTAACTGACGAATTGGATCCGAATATAAAAAATATCGCGTATAACAAAATATACGCGCAAAAAAATATTCAAAAGCAATACAATAAGTTTCAAATTTCAGACTTATGATTTATTCATTCATAACAAAATAAAAAATACAAAACAAAAACCACATATAAAAGAGAAGAAAGTAGAAAATAGGTAGATTTATTGAAAAAAACCGAAAGAATGCTGTTTAATCACTGTCATTATCCGTAGTTTAAATTATTTTTAGCCGCTTATTTTGATGGCCGGCACTGATATCACTAGAATTTGTATCAGAATCAATAGTAAGAACTATGGAATGATGTTCTGATTGACTTAGCGTCTCCGACTGAGTTTGCACCATAAACTCAGTTAATTTTGTTTGAATGCTTCTTTTTAGACCCAATAAATTCCGATGTAGTTCTTTATATCTTAACATGCATACACTCAATTCTTTTTGAAAAATTCGTGCACGTTCTGCTGCAAGTTTAAGACCAAGCAAAAAACGAAAAAAAGCAATCGCGTTAAAGTGAGAAATTCGCGTAAAAAGGAATTTGCGCTGCAAAAATAACCGCGTTAAAGTGAAATAGCGTAAAAAGAGGTCGCGTAAAAAAAGGACTGAGTGTACATACATACTTATGTATTTATTACCGTTTGACACATAGCCTCATACTTCAGCCTTCAAGTATGCTAATATATTCCCAGCTATTTACAATTTCAGAAAATATAACCAACAATAATAATTCTTCTAGGTTTCCTCTTTTCCTTCTCCGCTGTATACGTCAGCCTTGGTCGCAAGCGCATTCGCATCTCTTCCTTTGAGAAATTATTGTTGAATACAAAATTCACAGATATTCATAATTTAATATTAGTACAATTTACTCAAATGTATTTTTATTGTAAATTATAGTTAGCCATAAGTAAATTAAGAATATGTAAATGTGCGTAAACTTGCCTGGGTTTAAGTTGAATATTATACACAAAAAGTATGTATGTACAATATTACAAAAATATGTATGTTAATTTATATTTTTCCAGCAGCTTTATATAGGGCTATATTATAGATTAATATAATTAAATTATATAATGACAGTAAATAAACCGATATTGATGTTGTTGTTTAACAGTATTTATCTTTCTTTATATAAGTATATATTAAATTTGTTGACAACGGCGTTTGTTGCCCATCCTATGTATGTTAAAATGACTAATTTATCGAAAATCTTAATTTGATATTAAATTAAATTAATTGAAAACGCATTTTTCCAAACCAAAATGTGTTTTTGATTGGTAGGATTGTTCTTCCTCAACTGTACGAGACACACATATGCATATATTTTATTCAGTTCTGCCAAAAAGTCGTACAATTGTATCCTTAAAAGATTCGTATGCTACCTGTCTCCGATTCGGCATGTTATGTTAAAAATTTGACATGTAAAAGCAACAACAAAGTATTTGATATATTTGAATTTATATGAGAGAGTATTTGGATATCTCACATAGTGGTACAACTGCTATCTTCAAGGCTACCAAGTTTTGTTTTACACATTTGGCGATTCGAAGTCAACTATTCCATATACTATTTTGTTAAGGAGTAAAGAATTGTTCAGTTGATGCAAATGTATAATATATACTTACGTACACATATAAACTGTAAACAGCAAAGATGAAATTCTCAAGTAGTTAGTTCAAACTCACAATTATGTAAATCTGAATTAGGGTTAAGAAATTTTCGTTCTTAAATTAAACTTAGTCTGCTATTGGTTTTTCGTAACTGGGCTCGCCATGGTATTATGTTATCTGCTTCATCTCCTTTGTTATATTGATTACTATTGATATCATCATCTGATACTGGAATATTTATGATCGCAGCTTGTTCATTTTGTTCTTTGTTTTCCTTGTTACTACTGTCAAAAGTGCCGGAAGCAATTGGAAGGGTATCAACGCTCGGAGAAACCAAATTAATGTTATCAATTGAAATTGCTCGATTCTTAAGTTGCCAAGTTTCAGCTATACGATTATTTTCCTCCACCTTGGGTGTATAAATTGATGCTCTAGAAAAATGCAAATATATATTTATGTGCGACTGTTTAGTAGTGGCTTGAAAACGAAATTTATTATGCATGTACTTTAGTTTATTTTCGGTTTCCTCTCGCCTGGCTAGTAGATCTCGTTTCCATTGAGGTATTTGTGAGAGGCGCCTATTCTCTGCTTCCTTAGCCATTCGTTCTTCGAATTCTTTCTTAGCTCGTTCGGCTGCCTTTTTCGCCATCATCTGACGTTTCCAATCCGGAATGATGTTACCAGCCTGATCTTTTTCTGGAATCTGCATATAAAGCTTTGGTTGCAAATTAAATACCTGTCAAGTTAATACACAATATGGTTTTATGTCCTTACTTGATCCATATAATTGTTTGTCGAAAATTGCTTAGAAATTTCGGAATAATGTTCAATATCGAACTGACCGGCCAACTGTTTCTCTACTTTCATTTTCTTAATGCCCGTAATGTCTTTTGATATCTTCAACTCGGCAATTAAATCCGTTTTAAGGTAAGAATCAGCTGACGTGGAAAGGCACTGCATACTTAGACTGCGTGCTGGCATTTGATACGGCTTGGGCATTTTTTGGGTATCAGTACGACGAAGCTGTGAAATTCCACATAAATCCATGTAAAATTACACAATACTTATGTATTAAATAAGGTTTACCTGAACGCTGTTAAGATCTTGAATGGAGATGGCGGAGAGGGGTTGATGCTGCTTACGTGTGGCAGTGTCCTGATTAACCACAGATACATGATTAATGTTTCCTGTTTTTATATTGTTTTGCTTTTCATTTTGATGCATTAATGGATGAGTTGGAAGTGGTGGCGGAGGTGGAGGCTTTGGAGGCTCGCAGTTAACTCCGTGCTGATTAGCCACTTGAATATGCATGTAATCTTCAGTATCTGTGGATCTAAATGAGAATACATGTACAAATGTATTATACATACCTACTTAGGCTGGTAAAAAGATTTTTTAATATTTGATTTTGTTCAAACAATAAACTTGGAAAACTTAACTAACCGATGCCTACTTGGATGCGTTCGTAATATCATCGTTTTTACTACTGAACTGAAGAACTAATAACTTCATTTGAACATGAAAATAACTTTTTAGGAAAATTCGCATAAATTATAAATACACACGCCAATGCATAAATAAATGCTTTGGTGAAATGGACCATTCAATCTAGCAGACGCTACGTTCTCTCATGCGGCACGCGATTAGCAAGGCGAAGTGGATATTTTTGCAAATTGAATGCACTAATTCATTTACGGTATTCGTTGAAAATTTGCAGTGAGTAAGAGCATTCATTTTTAAAGCAATGTTTGTAGGTTACTACTCTGTCTATTTGTACATACATACGTACATATCTAAGTAGCACCCCATGTATATTTTTCCAAATAAATAAGTATGTACATTTATGTATATTGTCCATATATCAGGTTGAAATTCGGTTAATAATATATAAATGCCAATTAAATGTAAAGTAAATATCATCAATGTATGTATATATGTAGATATATAATCAAATAAGCACACTCACCTTGCTGAAGAAGGGCATGATCGTTTATCACTTATACTTTTTAGATATTCAGAAGGCTTTATAAGATGTGTTACGCCATCTTGTGATTTGTTTGGAAAACTGGGTGGCACGAAGGGAAGTACTAACTGTTTATTAACTAAGTTTGGACCACCGGGACGTGTGCCACTTACTATATTGCCATTTGAATTGCTGTACCCATACTGTGTTTGTTGTAGTTCGTAGTGATCTTCGGCGGAAGATCCAAACATTTGAGATTGCTGATAGCTTTGGGGTAATAGATGTTGCTGGGTATCTGCTCGATTTGAATGGTAATTTTGCACTTGAATTCTCTCATCTTTCTGATCATTGCAAACGTGATAACTGTCACAAGTAAAATTTTCTCTGCTAGGTGTAAGACAGCTAATAGTTGCAAGTGACGCAGAGTTTTGTATATTCCCATTACAACTGCTATTAAGAAGTTTAGCTTTCTTGTTTGCTGTAAAATAATAATAAGAATTAACAGTGGATATGTATGTATGTACATATATGTACATATGTATGCATGCGTATGTATAATTTGTGTATATACGAAGTTTGATGTATTCATCTTTTTTACAATAAATGTAACTGAATAGTTTATGAAACTGTTTTAATGTATTTAAACAAATTTGTTTGAAAAACAAAGTTTTCTGCCATTGCTATGTACTCGAAAAATATGTCCAGAAAACTCAAACCAAAATCATCTGGATTCACTATAAAATGAAATTAATGGAGATAGTTGGCAAAAAATCAAACGATGTGTTGGACGACGTGTCACGTTTTGTCAGGGGTAAACTCCTAAACTAAATATTTTTCTTTATTGGCGTAGACACCGCTTACGCGGTTATATCCTAAACTAATTCACCGATTTTAATAAAACACTGTGTTCAGCTTGATCCAGCTTGAAGACTTATATATTACAATATATAAGCATATCTCACATTAAAAGTCAAAACTATTAAAAAAAATATATATATACTATATACATATGTACATATATGTATACAACATATGTACATATGTAGTACAAGTATAGTATATACGTATTTCTAGGATGTCCAAATATAAGAATGTGTTCAAAATTCAAAAAATAAATTATAATTTTTTTTCTTTGACAGATATTTGTATTAATCATTTTCAAAATTAATCCTCAAGGACAATCCCTTGGATTGTTATACCGGCCCATGTATCTAAGTATGATTGAAGATTATATTTAGTTGCGATTTTCGTGTCATTTTGTTATAGTCTTCCACAAATATGGTACAAGACACAACCTTTTGGATGTCGTTATTGTTATGTATGTATAACGCATACAATTCACACATCACATTATACTTACAACGAATATTAAATATGTCAAAATGGGAAAAACGCAACGTGAAATAATTTCGTCGAGAGAATTTCTTTTGACCTAACATATGTTCGCTGTTAGTTTAATGCTTTAAGAAGTATTAACGTAAAGTTTTACAAATAATAGTATGAAGTTATGACGTGCTTGTGGAATTGACCGTGCGATGGTCAAGTATTTTGTGTAGCGGTTCAGAGGATGGCATCAACGCAACTAAAGCATATCCGACTGGTTGTTACTAAAGTGGGCACACATAGTGGCTATGATCATTATTAATGTCGTTTGAGTATTAACCAACACATTGACATAAAAATGCAATATCTACATCTCTATGAATATATGAACGTACGTTCATTCACATTGAAATCAAGAGATACCCAAGTAACTGAATCTAATGGGAAGGATAAATAAGCTTTCACTTAAATCTGTTAAATTCGTAAAATTATTTACACTTTTTCTGTTTACTAATACCATTTTGAGAGTGGGACTATCCAAGTAGTTAAGAAAATAATCGTACCTTGGGTAGGGAAATATTATTCTACTAACTGCCATCTACAAATATTCTGTGCAACATGTCGCGTTGTAGCATAGCATAGATGTTTTGTTTGTTGGGATATGTTGTTATAATACTAGCCTGTCCATTACCAAGCCGCGCAACTCCACATTCACTTTCATTGGTATCTTTTCACTTGTCTTGGTTATATACTGGTATATAGCACTTACATGGTTAAAGATGTGCATCTCTACATGTTTGAAGTTAATAATGTATATGTGCAAATGGTTAATGTGCAAATTTGGAGTGAAAAATAAGGAAAGTTACTGAACCAGCCGATCCGGTGTACAACTTTTAATCGTGAAGTTTTCAAAATTCCCATTTAATTTGCAATTTAGTATTGGAATACAAATACAAATGTGCATATATGTATGTATAAGTATGACCTTTGTTGCGGTCAATTTTCAAATTTGGGATTTTACAGGATATTTATAAATGTATACACATTCATATGTATTTATGGTATGTAAGTAGTAGGTATACTCACTTAAGATTTTTATATATACACATAACACTAACTTATTTAACTAAGAACATACATTTTATGTTAGTAAAGTTTTGTTTAGTTAGCTTTGAATTTCATAAATAAAACGAGCTTCTTCTCTTCTTTACAGTAAATATATTGATCAAAATATCTAGAGATGAGTTGATTGTCAATATTTGACTTGAAATGAAAACTACGATTACCTGAGCTTATTTGCTACCAAAGATATATGTACATATGTATATTGATGAGCATATTTGCATCTCACCTGATATTGTAGACATTGTTCGGTTGTGTTTGCTTCTGATCAACTCAGATGGGCGCAAACTTGGTTCCTCAATTACCTCAAGTCCGGAATCGGAATCTATATTATCCAAATTACTATTTGAGTTACTAATATAAAAGTTCATGGGATCTGATGTAACTAATTGCATTCTTTTGTGTAAAAGTGAGTTCATCGGTGGCGGCAGTGGAGGAGGCGGAGGCCCACTTACTGAAATGATACGAAAATTTATGTTTTCGCGTAACTATGTACTTCAGTTAGTATGTATGTATGAACATATATGTATATGAATGTACATATATTTGCATTTGTGGAACATACCGATGTCTATGTTTTGTATAGGCGGAGCAGATGAAACTCGTTTTAACTGGCGGTCGCATGTGTTGCCATCATTGCATGTTGGGTGGAATATATTGCTGTTGCTCCCAGTGCTACTGCAATCAAGATTATTTCGAATAACGGAGTTTTTCTGTGATTGCTTGGTACGCTCAGCAATATCTTCTATTGGACACACACTTTCATATGTGTCGCTTTTAACACCACAATTGACATTGCTACTAGCGTTGAGCAGGTTCTTTAGATTGACATTTTTAACGGTAAAACTTTCCTTTTGTGATAACTCGTATTTGGGTTTGCTATGTATTCCTATAGTCGATTGTGATTTATTTCGATTCAGCCGCTCACTTTGATGCTTGCTGTTCATAGTCTAAAATTCAAATCCATTTTTTTTAAATAAGTTTAAGAAACTCAACTAATTTGATATGACATGGATTAACGTAAAACCTCTCCAAAATAAACAGTGAAATTAGGACGTTAATTCGATAGGCAGTGACTATAAACCAACCAACCAAGAATTACAAAAGTTTTCCAATATATGATTACTTACATGATTGCTGTATTGTAGTATGAAATCTGAGCTACGAGTTGAGGAAGTGCTAGCTGAGCGTGAATGAGACCCACTATCACGGGAACGTGATCGTCCAGAACCGTATTTACTTTTGTTTTTTCGCGCCTCCTCACGAACCAAATATATATCCTCGTAATCATGGTCATGTGAACTTTCTAGTCTCAGCTTGTCATTGTTTAAATAATTCGTTTTAGGTTGTTTAGCTACTTGATTTTGTTTATCAATTTTAATATTATTGTTGCTAATTTTATTATAGTTGATTCCAGAAGTTAAATTGGTATTAATTTTTTTATTATCATTGGTAATGATTTTTGTGCTGGTGCTGGCGCTGAGATCTTGATCGTAGCTGCTACTTTCGTTGTTACATTTAGTGTGAAGATTAAAACTTTGACTTCGAAAGTTGTTAGTTTTAGATAATTTCATACTCGATTGAATAGAAACGGATATAGATTCTTCTGATCCGCTTCCTGTACCACTTGAACTGGAGTGAACATCTGCTTGTACAACAACTGCATTGTTTATTGTTTTTGATTTATGTATTTTGTTATGACTATTAGTTTTGTGGCGATTCATTTTCGGTTTTAAATTTCCAGCACTGTTGCAATCGGAATCGAACAGCTCCCGAACTCGATTATAAATTAGTTCATGAGGGTCGTGGAGAAAAAATGATTCTCCAGAAACACTGCCAGTCGGGGAAGGAGGAGTAAAGAAACTGTTACGCATTGGATTGACATACAAGCCATCATTAGGCACCATTTGGCCATTGTATAATTTCTCAGAAGATGACCGCGATTGTTGAGAATGTGAATAAATGGCCTCAATACGTTTATGGGCCATAGAGATCGGTGGTGGATGCAAATAAAAGGGCTCAATATCTGAACTTAAAGACGAAGATGTCTTCGATTTAATGGTGTTACTGCAACTAGTCTGCTTACTACTATTCGAGTTAAAGCTTCCGTTTGAGCTGTTGTTGATACAGTTACCTCCATCACTTCTATTGAAACTGCAATTTTGCATCTCTTGAAATTCCTTATTAGATAATGAACAAGTTTTCTGTCGTTGTTGAGTATGCCTGTCCCGACAACCATAGTCTATTGTACTACCGTGTTGTACTAACACATTAAGACACTTGAATTGTCGAATAGACATACAGAGAAAATAAAGATAAATAAAGAAACATGTTTAATTGAAAAGTGATGATATTAAGAGACCTTAATTAAATTTCGACATATAGAACAAGATCTCACCTCTACTTGTTGATTTTCTGCTGCATCGTTAATGGGCGACTTGCCGTACTTATCCAAAGACAGTTTTGCCCCATGTTTAAGCAACCATCGTACCACGGAAAGGTGTCCTCTTGACGCGGCAAAATGTAGTGGTGTAGCACCATCTCCATCTCGTAGATTTGGATCAACACCCTGATCTTGCACCTTTGTACGTGTATATGCAAAGTTAAGTAAAGTTTTAGTATTACGGCCACAAAATATAAAAATAAAAAAAAAACAATATTATTTCCATACACATATACATATGTATATGTATGTAAAATAGTGTATTTTTAATTATATAGTAGAAAAACATATACATATCACACACGGCTACCCCGATCAAAAAATTATAATGAATACGTTTACCATCCATCTGAGGCAATCCAAACATCCCATTTGTGAAGCAGCATGTATCGGTGCCATACCGTCGCGTGCGCGTACATAGAGAGAACCACCAGCTTCAAGCACTAAAAATTTTAGCACCTCTAAGTGCCCTTCTTGCGCTGCCAAGTAGACCGGTGTGACATCATTGTCCATTTGTGTATTCGCGCTATAAAGGGTAAAGTGAAAAAATAATGCTCATATATTTAATTTTAAATTTATTATAGTTCGCATTTGAATGTAAAAAGACAACCCTTTTTCTAGAAGGGTTTTTAACACAAAACTAAAACATTTTGCTTTTCAACATACATATGTATATGGTAACCGAATTACAAAAAAAAAACCCAAAAGACAATCACATAGGGGAAAAGGAAAGCGATGTATATATATATGTATATATATGTTGAAAATAATATACATTCGCACTTCTTTATTAACTTAATGGTTAATTGTATCACTTTCAAATAATCGATAGACATATGTATATGGTTATATAAACCAAAATAAGCAAAGTGCCCCGAAGCAATACCTGTCTGTACATCAGTCTATCTGTCAATCCTTGAGAAAAACCGTGGATTATCTAGAATTTGGCATTTAGCTGACATTTTTATTGCAAATCATTAACATAACATCACTGCCATCTCTCAAAGTAGTGCTAATTAAACATAAAATAAGGCGCTATATCTTTGTTAGCACCGAATTACAAAAAAAAACCAAAAAACAATCACACAGGGGAAAAAGAAAGCGATGTACAAGATCTTAAATTATGTTAATAGTTCACCAAATTCTGTTATTTTATTTTCTGTAAGTCTCCTAAAATATTATATATAATAATATGTTGTATGGAAAGTCTAATAATGGATTTGGCCAAAAATTTAAATAAGGTAGTGGCAGCACTATCTTTTGGCATACAATTCTTATAAAAGATTTCATCGATTCAATTGAATTAAAGATAACTTAAGAAAAAGCAAAGGTACGGTTTCGAAAGATTGGTATTGTATTCCATTAGTACCCACTTACCCATTAAAAATAATCCCATTTGCAGTTCAACTGTTTTATATGTTTATGGTTATAACAGCTTTAATTGAACCTATAAGTATAATGCGACAGAAGTAGTATTTCAAGAGACCAAAGTATTCAAGTAATTGGAAACTGTAAACTGCCCGTAAAGTTGGTTCGATCAGCTGTTTTATATGGTTATGGTTATAACACCTTTTATTGAACCTATAAGTATAATGCGACAGAAGTAGTATCTCAAGAGACCGAAGTGTTCAAGAGTTAAATAGTCGGCATGAGAAATACAACGGTCATAACACTTCTATTCAGTGTTCAACGCTTTTAATCCAATACACATCATATATTAAAACAGTAGACAAAAAAATGGCCAAATTTGGCGACTTGCTCGAATGAGGAGGTTATATCCGTCAGGGAGGTCTGCTTCCTCTATTTACAGCAAACATATATGTCAGAGGGGGTAAAGACTAAATAAACTGCCATTTTCCTTGGAATATTTTTAAGAAACTCGTATTACGATTGTTTGTTTTGCTTTTTTTATACAGGCACTTTTACCGGATATTTTTTTATATTTTAAAAGAACCAGAAATGCATGAAGTACACGGAAATGGACTGATGGGAAACCAGGCTTATGAGGTGAGGGAGAATATGTAGTACTTTTCAATTATTTATAAATAGTTTTAGATCTTAAAACATTTTGAAAACATAAATAATAAAATATGAACGGACAATGCGGCACAAATGAAAATAAATTGAAAAGAAATTTTTATTAGTACACAAATACTTTAAAAAATTTCCATTTTTATATTTTTGGACAAAGTTATGTATACTTAAATGATAGTGTTCACAATAAACAAATTTCCTGATTTAGTGATGTTTATATATCTGTCTGATTTTCTTAAAAAATTCTCAAACTACTATGTATGTACTTGCAAAATGACTCTACAAGTTTTTATACTTTCTCCATTATTATTAAATGTTCCTTAACGTAATTAAGCAGAGCGATCAGAATAAAATCACAACTGTTGCAGAATGAGAGACTGAGACTAGCCGAGCTAGTTGTCTTTTGTATGAGGCTTAAATCAGTGCATAAACTTATTTTGGTTTCGTTTCAAATACAATAAATGCAAATATCTCTTCTATGCAACCTGTGGGTAGTGTTTAGATACCAAGAATGGGACCAATCGAATAAAATTTTTCAAACACTTATAACTATATTTCTATAATATTATTTTTTTTCTGCTCTCATTTATGTATATTCAAATGACGTAATGTTAGAGAATGCTTTTAAAATGACAATGATATCCTTCTTTCCTTTTGTTACTAAACAAAGGTACATATCCCAATAACGAAGGCAAAAAATTACTTTTTCATTATACAAAAGACTTAAGATAGCAACTTTTTATGGATCGAATGGTGAATATCAATATGCATAGTACTCGGAATCATGGAATTATTCGTTTTAGCAACAGATTTTAAGTACTGACGTTGAAATGCTTACCTTACAACGCTGCGTCGATTATTGTGTTCTTTGCGTACAACAGCTACATCTTCACTGGAGAGATTGATCTCTTTTCGCACAGTTGGGTCCACCATTTCAGCTAAATCTGAGATATCATCGTTAGATATGTGCTGAGGTAAGCTATCTGCCATACCACTAACACCGTTCATCTCAGCAACAATAGAAGAAATGTCGTTATTCGATTTACTTTTTACTTTGCTACGACGGTAGGAAGTGAAACTAGTGGTCATCCTACCGAAAAAGCCTTTTCTACCACTGATTGTAGAGAAATAACTGTGTTGTCATAATATAGCAAACGAATCGTTAAGAGAGAGACATTCGATTAAAATGTGCATTCTTTTTAGTTATAAGGCTTTTGAATCCTTCAATTCAAGGTATATTATAAATACAAATGACTGAGAAGGTATTAATTCAAGTATAAAAACTGCGTTGAACCAAAATAATTAATAATGAAGATATTAATTCTCAATAATTCAATTTACTATATCAGTTAATAATCCTATGTAATTAGACTAAGAGAGTATCTACCGTTTTCACTTTCCATTGATTTTCTTTGGCAACTTTCACAATAACACACAATTATGATACATACATACATAAATATATATGTAAGGGAAAAATCGATGAACATTGAACTTTCGCACAACTTAATATTTAAACAAACATAGTACAAGTGTAAATATTTTTGTTAACATTTCGTAGACACAGTTTGGGCGCATTAATTTTTAAGTACAGTAATTAAAATTATTCAATTCTCGTAGTTAATAATACAAGCATAAAGTTTTTGCAAATGAAAATTTTACTAACTATATCACTGCATAGCAGTTAACGTAGTTAAATTATAGAAGGCGCAACATTACTGCTCGGATTTTCCGCAGTGAATGGTTAAAAAGCACCAGCGCATCAGGTGAAACGGCTCGGCCCGGTTTCACAAGCAGGTGATTAATTTCTTCGGCTGGCTCAGTCTTAAAATGCAAGTTCGCTTATAGATGCTTCTTACGTACATTTGGATAGACTTGTATTTACCGCTCTCATTTTCCTAAATCGTACTCTTTGCGTATTTTTTTTGGTATGTTTTTACTACAGATTTCATTCTTGTAGCAACTTGATCGTACATTGGTACGAATGGTACATATGTTCCACGACAGATGAGAAGCAAAAACAAATAGCTTACGTTAATACTGTATATCTAGCTATATTAACATATGTACTTATATAAAATTTGACAGGAAAGTTGCAGTTTCGAAGCAGTTAACAATTTCCCATAATGGTGACAATATATTACCAAAAAGTTTAAAAGTACATACATATGTAAGTAAAGCGATATCAATTAATTCTCAATCATATTTTCACAAACGATTTATGATTAGTGTTACAAACGTATTTATGTGTATGCATACGTCAGTGCATTCATACATATGTATATTAAAAGTCTAACATTTATTTACATACTTATAGTAATATAATAATGTATATGGTATATGTATGTATGTGTCTTAGGTCAATTGAAATTGCAAAAGGTAGCATGTGATATAAGTTTTTGTACCTTTTCATTTTAATGTTTGTACACTTATTCGTGGAAGTAGTATTTACTATCTATTATATTTTCAGCATTAATATGCATTTAAAACATGTTTCGGTTCGATGATCTTTAAATAATAGTAATAGCAGGCTCCAACATTTTAATTGCCAAGAATCTGTTAATTTTAGAAGAAGGAGAGCATAGCAAAAAATAGAGAACGTCTGACAAATTCAACCGCTTCAACTTTACACACTATCAATAAAATAACTTTGAATTTACCAACCACATTTACGAACGTTATTTAAAAAGATACATATTAATATGCTTAAAAGTACGTGCATATACCGAATAGCCGAACAAAATATGTTTACAACGTGCAGCCTACAGTTGATAAAGCAAGCAATCAGTAGAAATAAAACCGTTTCTGTTACACGCGAAAACTGGCCACGGCCGACTGCCTTTCTATCTTCTTCAACCAAACATAAACCGTGACCACTGAGTCCAAACGAACTACCGCTTACTTCAAGACACTAAATACGAATACAGAAATGTAAGTCACTACTAAGCTAAGCACTCAAGAAACCCGTTGCTTGTCGGTGCACCAAAAGCAGCACAACGCCGGTCAGAGCGCTGTGCACCTTTCCGCAGCCTTGCAGCCGACTCGATGGCACTCAAATACAACACATTTGATACAGTCAAATGCAGTCACACGCCAAAGCCAGAGATACGAACAACTCATACATGAATACATCGCTCGAGTTGGGTAACAATCTCCGCTGCTTGTATTTTATCCAGCTTTCTTTATTCATATGTACATAGTACATGTGCTATTATAACTGAGTATGTAAAATGTAATAGAGAAATGAGAGAAATGCTCTGAGATAGTCTAATTTACCTACATTCCATCGGTAGTTGTTGTGGTCACATTTGAATTCAGCAGTTCTACTAGTTACTAATCAATGAGTATCAACTAAAGTCAAAAGTTAATTTCATCTATTATATGTATGTATATCAATATGATGACACTTTTACCAAAAGTATGGAATGATAGTAGATCACCACCATGATCTGAATCAATTCATTCCTAGTTCACCGTTACACAAATCGTGGGGAAAGATCCATAATCCAAATTGCATAAATATACTTATTATTGATCTATAAACCCCTCGAAACGAATTTACGAAGAGTTGAAAAAATCATTAGCGCCATTCGATGCTCAAATTTAAGTCTGACCATAAACAACAATATACATACTTATATACGTATACATCTCTTTCTCAATATTAAATAATATTATCCCATATTTGCATATCTGTTATCCCAAATTACTCATTATCTCATATTACATAGAGTAAGTTTATTTAATGGTCCTTTTTTTCTTCAAACTGATTTAATATTTTGAAATAACTATTTATCTCTATTTCAATCGCCATTTTTATACTATGCTTATTGAAATACATATACATAAATCTACATATTTTGTTAATCTGTTTTGTCACTAACCCCCTTTGTGCGATAAATTATAAATAATTTCATGCTGAACTAATAACTTTCACCATAATTGATAATGTATTTAGTTATAATTGTGTCGATACTTTGAATGTGTATGTGTATGTCAGATTCACATACATATGTATATGTATAAATGCATATGTTGATATACTATGTGTAATTTATATACATATATACACATGTATATTTATAAAAGATGTGCAAAAGAAAATTCGAAGGAACTTACCATATATCTGTTGATGCTCCAACAAGCAATTGTACACAGTCTAAACAGCCGCGTGCTGCGGCATAGTGCAATGCCAATGCGCCTGCATTAGGTCTTTCTACTGATGAAACGCTACCCGTTGAGTCACATGTGTTTAATTTATGCGAATGCATAATGTTGTCTTGCTGAACAGAAAAGCTGGCGATGTTACCTATGATGCCGCTTATAGTTTGTTTTTAATAATTCTAGAAATATTTGTACAAAGTATTTATTATATGTAGTTATCTTAACTGATTGATTAGGCTTTGTTCTGTTGTACGTTTACACAGTTTATGAAATTTAATGGGAACGTATCTTTATTATTATTTTTATATATTGTGAAAAGTTATTCATTATTTTAACCACTTTCGGTCAGGTTTAAAGAATAAAAACATTTACAGTCCAATGAATATAGATGCACTTTTTGAATATCAACCAAGACTCATTGATCAGCACATTTCTTTTGTAATTTTCTTTTTAATATAATATTTTAAAACTCTATGACCCAAATCCTTCTTTCTTTTAAATGCTTTTCGTTTCAACTTAAAGTTTTATCACGCAACTTTGACTTAGATATATGTAATATGTATATACTTATATTTTTATAGAGGGATAAAAAATACTCAATCTCGTATTTATAAATTGAAATTTTTTTATCAGTATCAATAAGTTTTTTTAGAATTACATTTTGTATAGTACTTTTTTTACATTTAAAATAATACATACTCTTTGGCTACTATAAATTGACTTGCTCAGCTAAATCATGTGATTTGATTCTATTGGGCGACTATTTGTGCGGTGAAAATTATCTAATCGTTAAGATCTATAAAAATATCAGTTATTAAATAATGATATCCTTCCATCATAATGAAAGGTCTAAGTTCGAGTGCATTCGATCATTTTATAATCTTGCAACTTAAAAAAATCACACAGAATGCCACATACTAATAAAATGTTCCCTGAGATTCATTAAGAGACCTCATTCATACCATTTTCAATGAGATAACTTACATATGGCCGATATATGAGGTATAAAGTCTCCTGGAAGTTCGAAAATCGTTGTATTAAGTATGGGAGTTAATGAAAGTATTGATTCGAGTCAGCCCCTTCTTGGCACACAGATTATTGTCAGGAAAGATTTATCCTTGAATTTCAATTATATATCTCACACATTGACCGATATATGCGGTAAAAAGTCAACTATAGGTACTGGATTTCAACCATTTCGTACTTAAGGGCTTGAACAATTTTTCTTGGCATATTCTAATGCCATTCGCCCTTTGTCTTGTGCAAAGTTTTATCCCGTTAAATTAATTGCTTCATGATTTGTACACTGGAAAGGAAAAAATCAGACGGAATTAGAAATTGTGTTATATGGGAAGGAGGCGTGATGTGTGTGAGGAGAATGTCACGTACCAAATTTGGTCGAAATCGGTCGGGCAGATCCCGAGGTATGTGATTTCACCTAAAAGTGGTCGGTTACACGCCCATCGTCCAGTTTTTATTCCGGCTCCTATTAACCCTTTCTATACCAACCGGGGTGTAGAATTTTATGTCTCTGTCGTATTCAGTTATTGATTTATCGATTTTTTGTAGTTTTTAACAGTACCGTTATTTGGGGAGTGGACGGGGTTATCTTCCGATTTCTCTTTTTACAGTGTCGGTGGAAGCTTAAAAAATTTATCATGAGCGAATTTGGTTTTTGTAGCTTAAGTGGCTAAAGAGATATTTACATTAAACCTATTAAAGTTCAGGGCCAAAATTCTAAGTTTTTAGCCCAAAGTTGCCTTTTATTATTGCGATCCCCTGTGCCAAATTACAGTTCTATATCATAATTTAGTTCTTAGTTATGACACTTTATAAGTTTTCGCTTAACAGCTATCTTCGATCTCCATTTTACCAAAGAGCACGTGTACCAAGTTACATTATGATATCTAAATTTTTACTCAAGTTACGGCTTGCCCAGACGGGTGATGGACAGACAGTCACCCGGATTTGAACTCATCTTTTCATCCTGATCATTTATATCTAAATATTACAAATATTATATACAAACAATCATTAGGCAAACAAAACTCTTATGCTCCGTAACAATCCAGATTTAGTTGGTATCCCTAAAATAACGACAAGAATTAGATGCCTACGAAGTATCCACAAAGAAGTACTGAAACTACGGTTATGAAATACATTGTAATGCAAAAAAGTGTGCTTTGTTTAAAAAACTACAAAAGTAAAAGTAAAAGTGCTCTTTTTCATCTGAAGCAATCGCATACTGCTGGTATATATACATACATATATGTATATACATATGTAAATTCGCAGCCGATCGAAATGCAAGATTCAATAAATTATTTTATATAACAATTTCTCAAGCATTCATCGCCATTGTCAATGGCAAAAATGGAACTATTGAAAGCATGTGAAGAGTGAGTATTATTAAAGAAAATAATGTGGTATATGAAAAATGCAGAAACAAATCCTATTAGTGATTTGAAAGTTAGATGACACACAGCTGAGGCTAAGACAGTGGCGTAGCTACAACTTCGGGCGCCCGGGGCCAAGGATGTTCTGCCTCCCCCCTATATCTACCTACCTACAAGTTTCATGAGGTGGTTCGAACAAAAGTGAATTTTTACAAAATGTGTTCGATGTTAAGTATATAAAATTTAGGAACTAGAAGCCACGCAAATTCTGAAGTTCCAAAATTCTCACAATACGGTTTCTGAGGAAATTGATAGTAAATTTACAAGACATCTTATTAAAAGCCATAGAAAAAACCCATTTTCGCCCTATATCTTGTACACTTTTGACACAAATTGCAGGAATTTTTGCCCGAATTGGAGTTTTTAAATAAAATTTTTGAAAACTTGGAGAAATAAAAGTATTTGTTACATTCAAAGCATAGGGTAACTTTGAGAGTGACACGTCGCTGGACAAAGCTAGAAAAATGCATCTTTAAGTTCTATCACTATTTTTAAGAAAGATATAAGCCAAAAGATATAGGACAAATTCAAAGACTGAAGAGTATTCGAGTAAAAATTCATATTTTTCATTGTTATTCAGATGATTACATTGTGAGTGTACAACTCTTTATCTTTTATAATAAATTTTGCAAAAAAAGTTTGTTGAAGTATTTTTTTGAATATTAAAAAACAGCGAAGATCGTTTTGCCGAGCCCAAGACGTTGCGCCCGAGGCGACGGCTCCCTTCGCCGCCCCCCCTAGCTACGCCACTGGGCTAAGAGAGGTTAGAGAAATACTCGTAATGTGTTGCATATAATTTTTTATTTAATCTAGCAAAAAAGCTTAAAATACTGAGATACAGTCTACCATCATAAAGATAATCGTTATCTTGGCCCATGTTTTTAAATACATAGAATTTTATTCCTGCCCTTACTCATCGTAGTAAACGATGGCATAGATGTTTACCAGAAATATTATATTTTGTTATCTGCACAAACTACCCCTATGTTTTCTGAAAAAGCGAATATTAAATTAATATATAAATAACAGAATTGCGATCATAATAGCAGTACCCTTTGCGGTATTGTTTATTCAAATTGTACAAAAATATTTTTCCAGACTATTTATGATACGAAACGTTCCTATCGAACTCCACCAGTTTTCCATTTGGGTTAAACAATTGTATTCATATGTAAGATTATAGTTGAACTAGGATCTCTACTTACTTGACTACAAAAATTGATAACTTGGACTTTCCAAATTCTGTAAATGTTGGAAATTTACTTAAAAAAACAATCCAAATACACTGACACATATTTAATTATCAAAAAGTTCATTCGATAGGTCGTGATTTTGTTTCTGTTATGTTGTTTGTTCTGAACGTTCTGAGTTCTAAAATTTTTTTTTACAGTGTATGTGAAATTATAAGGCACTTTATATTTAAAATTTCACTTTTACTTTAATTTGGCGGAAAAAAATTTAGTGCACACATGCATACGTAGATATATGGATGATATATTAAACATTCCATAAACTTGGTATAATTGGCTAAAAATATATATAGTACATATGTACATGCATACAATTTGTTTTATGCTCGCTAGTAATTTTTATATGTGCGCCATATACATATGTATGTAGTATATATGTATTTTGGCATATATGTAGCTATAAACAGTTTGCACTTTAACTTCGGTATATAAACATGAGCGACCAAGCGCATCATTTGCGTTTGATCACACATACCTATATATGCACATATAACTATGTATATGTAAGTATTGTAATAACTAGCTTTCAGAAAAACACTTTCACAAATTCAATAATCAGAATAGTTTACGGTTGAAAATGAATACGTATGTATATACACACATTGCTGGCCAAATGCATCATGGCATTTTAAAGTTTCAAAAAACTCCAAAAAAACGTTAATTGTCTTGTCTTGTCTAGCGATGCAATCACTGCACCGGTATAAAATAAACTGATACGAAAAAAATGCGTAGATGGTAGCGAACTGCGACACTTATAATCGAATTAACGCGAACCACACCTCTTACTTGAAAAATTACTCAGGTCATTAGACTCGAAAATAACAAATTTAATTATACAGAAAGTATTTTGAACAAAATTCGTAAATGAAAAGCTTCACAGATAATTATTGAAATTTAAAATCACCAAATAGAACCAAACAACAACAAACATAAAAACTTTATTTACATTTACTTTAAATCAATAAGTTTTCAGCATTTACCGACTTGCAAAATTAATGTATACGTTTAAGATGTGTTGTGTTGAAACGAAATCTTACATATAACGATTTAACATATCGGGATTGGGCTAAAACTTTCACAAAGCAACAGGTGGCGTGTGCACCTTCCAATAGCCGACTGACGATTAAGCATAGAGCTTTGTACCTCACTATTGTGAAGAAAGAGACATGAACGACGGTTACTTCTTATTTTAGCTGATGTTTATGTGGAAGACGGCACCTAAAGATGGGCAAGCACAACAAGCGAAGACTTCAGCTTTTACCAAAGACTCTCTTATTGTTTGTTAATATAAAACATACAGTGTTCGCGGTAACTTAGTGTGTGCTTGTGACTTTGTAAGTTGTAAGTTCAAATTCCGCCTCAGACAACACCTAAACAAATAGATAAATAGAAATGAAGAGGCACCCCACAAATAGAAAGAGAATCTCGGCCATAAATATAGCAAATAAAGCTAATGAAAGTATATATGTATGCCTGTCATAAACTTTCATATATATTATATACTTTATACAGATGCATCTGTTTTATTGCATACTAATATTTACGTATCTATATAAATACGATATACATAAGTATGCAGGTAGGGTTATTACAACATGTTGTTATGTTTTTGAATTGAATTATACATATGTGCATTTATAAATGCAATACTTTACTTCAAAATTATAGTTAACACCTGTACCCGGCGTTCTCAGTACTTTTTCTAGTTATAAATGATCTGCCAGTTCCGAAAGTTATTAAAAGCAAACAAATAAGGAAGAGTTAAGTTCGGCTGTAACCTACCATTTTTTACTTTCGTTTTTTGGCGGGGAAATATTTAGGAATTGATATCTTTGGATTTGGTATCCTATTCACTTATGTATTATATGCATAGGTAGAGACATACTTAGATTCATTACTATACTTTTCTTGGTGTGCGAAATATTTATTTAAAATTTATCTAATTTATTGATATGAAAATATGTATGTATGTATATGATATGCATACCCAGCCAGCATTTACTATCAATCTTTAATGGAAAATTACTCATTTTCAATAGAAAAATTGATAGAAAACAGTCAATTTCTATATCAATATTCATTGAAAATTGACTGTTGATTGAGTCATTTTCAGGGTCAATTCCCAGTCAATTTCCAGTAATTTTATTACAAATTTCGATTGTTTTTTCCAGTCATTTCTCAATGAATTTCTAGTCAATTTTCAGTCAATATTTAGTCAATTTACAGTCATTTTATTATAAATTTCGATTGTTTTTTCCAGTCAGTTTTCAGTCATCTTATTAATCAATATTCATTTTTTGGTTTATTTTTAAATTCAAATTTATTTATATTTTAAATTAATTCATTAACATGTTTTTCCTTACAGCTCAATACAATCATTTATTTTCAGCCAAAGGTAGACGTCGTTTTTTTACTCTTTCGTTTGCATAAACGAAATGTTTTTGTATTGTTGATCTAACGGCTTTTTCGTCCACTTGAAACATTTCATGGCAAATATCTAAAGAAAGAGGAAAGAAATGTAGTTATTGTTAAAAGAATTAATACAATATAAAATAATATTACTTTTATTATTGTTGTAACTAAACATTTTTCCGCGCTTGGCTTATCTGCCGTGCCCCTCCACGAAAAAGACAGTAGTTTCTATAAATAATTCTTTGTTATACATTTGTAACTGGTAAAAGCAACATAACAAGCATTATACATACAAATTTCTCCATCAACTCTGGCTTTTGTAAAAGCTGTGCTTCGAAATCGTCAAGATCCTTCTTATGGTAAAATGGTAGTTGGTCGAATTGTGGACTTTGACTTTCAGAGGGTTTTCCCCTGTTTTCCAATTTGACCGCAATAACTTCCTGTGTCAGCTTCAACAAATTTCTTTTGTTTTCTTCCTTTAGCTCCTTCACTTCTGTCTTTAAAGCCCGCACTTCCATCGTCAACTTAATTATATATGGTTATTAAATTTTTAAGAGACTGTTGGTCTGTGCTGTCTAGATTTTGATCTGAAAAACATAAAGTTAAATAAAAATGAAGAAAATTTAAAGTGTTTTATTTGGACTTACATATTATTTGGCTGCTGTTAGGTTCATATCCATAATTATTTATAGAGCTCATGATGTCAATCAGTTAATTAGTGGTGTGAAATAAAATCCACTTCTAGAAGATTCATTCAAACATATAATCTTGGAAGTTATTTTTTCTTTTGTAAATTCAATTTCCCTATCGTACTGAATGCCAGCCACATAATACAAGTTAAATTTATGTGAACTTATAGGTGTGCAAAGGTAAGGTGTTAAATTTTTCTCGACAAGACCGGTGAAAAGTGGAACATTATTGGAATTAATGATTTTTATAATTTGGATAACTGTATTCACAACGAGGCAGAAATTATTTGGTTGCTCCAAAGAAAAGAAGTACCCATTTACCTTGTAACGTGGCTTTTACCACCTTACAATAATTTACGTCAACTTCGCTCCACAGTACATCATGTACCCTCACCATACCACCATACGTACTAAACTTCACCGCATTGACTACGCACACAACTTACCTCACTACGATGATGAAAGCTGCTAGAGCTTTCCACCATACGTACTAGGGCACCATACGCATACAACTTACCTCGCTACGGCGACGAAAGCTGCGCGATGCTGCTATAAAAGCAAGCACTTTACACCAAATGCGACCTCTTTTGCTCCAGCTCGCCGAACCGGACGGTCGCCCAGTATCGCGCAGGAAAATAGGAGTTGATAGCTGGAGGCCAACGAAGACGGTTGGCGACTAATAAAATCTCTCCTACACAGAGGAGCCCGTCGTATACATCACCGTGCCAGTCGCAACAAGCGTCAACGCCTGGCTCATCGATCCCGTTCATTTTCATCACCGTGCCAGTCGCAACAAGCGTCAACGCCTGGCTCATAAATTCCGTTTATTTTCATCATCGTGCCAGGTTCAAGCGTCACCGCCTGACTCATCGATCCCGTTCATTTTCATCACCGTGCCAGTCGCAACAAGCGGCATCGCCTGGCCCATCAATCTCGCTCGTTTTCATCACGCTGGTCTGGCTGTCCGCATAAGGAGTGGGGGTGTGGATATAACTTTACGAGGATAAAACTCGTCTCTTTTTTGCTAAGGGTTCGTGGGTCCCAAGGCTGACCCTGGAGCGGCTGAGCATACCTCAGCTATGGACGAAACCCTATTACAACCTGAACATTTGATATTTACCCGTTAACTACTTTACCAAATACGACACTTTGATTTTCATCGAGTCTTTTTAAGTGAAAACTACTTTCTACCTGCCTTTTGTAAATTTGAGAAGCAACTTGTTCCCCTTTCTTTACCTTCCGCTTCACTTTTTGGAGGTGATTCTCAAATTTGAAAGCGCTAATTCCATCTAAGGACCCATACCTTTTGGCATCATCATGTAAATGCAACAATGAATGAAAGTTGCATGTAATAAATGAGATATCATACATAGACGGAATGTCACTTACTAAAGATTTTAGTAAATGTTCTGCACATGGATTGTTTTGTTTTGATTCGTCTTTATGAAGTAAAATTCTTAAAGCTAAAGAAAATTTTAAAAAAGTGCTCATATCTTTCTGGTGATAATATATTTTTTAACAAATAAGGTCCGGTATACAATGCAAAAACTACGTGGTTTCCTATTAAATTCCTTTGGTATATTTTTTTTATTGAAAACTATCTCTGTTGAAAGTACTTCTGCTTTATACAAAGGCAATGAGTAATGTTCACCTCTTTTCTTAACCCATGCGTTCAAAAGCGTTCTCATAACCCCCAAGCAAGCTACATGCATATAATCCAAACAACATTGATGAATAATGTCTATATTTAAATTTTCCAATCTTGATTTGGACGACTGCTTATGATGCTCTGGTTGCAAGTGCATTCGGAACGATTCATTTGTTCTCGCAACTAAGTTGCAGACCATCAATGCCGAAATCAAGCATTATATTTGGAAGACGGAAATCATTTAATACTAAGAAGTCTGTCAACGCATTCTTTAGACCATAATGTACATAAATCCCATCTCCCACATTTCGCTTGACCACTTCAGCCGGTGTTTGTAAAACTGTCCTGGCATCTTTGGGAACTTTTATGTTGCATTTGTTTAGCACACACATTAAAGCATTAAATGCCACAAAACTTATTCCGAAGTCTGACGCCCATTTGCTAAGCTCTGAACGCAGATCATAGGTTACATCATTTTCATCACTTGTAACACTATCACTATCACTGTCCAAGAAATCCTCAAATCTACTTTCCCTCTCGCTTCGTTGACAATATAAATATTATTTACCATTGCAACACCTTGGTCTTGAAATTGAACTTCAACACTTGAATCACTATGCAACAACTTTGAATTTATAATTTTTTTAGCTTCCTTTCTAGCTTTTCTTTTTATTTGAGTGGCTGACATTATAAAATAATTAATTTTTATTACTTTAATTGGCAAATTCAAAAATAATGAATTATTAAGCTATTTTAATTAATTACTTTAAAATTATGTTATATTTTATTTATTTCACGCACTAGAGAGCTGTTGCTTTGGAGATGAACTATATGGGAGTGAGAAATGCATGCATTATTTTGTCACAAAAAGAAATATTTTGATGTTGTTAACTGTATACTCATAACGGGATCACGAAACAACACAATTCATATTTAATAAACTTGTTGAGCGTTTTTTGATACTTGTACATTTTGTTATTGTAAACGGCAAATTTATCAAAAAACAATCACCAAGAACAATCAATAATGATACGTAAATCACCATACAATCAACTCAATGCTATCTGGGTAAGTTCAACTCAAAAGTGGTAAATTGAATGTAGTATCGGGTAGATAGCGGCTCGAAGAAGATGTGGACTTTTGGTATTATTCACAACATATTTCCACACAAATTTATTTTAAAAGTTACTTTACATTGATATATTCGATATAAAGTCTGCTATAACCAAGCCGAAAATGAAGTTACAAGTACTCGTACAATGGATCGCGGTAATGAGAAGTACCTCATGGGAAAATCTGTTAAAAGTATGAAAATAGGTGAAATCGGAAGCGGTTTTGTTAAACACTACTAAAAGTACCTTCTTTGTGCACAAAATAGATAAAATCAGGTGAAAACTTGTACTAGGCTCATTTAATTAATATCAGGATTTTCCAACATCAGGTTGACTTTACTCCTTATACTTGCAGTATAGTGATGATAGTAAGTGAAGCACCTTATTGAAACTAAGATAACATCGTTTTCTGTTAATTATATGTAGTATTCCCAAAAATAGATAAACTCGGAGCAATACTACCACCATCTCCCATATACTGAATATAAGGTCTTCAAACTTCCGGTCGGCTGTACATAGCGGTCAATATGTTAGTATCTTAGTTAAATTGACATAATGAATATATATTATACTACAGTGACCAAATAAAGACGCCCCGACGGAAGAGAAGGACGATGTGACCAAAGATATTTTCTATGAGCGCTTAGCTTGAGCCACCAACTAGATCGATCATGCTGTGATAGACGGAAGACACGTCTCGGCTCTATCATTGACTCGGACCGCTATCTTGTTGCAGCGAAGGTACGCACTCGTGTCTACGCAGCAAAAAACGCATGTCAACAAACAAAGTTCGACGTCGAGGAGCAGCATTCACAACAGACAGCCGAAAGATTTTCTGCTCGACTTGCAGTCTGCTCTCTGAGAATATTCTTCCGCAACTCGCTATAGGAAATTGTGGGACGGTAATTCAAGCTTCTTAACTACACCTGCAAACGAAGCCATTGGTTTTCGGAAAGGCAAAAGAGCAGCTTTTATGATGAGGAGTGCCGTGTCGCAGTGGAGAGAAAACAGACTGCCTACCTCGCATTGTTAAAATCGACTACAACACGTGCGGGATGGGATAGATAGATGGGAAGCGGGACGAATTTGTAGACAAAACAAGAGATAGGCCGATGAACGTGTACGAAGAGCTTGACAAGCTGGCCGACAGGGGTAATGTTCAAAAAGATGCGGCGACTAACAGAAAGTTTCATGATCTAGTGACTGATGCCTAGAGCATATTAAAATTATGAAGAGAAAACTTCTCCAGCCTGTTGAATGGCAGTGAAAACATAACTCGTTCCTTAATCGATGACGATGGAACAGACAATAGAACGTTTGAAAATAGCAATTACTCATGTGAAGAACAATATAGCGGCGCGGGCCGATGGATTGTCTGGCAGAAAGTTTCATTTCATATAAATGCTAAAATTGTTTCAGTTAAAGTTGTGTAAAATGTAAAATTGTGCATTCAATTTGGTGCTACTGTACTAGAGTTGTACTGTACTGCCCAAATATTCCGTTACGATTTGCTTTTTGTTTACCGTCTTCAATTATCGTAGTCAATGCTGATGTTGAGTGGACACATAAATGGCACAGATTACTTCGCAGAAGTAGTACTCGCGCAGATTTTAATGGAAGAACATCATTTTTGTGTTGTTAAAAAATAAATAATTAAAAGTATTTCAGTGAAAGAAATAATATAAAATGGAATCCGGAAAGCATACTACAATAGAAATTCGGAAGCCAAGACCACGTAAAACGAATGCGCATACAGACACTGCTATAGTAAGAATCGCCAAAAATTATCCATTTAAATTATCACGGCAGGTAGCGGCTGATATCAACCAATCATTAGGCTTATAAGTATCCTCTAGACTTATGAATCAGGTAAAATTGTTCGGACGCATATCGAGGAAGGAACCACTCCTTTCAAAAAAAAATATTTCAAAACGATTGATCTTCGCCAAAGCTCAACAAGAGAAAGGCTTAAAATTTTAGAAAAATGTATTGTGGAGTGACGAAACAAAGGTTAACAGGATAGGACCAGATGACAGAATATTTGTACATCGTCCTAAGTCCCAAGAATATAATTCTAAGTACACTCAGAAGACGATAAAGCATGGTGGCGGCATGGTGTAGGTCCGTTCGTAAGAATCAATGGAAAAATGGACAAGTTTCAGTACTTGCACATTTTAAAAAATTATGTGGTACAACGATCTCAAACACGCGTCGAAGCTAGTTAAAAATTGGTTTTCTGCGGAGAGGATAGATATTTTGGATTGGCCAGCGCAAAGCCCTGACTTAAATCCAATTGAAAACCTATGGAATGAAGTCAAAACTGGAATTGCAAAGGTTAATTATAAATATATGGACGATCTCTGGTCTGCCGTTAAAAAACTTGGTACGCAACTTGCAAACTTGGTTACAGCAAAAAATATTAACAATAAAAACATTTGTAGGTTGTGCCATTTATGTGTCCAGCTCATTACACCAAAGCTTTCGCATTTCGATGATTATTTTTTTGGCAATGAATTGCAACTGCATTTTGTATTGTTATTGATGACAAGGAGTGAACATTTTAAAAATACCCAAACACTTGTTATTTAGTAAAAACATTTATGATACTGTCACACAAGAAAAAAGATGTAAAGAATGTGCCATTTGTGCTATGCCATGTGTCCATAGCAGTACTTTTTTCTGCATTAAACTATATAATTTTCAATATAATATGTTCACTTAATTTCGCTAAGATGTCTTACGTAGTATATAATATTAGTATTGACCTACTTTTATAAATTTTCGGCATCACGAAATACTAGTACCAGAAAAGATACAGGCAAAGTTTCTAAAAGATTATATAAAGTTTATCGGATGTTTGAAAATTTTTATATTCAATATATGGGGGCTAGGAGACGTATTTGCCCGATTTGATCTATTCTTTACAAAACAAATGTGTAGAACCGAATTAGAGAAGAGTTAGTAGATAAAAAATCAAACAAACACGCATTTTAAATAATATCTCAAATAATATCTAATATTTTCAATGCAATAATATGTTTATTTTACCGCTATATTAATTTTTATTGCTGGATACCTTTGTAGTGGCTTTACGTAGCGGTATGAACAGTTAGTCTAAAAATTACATGTAAATAATCTTGGTGTGCAATTTTTGATAAATTTCGGATTAGCTACAGCGAAATATGTATGTAAGTATATGGGACTGCTTGTTTATTTTTTATATTAAAAAAGTATTCTCATAAATAAATGAAATGCCTGTCTTAAATTAATTATTATATAGAAATGCCACGCGGTACTGAACTCATTATTGAGGAGCAGTTCCAAATACTGTCATACTCTGAAACTGGAATGTCCATATGAAAAATTGCAACGAGAATGAAAAGAAATAAAAATACGATTGAGAACTTTCTAAAAGATCCCCAAAAACTATGGTAAAACACCTCGAACAGGCCGACCATCTTTAATAAAAGAAGAAGTTCGACAAATCAAGTGTGTGGCGGTTCATAAGATCTAAGCCCCTTGCAAATTCGGTGTCAATTGTCTTTTCCAGTCACTATTCGACGTGTTTAACAAATCCTGAAAGCAGATAACACCATTCGATATGAAAAGAGAAGTGCTAAACTTAGACTTTTGCAAAGGCACAAGTTTGTGAGACTTCAGTTTGCAGAAAAATATACACAGCTTCTGGATAACGTGTTACGTGAATTCTAAAATATCCAGTATATCTTGAAAAAACAGTTTGTGTTCTAAAAGTTTGCGAGAAACGGTTGTCCTATATAATTATTTCGTGCACTGTAATATCTATTTTTTCCTAAATCTGGAGAACCTTCTCTATCCGTACATCCTCATTTTAACCTCGAATTCGTAGGATGCGGAAAAAATGTAATGTCTTATTATCGACGCCGTTTAACATTTGGTACATAGATAGATAGATTGGCATATGGTTATATGTGGTAAGTAGCTGTTTTTCAAGCCAAATATCGGTTAAATCAATAGAGCGTCAGCAGCGGAAAGATTTTTTTACCATGGAATTTATCATTTAAACTGCTCTCTAAAATAGTTATAGAGCTAATAATTTTACAAAGTGTAAGCCAGAATTGAACTGTGTTAAAAATATATATTTATTAATAATTATCTAATTGCGTAATACATAGTAATATTAAATATTTTAAACATATTTAGGCTCTGTGTATATAACATAAGTCACTCAAAATATTTTTTCAATTCAGGTTCAAAAAAAGAATTCAATTTTGAACTAAATGGGACTTTCATTGTCGCTTTCGAGGTCCGCATCGGAAATTATATATTCGTCTTCATTATTTAACTTGAGAAACTCAATCTTTTGAATTAATTCTTCTCTAGTATGCGGTAAATTTATTTTATCATCTGATTGTTTCCTAAGCTTCGTGTCACTTTCAATTCCTTCACCAGAAACCGTCTCCTCTAAATCTTCTTGCTTTTTACCCTTATCCATGTACCGAATGAAAGCCCTTCGTTTTCGTTCTGGTAAAGATTTTATAAGTCGTTCCATTTCCACTTTCAATTTGACTTGTTCTTCCATTGTTGGCTGTGGTGGTTCTATGACAACTTGCTCTTCACTCTTCAGACATTTAGCGCATACATGTGTTTCTAGAGCACAGTGTCGACAAAGCACATGGTACGCTTTGATAATATTCTTCTGCTCACAACGAGTACACTTTTTTGGTTGAGTAAGAGGTTTATACTTCTTATACTTAATTTTCCATTCTATGACATCCTTGCAATGTTGACAAACCTCGGAGACGTGCAAAGAATTTATTTTCTTTTGTAGATTTGTTTTGTCGTGCAGGTCGTTTTTGAAAACTGTTCGATTTTTATGCTTTTGAGATCGTGTCCTTGTTGCATTACCACGCTGAGTGCTCATTTTGACAATAACTTTATTATTTTAGGCAATTACTTTAAAATAAAAAAGTTGTATGAAACATGTTTTAAGATATGAGATTAATCAATCGAATACAGATAAGCTAGTTATCGACTTTTCAAATATCTAGAAACAAACTTTGAGAACCCTGAAACTTACGCTGCAGTTAGAGCCTTATTACACGAGGCAACTTTTGTTGCGGCAACTCTTGGTTCATAGGCGAGGGGCGACAGGGAGAGGGGAATCGCGCCGAGTTTCCAGTATTCAGCAACTCGCTTTGTGTTCTTATTCGTAACAGTTCGCTGCGACGTTTTTCAGCATTCGTGTTCTTTCTTTCGTAGTACATAGTTGCATTTGCGTATCTTTTTTTGAAATTAATATTTTGAATATATTTACAAAATTTAATTTCATCTTTTGGTAAGTAATTTGCAAATATGTATACAAATATACATAATATAATATAAATATTTTAGAAAATGGAGTATGACGAAAAAATCTAATTAATTAAAGATATTGTGAAATGTATGGAGGAAGCCATACAAATTGATTCAGACGATAGTAAAAAGGGTGATATATGTTTGTTTTAATAATTAAAATGTATTTCTTAATTGACAGAGCTGATTAATATATGTGATAGAGTGGCCCAAATACCTATAAGGAAAAAAAAACGACAATGGGTTAAAGTAAAGTGAAAGGGAATGAGAAAAAAACTCGAACAGAGTTGCGCAACACAAGTTGCTCGTGTGAAGGTAATGGGCGACAGCAAAAGAGAATCGCCCGAGAATTACCAACAAAAGTTGCTTCATGTAATCGCGGACTTACGCATCAGGAAATTGCTATCAAGTTGATCACACAAACTACTTTTCAAAATTAATTTGAATTGTCGTAGGCTGCAAGCAACTAGATAATCACTAAAAAAATTCAAGACACCGTCGTTGTTGTTATTGTAGAGGCAGAATTCTGTCCTTATTGAGTCCATTACGTATGGAAACATTCCGTCGTCATGGAAATCGATTAAAAATTTTGAAAATTTTGCATGATTTTTAATAATATAGTGCAACTTGCTGTTTGCTGTCAAATATACTATTTCATACTCATACGAATTGAATGGGAACAATTCATTTAGTTCTACGTTTGTGTTCATTGAAATAACTTAAGGGCCTATATTGCCAACATTTGAATTTGTTGGCACATCAAAATCCAAAACATTACCCATTAAATTTTAAAATCCCAACACATGTAGACACTCATCATGAGATACTAAATGTTCTTTGTGTGAACACTCTTACAGTTGTGGTGAAATTTCATTATTGGTAGTTTACTAATTCAAGAACAGATGTAAAGAGGTGATGAAAATTTTGCTGATGTATTTGATATAAAGGATCCGAATAAAGTTTTATAAAGGCTTTCAAAAGTTGAAAAATTCAGAGTATCAATAAGTAAAAATGACTGAAGATGAAAACATTGCAAAACAAATGATGACGACAAGATCCCGTAATAAAGGAAAAAACGTACACAATGAAGTAAATTTACCTGAAGGCGACCGGTTACAATTGCAACAGCGCATATCAGAGTTTATAGCCGGTACAGATGTTGAGTTGATTATTCCAGGGTTATCCAATGCCCAAAGGAAATATGCTCATAAATATATTGCTCGCCTTGGACTATTGTCGCGAAGTTATGGCTCGAAAAATAACCGCGTATTACATATTACACACCGTAAACGTCTAAAATCTTCAGGGTGTTTACGTAAAATTGAATTGTCGTCTGCTAGTCGATCGGTATTGGAAAAATTACATTTATATGACACCCCTTCAACTGAGAGAAGCGCACTTGAACGTCGGCAACGTCTACAAAACAAGAACCGACTGCGTAGCGAGGCTCTATTAGGAGGATTGGGACCACGTCTTGTGCCACCCCATCCAAAGCGCATATCTACCGAGCTTTATCGAGACAAAAGAGAACTTCCAATTTACTTTTATCAAGATGAAATAAATAAAATTTTGAAAGAAAGTCACGTGAGTAAATCAAATTAATGGAAACTAAGTTTTTTTTAATTATGTACAAGATTTCAGATTTTCATTATTAGTGGAGAAACTGGTTCGGGGAAAACCACCCAAGTGCCACAATATATTTTAAACGATAGTACGCGTAGAAGTCGTCCATGTAGAGTAGTGGTTACACAACCGAGACGAGTAGCAGCGGTTTCTGTCGCCAATAGAGTGGCAGAAGAAAGGGGTGAACAAATTGGAGATACTGTTGGTTATCAAATACGTTTGGAAAGTATGTAAGGGATAAGTGTCAAAAAAGATTTCGCTTTTATAATGCCATAATATCAATTTTAAGGTCGCGTTCAGAAAAATACAAATTTAATCTACACAACAAGTGGTTGTCTACTACGATCCATAATGACTGACGCGAATGATTTCTTTCGAAAAATATCTCATTTAGTAATTGACGAAATTCACGAACGAGATAAGTACACGGATTTTATACTTATAACCATTAAGGACCAACTACGGAAAAATAAAGATTTCAAAGTTATTCTAATGTCAGCTACAATGGATATAAATTTATTGTCAAAATACTTCGAAAATTGCCCAGTGGTAAATGTACCCGGTCAGGGTTATAATGTAAAAATTTTCCACCTTGAAGACATTCTTTATCGGACGGGCTATCGAACCGCTTTAATGGACAAGTATTTACGCTCAATGAACGAAATCGGCACAACAAAGTGTAGGGAAATATATACGAACACTTACAAAGATGAGAGCAAATCAAATGGGATGCAATCAAATATAAATGATACACATTTACAACTCAGTTTAGATGCACTTATTGATCAGTGCTTTGCTGAAAACTACCAATGCGAAGAGGAACTATTCGCTTTGTTTGATCAAATTCAGTATTTTGTTGAAAGTGAAGGTATGCCAGTAGATACGGTGCATTCTCGAACAGGTAAGAAAATAATTCATATAATTATTTTTAACTATAATAATTTTTAAATATGTTATAGGAACAACCGCACTTATGGCAGCTAGTAAATGTAATTTGCCAAAATATTTGAAACTATTTCTGCATCATAAAGCTAATGTCCATCTAGTTAATGTCGAAGGCTTAACTGCTCTCGATTACGCGAACATGCATTCGGATAAAATTTGTATGAAAATATTGCAAAGTCTGGATATCGTCCAGAAAGAACAAATGATATTAACCGAGGAATTGCACGAAAAGCAACGTATTTTATATGCCTATCAGAAGCAATTTAATGATGAGAATGAAGTTGATCATGATCTGATTTTATCACTAATAGAAGGTCTTTATCGTAGTCCCCACCCTGGTGCTATCATGGTATTTCTGCCAGGATACAATGATATAGTGCAACAAAGAGATCTTATTCAAAGTACACTTCCAGTTAATACATTTCGGATATGTATTCTTCATGGTCAGATGGATTCAAACGATCAGATCGAAGCCCTGCAAAGACATTCAGTTCGAAAAATAATACTGTCTACAAATATTGGGCAGACATCAATAACAATACCAGATTTGGCCTACATTATTGATTCGGGAAAAGTTAAAATGAAAACGCATGATTCAATAACGGAATCGTCTCAACTTCAGTCAGTATGGATATCAAAAGCAGACGCAAATCAACGGTCTGGACGTGCTGGTCGGACTCAGAATGGTGTTTGTTATCGATTATTTTCTACGGCAACATATGAGTATATGCCAAAGTTTAGCGTTCCCGAATTTATGCGGATTCCCTTGACCGAAATTTGCTTGTACGCAAAGACGCTAGATCGTCAAAGCGATGTACAATCATATTTAGCTCGTTCTTTAAACCCTCCTTCAAACGTAAGTGTACAGAATGCTATTAAAAAACTGCAAATACTAGAAGTTTTTGATGGCGATGAAAACGTTACGGAGTTAGGCAGACATCTGGTTGAAATTCCCCTAGATGTTCAGCTTGGCAAGTGCTTGATGTACGGAATTTTTTTAAAATGTTTTGATTCTATATTGACAATTGTCGCTTATCACTCTGTAAAAGATCCTTTCATCTTACCTACAGACCGTGCAGCCCAAGGTCATGCTTCATTTCAGCGTAAATCTTTTGCAGGAAAGACTTTTAGTGATCAGCTGGGTATATTGTTGTTATATAAATCTTATTGCTCGGTTCGTAACAATAAAAAACGTGTTCGTGAGTTCTGTAGCAAATACTTTCTGTCACACTCTGCAATGGAAACATTTTGCGCAACACGGCGTCAAATAGCTGACCTGTCATCACAAAAATTTCATGTTGGCCAAGAAGCATCTCTATTCAATGATGACTGGAATATTGTTCGTTGCTGTTTGGTTGCCGGCTTCTATCCTAATGTGGCAGTAATTGATCGTGAACATAAAACTCTAATATCAGGGGCCGAGAAACGATTGCTTCTACAACGGACATCCGCATTGAACCCACCTGGCATGAAGAATTTTAAAGAATTCATTGATGAGTTACCATATGATTGGGTGGTATTCTATGAAAAAACACGTGTTGGGAAAACTTGTTCCATAAACATGAACACCATAGTTTCACCAGTAGTTATTATTCTTCACTGTGGCAAAGATTGTTTACTGGATGAAGATATATCAGACAACTCTGAAGTTTCAGATAACGAAGAACCGCTTTTAGAGTTAAAAGAAGATAGTTCAGATGCAAAAATAAACGAATTACTGAATAAAAGCGTAAAAGCACTTTCATTATCAGAACCTACAGCAGCTAATAACCAAAGCGCTATAATGTCTTTAGATCATTGGATAAAATTTGAATTACCTACCAAAGACGCTAAAATGCTCTTACAACTTCGAGTTCTAATTAAATCTCAATTTGAAGCATTTTTAAGAAGTGGACATTGTATGCAAACATCAACTTCAGTTTATTGCATACAAAAACTTCTTCATAGTTTAGAAAATATTTTTCCAACATAAATTACACGTGTTTTTACCTATATGTATTGTAATACTTAATACCGCAAGTACTGTCTTAATTTAGTAACTGTATTATGTATTTTTAATATGAAATTTGATATATCCATATTATATATGTAAATACATAATTCATTAAATATTGAAGCTGATGTTCAACTATAAAAATATTTTCAATGCTAGCTTTGTAAATATGTAAGATTTTTTTTGATTCAAAAACCGTAAACAAAAATTTTTTTAACTGGTGTATTCTCATTATCTCTATTATAAGCTCCCTAGGATTTTAAAATATGAGACATTAAAATTATTATAATAAAATCGCAAATATTTAAGCAATCTTGGGATATTTTGTATGTACAGCTGCGAGCAGTGAAATAGTAGTGGGTGTTAGAGTTTGTAACGTGGCTTTTACCACCTTACAATAATTTACGTCAACTTACCTCACTATGATATTGAACGCTGCTAGAGACTTACATCATGTACCCGCACCATACGCACACAACTTACCTCACTACGATGTTGAAAGCTGCTAGAGCTTTCCACCATACGTCCTAACGCACCATACGCATACTTACCTCGCTACGGTGACGAAAGCTGCGCTGTGCAGCCTCGCGCAGAAAAGGCATCACCGCCGGGTGATGGCAGTGCTCGCGATGGCCCTGCCCGGTAGTTGAGGGAATTCGCGTGCCTTGCGCAGCAAAGGCATCACCGCTGGGTGATGCCAAAGCTCGCGATGGCACTGCCGTAGCCGCGTCGAGAACACGTGGCGTCAGTACCGCTGCTTACGGCACCGTTATTAAAACTAACGCGACTAACAGGCGACATGTAATGTAAGGACAGTGCAAGACAATTGATAGCTGGAGGCCAACAAAGAGGGTTGGCTATTAATAAAATCTCTCCTACACAGAGGATTCCGTTCATTTTCATCACCGTGCCAGTCGCAACAAGCGTCAACGCCTGGCTTACCAATTCCGTTCGTTTTCATCACCGTGCCAGCTTCAACAAGCGTCAACGCCTGGCTTGCCAATCTCGTTCGTTTTCATCACCACTGTATACATCACGCTGGTCTGGCTGTACGCATAAGGGGTGGGGGTGTGGATATAACTTTACGAGGATAAAACTCGTCTCTTTTTTGCTAAGTGTTCGTGGGTCCCAAGGCTGACCCTGGAGCGGCTGAGCATACCTCAGCTATGGACGAAACCCCATTACAAGTTTTACATATCTGTGAGTTATGTAAAATACCAAACAATTTTAACATCCATTGAAATGCAAAAGTGGAACATATTTTCCAGGCTATGTTTATTCCTAAAAATATTTTGATTTGAATATGTGCAAGATATGTTTATTTACAAAGATATGTTTATTTACAAAGATATGTTTATGTATGAAAATTGTTGGGAGCAGTAAAATAGTAGTAAAGAAGAAAATTTTTTTTAAATACTATACGAGATCTTAGTACTTGGTAGCATGGCCATGATTTTTGATAAGAGCAATACAACGCTTCTTCCTAGAACCTACGATACTCTGGCATCTTTTCAGTGGTATGCTCTGCCATGATTGCTCCACTATGGTCCACAACTCATTGTTGTTTATGAGTTTATCATTTCACACGGCTTTCTTGACATCTGACCAACGGTTTTTAATAGAATTGGGGCCAGGGGATTGAGCTGGCCAATCCATGGCCTCAATTCCATCGGCCCGAAACCATTGCTTTGGCACCCTAATGGATAGCTTCGGGTCATTATCCTGCTGAAATATCCATTTCAGCGACATGTCCTCTTCGGAAAATGGTATCATAATGTTCTACATTATATCCACATATGTGTATCGGTCCATTATGCCAGTAATCTTGTGAATTGGACCTACACCTCTGTAAGAAAAACTGCCCGAAATCATGATACTCGAACCGTCATGCTTCAAAGTTTTTGTGCTGGATCTGGGGTCGTACTCTGTATTAGGGGGGCGAATTACATACTGACGGGACCATTTACTGCCGCATAGACCAACTTATGACACGTCGCACATAGGAGCATTTTGTCTCAAAAACCGGACACAATTTTTTAAAGTGATTTTATGAATGAAAATGAATAAAAATTCATGATTAAATACATATATTAAAATAAAATAAGTAAGGAAGGACTAAGTTCGGGTGCAACCGAACATTTTATATTGAATATATTTGAGAAGGCGGTAGTGCCGACCAGATTTTCTGACATCCACTTGACCTTGCTCCATATGATTGCTGATTGTATTTAAGATACCTAAATGAAACCGAGGGAACATTTTTTTGAATATGTGGCATATTAGTAGTATGTGGGATGAGCAAAAATAGATAAAATCTATAAAAAAGTATTGACCCGATTCAACCCATTTTTGACACAATGAAATACTATTGTCAGAAAAGGATTCTGTGTGAATTTCAATTTCATATCTCACACATATTTTCGGTCAAAAGTCAACTATTGGTATCGGGTTCACATATTCGGTACCTAGGGGCTTGAACAGTTTTGGTTGGATTTAGACAATTATTGGTCAAAAGGTAGCTTACTTTAAGGGAATTATTACCGCAAAATTTTATTCCGTTAAATTAATTAATTCTTTATTTGTGTACTGGAAAGTGAAAGAATCAAATGGAATTTTAAATTGTGTTATATGGGAATTAGGCGTGGTTGTAGTCCGATTTTTCTCATTTTCACAGAGTGACACAGGAAAATGAATATAGAAAGTGGGCGGTGCCACACCCATTGTCCAATTTTCACACCAGCTCCGATAGAGCCCCCTTATACTATCTATATACCACCCGTATAGAATAATTAAGCAGGATTTCAGTATTTAACTAAAAAATAAATAAATAAAGCAGTACTCATTTTATGCAACTGACCAACTTTTTTCAACGCGCTTTTTTTTAAAGGGGGGGAAAAATGGGGAAAATGTTTAAGCTTATATGTTAAGTAGAAACCCTGTAGTTTACTAGGAAAAATAATTCATAGCTCGACCTCGCCCGACACTATAACAAAAAATTTAATTTTTTTAATGACTCATCCTGAATCCATAAAAAATATTTTCAAGAATTCCGTTCACGCAATAAAAAAACCACTTGCAATTTCGAGAACAATGGAGAGTTTCGAGAGTAAGCACGTGCGTTCTGAACGAAGTCTAGGTTCCGACTACTTGTGTGGCAATATATCGGCCTGAAGGTCATTCATTTAATCGGTTCATTGTAGAACGGTTAGGTAGGTACCAAAAAAAATCAATTTTGAGTATCATCGCTGAAGTTTGTAATTTTCAATTTTGTCCGGTTTTTGAGGACGCTCCTATGTGCGTCGGTCCACAAGATCTTGCACCATTTCTCAATCGGCCAATTCAGGTGTCCTTTGGCGAATTTAACATGACGTGCTACATATTTTTTTTTTTTTAATAACGGTACTTTTCGAGGATTGCGAACATACAAAATTATGTTCACGTAGAAGTCTTCTCACTGTATGAACACCGCAGGACAGGTTCTATTCGTTCCGAATCTCCACAGCTGACGTTCTAGGGCGAGTCTTAGCACATCTCACAACTATTCGTATAAAATTCTCAGAAAGAATCCGCCTTGTGGCCATTTTTTTGTCTTTGCTTTATAAATAATAGCATTGCGAATCATTGTGGCTGAACACTCTACAAGTCTTTTCACTGCTTGTAGGTTTTACCGTTCTTTATGACATATTGAATCCATTCTCGTTTTTCTTCACTACAATGCTTCCCGTGACCCACTAAAAGGTGCAAAGTCATATTTGTTTTGCTTTTTACATTGACTAATAAATAAAAGTCCAGAAAACTTACTTTTTGTTTGATAAAATAAGATATTTTTTAGTAAAAATAATCTCTTTGCAATCAGCTCACCGTTTACTACTATTCTATTGCTCACTTATAAAAACAGATATCCCAAAATAATTGACTACAAAAAAGTAACGGTAAGTGTTTCACACTTATTGTTGTGTATAACAGGACCGTAACACTTCAGAGGATATAACTATAATAATGATCTCTCTTTGCCAATAGGCACTACTATTTCAACGCTCGCAACTGTAATATAGTAGACTTGGTAATCTTACATATTTTCAAATATTTTACACTCCTGCCCGTCGGATAATTACAACATCAACATAGTAGGAATTGATTATTTATTTATGAATGACAATTGATAAACCTATGACCCTTTACGGTTTAGATTTCAATTGAATTTTCAAAATTTTTTTGATCGAAAACAACTCAATTTGAACTTTTTCGTGGCATTACTGCTAGTGGTTATAGTTGAGCATTTTTGGAGTAGAAAGTAGAAAAAATAGTAAATAAACTATTTCAAATGAATTCATACATAAACTATATATAACTACTTTGTTGCACTATTTATATATGAACTACTTTTAAGCCAATTAATAGAAATACATAGAAAAATAGTTTCAAACAAGTAAGTGAGATCTAAGTTCGGGTGCAATCGAACATTTTATACTCTTGCAACTTGCATGAATCAAAGCCAGGGAAATAATTTAAGGTGTAAAACCAATAATATAGAATAAGTCAGCAGGATGTTCAAAAATTCTGATATTCGTTATATAGGGGCGACTGTCATGATTGAATTAAATATGAGGTTTTGAGGGACATCCACATATACATATGTTCTTTTTGACGCAAATGCAAGGTAATTGTTCAAATGATAATGTGATTTAACGATAGTCGACTTTCCGTTTTCAAAATATAACTTAAGTATTAAAAAATATATCAACACAGAACTTATCACAAACAGCACCTCTGACATTTTTTCATAAGCTGCAAGTTGTAAAACGCTACACATGTTTCTTAGTACCACAAATAAAATAATAATAGTATTTTTCAAAATACTGCATTCCCCTAGAAATGTGAAATGTGTGTAAGATCTTTATCCTCAACAGAACTTTTTGTCCCAGGAGGCGCGAGAATGATTTAGTGTGTGAAGATGCAAATTCATTTGACAATATTCTTAATATACTATATAGTTTAAAAGTATATAAATTAAATAAATACATTAGATCAGATGTGTATACATTTATAGTTGGGTCAGCGTAGGTATTAAGTAATAATGTAAGCACTTAATTTACTATTATTTTTGAGCATTTTTATAACCTAAAAATTGAACTGGTTATTTAGTTACAATTATGTAGAATGTGTAGAATGGCAACTAAGTTGTTCGAGGTTATTCATAGTTAATTGTACCCATGTACATATGTGTGCTAAACTAATAGCATATATGCATATATTCTTTACATAGTGCGTTTGGTAACATATTGGTAAAATAACATTGTTAACATATGTATGTACGTATGGATAAAAATTATTTGAATGTACCTGTATGCATGTAAATATATACATATGTAATAAAAAGTTTTGACAATAGTCTGGAAAAAGATTAAGTTACTTTAAAATAGCAATTCCATAATCAATCAATACTGTACATACGTACATATGTAAGTATGTATTTATGTACTATAAGGTTTTGGGAATAGTCTGGAAAAGGAAAAGATTAACATACTTTATAATAGCTAATCCATCATTAATTGTTTTATATTGGTTAATCTAAAATTAGCGAATTAATTCTTATCCACATCGAACAGTGGGGCAAATACACTGTTGAAAATGATTTGCTAATTAAAAATGGTGTGTATATATAATAGGTCACATATTAGTAAATAAGCTGTATCTTAGCAAGAAAATGTAATTGGTCCGCAAATGTGTATGTATATAACAAAATCTATAGATCCAATTTTGATCAAACTGGTTTTCAAAGTTGTATGTTCAGTTGGATATTCGAATTATGAAATAAATTAGTACATAAAAATATTTACAAGTTATAAATAAATAATAAAATTTCAATAACATTAGAAATAATTTGTAGCGAAACGATGCCGCTGTAAAAGGTATACATATGTCTGAATGACTATATGATTTATGATGGTAATCGTAAATTTTCTACAATCTAAACAATCGGTAACTTCGACTTATAAAATAGCCACGTAAAATTTAAAATGAAACAGTCGTTAATTCTTCGTCAGCTAACATTAACTGAAATAATGAAAGTCCTCACAGTAATATTACTTATTTGCCTTGCGAATGTGGTAATTGTTTAACATTTCTTGAAATTTAGAATGTGAAATATATAAATTTCATTTTTAGATTGGTGCTAACAAAGTTGCATTTCCAAATGTTAACTATGAAGGAATTGTAGATGATTTTATAAAAGAAGCTCAAGATATTACTATTAAAACTGCCAACGCTTTGGAATCGCAATATAAAATAATCGTTGTAGAACCCACAAACCAAGTTGACGCGGTCGTACAGAATATTGAGGATCGCCGCGAAGAGAGTCCAAAGTGTGTAGAAGTTAAGGATCCTGAGGTTCAGATCGTTGTGGACAGTTTACATGATGAAATTAATGTTTGCGGCGCTATTGCGGTTAAAACATCAGCGGGAATTATGAATGATGTTAACGCTGCAACTCAGCAGATAGTATTGGACGGTTATGACGTTTTAAAACTCTATCAAAAATGCAAAAACTACAAAAACAGTGTTTTAAAGAATTCCTGTTACGCTAAACTATCAATTAAAGTTACATTGTACATTAAAAACTCGCGTCGATCTATAAATACTATCAAAGGTGCTAAACATCGTGTTCCTGCAGTGTTCTCTGAAGCAGATGATTGCACACATACGGCTGCAGATCTAGCCATTGTTGATTTAAATGCCATTCATACTGAAGTTGTTTCCTGTATAAATGAAAATAATTAAAAAAAATAAAGAAATACTTATTGGAGTATATACTCGCTGAGACCTTTAAAAAGTATTTGATATTTTGACTTGAGATTTTTTGAGTGAAAATTAGGATTTTTTCGAAATTAGGAGAAATAATAAATATTTTAAATAAACAAGTACGGAAGGGCTAAGTTCGGGGTCTAAATATTCAGTACCTATGGACTTGAACAGTTTGTATTGGATTTAAACAATTTTTGGTCATAAGTGGCACACTAAAGACATTATTCGTGCAAAGTGTTATCCCGTTGTTAGAGGTCGGAGCCACGCCCACTTTAAAAAAAAAAAAAAATTCCTGCAGGTGCCCCTATCAAATTACAGAGATATACATATACAAGTATTAATGTAGTGCTTAGTTATGGCACTTTATATGTTTTCGGTTAATGGAGATTTGTGGGCGTGGCAGTAGTCCGATTACGCCCATTTACGAACTCGAAATTTGTTTGTACTAAGGAACCTGTGGACCAAGTTTCATCGAGATATCTCAATTTTTACTCAAGTTACAGCTTGCACGAACGGACGGACGGACAGTCAACAGGATTTCAACTTTTCTCGTCATCCTGATCATTTATATATACATAACCCTATAACTATCTTTCTTAGTTTTAGGTGATACGTACAACCGTTAGGTGAACAAAACTATAATACTCTGTGGCAACTGCTTGCAAGAGTATCAAAATGCAGTTTCTTTGGGAAATAACAACGTAAATTTTCACTAAGTTTAAAGAAAAAATTTATTTATAAAAATAATAGCCGAAAAGCTCGAACTATTCACAAAGAAGTCTAACCCTTTATTCACATCCTTCCCTTTCTTTTGCTGACCTCAGATCGATCGTAAATTATTATCCCCTGAATGTTTGTTTATTGATCTTTCATGTCTGATGGGTTCAATCTACTAATTATTTAATTTTTTTTTTAATTATTATTTACTTTGATCTACTCCAGGTGTTGGCACATTTTTATTATAAAAATGTTGCGAAAGAATTCATTATTCCAATAAGACAAAGAACCGGCGAAGAAAATATTTCTGCCGTTCAGGCAAGTGTTACTGAAGATCGCAATTTGTATAATCCAAGACATTCTGAAGAATTGAGGCTGTCTCAAACCACAACCTTGTGAATATTGAGAAGAGATTCTGGCTTGCAGTCATATAAAATTGTTCTCACTCAAGAACTGAAGCCATTGGACCACCGTAAACGTCGTGAACTTGATAATTGTGCCTTGAAACAACTTGAAATAATTTTTTAAGAAAAATAGTTACTTTTACCATATATTAGTGGTGCGGTAAAGAATAATTCATCCAAGTTGACAGTTTGCTGTGGTTTTTGATCTGGTGAAATCATCGGTCCGTACTTCTTTCAAAATGAAGTTGGTGACACGGTTACCGTCAATGGATAGTGGTATAGATCGATGATAACCAACTTTTTATAGCCGCACTTGAAAAAAGTTGATCTTGACAAAATCTGGTTCCAACAAGACAGGGCTACGCGTCACACTGCATATGCAACAACCGAATTATTGGATGAATAGTTTGGAGATTCGTTTATTACAAAAAATTTGTGACATTGAATGGATTCCAAGAAGTTGTGATTTAACACCAGTAGAACACTTCTTGTGGTGTTATTTGAAGTAATCGGTCTTCAGAAATAAACCAGACTCTCTTCAGGCTTTAGAAGTCAATATTGAAGGTGTTATTTGCGGCATACGACTTGATTTAATGGAATAAGTACTCGTAAATTGAGTTAATCGTATTCATTCATTCCTCCAAAGGAAGTCGTGGAGGCTTAATTGTATTGATTAAACGTCACATTAAAAAAAACTTGTTTTTAACAAAATCGTTATATGGTTATAATCAGAATCTTATTTTCACAGGGTGCATGGGATCAGATTTGTTCTCAGCAAATTTTGGTGTTATCGCTTGAATGGTTTAGAAGATATGTACATTAAAATTGTTGAAGGCTGGAACCACACCAGTCCATAAACATAAAAATTTGACGCCTTTTGTTGTTAAAAAATCACAAAATCTAGTGCGAAAGACACCATGTCCGCAACAGTGATTGAGAGGGTATAACCAAATGAAATGACGAACGAAAGACCTAGTAGCAAGCGCAGCTTCACGACCAGTTTTAAATAAATACATTGAGTTCAAGTTGAGTCGGGCTGCGTGCTCGTTTGTTCTTTAACATGCTTATATTTGTTTGTAAGTGTGTTAAAAATTTCATTCGTGTAACATAGATACTCTGTGAGGTGTGTAAGCCATATTCAAATGTATGTACATATTTATACTGAATTTTGATTACTGCTTTGAACTTGTTAACTAGAAGTATTAGTTGTTCTTTAAACGTGAATAAAACCAGACGTGGTCATTTGAAGGTACAAATAATATAATATAAATCGAAATTGAAATCCGATGAATATATTTTATTCACAAAATAATTAATGTTCGAAGACATGACTGTATATGGTATTATCGTTCAAATAATACTAGTTTGCAACTAATAATTTTATCGCAGTAATAGATAATTTCAATTAAATATGACTTAGTAAAATAATAAAACCAAAATGACGATCATAAAACAATTGTTTCGGTGAGTACTGTGAACTATAAATGTCATTGCAAGTTTAAATAGCATTGAAACATGAGCAGAGTAGGCACCTGGTGAAATCAGGTAAATAAGATTGAGGGCCGATTGCTGAACGCGAAACAATTTATTAGTGTCCTAAAGTAAAATCCATTCTACTTATATTGAAAGAGAAATTGAGAGATAAAAAGTTGCACTCTCGCTGTTTAGGTTCATTCCATTCAGAGTGTGTGAGAATGTTTGTTTGCATTTGTGAGGGTTAAGGTCACGAAGCAGTAATTATTTATACTATTCATGTATAGCATCTATGTACGTATAATGATGTCATAATGATGTTGAAAACTTTGAATATCGAAATTTTAAATGCCTTCTCCAAAATGCAAGTTCAAATATATGTACTACAACCAAATTTCAAAGGCAAAAATTTAACAAAACAATTTTATCTGCAATTCGCGTTTGTAAATATAGTTAGGGATGTTTATTTTGGCTTGCTCAGGAACCAAATCGTTCATATACAGGTAATAGACAAAAAATTGTAAAATGTCTGTCGAACTCTTAATGTTCTTTTGTAAAGTTTGAATTCACGAGTGGTATATGTAAGTTAGATATATTCTGTACGCATTTTTTCAGTTTGTTGGTTTACCTTCCCAGTGGATTACAAAGTTTTTTACGGACTTGTATCATAAAGCTATTTTTGAAGTCATTCATATGTTATTTGTCGACCGCGTCTGTCGTTTTTCAGACGCTGCACACAAAATAAAGGATTTTGTTTTAGCTAATCACTAATTATTCTCCTTAAAGTCATGTAATAGTTTAACAAAATTATCTACGGCAGTCATCATTAATCAATTAATAAATAAGGAATGGCTAAGTCAAATCTTCATTTAAAAAGTGTCGCGAAAGAATTTAATCTGTATATGTTCGACGAAATCGGGATGGATTACAATCAAACTTTTGACATTACTCAGGTATACTCTAGAATGTATTTTTAAGCAATTTTATAAATATACATATATTTATACACTGACCAGTATATTCGGCATAAGGTTTGCTAGAAAATCATTATACTATGTAGTATATAGGAGTTTGAGTAATTCGTGGACCAACTTCACATATTTTTGGCATTACACTAGAGTATATCAAATATTATACCTTCATTAATTTTGCTAAGATATCTTACATGTTGGACAATTTATAAGGAGTAAAGTCAACAAGAAATTGGAATCATGTCAAAGTTCACGCAAGTGAGGAAAGTTCTCTGATCGCCATTCACTTGGGAGTGGCCAGAAACGATTCAAGCAGCTCACGACTTTCGGTCTTTGGCCAAGTATCCAAGAAATGCGATTCACTCCGGTGGATGAACGTCTAGCCACAATCCGCATCAAAGTGAAGTTCTTCAACATATCGCTGATTTGCGCCCACGCCCCGACGGAAGAGGACGATGTGACCAAAAATGTCTTCTATGAGCGCTTGGAGCGCACCTATGAGAGCTGCCCCCCTTACTATGTCAAAATCGTGCTTGGCGACTAACACCAGGGTCGGCAAAGAAGGTATCTTTGGCACAACAGTTGGTAAATTCAGACCCCACGAGGAAACACCCCCAAATGGGTTAACGCTGATTTTAGACATTTTAGACAAAAAATGCGCCGTTATCAGCTTAACAATTTTATTGAGATAAGTCAGAAAGAAGTTCCAAAATCTTTATATTAAGTATAATATATGGGGCTAAGGAATAACTGATTCGATTCAATCAATTTCTGACATGCATGCATAATATTATCAGAAAAAGTGTCTCTCCGCATTTCGATAATAAATCTTACAGATTGCCCGATATATGTATTTGATAATGAGTTCGCATTACGAACTGGAGTCCACATATTCGGTATCTGGTGTTTTAATAACATTGGTTCGATTTGAATAATTTTTGCCATAAAGTAGCGAATCTCAACGGCACTATTTGCGCATAGTTTTATTGAGGCAGTGTCACGTCTCTCATCTCGGGTGTAAAATTTCTTGCCTCTACCGCATTTATTTATAATTATCTCACTTTTAGTAGTTTTTAACAAAACCGTTATATGGGAAGTGGGCGGGGATAAAATCCGATTTCCTCCTAAGAAAATTTGTCAAAGGAATACACTCAGTCCTTTTTTTACGCGACCTCTTTTTACGCTATTTCACTTTAACGCGGTTATTTTTGCAGCGCAAATTCCTTTTTTTACGCGAATTTCTCACTTTAACGCGATTGCTTTTTTTCGTTTTTTGCTTGGTCTTAAACTTGCAGCAGAACGTGCACGAATTTTTCAAAAAGAATTGAGTGTATGCATGTTAAGATATAAAGAACTACATCGGAATTTATTGGGTCTAAAAAGAAGCATTCAAACAAAATTAACTGAGTTTATGGTGCAAACTCAGTCGGAGACGCTACGTCAACCAGAACATCATTCCATAGTTCTTACTATTGATTCTGATACAAATTCTAGTGATATCAGTGCCGGCCATCAAAATAAGCGGCTAAAAATAATTTAAACTACGGATAATGACAGTGATTAAACAGCATTCAACGGTTTTTTTCAATAAATCTACCTATTTTCTACTTTCTTCTCTTTTATATATGGTTTTTGTTTTGTATTTTTTATTTTGTTATGAATGAATAAATCATAAGTCTGAAATTTGAAACTTATTGTATTGCTTTTGAATATTTTTTTGCGCGTATATTTTGTTATACGCGATATTTTTTATATTCGGATCCAATTCGTCAGTTAATATTGGAAAACTAACCATTTTTACGCGATTTTTTTTACGCGATTAGTGGCAGAACCGAAAATCGCGTAAAAAAAGGACTGAGTGTATGTACATTAAGATTCATCAAGTTATCTGAATGTTTTCTCAAGTTATCACTTTCATGGACAGACAAAGACTCCATAGGAATTCAACACGTCTCGTTATCCTGATATATTGCATTTAAGCCTTTCTCGATATGTTCTTTTGAGCGACAAATGTCAAGTAGCTTCAGTGTTCACATGTTCTTTCCATATGAGATTTGGCATACTTGTAGATTGATGCGGCAGCTGAGTTAAACCGAAAGCAGAGTTAATAGCGGTAGAAAACATTCCTGAATTAATTTGCAGAAATGCTGCCGTGTTGACAGTCCTTGGCTGGATATAAATCCGGGTCCATTCCGGTTACGTAGACCCGACTGTCGTGGAAACGGATCAAACATTTCTCATACGTAATGGCAGAATGCACTGCTACAAAAATCTTACTAATAGTTTATTATAATTTCCACATCATCGTGCCCTTTTTTTTTAATACGAAAACTATAACAGCTGTTTTTTATTGTTGGTATATACATCAATAAATTTTGTGATAGAGACAGTTTTATAAAATTTTTTAACAAAGAAAGCGCCAACGTCAACAAGTTTCTCAAATAGATCTATGAATACAACACTTTGTTTTCCAAATCAGAAAATGTGGCTACTGAAATTGAAGCGTTTCTGACATTATATTTCAATTTCATTCTTTAAATACGTAATCAAATTTATCACATTTCTTATTTTTAGTAGAGAGAGAATAGTTTAAGAGTATGAAATATCAGTTATCTATTTCTAAATATCCTTGAATGTTCTCACAATTTTGCTTTATTAACTTATAATTATTTAATCAAGTACTAACAGAATAGAACTTTTCACAATGATGGAGTATATGAGGTTTTAGATGTTTTAAAAGTGCAAATCAACAACGCGTTAAGCGCTAACCGGACGTTGAGTTCTGACGTAGAAAACATAGGATTTAAGGGCTTAACATATCGACATTGGCATTTTGTGATTAATAAATTTAATTATTTTTTAATATACATATATGTTATATGTACATATATACATACATATTTGTACGGCATACACTTAATTTTTCTTTTCTTCTTTACAGTTTCAAAATAATTAATTTAAGTAAGACGATTATTGAGAATTGGAAAACAATAGGATATTCTGCAAATTTGTCCGTTACCAAAGCAAATGACTGGAATTTATTATGCTATCATAAGTTAAGTGTTCTTGTTACCAAATAGCAAAAAGAAAAAAAAAATAAAAATAAATTTGTTTATTTAAAATACCAATATATTTTATTTTTATTAAAATTAATATTATTTTACGTTTTTTTATCGGGGACAATATAAAGGTAGGAGATTGTGGTAATATTTTGCCAACACTGGTAAGTATTTCCTTGGATTTGATACCTGCAAAATGCGAAAGTATAAAATGAACTTAAAGGCTCATTCACATAAAACTTCCCTCTCCGTCATACTGAAACAACGAAGCGTAGAAAACAAAAGGTATGCAACAATGAACGCTTTGTTGTCAGTGTTGCTTGGCGAAGCATAAAAAGAGGAGAGCTGCCTAATATTTTGCTTAAAAAGTTAACCAAAATGTCTCAGAGACTTATTAATTTTATTTTTATTTGTTATGCGCGGGTTGTTTTTTATAATTCGGGATTAGAGAACAAAATTAATATTATAATTGAAAATCGCTTTATTGTTTTTCAAAATATTCTCCGAAATATAAAAGGCAAACTACATAGTTCTTGAACATCATCGTGCACATAATGATGAGATCTATCACCTGATTTGTATCATTATTGTTTTACCTTTTTATTAAACTGTTGTTGTGTTCAACTGGTTTGGAAAACTCTTAACTCGGTTGTTAAAATCTTTTTCGATCTGTTCGTTAACTTCGTCAGACACTTTAAAAACTCCGTTATCTTCAGTAATTTCTATGTTATTAATGCTGACGCCCGTTTTGTTTGAACTCGGAAAGGTTAATTTAACCTAGCTAATTCCTTTTGCCAGAGTTAACTTTTGTCTTACCTTACTTTCGCTTATGACGTCACGTTGCGAACAGCTGGTTGTCCAGTAAAGCGGTACTTTCAGGGCGTGATCTTGTGCTCTATCATTATTGTATACAACCACACGTATGCTTCCATTTGCGAGAGTGGGTATCTGATTGAGCTCGTATATAATAACATTGACAGAGAAAAACATTGAAGCAAAAGAATAAGAAAATTTATGCTGGTATTGCTCTAGTGTTCTCATTGCACAATTATTATTTGAGTGTAAAGAAAACGAAATTTTTTCGTATATATGGCATCTGTAAGTTCATCATTGAGACTGGGTGTTGCAGCGTGGCGCCAAATTCAGATCAAGCCTTTCAGTTAGCCTCTCGCTTTCAAAATATACGCAACTCATCGAACAAAATTCTGAATTTGTAAAAAAAGTTTATTTCACTTAAATTCTACACATACATATGTACATACACTCAAAATATATAATAAATTCTATGTTATTAAAAACTATACTGCTTAATACGAAATTGTCATATGTATGTTTAAATACTGTTTACCGCGAAACATTGTGCGTACATTATGCGTCTATATTGCAAGTTCATATTCGCGTTAAAACATTAATTAGAAGTAAGCTTTGGGTGCGGCTTAGTTGAGTAAGTCGTATCTATACATACATAATATATGCAGGTATATATGCATATACATATGTATGTACATTGGGACGTTTCATTTAAAGTTCTTTTTTATTTCTTCGCCGACACATCCAAATTTTGTTTTTTATGTTTAAAAAATAATTCCATGAAAATTTGAGCCCATAACTTGTAGTACTACCTGTTTGTTTTTCAAGTATATCACATATTTTTGAAAAAAATTTAGGGAGCAAGTGGTTTTAACGTTAATGTCATAAAAGTGAATTATTTCAGAGATGTAAACGATTTAATAAACAAAATAAAAACAAATAAGTTTTTATGAAATTTATTTATTTAAAACCCGGATCAAATTTGTAGCAATTTTTTGTTCAACATAAGATACAAACATTTTATGTACTCGAGAAGAAACAAAAAAGTTTTAAATTTAACACCCTAATATGCACATAGTGCAAATGTATTAACATGCAATGGTGTACATGCCTTTATGCATATAAATTCATTTATCACTCTTAATTAATTTTAATTCCAACATTCTTCTTGCATAATTATACATACATACATGGTATTGAAGGAAAAGTGAGCAATTATGTTAATAAATTTCTTTCAGAAAAGCAAAATGTCAGAAGAGATCTTTACTATATATGAGAACAGTCCGAACTTAGCAAAAAACAAGGATAACAGTAATGTGTATGGTAAAATGGTTTTTCCAAAAAACACTCGAGCCAATGGAGACAATAGCTATGGAAATGAAAGTGCATTTAATTTTTCGGTATTTGATTTAAATTCGAAGTTGATTGAAAAAAGGCAACCGATATACGACAATATTAAACATAACGAATTATCAAGCCAAAAACTACTATTTACAAAATTATTTGGAACAGCGAAAAATAATGATATTATCTATGAAAACTTATGTCGTGGATGTGGTTATGGTATTTTTGAAGGGAAAAATTATTTGTGTGACTTTTGTATATGTTTGGTTAAAGGTAACAAAAGTAACAAATCCGAAAGTTTGCGAAAAATAAATAAAAATCATGTGAACACTGAGGAGAATATCTATGAAAATATTTGTTCTTGTTGTTCCAATTTATATAATACTCAAGAATGTCAATTCTGCATAAGAAGCGAAAAATTCATGGAAACATCAAAAGAAGAAAAACTTGAAGTTATGAAAAAAGAGCAGAAAACATTGTATTTTCAGAATTTGGATAAGCCTAAATTCTTCGATGGTATTTTGGGGTCGTTGAAGAAAAGTTCAAAACCTAAACAAGAATGTTCAAGTAAAAAACACAAACGGGTGGAGGCAATGTATAACGTTAAAGGACACCCTAATGTTTCCCCATCAAATAACGTATTTAATAAGCAAGGAATACTCGATTTTAAGCAAAAGAAAACGAACTACGATGCATTCCGGAGAGAGCAACATATATACGGCCGATTAAAATTTAGCGAACATTTTGTTGGTAAAATTCCTTTAGAAGTAACTTCTAATCATACTGTGTCTAAACCTCGTGAATTCCTAAAGGGAGATCTAGATTCCGTTCACATCAAAAGTTCTATTGAATGTTCATCTGCTTCGAGGAAACTATCCAAATCACCCAAAATTCTAAAACATTTTCCAACTCGTCCTTTTAATACACCAGATTATAAAACGCTTCATACTCCACTGTCTGAAAGCGTTTGTTATTGGTTGGAATTGCTGCGTCAACAAGTGCATAATTATTACAGTCATGGTACATCATTTGATGATGGCGATTACGGTTTATGTATTCCTAAGAGCCTTCCATCAAGAAGCGTGTTGATGCACACATACTGCGATGCTGCTTCAAGTTATGAAATGTACGATTTTGTTTCCCCTTTCTATTTAGAAATAGGAATGACTAATTTGACGACAACTGATAAAAACGTAGAAGAAGAAAATGCTACATTTACAAATAATATAAGTCATATTCATATTAGTAAGCAAATTGAAAATCGTTTTGAGACAATGGTGGATGTATTTAAGCAAAATCTGAAAGCAAAATGTATACTTCATAAACAGAGAGAGTATCAAACATCTGTTGAGCAATCCAATTATTCGCTCAACACATTATCAGAAGCAAGCTATGTAATACGATCTTCACTGCAGCGAACCAAATGGCCCTCCGAACATAGTCCGATTGCGGTAATGAATTATCAACCGCTCTCAACAGTTACCGCCGAAAAAGGTCGAACTAGTTGCTTTTCAACTTGCAATGTGATCAAAAGCAAGTGCAGTCATTGTGGTTGGCTAGGTGGTGGAGGGGTATCAAAAGAAAAAACTAAAATCAAAATTAACCAAGAAAAATGTGAAAGAAATTATAAGGAAAAATCGGAAATGATTAATACGTACAACAAAGCACACGGGCAGTACCTCAAACAAATAAACGGTTATTTTTTCGATATTAAAGGAAAATGTTGCAATAATTCATTCAAAATATACGAAGTGAACAATCAAAATCCAAAAATCAACCATTTTAATTTTGTGTGTTTAATTAACAATGTGTTAATATCGTATAGCCTTAATACAAACGTCTTGCATTTGTGTTCCAATCGATTGCAGTACTTTAATTGGTTTCAAGATTGGCTTCTTTACAATTTCAACCCGTGGAGCTTCAATGTTAAACGTGCTTTGAAGGTGCTGGCTAATTATAATAGCTTTAAAATATCATTTAAATTATGGGCTGTACTGAATGAGTCAGTAAAGCGACATAGAGGTTTATGGAAATATGATAAACAAGGGGAGAACATTTATGGTGAAGCACCAATTGACAGCACAGTGAGCGAGCAAGTTACGAAATTTATTCCAATGGCATTTCAAAGTAGTAGTTTGGAGAGCGACTTTATTGTTAATGAGAATGAGAGTGTACAATTAAGTGCGACACAAAATGTGGTAAAAAATAAATGTATGAAAAGCAATGACGAAGTAGTTCTGCTACGTACAAAAACTAAGGAAACGTTGGAAAGAAGTAAAAAAGCTCAAGGGAAATATTTAGATCTTGATGAAAACGTAGTTAAACTAAACAACTATGATTATAATAAAAATGAAGATATTGATTTGACAACTGGAACCAAAATTTCAAATAATCATAGCCTTTCTGATGAAAAAAATAACTCGTCTCACACTGAAGAAAACTCTATAATAAAAGCAAAGGAAGAAGACATTTACCAACCCATTTGGAAGTTTCAAACCGTTGGAGAGGCTCTATACGATAGTGATCCCGAATATTATAATTTGAGTAATCGAACTTGTAATTCGAAGTATTTGCATAAAAGGAAGCAACGTATGTCAAATGATTCATCAATTCCATGTCTTGTTATATCTGACAATGGGGAAGATCATGGAGATTGGGAGACCGATGACGAATTTATGTTCTCAAAACAGTTTGATGAATACTGCGGAGCAGGCGACCTGATACCATTACAAACATCACACAACACAATTTCTCAGAGCAATAGCACAATCACAAGTGCTTCAAGTTCTGACATCATTACTGCACCGTCACACTCAAATTTTCAACATCCCTTCCTCCGTACAGTATGCATTTTTTTCAGCTTAAAGGAGCCTAAAATTCGTGCAATCGTATATGATTACACGTATAGCCAATCATCGTATTATTTTGCAAAAAACCAAAATGCAAACTTGCTTTCTTACAATAAGACCAACGGAAAATTGAAACCAACGAATACATCTACTTTTAATTGGTTACCGCCATCAAATAGTACTCATGAAAACATAGCGTTTGTATCAACAATAACGAACAGAACATGTGTAAATAATGAACCTGCCACAGACTCTAGATTGAATCCAATAAATGCGTGGAAACTGAACCTATTAAATATATCAAACATTGAAGATGAAGATGACTTGGTAAGTAAAAATAAGTTTGAACTACATATTTCTCTTTAAATTTGGATAACTGCGTTATTAGCCTTAGACGTAAATACTTATAACATAAAATATATATTTTATGACAAAACTTGGTAACATATATATTGATGAAATTCGAAAAAAATTGTAGCTAAATAAAGGAATTTGTTCCAATCATTTTAAAGTGTATGATTTCGAAGGAAGGATTCAATTCAAATTGTTTGTAATTAAGTATGTATGTATATCTTAAGGGGGGATACCTTTAGTACCGTCAAAAAAAGTAATTTTTTCCTATTTTATTATTATATTAAGAGGTATTATTGAACTACAAAATAAAAATTATTTTTTGTCAAAAAAAAATATAATAAAATGGCGAAAATATCAACGATCCCGTTGATTGACATTTTTTTGCGGCCATCAACTTCCTGGCTAGGCTTCTTATCCGAAACGAAAAAAGTAAATTTTTTTAATCTGGAAGCATAGTAGAGGGGTTTTGAGAATTTCGAAAATTCGGAGATGTAGGCCAGGATTTTGGAAAAATTGCTATAATGATGCTATATTACCTGTGTTTTTCGAAACCAAAATTCTTAAATAACTGTCAAAATACCACGCACTTGAGTATAAAATTGTCTATAAAATACGCTTTAGTTCAAGTAAATCGGTTAAATAATTCGCTCGAAATTTTGACGGCCAGATGAAAAAAGTTAGTTTCGAAGAAACGATCCTCAAAGTTCTTCGGTTGTATAGACCGCAGCATGAAGTGCAATGTTTAATGAAGTGGTTAGAAGTAATTATTTTTTAAGTCAAATAGTTTTAATTTAATTTGGAATCATAAGGAGAAAAGATGGTTTTCATGACCATCCTGAGTAACAGGAATTTAAAAATCTTGTTTCTATATTTGGAATCATAACGAAGCGGCTTTATCTGTTTACAGCAATGTTGAAGGTTATGATACACATGATTGAAAAGAAAACGCTTACTTCTTGTAGTTAAATAGTTATTAGTACCTGTCCGCAACTTAAATTCATCTAGTCTACTATTACCCTGGTGATGCCATTTTAATATCAAAAAATTACATCCCAAAGCATTTAGACTAAGCTAATGTCTTAAAATGCCTACAAACTATTTTAAAATTTGATCTCTTAAAAGAGATACATATACCAAGAAATCGTTCGGACAAAACCCCGCTCGATTAAAATAATTAATTAATTTTTTTTCCCAACACCTCCCACTGTAAGTACCTATAACGAATTTGGTTCTATTGCGAACACGGTTGTCGAAACTTTAAGTAACTTAGAACGTTGGTTGCGAATAGAATATAAATTTCACAAAATCATCAAAATGTAAAAAAGAAATTCATGAGGAATACATTGAAAGGTTTTGTGGTTAAAATTTGTTTCGTAAGAGGAAGGGAAACTTGTTAATATTAAAGTCAAAATTGCGGTGCCGTGTTCATAAGCCAATAATTGATTTTGATAGATTACACAGTACCACATTATTAAGTAAATTTTAATAAATGATAATTGTTTGTATTTAACTTTACTTTGATGATTCTAATTTTACATGTATGTACTTATGTAGTTAACGTAACTGCTTATTAACTATATTTAATAGTTCGTGTCAGAGAAAGAGCTTTTGCGCTCTCAAGCCTTTAAAGAGAATACCGAATATGAGAGTTCACCTCCAAAACTATCTGCCCCCCAGCTTATTAAAAGTGTTTCGTCCGGTAATATTTTGGATATACCAAGTGTGGACGACAAAAAAACCATTACCGAACGTGTGCGTAGTAAATGTGAGTATATAAATACATTACCCTGTTGCTTACAACAACATATGGAATCAAGCAGACTGAAAATATCGCTTCTGAGGAAGAGCGCCACAAGAATGTTTAACATAACGTTTTAACATGAAGTTAATACAAAGATGGCGCACGAACCCACAATCAACCGTAAAAAGCAACGTTTCATAGATTGTGGATAGTGTTTGTAGATTCTCAATCATAAAAAACGTCAAAACAGCTAAAAATAAATAAAAATTTTACTGAAACGTTTGAAGGAATTGAAAATAAATCAATGAATATTACAGTTATAATCAGAGTCTCTCCATCCTTGCAAGTAAAATCGAGTTTAACTTGAAAAAAATTTCTTGGAAACGATAATAAATTTTCAGTCTGCGTTTCTGCAGAAGAAATTTTTGTATTACCTCATTCAAGATGTGTTTTCAATCCCATACAAAAATAATACCTTTACTGTCATACATTTTTTAAATGTGTATTTTAACCTATTCAATTTCTTCCCCATTTCTCACACAGTTCCAAGAAGCGTCTTCAAAATGTAAGTATATTTACGGAAATATGTTAAAATCTCCTTCATAATAATATAATCGATTATTTAGAAAAACGTTGTTCGAAACTCCAAATTTTTGCTTCCTTAGTGGATTGCCGACTTTTTACCACTTTGTTTTGTTTTTATGATTCAAAGTACATTTTTCAAAGATTTCTACCAATGTAAATGTGAAAACAAGAAAAACAAAAATAAAGTTTTTTGGCATTATGGAGTAAAATCAAATATTTGAATAATACGCAGCTAAAGCAAAACATGTGTACATTGCTTTTCGAAACAAAGTAACACTTATAATTTCTATCTAGAAAACCTAAGTACGCTAGGCACATAAAAATTAAGATTTGAACGATTTCGTTTACCATTTTTGTTTTAGACTCAGAACAACATTTAAAACAAATTTTAACAAACTTTTTTCAAATATTGTCTCGATTTGACACTTTTGAAGAGTGGACCCTAATTAATTTTTAACTGCTATAATCAATAAAAAAACCGATAATTTAATAAGTTCAATCTTCAGAATCTAGTTAGAATTTCAATCAACATTACTTTTTATTATAATGTTATTTATTATGTTATAGAAATGTACGTTCACCAAAAACCGAGAAGAAACAAAATGACATCATTCGTTCTGCAAAAACGGGAAGTTTATATTTGGAAACAGATGCGCAACCTGAATTTCCAATTTTTGGGGCACCACTTGAAAAATTAGAAATGAGTGAAGTTGTTCATCATGTCCCACGTTTTGTTGTGGACTGTGTAGCTTATATCGAACGTAAAAACTTTATATTACAAGATGGATTATATCGTGCTTCTGGCAACAAAGTAGCTATTGATGAATTGAAAAAAAAGCTATCCGAAAGCTTCGTCTACAATTCAAATCTTTTGGTTGCTGATGATATACATACTATTACCAGTTTATTAAAACAATTCTTTCGAGAATTAAGCAACCCATTGATTCCCCAGCATATATATAATCAACTCGGACGTAATTTTCTTGAAACCGTTGGTATTGAAGCATTGAAAAATACACTTGAAGAAATGCCTGATCCTAATCGAGCAACATTGAAATTTCTTATACGCCATTTAAAGAAGTAATTTTAAAATACTTTTGGGAAAAACTTGCAATTTATATTATATTTTTTTGTTTTCAGTGTTGCCGCCTTCAGTAAAGAAAATCGCATGCCTGCATCTAACTTGGCAATTGTATGGGGCCCATGCATTTTTACATCAGAACAAATTGTATTTGGTGATATCGGACGAATGAATACACTAACTAAACTATTTATAGAAAACTACGAATACGTATTTAGCGAAAATGAGCGACTTGTAAATTAAGTTGTGATAAAAATTCTTATCATGTTACATCACGTTTTAGAATTATTTTTGCAATTAAGTCAAAATTTTAGTAAATCCTGACCGTTTACATATGTATGTTTTATACTCTCGCAACATGTTGAACAGCGTATAATTATTTTGATATTGTTATTATCCTAATGGTTTCTGGTAACACTTACATCTAAAGAAGATAGATAAATAATTACAAATTTATATCAAAATCAGCAAGATGGCGCGATGATTTGACATCCAGTTAACTTAACCTGAAATCTTAATAATCTCAAAAAATTCCAAGACTTCTCCATTCTACTTATACAAATCATATGCTAGTGAATTTTATGCCAAATATATCGTATCATATATGGTATAGTGATTATATTAATAAAATAGTTTGAAAGCTTGTTCGCAAGTATAGTTTAGTTTAATGCTTAGCTAAAATCTGAAACTTACCCTGATTTGCAATTTGCGAGAGTATACAAATTTCGTCTGCAACCGAACGCAGCCTTTCCTTAATTCTTTATTAAACAATCATGCTAAATTGAAAAGTAAGTATACACTAGAATTAACCAAATTTTACATTGTGATAACATATATTAAATATATGAGTGCAGAGCTCTAAATTGCAATAAACTAGTAAAATCACTATCTCTGAACTATTATATACAGCTACTGATTGCTAATTAGAAACACAAGATAATCAGGATAAGTAAGATTTTTGAATATATGTACATATGTATTTGTCGGAGCACGCACATGTGTCCATTGACGCCCTAAGGTGGCGGTTTGTTGCTAATCGGAAAAGTACTATTACTCGGAGGCACAAAATTTAAAAATTTAATTAAATGCCTCCGAAATTATTAACTACCAACTTAAAAACCGAAAACCTAAAAAGTGCCATAACTAAACACTAAGATATAAAACTGTAATTTGCTACAGGGGATCAACCTGCCCCCCATCTAACTATTACCAGAATTTTTGAACATCCCGCTGAATTTTCCCCAGGGAACATTTGTTTAGTATGTGGTATGATAATAGTTAATAGATAAAATCGGGTCGATACTACTCCAATTCCCATATACGAGTTTTAAAATTTTAATTTTTCTGACAAATCTTATGCCGAATTTGTCGGTCGATGTGCGAGTTATATAGTGAGTAATTGCTTAGATTCCGATCCTCTGGTTGACGTTTTACATCTTGAGGTATTTCCTTGGCGTTGATTCTTGCAATTTAACCCTTTCTTACTGTTTTTTCATGCATTATTTGCAATCCTCTCTAGCGGTAACTATTTTTCCGCTTTTTGTAATCTTCTAAGACTTAATAACAAAATAAATTTTCTATAACGCGCACATAAAATCACTTCGCATGTAAATCATGAGTGCTTGATCGCTCACTCCATGTAGTTTCCATGCTAATTCTTTCAATAAATAGAGTCTCGTGTAGTCGCGAAAAGATGTGCAGTCTGTCAACCAGTGGCGGATCCAGAATTTCTTTCTGATTCCTTCCAACATATCTTTAATATTGATCTTACTTCGTTCTTCTGAATTTGAATTAAAATCTTGGCTCTCTTTTTCTCTCAAACGCGTTCCCTGATTATTTGACAGCGATGGAGATCAGGAAATTTTTATCAGCTGATTTCAGAAAAGGCGGGATGCCAGAAATAAACCGCTATAATTAACTGACAAAATCAGTGTGAAACGAAATTTCATTGAAGTGTGTGCATACTTGGTAAAGAAAATTTTTGTGCATGATATTTTATAGAGTTAATACAGTAGTTTTTAAAAATATGTAATTTACTAATCTAAATACATATTATAATAATATATTTGTAATTAAGTTCTACTACGTACGTTAAATAAAAATAAATATTTTATTGTATCACAATATTGATTGTAAAACTAGTGTAGAAATAATTTCAAAAATTACAGTATTTTGGTAGGAAAATTATAATTAGAATAGTATTAATTTTAATGTTTTGAATACATATATCTTAAATTTGTGATATTTTTATATGAATTGCTTTGGTTTCTGATGTTTATACATATATATTCTTTTAATTTGTTAATTACGTATTTATTTTTAATATGTACATACATATAAATATATATATACACATATATATTTTATGTTGTATAAGGGTGATATAGGCCTACTGGGGAACCGAGCATCCAAAAATAATATCGGTAACGCGCTATTTGCATACCTCAGCGGTAGTGTTGAAATTTCAAAATGCCCAAAATACCAAATCTAATATTTTTCAGCACTGGCATCAATGGCAAACGTTATAAGAAATGCGAGTTTTGACAGCACTCTCTCGAATCAAAGAGTCTCGTATCATGTTATCCATGAATGAATCTCTTTTCTTATAGCCCTGACAGACGGCAGCGCTAATTTGCATTAGCGGGCTTAATTTACATTTACTTGCGCATTGAAATTTTATGGTGACAGACGGCTGACTTGTGCATTTAGACAGCTGATAGTGAATTTTGTTTATTTATTAAAAAAAGTGAAATAAAAGTGTTCGAAAAAGTTAAGAATATTGAACAAATGTATAGCAAACTGTGCGTTGTTTATTTTGTGCCATCTAAAATATTAAAATTTGGTTTTGTTAATATACTTGCTCATAATTTAATTAGCAATATAAAAACTGTTTACCTCTGAAGCTGCAAACACAAACAAGGCGGCAGATTTCAAGCGACATCTGTCAAACAATAGCAGAAACTAGCCATTTTTGGGCAGTGTTGCCTACTCAAATTTAGTAAATTCAACTAAATGCAGGAAATTTTTTTGCATTACAAACTTGCATTAACATGGGTCAAATGCGCAAGTAAATGTAAATTAAGCCTGCTAATGCATATTAGCGCTGTCGTCTGTCAGGGCTATAAATTAATAGCCCTGACAGACGAGCAAAATTAATGCGCCTTAAGCAACGCTAATACGCATTGAAATTTGATGGTGACAGACGGCAGAATTGTGCATTTGGACAGCTGATAGTGATTTATTAAAACAAAAAGTGAAATGAAAGTGTGCGAAAAAGTGAAGAATATTGGAAAAATGGATAGCAAACTGTGCGTTGTTTATTTTCTGCCATCTAAAAATATTAAAATTTGTTTTTGTTAATGTACTTGCACATAATTTAATTAGCAATATAAAAACTGTTTTCCTCTGAAGCTGTAAACACAAACAAGGCGGCAGATTTCAAGCGACATCTGTCAAACAATATCAAAAATCTGTCAATTTTAACCAATGTTGCCTACTAAATTCAGCCAAATGCACGAATTCTTGAGCATTACAAACTTGCATTCACATGGGTCAAATGCGTAAATAATTGTGCGATCGGTAGTAGCTAATGAATGAAAAGGTAATTTTCGAAAAGAATTGTACATTGAATTCTTTAACTAATAGAAGTGTTCAAGGTAACTTCTCATGCAAGTGAAATTTTAATATTTTATGCGTTAAGGTTCTAAAGTACACTTTGAACACGTTTAAAAAAAAATAATTCACATTAAAACTCTATTTAATTTTTTGTAAACGAGGTATAATATGGCGACTATTTTATTATTGTACACAAACATTTCATTGATATGGCAATACGGAATCTATTTTTTTAATTTCTCTAATATAATATACAGAATTGTTGTGTGGCTTATTTAGTTGAAAAATCGGAAAAAATGGAGTTAGATTGGCAAAATGGTTTTCAGCAAATAAAAGAGCGAGGACTTTACTTACTTCAGTCGGAAAAGTGGTCTGATTGTAAATTTCTTGTTGGGGCTGCCCCAAACCAACGCATTCTTTGTGGACACAAACTAATTTTAGCCATGTCCTCACCTGTTTTTGAAAGGATGTTTTATGGTAACCTTCCGGATGAGAGTGATCCTATTTTAATACCTGATGTACAACCCGATGCCTTTCAAGCTATGTTAGAGTATATATATTCAGATCGCATCAGCATAAGCTCCTTTGATAAGGCGTGTGAGTTGTGTTATGTTGCAAAGAAGTATATGCTGCCTTATGTAGTAGAGCAATGCACCCATTTTCTCTGGGCAGATTTAAGTCCCAAAAATGCTTGCCGTGCATATGAATTTGCTAAATTATTTGACGAACCACGTTTAATGCAGAGTAGTATGAGTGTAAGTAATATATATTTTAATAAAATCAAATGTACATATAATTGTTTTTTAGATTATAGCAGCAAATACACGCGATGTGCTAGCTGATCCCAGTTTTGTTGATATAGAAATCTCAACATTAATGGCTATTCTTGATCAAGATCGTTTGAATATTACGTCTGAGTTGGAACTTTTTAATGCTTTAGTGAAATATGCTTCTGAGCGCGCACTTTTTGTTGAAAACGAAGTTATGCCGATGACGCCATCCTCATCGTTAGATAAGGGATCATTGCAACACTCTTTTGATATAGACAATAACACATCCGAAGTTGTAGAGATTAAAATGGAGCCAGACGACTCCAGTCTTGTTCATAGCCGACAAGAAAACTCTGATACGTCTCATTTAGTGGAAGACGTGGTTGTCGTAGAAAATGATACTTCCATTACGTATGAAGAAAAAAATGGACATAATAATGTGCCATCGACAGAAATAAGCATGATTGCGTCATTTTCTTGTCCAAATAATGAAATTGACGAAGCTCTTATACGCCAAGCTGTTCAGAAGATACGTTTTCTTACACTGACACCTCAGCAATTTGCTGAAGGACCTGCGCGATCTAAGCTTCTCAAACAGAATGAAGCTTTAGCAATTCTTATTAAAATTTCAAGTCCAACTATTAACGACTGTCCCATGCCCGAAGGTTTCTGCAGCTCGAGAACAAGTCGGGAATATTATGAATCGCGAAGCCAACGAGATTTACCATCATACCATCGGCCCACTCCATCAAATGGTCCGGCACTATTTGCTCCATTTGAAACTTTCGCGGGGAATACAGCTTCTATTGTAACAACTACTCCGCAGACATCTTCAAATAATGTAAGTACTTTTCAAGGTGGTAGTGACTCTGATTTAACTACAAACGACACTCGACGTTCATACTGTGTTCGTACGCTAAATCAGCAATTTGACTACAGAAATACCAGTGTTACCGATTGCGGACTAACATTTCAAGTGGATAGTAATATATGGATAACAGGTTTGTTAAATTAATGCATATTTTTAAATACCGTTAACAATATTATATACATATATACAGGGGTGCAAGTACCAACTCAGGTTCTGTGTGGAGAGCTTATGAATTCGGCCGGTTTTTCCGAGAGATATACAGAAATTCTCTACGCACATATTCAAGATATCCAAGGATCAAGACTTACGTACACACATTGTACGTCACGTGTTAGATATGATTCATTGCTGGAAATAACGTTTGACCGCCCAGTTTATGTTTATCGAAATTTAATATATAAGGTGTATGTAGTTTTCAACAAAGTTGGTTGGTATCCAATGTACACTTGCGTACCAGATGTTGTCTGTAACAGGGTAAAATTTATGTTCAATGTAGGCAATCCAAGTGAATCAGTTAGAGACGGACTAATTCGAGCAATAGTTTTTTCTACACCTCAAGAACAGTCCAGATGTGTTATGGAATAAGTTTTTTCATTTTACATATATTAATTTATATTATTTAATTTTTATTACTGTTGTTGCATACATATTTACATTTAAGTATACATACAATATATACACCTTTTTAATTATCTTAACTTAAAGTAAGGAATGTATGACAAACAAGCAAAATGTATACATATATGTATGTCTTCTATAAAAATAAAAAATAGATGTCACGTTTAGTCCGAGGTAAGCTCATACGTGTATTTATGAATTAATATTTGTGTAAATACGTATAAACAAGCAATATTTATTGCACATACCTATATATGTATTTATACATATATGATGCATATAAAATATGAGTTTACAGTAATTGAAATTAGATCTGCTAGTTTTCAATTAATAAAATAAAAGGAAAAATATTGGGTGTATAAGGTAATATCGACAATCAAAATACCGACAAACCAAAACACCGACAATTAAAAATACGGACAGAAGAAATTTTAAAGTAAAGAACGTTTGCAAAAAAGGTTAATATGGTACTAACCGAATGTTAAATTTCTGAATTTTGGTTGAGTAATTAAAAACAAAAAATACTATGTGTATTTTACTAAAGACGCCGTTGTACGTTCGAGGGCCTGCGGCCTTGGGCTTCCGTCTATGAACACGCTCAGGATCATAACCCTTAGTAGAATTCTCTTTCTGTGCTTCGACCATTCGGCATTTTGGTTTGTCGCTATTTTGATTCGTGGCCGGAGGCCGAAGGGCCTCGAACGAGCAACGCTACCTTTTCTTGATTTGTCGGTGTTTTGATTTGTCGGTATTTTGATTTGTCGGTATTTTGATTTGTCGGTATTTTGACTGTCGGGATTCTAAATTTCGAGATTTTGATAGTCGGCATTACGTTATAACCCCAGACACAATCAAATATTTTTCACAAGTCGGCATTTTGGTTTGTCGATATTTTGATTTTTCGGTATTCTGATTTGTCGGTGTTTTTATTTTTAGGTATTTTGATTTGTCGGTATTTTGATTTAGCTGCATATTTGAATTTTTCGATGTTTTAATGGGTCATCATTTTGGGCTTTGGTATTTTAAGTGTACCCCATTTCTAGTGTATTCTTATATTTTTTCAAGCCTTTCCCTGTGTTTGTAGTTGTAGCCGCAGAAAACATCATTGCTTAATTTGTTTTGAGAAATATTGATACCTAATTTTCATAATTTAATATTATTTACTTAAATGTGTAAATATTCACAACTTTATACAAATTTCAAAAGTTTTTAAATAAAATCGTTAAAAAAATAGCTAAAATAAGTCTGTGCAGTGCGCCCCCTGACACCTTCTTGCCTTCGATCGTTTAACTTGCTTCGTTCTAACCGTTGAATGAAAAAGTGTAGACTTTGCAACATTGTTTGCGCGCATCAAGGAGAAGCAAGCATGAGCGTACGTGTATTTATGAATGTATGTGTGATTGTCATATATGTACATATGTATATAAATAAGCATTCATAGACCAAAACATATGAACGTGTTTGGGATACACTCAAAATATCGAAATTCAAAATGCCGACACATCAAAAAACCGACAAAATTTAAATATGCAGCCAAATCAAAATACCGACAAATCAAAACACCGACAAATCAAAACACCGACAAACCAAACTGCCGACATGTGAAAAATATTTTATCTTGTCCGCCCTTATTTCTATCGAAGCACAGAAAGAGAATTCTGCAATTTAAATATGCAGCCAAATCAAAATACCGACAAATCAAAACACCGACAAATCAAAACACCGACAAACCAAACTGCCGACATGTGAAAAATGTTTTATCTTGTCCGCCCTTATTTCTATCGAAGCACAGAAAGAGAATTCTGCCGACTAAGGGTTATGATCCTGAGCGTGATACAACAACGCCACCTTTTCTAAATTCGTCGGTGTTTTGATTTGTCGGTATTTTGATTTGCCGGTATTTCGATTTGTCGGTTTTGATTTGTCGGTATTTTGAGTGTCGGGAGTCTAAATTTCGAGATTTTGATTGTCGGCATTACGTTATACACCCAACGTATTTTGCTAAAATATTTTAATTATCTCAGTAAGTAAAATATGCTATTAAAGTAAATAAATTGAGTTCTGCTAAGATCCCAATTAATAAATGCTTATTTTATTCCGCGGTTTTTAGCAACAATTTATTATTTATATGTATAAAGTTTTAATTAAAGAGATTTATAAATTTTTATTTATAAATTATGAATTTTTTTGTCATATCATAGAAATTGACACATAAATCTAAATAGTCATGCGCATCGCTAATTCATTAACGAACATTCGTTGTGTCCATTTATGGCTCTCTGTTATAAGTTTACTTAAATTTGCAAAGATACCTGTATGTCACATATTGAGCGATATTAATAGTATGAAGTCAACCGGAGAAATTTAATTGAAAATTATTATGTTAGGTAATTGGGGACCAGGGGACGTATTTCCGCTTTTATATATTTTTGGCATTGAGACATTTTGATTTCATAAAAAAAACTTTATCTCTATTTAATAATATCTTAACTAAATCTCATGGATAAGCCGATATTTTCGCTAAAAAGTACTCGGTGTCTGAGGATATAGTCCTCTCTTATTTTCACACTCTACGAGGGGTCACTAAATGTTTTGTCCTCACCAAGTTTGGTTGAAATAACTTGAGTGGTTTCTGAGATATGTATGTATCTACTTTAAACCTAATGGGGGAGGCCCACACCTATTTTTTAAGTATTTTTAAACCCCTCTTGCAATCCGTGACCCAAATTGTATTTGCACAAATACTTTGTAAATTCGCTTTGTAGTCCCATTGCAAGTTTCACCATTTTAGTCTTTAGTTCGTATTTTACGTACCGAACTTTGATAAATTCACAAATATACACAATAATCTGCATGAACCAAAACATTGTAAAATAAATATTATGACAAAAAAAACTTTTTATGGTTCGAAAAAAAAGGCGATTTATTTCTCCTAGTCGCTCCATACATTTGTCCCAGCTATGCACAAACTCCTTTAACCTGTCTTAACACGTTCTACCCGGCGCATTTTATCTATGATTCTATATACTCGTATTATGTGCACAAGATTGTCAAGTTGTTCGTATAACGACACTTTTCTAATAATTTTGTTTTAGAAAGTACTATAAAAAATAAATTTTATTTATGTTAAAAACGCCTACAACAAATATAAATTTTAAATTCCCCAAACTATTTTATTTACATGGTCCACGCCGCCAGATAAATAAATTGGCCTAATAGAGAGTGCTGTTGTTAACTTGGCTATAAGCGCGTAAGTGGAAGGACATATAGCAAATATGATCTAAATATTATCGTTTGAAGTACAAATATATGTACATACATATGTATGACTATAGTCACTACGGCTTAACGGAATAGGTTCATGATCACCGAGGTATACAAACGAAATTATGTGAACCTATTCAGTTGATCAGTAGTGTATATCCAATTTATTTATATACACATTTTTTTATTAGGATAAAGCAAAAAAATATTGTAAATAGGGTGCAAAATTATTTACAGAGTATTTGTCTATTGAAAAGAAACATCATGTCAGTTATTTTCCAAAGTTGTTACATTTAGAGGATGCATATTCCGCGTCTTCACAAGTAAGTGTATTTTCATCAAATACTTTGTCTTCCCCGCATGTGATCAAACGTGGATACCCTTCAACGCATGTTATTAAACGATGACAATCACCTTGAACAGGGAAACGTGGGAACGGCCAAAAGCGTGCAGCTGGGGATCCGGAATCAACTTTGGTTGGACATTTGAAACCGACGACAGCTGTATAAAATAAATGTGTTTTACATGAATTTTCAGTTTTTTGATAACCTACCTTCTGGATTGCAAATATCTAATAGTTGGTCGGGCCAGTTACAACCATGAATTCTATCGTCATAAGCTAACCCTGCATCGCATTCCTGCTCGATTGGCTCACCGAATGCGCATTTTATATATGTAGTGGTGCACTCTTTTGATACGGGGTAAATACCGAACTGATAATCACAACCAGGTGTTGTTATCGGTGTCGCTATAATCAAAAAAGTTTAGTTTATTTATTTATAATATAAAAGTGAATAACACTTACGATCCCATTTTCGCCCCTTACAATCAACAGCCCAGTTATAATTGCAATGATTATGTACTGATCCTTTCCCATCGAACAAGAGGCCGTTTTCACAGGTTTCCAAAGTCAAAGTACCATTTGTGCATAGAAAAAACTGATCACATCGCTCAGTGTGAGCATATGCCTGTTCACCTATCTTTTCCGGGCACTCGGATGTTTGAATGGGACCGCCATGACCTTCAATAACAGTATTAAATACACACAAATATATAATAGTTGGTTAAACTTTTCCGAAAATTTCTGTTTCATTCTACTATTTTTGGAATTTGTATATGCAAAGTTAGATACATAAAATGTACCTATATAATATAATATTTATACCCTGAACAGGGTATATTAAGTTTGTCAAGAAGTTTGTAACACCCAGAAAGAAGCGTCGGAGACCGTATAAAGTATATATATAAATGATCAGTATGTCGAGCTGAGTCGATTTAGCCATGTCCGTCTGTCTGTCCGTCTGTCTGTCTGTATATATACGAACTAGTCCCTCAGTTTTTAAGATATGGTTTTGAAATTTTGCAAACGTCATTTTCTCTTCAAGAAGCTGCTCATTTGTCGGAACGGCCGATATCGGACCACTATAACATATAGCCATACAAACTGAACGATCGGAATCAAATGCTTGTATGGAAAACTTTCACATTTGACAAGATATATTCACGAAATTTGGTATATGTTATTTTCTAAGGCAACAATGTAATCTCCGAAGAAATTGTTCAGATCGGTTAACTATAGCATATAGCTGCCATACAAACTGAACGATCGGAATCAAGTTCTTGTATGGACAACTTTCACATTTGACAAGAGATATTCACGAAATTCGGTATATATTATTTTCTAAAGCAACAACGTAATCTTCGAAGAAATTGATCAGATGAGCAATCAAACATGTATACGTATATACGTATAAGAGTTTCAGGCCAATTCGGCCTGAAGAAACTTTAACAGAAATATCTGGTAGAGCCCTCCGGCAATTAACGTATTATTTAACCGATATATGGCTTGCATGGATGTATGTATGTACATATATGCATAAAAAGATATATTATGCATTTATGAAAGTATTGTTGTATGTACATATGTACGTGTTACATATAGATGAAACACCACCTTCATTTTTTTATACTATGTCTCAAAATGAACAAATACAACCACTAATTAAATATGCGTATATTTGTATTATGCAAAATTATAACTTTTTCTTTGAAATGATAAAAATTCTTGCCCTCTGTTGGGAGCTGCGATTATTGTGTTTTGATTTAATAAAGGACACAACCTTTTTAAACGTGCCTTTTAAGTTAGTGCTAAAAATTGTATTTTATTACTAACATGAAAATTTTCCAAGTATTTTGGAAAATTAAATTTTTATGTCATTGGTGAGATTATTAGCCTTATAAATCACAATAAATTTTCATATACTGCATATTGTATGCATCAACTAAATGTGTACATATGTATGTATGTATGTACCCACATTTGTTAGCGGCAATTATTTGAAACCTAGTTACAAAAGAAGTCGTTTTAGTTGTGGTTATGCATACTGTCAAGGCGAACAAGAAAACAGAGAACAATATATATTTTTTAATACCTAATAAGAGACACCAAGAAGTATTCTGCAAACATTTTGTACTTTAATCCTTCTTAATCGAATCTCATCCGAGCTATGTATACATATGTAGATAGTGAGAAAATCAATGCAAGTACCCAAATATAGTTGTGACACTTATGCCTTGGTTTTAACTATCGATTAGAAAGAATTGAAAATAATGTGAAATTCGTTGTGATCTCACGATTTTTCACGACAACACAATTGACATAATATCTTCTTTTTGCAGCCGAATGGGAAAAGTATTAAGTGTGTATATTCTCTTAGATGTTGTGATGAATTGCTTTGCGGCTCACAAGGCAAAAGGAAGTTTTGAACAAATAATTGGATTATACGTGCGTTGGCTTCGATCTGCTATATAACCAATAGAAATGTTGACATACAATAAAACTTAAACTTGCAACCTGAAATTGTATTAGAAATTCTGTTTAAAAAAGTACACTATTTATTGGCTGATTTCTTATAGGGTACATACAAATGTGTATACGCATATTCATGAATACATAATAATACTTAATATATTGGTAAAACAGGGTTCTTTCCAAACGCTCATATCAAATGGTCGGAGAATGGCCTTAATTTGAAAGCGAATTTTGAAAGCTCGTTTATTCAACCGGAATTGCTTTGGTTGCCTAAACGATGCAGTGTGTGTAAATACAAATATTCATTTATAGGTAGAAAGGTAGATATGTCCAATAACTACAATTAATAATTGGCTAAATCGTACAATATAAGTTTTATGCTCCACTTCACTTGAAAGTGGGTAATGATTATTGTACCTTGCGTGTGGCAATACTTATTATACTTCCATTCATGTTTGCATTTTTATACAAACTCACATACTATGTACTCATAAAATCTCCTAGTATATATGTACATATACAGGTGTTATATAATTTTTTATACTACTTCTTTTCATTCGTAAGTGAAGTCTACTCAATTTTATACAAATATTATACTCAAAAGACTACATACATATGTGTGTATGTATGCATGTACATATATACGTATGCTCTGTATGTGCAATTAATACGAATGCATCGTTGAAGTTTTACATAACATCAGTGCCAACCATGTGCCAATACTCACATATACATACATACATATTTCTTATTGATCTATTGCTGTATTACTTTTACTTTCAACATACGTTCGCTTTATGCATACATATAAGTATGTACGTACATATCGCCGATTTGAAAGGAATCACTTCCATATAAAAATAACTGAAAATATTTATATGTTTTACCTTGCGCTATGACTCCAAATAGGACTAATAAAATAGATAAACCTTTTTGCTGCATTACACTATACTTTAAAGTATTATTTATGAAACGATCAAAATTTTTCAAATTTTGAAATTGCGTAACTGTAAATAGCTGCTTTGATGTAGCGAGACCGGAACGTGTTTGCTCAACTGCGATTCGATCTTAACTGAATATGTTTGGTCACAGTACCTCAAAAAGCTGAATATCTTTGAATATGAAGAAATGTTAAACCACTTCGCAGTTAAGTAGGAACGTGATTTTAGATATTTTATATACGCTCATTTGATATACTCGCGAGCTTGTTTATAAATAAAACTTTGTCCTATTGCTGTTTTGTTGTATACAATGCCAAAAGCGATAGGAAAGCTTTTACCTATTAAACATGGTTAGACCTTAAAAACCCACAGGAACAAAACAGTTCAATTTATTACTAAAATTTTGCCTTTAATTGATGTTACATACATACATATGTACATCCACAGTAAATGAATTTGTTTATTACAGTTTTTAGTTAATACCAAATTTTGTGCAGAAATACCAGTTTGAGATATGTATATGTATACTTCCTCTTATGTGTATGTCATCTGAATAAAATATTTTGTGCAGAAGGAACCTTAGATTTTAGCTTTGAACTTTAATTGGTCGAATTTAAAAAAAAAAGTTTGCTGGTAACTGTTGCAACTAATCGAAGCTTAATTTCCGACATATGATCCAATAGCTTATTCTTCTTTACTGGCGTAGACACCTCCTACGCGATTATAGCCGAGTTAACAACAGCGCGCCAGTGGTTTCTTCTTTTCGCTACGTAGCGCCAATTGGAGTTTCCAAGCGAAGCCAGGTCGTTGTCCACCTGGTCTTTCCAATGGAGTGGAGGTCTTCCTCTTCCTCTGCTCCCCCAGCAGGTACTGCGTTGAATACTTTCAGAGCTGGAGTGTTTTCGTTCATTCGTACAACATGACCTAGCCAGCGTAGCCCCTGTCTTTTAATTCGCTGAACTATGTCAATGTCGTCGTATATATCTGTGGCCAAGGCGCAAAGGACCATAAATCTTTCGCAGAACCTTTCTCTCGAAAACTCGTAACATCGACTCTTCAGATGTTGTCATCGTCCATGGCTCTGCACCATATAGCAGGACGGGAATAATGAGTGACTTATAGAGTTTGATTTTTGGTCGTCGAGAGAGGACTTTAATTCTCAATTGTCTACGCAGTCCGAAGTAGCACCTGTTGGCAAGAGTTATTCTGCGTTGGATTTCCCAGCTGACATTGTTCAACTTCAATTTTATGACTGTCAACAGTGACGTGAGAGCCAAGTCGCGAATACGACGACTGTTTGTTTAAGGACAGAAGATATTTCGTCTTGCCCTCGTTTACCACCAGACCCATTTGCTTTGTTTCCTTATTTAGTCTGGAGAAAATCGAACTAACTGCGCGGGTGTTAAGGCCAATGATATCTATATCATCGGTGTACGCCAGCAACTGTACACTCTTATAGAAGATTGTATCTGCTCGATTAAGTTCTGCAGCTTGAATTATTTTCTCCAGCATTAGATTGAAGAAGTCGCACTATAGGGAGTCGCCTTGTCTCAAACCTCGTTTGGTATCGAACGGCTCGGAGAGGTCCTTCCCGAGCGCTCAGCGTCAGTTAACACAGCCGTATTAGTTTTGCGGAGATACCAAATTCAGACATCGCGGCATAAAGGCACCTCCTTTTCGCACTGTCCAATATCTTATGTTTATAATGCTCTTGATAGGCCATTAATTCGAACATTTATTTAAACGTTGTGCTAGCCGATAAGCGAACGTTTTCTCTTTTTTGTAGATTGTCATGAAAAAACCGGCAGAGTCGTTTTGTCATTAAGTAGATCGTTAAAAAAATACTTGTATGAGTGAGAATGAAGTCTTGCTTTCTATGTATGCAAATATTCCCATATAACCTAAAAAAATACTTTTGACTGATTACTGCTGATTATTGATTTTCTAAATCGTATAAAAAAATTGATTCCACAAACATTAACAAGAAAACAAAAAATAAATAGTGTGTTAAAATGAACGATTTGCTTCAGTTAAATTTGATAAAAGTTTGAAGATCTCATATTAGTTATATAGGAGATAGTATTGACCCGATTTTATCTAATTTTTGACAATACTACATACAATTAAAAGGTCATAGGCTAATAAAATGCTCTTAAGGTTTCATTAAGGTTCCGCACATATAATACAATCACCAATCATATGAAGCAAAATCAGCCGGGTGTTCGAAAATTTTAATATGTATTAGTGGTATAGGCTAATGATAGGTCAAGTTTTCGCCCAATTTTATCCATTTTAGGCACAACGATACACTGTTATGAGTAAAACACGCACTCTCAATTTTATTAAGATAACTTACATATTGCCCGCTATTTTTGGTCAAAAGTCAACTATAGGTACTGGGGTGAGCATATTCAGTACATAGGGGCTTGAACAGATTTGGTTCGACTTGGACAATTTTTGGTCATAAGGTGGTAATACTTCAAGAGCACTATTCGTGCAAAGTTTTATATAGTTATGTTATTTGCTTCTTTATTTGTATACCGAAAAGTGAAAGACACAAAAGGAATTTAAAATTGTGTTATATATGTACGTAGATGTGGCTGTAGTTCGATTTCTCTCATTTTCACACTATGACATAAAATGCACTATGAAAATAATAAAATAATGTCATATACTGAATTTGGTTGGAATCATTTGAGTAGGTCTCGAGATATGTAATTTCACCTTAAAGAGGACATTGCCACGCCCATTGTGCAATTTTGATATCGCTTCTTATAAAACTGTCTTATACCATATAAGTAGAAAAATTTAATGTCTCTGGAGTTTTTGGTTATTGATTTAACGCGCTTTAGTAGATTTTAACAGTTCCATTATATGGGGAGTGCGCGTAGTTATGAAATGATTTTTTTTTTTTCATTTATAAAATGAAATTAATTAATTAAACCTATTAGAGGTGAGTACCACGTCCACTTTGTATAAATTTTTAGTCCACGGGTGCCTTGATACTATGATCTTTTGTGCCAAACTGTTTTATTATACTCTCGCAACAAAATTGCTAAGGAAAGTATTATAGTTTTGTTTACATAACGGTTGTTTGTAAGTCCTAAAACTAAAAGAGTCAGATATAGGGTTATATATACCAAAGTGATCAGGGTGACGAGTAGAGTTAAAATCCGGATGTCTGTCTGTCCGTCCGTCCGTGCAAGCTGTAACTTGAGTAAAAATTGAGATATCATGATGAAACTTGGTACACGTATTTCCTGGCTCCGTAAGAAGGTTAAGTTCGAAGAAGGGCAAAATCGGCCCACTGCCACGCCCACAAAATGGCGAAAACCGAAAACCTATAAAGTGTCATAACTAAGCCATAAATAAAGATATTAAAGTGAAATTTGGCACAAAGGATCGCATTAGGGAGGAGCATATTTGGGGGTAACTTTTTTGGAAAAGTGGGCGTGGCCCCGCCCCCTACTAAGTTTTTTGTACATATCTCGGAAACTACTATAGCTATGTCAACCAAACTCTATAGAGTCGTTTCCTTCAGGTATTTCCATATACAGTTCAAAAATGGAAGAAATCGGATAATAACCACGCCCACCTTCCATACAAAGGTTATGTTGAAAATCACTAAAAGTGCGTTAACCGACTAACAAAAAACGTCAGAAACACTAAATTTTACGGAAAAAATTGCAGAAGGAAGCTGCACCCAGGCTTTTTTTAAAAATTGAAAATGGGCGTCGCCCACTTATGGACCAAAAACCATATCTCGGGAACTACTAGACCGATTTCAATGAAATTCGGTATGCAACATTTTCTTAACACCCTGATGACATGTACAAAATATGGGTGAAATCGGTTAAGAACCACGCCTTTTTTCAATATAACGCTATTTTGAATTCCATCTGATGCCTTCTCTGTATAATACGAGTATATACATTAGGAACGAATGATGATAGCGGAATAAAACTTTACACAAATACGGTATTTGAAAAATATGTAAATGACGGATAATGAAATCTCGATTATCACTTTATCGTGCGAGAGTATAAAATGTTCGGTGACACCCGAACTTAGCCCTTCCTTACTTGTTATATCTTAATTTAGTGCTTGGTTATGGTACCTTATAGGTTTTTTTTTAATAGGATTTTGTGGGCGTGGCAGTGGTCCGATTACGCCCAACTATGAACTCGTTCTTACTTTTTTGTCAAGGAACATATCATATATACCAAGTTTCTTACGATATTTAAAGTTTTTCTCAAGTTACGGCTTACACGGACGGACAGTCAGACAGTCACTCGGGTTCTCATCGTTCTGATCATTTATATACATACTATATATATAACCCAAAATCTGACTGAATTAGTTTTAGGTGATACAAACAAGCGTTAGGTGAACAAAACTATTATAATCTGCAGAAACATGTAGCAAGAGTGTACAAAATTAGATATAAACAAATGTATTAAGCTAATGAATGTTTAAAAAGTCTGCATAATCGGTTGTATGGGAGATATGTGATAAGGATAACTATATCACGTATCTCATTTGACTGATTCCAACAAATGATCAATAGAATATCAAAATGCACGATTCATTATATTCTCTCCAGCGCCATGGTTAATAAGTTAAATTCTCTGATTATTAAGAGGTTATGGTTGTAATTTCTCCAAATTTACTTATTTCGACCCATGAAATTTTGAGTCGAGATCGTAAAAAACAAATTTTTTGGACATGATAACAATAAAAAAAAACTAAAAACTTGGTTATTTGATATTTTCACATAACTTTTAAGTTAATTTGAAAAAAGTCTACATATAAAAGTAATAGGTCTTTTAGAGATAAACCATTTTTAATCCAGCTGATCTTACTGAATTTTTTCGTGGCCAACCTCACTGTTTGAAATAAAACGTCTTTGTGTGAGTGAGAATTTATTCATTCTGATTATTATTTGGTAGTTTCGTCGCTTATATACAATTTTTAAAACTATCTTAAATAACTAAATATATGTGTATGTGTATATGGGTATATGTTTGTATGTATTGCAGCATATTGCTTATGCTGCTTGATATGTTTTATGCTACATAGGGTTGTTTTCAAGTGTATAATTTAATACATGTGTGTGTGTGTTTAATGTTATCTCATCTGTAAATTTATGACTTGTGTCCCCGTGCATTTTTATTATTATTAGATGTGCCTTGCATGTAAATGCATTATGTATATATGTATGTATGCATGTATATTAATATATAAATAGATATTTATATTTAGTAGAATTTCGGCTTTGCTGATAAGTAAGCATGTTTAATGATATGTGAACATATTGTCGAGGAAAAGAAATGATTATTTAAAAAAATTGGTGGACTGTATATGTTTTCATGATCTTAAGCATTACAAATTTCTTAACTTAACTTATTTAAGAAAACGAACATGTTCAATTTTGAACACTCACACTTATCGGCTTTACCGTTAAGTAAGGCTTGGTTGTAAAAAAATGTTTGAAATTGTTTGGAAAAGTTTTTGTTTGCTGCCTTATCGAAGACGGTAGATCGAAAATAGCATTTTCGGCATATTTTACTGGTTTACACTCAAAAGGGTAAAAATTCAGTTCAAGCAAGGCGAAAATTTTATAATGTATACGGACAAGTCGTTGGTCGTTGAAAATCGTCGAATAACAATTGGTGAGATTGTTGACAGATTAAATTTGTCTAAGGCGACCGTTCAAAAGCATATTAAACATCTAAGATCAATCGACGAAGTTTGACATATGGATTCCACAGGTTCTTACAGAATGAAATTTGCTCGTCGCATTAACGACAGTGAGTTGCTTATCAAACGTTAAAGAAATTATCCATTTTTGAAGCGTATTGTTCCATTTCGAAGGTCGATAGTTGAAGGGTATTTTTGAGTGGGATTTGAAAGAAATTCTGAATTGTATTGTGATCAGCTGGACAAGTTGAGTGCTGCTTACAAGGATAAACAATTTTATGAGCGTGGAATTAATCTCTGCCCGAAGCATGACAAAAGGTATTGGATCAAAATTAAGAATATAAACTTTAATAAAATATTTTACACAATAAAAATTTGCACTAAAAAATGAGATTACTTGGTGAACGACCAAAAAATCATATTTGCTTGGATCAAAAGATCAACAGTAACGGGGCATCTCGACAGGATAAAATTTATGTTATGCTAACTGTATTGCCGTGCCTATTGCCTATGAAGACTCCCTATTGCTTATGGAAAGCAATATATGGAATACTAATTAGACGGCTTTTCGCCAATGATTGTGTTATGATAACAAATACCCACATGCAGATTTGGGAATGGCAATAGCAATAGATTTGACAGTTAGTATGCCATAAATTTTTGCCTGTGGAGATGCCCCGTAAAGACCCGTTCAAAAGTTCTATGTGAATAAGCCATAATGCACCGAGGTGGCAATAACAGCGAATTCGTTAATTTTTATTTCCCTCTATAGCAATAGAACAGCTGATTATGTTTTGATCCCCCTTAATTGATTAAAACGAACCCATATATACATAAGTATTTTAAAATCAAAGATTTGATTCCAATAGTTCGATAAAAGATGGCTAATTTTTAATAATTATTCATATTCGAATTATTTAACTAAATTTAATATTTGCGAACAAACATATATTTTCATGAATGGTGATGGCGAATAACATTGAGAAAGCTAGAGTGCTTATAGTAGGAGATTCAGGTATGTATGTTTTCTTTTATTGGTTGCGTTTATCGCTGTGTATTTTATATGCGATATTCTCTTTTAGGAGTCGGAAAAACATGTTTAACACACTTGATAGCACATAGTGAACCGTTAACCCGTCCAGGATGGACTGTCGGATGCAATATAGAAGTCAAGCTTCACGAATATAAGGAGGGGACCCCTCTTCAAAAAACGTATTTTATTGAACTGTTTGATGTTGGTGGGTCCTTAAGCCATAGAAATACGAGAGGTGTGTTTTATACAACTTTACATGGAATTATTCTAGTTCATGACTTAACAAATCGTAAAAGTCAAGAGAATTTACGGGATTGGCTTTTTGAAATCCTTAATAAAGATGGAAAAGATATTAGGAATTTAAGTTGCGACAATACATTTGATCCAGAGCAATTTTTAGGATCGACACAACTTCCCATGCTAGTAGTTGGTGCAAAGCTAGACCTTTCAGAGGAAAAACGGAAATCAAACCAACTTCAAAAAATTGGTTCGATCGGTAAGTAAAGTAAATTTAACGTTTTATTCCAAAAATACATGGACAACATTACAGCTGAGCATTGTGGCTCGGAAGAAATATGGTTAAATTGTAGAGATTCTCGTAGTTTTGCTGCAGGAACAACTGATGCCGTAAAACTATCTCGTTTTTTCGACCGTGTAATTGAGAAAAAAAATCATTCTCGCGACCTGCCCAATGCATCCTCAGATAGAAGAAAACATGCAAGTGCAGAAGTTGGGAATAGAATAAGCTCGCAATTTACTTGATTAAAAAATACCAAGAATAAAAGGAGACACTATTTTGAAAATGTATTGTATGTATACTTATGTAAGAGGTTACCTTTATCATATCCTTAATAAAAAGTACTTTAGAATGGAGTATTTGTAATGATCTTTTTTTATTTTTTATTATCTGATTTACTTTTTATCGAAAACCTTAGCCTGGAGGCCATTGCATTTGACGTCCTCCGAGAAAATGCAGATGCAAATGATAAACAGATTGTGCTCCGTGTTGACCGTTGTTTATAACAACTCTGTAGCCTTTGTCCAATCCTAGATCTTTGGCTACTTTTGCACCTACTAACATAAGATGGCCTAGTAATTGACTGTCATCTCCGCTTGCTTGCGATAGTTGCACGATGGGCTTCCTAGGTATTACAAGAAAGTGTGTAGGTGCCTGAGCATTGATATCATGAAATGCGACGCACTAAAAACAAGAAATTGTAAAACCCGTTGTAAAAAAGTTTATAAGTTAACCTTCTCATCCTCATATATGAAATTGCATGGAATTTCCTTTCGTAAAATTTTTCCGAAAATAGTATCTTCGGCGGCACCCGCTGTTTGTGCCTTCTCAACTTCACTAGACATTTTCGCAATATTGGTTAAAGGTCGAGGCAAGCTAGAATAAGTCTACGTTGAGAGTCAAATATTTAGAATTACTAAAATTTTACCTTTTCCGTAAAACCAAAACTGCACTCGAAACGAAAAAATTCATACGCATGTACTTAGTTCCAAAGTTTTAGCAGAGAACGTAAATTATATGATATACGTTCTCTGCCTTTTCTAAATTTACGTTCTCTGATAGTGCCCACCAACAGTGCTGCCGTTTCAAAACATTTGTGTGCATTTGTGAACCTAACTGGTCGTTTTCACAAGCTTCTTGTTTACGCTCTGATCACATAGAGCCCGACAGACTGCAAGCGACATCTGTCAAATATCAAAATACACACGTTCTTATGGAAACTGTTATGCAGTTGTGCAGCTGTCTCAATAAATGTGTACTTGAGAACGTGTGTATTTTGATTTTTGACAGATGTCGCTAGCAGTCTGTCGCGCTCTATGTGTTCAGAGCGTTATGCTTCCAATGTCATATTATTTTATTCACAACCCTGCAAGCTACATACAGAGAATGTAGATTAATAATTATATAATTATAATCTACATTCTATGTTATGAATTCCACCGTGTGTATGAGGTAGTTTCCGCACTAATTATTTCAATGCATTGGAGTTTCGTAGTTACTTTCGTTCTATAGAAAATTCGATACATAATTCCACTCGAATTTCGATAACTAGCGAAGATCGAATTTAACACATAATAGGGACGTACTATATTATACACATACATATGTAGGTCAAAAATTGATTTATAATATAAATTTTTACTTATCCCAAAATATTTCACGTGTTCTTAATCAATGCAAATTTCAAGAATGCAAGATTATGAAGCGTTTGGCTAGCACTTCTATGTTTATATACCCACATATGTACATACATACTTATGTATGTATGTTATGCCGGCCTCGGCCTACCTTTACTATTTTGTTTTATGTTTTATAAACATAATTACTCAACGCTTAAAAATAAGGAAACAAAAAGTTTCATTTATAAAAGAGCTTATTTTTCGAGTTATACACATTACTCTACTTTTGCTTAAAAAAAAAAAAACAATTTTTGTTGCCATAGAATTCCATCGAAAATCAACATTAAACAATTTTATACACATTACTCTACTTTTGCTTAAAAAAAAAAACAGTTTTTGTTGCCATAGAATTCCATCGAAAATCAACATTAAACAATTTTTTGATTTTTGTGTTATTCTTCAGTCAATAATATCCTAATTGTAAGTTTTTAATTTGAACATTTTATTTCCTATATAAAAAAAGACTCTTTCGAATTAATTTTTAAGAAGAAAATGTCGAAGTCTATTACCAGCTTGAACTTTAAACCGCAATCGCGTAGAAAACCATCAAAGTCTCATTTAGCCAAGCCGACCACAGTGAATACTGTGATTACTGAACAAGATGATATTCCTGCAGAAGAAGACTCCGATGTTCATTTGTAGGGATAATTTATTTAAGGCTTTGATTTAAATGTTTCTTATTTTTACAATTTAAAGAGTAACGACAGGTAAACTGCAAGTTAAGAAGTGGCGGGAACCTGATTCAGATGATGAAGGCAACCCAGAGCATAACTATGATATTGCTGAAGCTTGGCGAAGTCTTTTTAGTTTGCCATCCTGTCATCAAATAGTCCTGAAGTATTTATATATAAATACATATATAATATAATAATATTAACATGACTTTAACTTGCAGAGAAAATGTGCAGCGACGTTTACAACTTTTAGTTGGATTAAACGTTACTCAAGAATTCCCTTGGAAACAAATAAAATATAAAAATTTAATAGACCAATTTGAAAATATAGAGGATGGTGATTTTATGAGCTCAGCTCTTGAAGGGTTTAATTTAGAGGACCATTTATTGTTTGGTTACACACCAATTTTAACAGAGAACCAAGATGATGTTCCTGAGGGTGATCCATTCATTGTTTTTTTAAGTCCTGCCGACGCGAAAATAGCATTAACAATAATTCGAAATATGGAGCTATATGAGCGTTGGCTTGTAAACAAACGTTTGATAAAAAAGCCTCGTAGATGGATATCGCTAGGTAGTGAAAATGAAGTAAATATGACCATAGAGCAAGCCCACTCAAGTCCGTTAGAGGTCGAAGTGCAGAGTGTCTATCCTTTAAGGATACCTGAGCTCAAAGAATTTTCTTTACGAAAATCTTCGGATATACGAGATGGATATGTAGAGCTATTACCTAGTGATTTAATAAAATTTGAAAATGTTATGCGGCGTCGAGTTACCATTGGAATACAATCCGCTCCAACTTTAATAGATCTTGAACAGCAAACCGACCCTACATTTCCAACAAATGCCTGGGCACAATATCTATATGAAATAAATGATGAAGGTTTTTGAATAACATATTTATAAGACCATAATAATTAAATTTCAATAACTTTTTAAAACAAAGATGAATTGGATGAAACATCAGAAGACGAGACCTCGAAGGATCAAATACATGGGTCCAGCCGAAATCCAACCCCATCTCCAATAGAACCCCGAACACCTAAGCCACAGCCCGTAATGTCATCTAATATTCGACTGTTACTGGACACCCTTGAGTTTAATCAAATTGATATGTATCGGTAAGTTATGGGCTCATTTTTAAAGGAATTTTAAATTTAAATGATTTATATTCTGATTGCCTAATTAAGTATTTAATTAAAACATTGACCGAAAATAAGTAACATCGGAGCTGAACGCTTACAACTGAATTAGTGAATATACCTATTTTTGACTAAAATCTTGTTAATTATTCGCTTTGCTAGACATCTACAACAATATTAATCTTAAATGCGGAATGAGGTCCCCCTCATCATTTAATTATTACACTGCTATTCTCATTTTTAACTTACTATATATGTTTTTTTTCATATTTTTAGTAATGATTATGCATACATTTGTAATAAACCGATTGAACACTATACCACTCCACATTTAGAAGAAACCTTGTGTTTTGCCAATATTTCCAAAAGCTATGAGCGCTACGTTTGTGGGATCGATTGGTATTCCTCTTTGTCGGGATTAATTGCAACCTCTTATACATTTAATACTCCTGCTACAGTTGAATTAAGTACATATTTTTTTTATAGATTTTGGTATAAAAATTTATGTCATTAATGCTTAATAACTTTTAGTCTCACGACATGTGGATGTAGTTCAACGGGCTGTATTACAGCCAAATCCGATATTAATGTGGAGTTTCGCTGATAATTTAAATTACAAATTAGAGTTTGAAACATCTCAAGAAGTGACCGTTCTATCATTTTGTCCACATGACCCCAATCTTTTATTTGGTGGAGGTAAAAATGGTCAAATAATTGCTTGGGATTTACAAGGTCGGGCAGAAAAGCTTGACGCGGAAGAAATACTAACAGCGGCACAATCGAAATATCGTGTTTTAATAGCTGATTTTTTAAAATGGACAATACAGATAAATGAAGATGCTATTGTACCGCCCGTCATGTCATCAGCTTTAGAGGTATCACAAAAGTCTTCAATTACTGGTATATATTGGCTGGGTCAACATTTTTATGTAAATTCTTTTGGAAAGACTCTAAATGATCCAAATAAAGAGATTGTCCATAAATTCTTTCTCACTTGCTCTGTGGATGGAACAATTTCTTTCTGGGATTTGGATTCAACGAATGATAAGAAACTTCAAGCTGGAACATTAAGACATGACCAACCCAAAGCTCTGACACAGAGCGAGTCCATCTATAAAAATAAAGTGCTAAAACCAATATTTACTGTTGTGTTTAATGAACCAATAACATCTATATTTTGCGATTCATCTGTATTTCATTGCAAGATTCCAGATTCTGCAAAAAAAAGAGTAAATTCGAATAATTTTGCTACGATTTTAGAACCAATTAATCCAAAGGAAATCAGACAGTCAGTTATAACTTCATCATTTTATGGACACATTGAAAGACTGAATTGGTTAGGTTCATATGCTGATGAAGAATGCCGCGAGAACGTTTCTAAATCAATAAATTTTGCTAGAGTTCATGATGGACCAGTAATTGCAATAAGGAAAAATCCATTTTATCCAGTTGTATTTGTTTCAATAGGTCGGACTATATTTGCTGTGTGGAAAGAAAATTTTAATTATTCGCCAATATTTTGGAGAAAATGCTCCGCAGATTTAACAGCTGTTACATGGAGTGAATCGCGGCCTGGAATTTTATATCTCACTCGTATTGATGGAAATATGGAGGCTTGGGATATTTTAGGTAATTGCTATAATAACAAGTAAGGAAGGGCTAAGTTCGGGTGTCACCGAACATTTTATACTCTCGCACGATAAAGTGATAATCGAGATTTCATTATCAGTCATTTACATATTTTTCAAATACCGTATTTGTGTAAAGTTTTATTCCGCTATCATCATTATTTCCTAATGTATATATTATACAGAGAAGGCATCAGATGGAATTCAAAATAGCGTTATATTGGAAGAAGGCGTGGTTGTGAACCGATTTCACCCATATTTTGTACATGTCATCAGGGTGTTAAGAAAATATTACATGCCGAATTTCATTGAAATCGGTTAAGTAGTTCCTGAGATATGGTTTTTGGTCCATAAGTGGGCGACGCCACGCTCATTTTCAATTTTTAAAAAAAACCTGGGTGCAGCTTCTTTCTGGCATTTCTTCCGTAAAATTTAGTGTTTCTGACGGTTTTTGTTAGTCGGTTAACGCACTTTTAGTGATTTTCAACATAACCTTTGTATGGGAGGTGGGCGTGGTTATTATCCGATTTCTTCCATTTTTGAACTGTATATGGAAATGCCTGAAGGAAACGATTTTATAGAGTTTGGTTGACATAGCTATAGTAGTTTCCGAGATATGTACAAAAAACTTAGTAGGGGGCGGGGCACGCCCACTTTTTCAAAAAAGTTACGTCCAAATATGCTCCTCCCTAATGCGATCCTTTGTGCCAAATTTCACTTTAATATCTTTATTTATGGCTTAGTTATGACACTTTATAGGTTTTCGGTTTTCGCCATTTTGTGGGCGTGGCAGTGGGCCGATTTTGCCCATCTTCGAACTTAACCTTTTTATGGAGCCAAGAAATACGTGTACCAAGTTTCATCATGATATCTCAATTTTTACTCAAGTTACAGCTTGCACGGACGGACGGACAGACAGACATCCGGATTTCAACTCCACTCGTCACCCTGATCACTTTGGTATATATAACCCTATATCTGACTCTTTTAGTTTTAGGACTTACAAACAACCGTTATGTGAACAAAACTATAATACTCTCCTTAGCAACTTTGTTGCGAGAGTATAAAAAGAATTATCTTAATATTAGAAAATGTAAACCCCCCAACATTCCTTAAAAAAAACAAAAAGCAATACGCATGATTAATTGATTGAAGGTTATATCTATATACATGTATAAAATAAAGTCGTGTTAGTTACACCATTTATAACTCAAGAAAGGCTGAACCGATTTGACAGAAAATTGGTGAGGAGGTAGTTTAGAACCAGGGTAAGGACATAGGCTACTTTTTATCTCTTTATGTTAAAATTCATAAATACAAAAATTATATTTCAAATCATAAGCCTTTGTTCAAAATTCATGTAAGAATCATTTGAAATTTTTAGTAATTCAAAAATAGTAAGAAATAAGTAAAAATTTTCATATCCATTAATGCTTGGTATATAGGTTATACCGATTGTACTCCTGAACCATACAGTTTTTTTAAGGACGAACCCGTCAGATTGTTCCTGAACCAGGCAGTTTTTTTCGGACAAACCCGTAAGATTTATATAATATCACAAAAAAATGGCATAGGCATTTTCGTAGTCAAGGCACTGCGGATACTTTGCTATATTATGGGGGAAGGACGCAAATGCATTCATAGCAAACCAAACACGATATCTAGCATAAAAATATAGCGGAATAATTGGAGTGTTGATAAAAAGGTCTATTATAATTTGAGATAACCCGAAATTTTTTCGAAGCATTGCACAGAGCAGTGCAATATTTAAACGGGAACGATGAAGTATATGGGTACAATTTCAAATTGATCCTTCCTAAAAATAATAAAATTGCTGAAAATTAGGAATGGATATGCAGTCCATTGTTGATTGGACTCGGTTAATTTTACTGGTGCACAGCCCAAATTCAACGGTATTTTTCTCCCAAAAAACCAATGCTTTATTAACACACGAAATGCTCTTTGATTCATTTTTTTTGTAAACTAACACAAGTTGCTTCACCCAAATGCTATATCTCCTTAACTAATAGTTATAATCTAACTAATAGAAATCATATAGATAGTATTAGTAGGACTATCTATGTATCAGCCACAGTAAAACGTGGACGGGACCTCTAGTAATAAATAAAGATTTGATCAGAGCTTAACTGACTCACAAAAATAGCTCAACAATGTAAAGTTAACAGTAAAAATATGATCAATATCAATACGATCAATGTGCCAATGAATGTAATGCAAATGGGCGTAATCGGACCACTGCATTGGCCACAAATCGCCTTTAACCGAAAACATATAAAATGCCATAACTAAGCACTAAATTAATATACTATATACATAGGTGTTAATTGGTACAGAGGATCGCAGGAGCAAGGGGCACCTTTGGGAAAAAAGTTTTGAAAAAGTGGGCGTGGCCCCGCCCTCTAATAAGTTTAATGCACATATCTCCTAAGCCCCTTAAGCTGCCACAACCAAATTTGCGAGTACAAAGTCCTCAACCTCCGGGTGACTTTGTACCGCATATATCGGCCAATATGTGAGTTATCCCAAATAAGAGAGCGTGTTTTACTCATATCAGTGTATCTTTGTGCCTAAAATAGAAAAATTTGAGCGAAAACTTGGCCTAGCCACTATATAACTAATATCAGGATATTCGAACATCCGGCTGACTCTTCTCCATGTGATTGGTTTTACACCTTAAAGTATTTCCCTGGCTTTGATTCTTGTGAGTATAAAATGTTCGGTTGCACCCGAACTTAGTCCTTCCTTACTTGTTTATACTATATTTATTATCTCTGCGACATGTTGCGAAAGCATAATTAAAGAACAAAAAAAAAAAACGGAAAATAAACCTTAATGTTATGGAACTTTGGATGTTTTACAATTTATATAACATAAAATTTTCCCATATTATTTAGCGCGAGACGATGATGCCTGCTACAATGACATTTTGGGTGGTGGAATAATTACGGCGATATCGGAACATCGCCCTTCAGAACCGGAGAAGCTACTTGGGATAGGTGATTATAATAGTAGTTTCCGGATGATGAAGTTACCACAAAGTTTTTATACCCCAGAGCCAAAAGAATTAGAGGTTAGTTCGTGAAAAATAATATTATTGTCATATAAATATATTATCATTTGTATCAGAGAGTAAAAGAGTATTTTAGTAAGGAAGAGAACCGTAAAAAATCTATTCAGGCTTGGGAACATCAGTATTTCGAAAATAATCGTGATATAATTGAAGCAAAACGTCAGGCCGAAATAGATACCAGGAAAGAACTAGAACGCCTCGAAAAGGAGTATATAATAAATGCAACACGCAAAGTTAAAGAAGGAGGAGATGAGAATAAGTATTTTTTAACACGTGTTCATTTTATGTAAAAATTTATTTTCTTCTAATCATCTACATTTTTTATTTTGTCAGAGATGAATCGAAAAACCTTTCATATACAGAACGAATGAAACGTAAATGGGATGAGTTGAATTTGAATCGTTTATTAAGCATTCTAATGTCTCGCAAGCGTGTTGATGAGGAAAAGCTAGAGAGAGAAACTCGGCTTGAGAAAAAACATTTAGCTTATGAGGCTGCAAAAAAACAATCCTTAATTCGTATCCAACAAAGAGTAGGAGAAGAAGTAGCATCTGTAAGAGCTAGGATACTACCACATGAAAAAGTTGATTTACAACGTATCGACATGATAATCTCATCTGTACGAGTATTAATGGAGGCCGTCGATGATTATGCTGATACTGAAATGGAATCCAATGAAATAGTAAAGGACTTCGATGCATTTGATACTTTAAGTTACATAGATTTTCTATACCGTGGAGATCATCGTCGACGTTTGCTGAACAAATCAATAGGTGGGAATACTGAAAGAATATATTGGTACGAATGCATCCAAGATGAAGATCTCTTGGAGGAATGAGGAATGTAGTTGGTGGTACGATAGTTTTCTTGACCTTCAAATATCTTTAAATGCAAATAAAAATAATGAAATACAAAATTTGGACACCGATACGAGGTCAACATATATAGGAGACTAAAGATTTACAATAATAAATGTAAAAAATACCAAAAATATCGCAGATTTTCATTGCTTACTGTCTTGGTTTTGCCCATAAGGACCTCTGACGAAATGGGTAAAGTATTTCAAGCTTCTCCAAATTTATCGACACATTAAGTACGCTGATACTTAAAGACTTTTATTCGAAGACTCTTTAAATACTTGATGTTAAAATCGAACGTGTGGTCCAAATACTAAAAGGTTTTGTCTCTCTCGAAGTTTACACAATACTTTAGCCAAGCTAACTGTACCCCAAGCATAAGCTAAAATTTTTGAAAAAAATAATCTTTGGATAGATGAACTCCATTTACTAGTGTGTGTGGGTGAAGGATCACATTACCTCAATAGCCCTCAGTAAATTCTTGAAATTCATCAAAGTACTGGGCCTTTGTGACCTTAGGTCGCGGTGCAAGATCCAATTAAATTCTATGTGTGGGTCATCTATTTATCTAAATACTTTAACTAAGGCATAAAGCATTTAAATATATAACATTACAATTAAGATGGATACATTTGATAATAAATACGCTTGTCTATAAACCGAATATTGTTTTAAATTATTAATACAATCCACTACTAGATGTCTAACTAATTACTTATTCAAAGATATTATTTACATGACTTTACTTTTTTTTCGCCTATTTAAATTGTCCCTCTTCGATAGTTTCTCTTAAACCTACTCTCTTAATTCTCGAAACAGTATGCATAGGGCACAATAGCTTTTTAAACCAAAAATGGGGACTACTTCGCGCCAAAATAAGCAATTAACTTAAACGTAACGCATATTCGTTCACTACACTGCAGTTAACTGGCAATACCACCAACTTCGAAAATGAAATCGACCACTCAGCAACTCTTGGTTCCTCGCTAAGTCTGTTCCGTATATCCGACTGTCATACGTCGGCACATTCCATCAGTCAAGTGTAATTCTTGTACTGGCTAGTGTCATTTCCCGAAGTTTTCCGGATTGTAGGTAAGGATTGCTAGCTAGATAATGGATGAGGGCTAGCCTGTGCAATTTCGTCTGATCCACATGGATACTCCCCTGAATATCATGGTATAGCTATCCTGTCAGACGATGTCGAGCTCAATATAGTTAATATATTACATCATTCGATGGCAAGCGCTCATAAGAAAATGGCTATCTCTTCGACCTTTCTCGCTTCTGTTCTGTAAGAGCCAAACAATTCCGACTGTTAAAATTTTAGGTGTAACATTTGTAGTGGCGGATTCAGAGGGGGGAAATCAAATCCAAAGGTAACAAGTTACTGGCATTGGCATTCGAAACGTGGAAGAACTGCGATGTAGACCTTCACCGCGTACCACTGACTACAGTATTATACATTGCAATAAAGTATGTCACCCTCCTCACGTCTACGATTTATATTTGTAATGTGATTTTTCTATTTAGTAGGATTTAATATTAGAAGGTCGATTTGAAATTTTTACAGCATGATATTAAATTGTATAATGACTACTATATTTAAAATAATAATCTTCATGTTACAAGTAAAGTTTACTTCCCTTTCCTTGACTACGTCGACCACATCGGACAGTACTCCGACAAAAACTGACCGCCATTCACAGTCGAGCCGTTAACACCTTTACCAACTCCCACTCCGCGAATGGCGTACTTGGAGTCAAACCACCACCCATTGCGCAGCTGTCGTTTTGGATACTACAGCACTGCAACTTCTATTCCAGAATTGATCCTGACACGCCGCTCCAGATGGGGATACTACCAGATATGTCAAAAGATGCCTATTGGCACGGTCAATGGATTAATGATACAAAGAACTACATCTGGTAGATTGTTAACAGCTTAGATGTACAACTTTCTCATATGAAGGTAATATTCCCGGTTTGTCACATCAAGGTTAAATTACGCAACTACTGCCTGACACCAGGGTCAATGGCTCTATATAACAACAAGTAAGGAAGGGCTAAGTTCGGGTGTCACCGAACATTTTATACTCTCGCATGATAAAGTGATAATCGAGATTTCATTTTCCGTCATATTACGTACATATCATCAGGGTGTTAAGAAAATATTATATATCGAATTTCATTGAAATCGGTCTAGTAGTTCCTGAGATACGGTTTTTGGTCCATAAGTGGGCGACGCCAGGCCCATTTTCAATTTTTCAAAAAAGCCTGGGTGCAGCTTCCTTCTGCCATTTCTTTCGTAAAATTTAGTGTTTCTGACGTTTTTTATTAGTCGGTTAACGCACTTTTAGTGATTTTCAACATAACCTTTGTATGGGAGGTGGGCGTGGTTATTATCCGATTTCTTCCATTTTTGAACTGTATATGGAAATGCCTGAAGGAAACGACTCTATAGAGTTTGGTTGACATAGCTATAGTAGTTTCCGAGATATGTACAAAAAACTTAGTAGGGGGCGGGGCCACGCCCACTTTTCCAAAAAAGTTACCCCCAAATATGCTCCTCCCTAATGCGATCCTTTGTGCCAAATTTCACTTTAATATCTTTATTTATGGCTTAGTTATGACACTTTATAGGTTTTCGGTTTTCGCCATTTTGTGGGCGTGGCAGTGGGCCGATTTTGCCCTTCTTCGAACTTAACCTTCTTACGGAGCCAGGAAATACGTGTACCAAGTTTCATCATGATATCTCAATTTTTACTCAAGTTACAGCTTGCACGGACGGACGGACAGACAGACATCCGGATTTTAACTCTACTCGTCACCCTGATCACTTTGGTATATATAACCCTATATCTGACTCTTTTAGTTTTAGGACTTACAAACAACCGTTATGTGAACAAAACTATAATACTCTCCTTAGCAACTTTGTTGCGAGAGTATAAAAAGATGTACCGATTTGTTTAATAATGTTTTAAGTTATTTTTTAATTGTATATATTTTTGCTAAGTAAAGTCTCTTTTTTTATTATTGGTGCAAGTAAAGAATGCTCATTCAAACTCCTGAGCAGTTACAATAATATCAATGGTTTCGTGTCGGTTTCAAACTCTTTGGTCCATTTTTTTTACCATAATCTTACTTGAAGTCCACGTGTTTTTGTAACAGATATTTCAGATAAATAAAGATAGAAAGTGTTAGACCTGTTAGCTATGGCATAAGTAAATTGTGTACCAAAAATAGGTAAAAAGAAAAAGAAAAGAAAGTTTTGTATATGTACATATATCAAAATATTTAATCGCTTGTGGCGTTCACATAAAGTTCCAACATAGCCTTAGCCATAGCAAGATTTTTAAAGTAAAATTCACAAAATTGTCTATTCACTAAGGCGTTCACATTTTATTTTAAAATTAATGTGTTGAACAACACAACGTTTATCGTCACGAAATGAAACTAAATTTAGTTTGTTCTGTGTACTTTCGGATTTTCATACACAATATGAACATTTTTGCATGCATATGTATGTACACTTACCCATAAATAAAATCCAAGTAGGCACTGCTGCATTTAGAAGTTTTCCGACACCATAACACGACAGCTGAGCAAAATAGTTTGTAGATAGATTAGAGAAGAGTTATATACTAAAAAATTGCTTAAATAAGGAAAGAAAATGGTTTTATTTTCATTTATATTATTAACGGTGATATTTTTCATGATATATCTTTTTCTGACATGGAATTTTACATACTGGAGTAATCGTGGTATAAAAGGTCCGAAACCGTTACCTTTATTTGGATCATTTCCAGGATTAGTTACCAACAAACAACATTTTGCAGATGATATAAACAATATTTATAGGCAAGAATCTCTTAATTATAAATTAAAAGTTGATAAAATTATTCTTATATCAAATTTGAAGTACCTTGAAACGTAAATATTTTTACCTTTTCTAGAAAATACAAAAATTGTGAAAGTTACGTGGGTGTTTTTCTCCTTCGTTCTCCACTACTTATGCTATTAGAACCACAACTTGTGCATGACGTTTTTGTTACTTCTTTTAAACATTTTAGTTCCAATGATGTTGCAAAACTGGTAAGGCAACAATTGTAAATTATAATATACGTTACTCTTAAACAAAAAATAAAATTTTTATTAGATTGACATAAATAAGGATCCGTTATTAATATGTAATCCTTTTTTACTGAGCGGCCAGGAATGGCGGGAACAGCGATCATTAGTATCTCCAGGTTTTACAATCGCTCGCATTCGAACCTCCTACTGTACAATGCAATTGGTTTGTAAGTCTTGGTGTGAGTTCTTAAAACGTCAGATGAATATTCATTCAAAAGACGGTCTAAATGGAAAAGATGTAAGTTTCAGTGACACTATAACTTATGTTAAGATATACAAGTACTAATACATAGTTTGCAATAGAGTTCTAAGACAGAAGCTATGTACCTTCGCTAGGTGCACATCCTCCCATAATACCTTATTTTCTAAACTATACAAGTATTTACCTTACCGACATTGCGGGTCTACGTGTTATTGTGTGTAACATATCTACTCAAATATCGTGTTGCGGACGAAGCCATGTGCTGTAATTCATATAAAATACTATACGCGAACTTTTTTCTAAAAACTTTTGATAATTATGAACTTGTGCCCGCAATTTTTTATAAAAAAAAAACTTTTCATACTGTCTGACAGACTGTCTGTCTGTCCGTCCGGCCGACCGTGCAAGCTGTAACTTGAGTAAAAATTGAGAAGTGCAAACAAAATTTCGAGTTCGTAGATGAGCGTAATCGGACCACTGTCACTGCCACAAATCGCCATTAACCGAAAACATATAAAGTGCCATAACTAAGCACTAAATTAAGATATAAAGCTGTAATTTGGTACAGAGCATCTCAGTAAAAAAGGGCACTTGTGGGAATTTTTTTTAAGTGGGCGTGGCCCCGCCCTCTAACAAGTTTAATGTGAATATCTCCTAAACCGCTTAAAGTACAAAAACCAAATTTGCTGAGTACAAATATTTTAAGAATTTCTACCGACATTGTGAAAATGGATGAAATCGGAGGATAACCCCGTTTACTCCCCATATAATGGTACTGTTAAACACTACTAAAAGGAAGATAAATCAAAAACTAAATAGGCTAGAGACATTAAATTTTATCACCCAGATGGTATGAGAGAGCTTTATGGGAGCCGGTGTGAAAATTGAACGATGGGCGTGGCACCGCCCACTTTTTGGTGAAATCCCATATCTCGAGATCCGACTAACTGATCTACGTACATAGTATTCTTATGATATTCCTATGTCCCATTGTGAAAATGGACGAAATCGGACAACAACTACGCCTATTTCCCATCTAGCACAATTTTAAATTCCACTTGATTCGTTCAGTTTCCAGTACATAAATCAAGAAGCAATTAATACAACGGGATAAAACTTTGTCTTTAGTGTGTGCCACCTTATGTCCAAAAATTGTTGAAATCCAATAAAAACTGTTCCAAGTCCCTAGGTATCGAATATTTAGGCACCGGTACCTATAGTTTCGAACGTCGGGGTGACATTGTATCGCATATATCGGCCAACATGTGAGTTATCCCAATGAAAATAAGAGAGCGTGTTTTACTTATCACATTGTATCGTTGTGCCTAAAATAGATACATTTGAGCGAAAACTTGGCCTAGCCCCTATATAACTAATATCAGGATTTTTGAACATCCAGCTGACTTTACTCTATATGATACGATCACACTCAAACTTAGCCCTTCCTTTTTTGTTAATAAGATTTCATTGCTAAACGAAATAAAGAAAACTTCTGAGAATAAATCTGTTGTGACCGCTGTCTTTTTGAAAGCGCTGCATATCCGTTTTATACTAATATTTCTGTCTGACAACATCTGATGACTCAACGTTACGAGTTTTCGAGAGAAATGTTCTGCGGATATCACATTTGATGGAACGATGAGCTGTGTGAGATATACGATGACATTGACATAGTTCAGCGAATTAAAAGACAGCGGTTACGCTGGCTAGGTCATATTGTCCGAATGGACGAAAACACTCCAGCTCTGAAAGTATTCGACGCAGTACCCACCGGGGGAAGCAGAGGAAGAGGAAGACCTCAACTCCGTTAAAAAGACCAGATGGAGAAGGACCTGTCTACCAGAAATAACAACTAGCGCGCTGTTGTAAACTCGGCTATAACCGCGTAAGCGGTGTCTACGTAAAACAGGAAAAGAAGAATAGGAAATACATATTTTTTTAATATTACAATAACAAAAAAATTATAATTAATAGTAATAACTTTTCTGGGAAGTCAATTGCTATTGAAATGGTACGAAATTAAATTGCAATGGAATAATTTCTTACTTGTCCCTAATTGTTCAATTAAGAATATGGTATTAGGAGTTTATTTAACATATAATAGGATATTTCTAATATGTATTAATTATTAAAAATCAATTAAATTTATGAACAAATATATATGTATTTACATTAACCATTTCAGATTGCACTTCATTTCACTGCAGAAAACATAGCAAGAAGTGTGCTCGGGATTAGTGAAATAACTTTTGTTGACCAAATTACAAAAAATATGAAGATGCTTTCCGAAAACAACAACGTTTTTATTTTATATACCATCATGGCCGGTGTATTGCCTACAATTATAAACATCTTCAAAGTAAAATTTATTCCTAACAAATGCGAAGATTTTTTTAAAAAGCTAATCCAAGAGGCTTTGAAAATCTATTTAGAAAGTTCAACAAAACGGCGTGACTTCATGGATCATTTAATGTCTCTAAAGAAAACCCACAACCTTAGCGAACAAAACTTGATTTCGCATACAATGACATTCCTCATCGATGGATTAGATACATCAGCGACGGTTATATCTCACTGTTTATTTCTAGTAAGAAATATTTTTCCCTAATATTAACGCTTTTAAATCACACTTATTATTGACTTTAGTTAGGTCGTTACCAAACTGTTCAAAAAAGATTACGTAAAGAAATCGTAAATAACTCTATTAACGGTGAAATATGTTTTGAAAAACTGAATGAACTTCCTTATTTGAATGCTTGCGTATATGGTATGTTGTTTACAAAATTAATATATTTGCACTACTAATGTAAAAATGTTTCTTTTCAACATAAGAGTGTATTAGAATTCTTCCGCCTGGTTTGTGGTCCATTAAGAGATGCACTGTACCTTATACTTTTACTAACAAAAACGGTGGTAAAGTCTCCTTAGCAATTGGTGACTCTGTAATGATTCCAATATACGCAATTCATCATGATGAAAATCATTATTGTAATCCAGATCGATTTCAGCCTGAAAGATTTCTTACAGTGGATGGAAATAATTTGAAATTACTTCGCAATATTGGAGCGTTTTTAGGATTTGGCGATGGGCCCCGAATGTGTTTGGGTATGAAATTTTTCTCTTTTTAACTATTTACAGGTATATGATGGAATATTTTATTTTTCAAAGGCATTAATTTTGCTACGATTCAAACAAAGGTAGCCATCGCTTCAATTATAAAGCATTTTAGTGTTACTCTGAATGCAAGAACTAAACCATTTGTTAAACTAGATCCGAAATATTTTCTAACACAACAAGATGGTGGTGTTTGGCTTAATTTTAGTGAAAGAAGATATATTACATAATCTTATGACGAATCGAGGACTTGGCAATCGGTTTTTCCTAAGATGTAAACAATAATCGGCAATCTGAAATAAGCTGCTATTCTCATCACATTAAATCCAACCCATAATTATGTTACAAAACAAATATTCGACAAAATGTTCTGATTATATTTCTTTAATAATTGTAAAAATAACGAATGCAGAATAGAAATAAATCCCAACAATTTGTTGTTGATGTTGTAGCGGCGGAAAAAATCCCAAAAATAATTTGGAAGAATGCTTCGGAGTTGACAGATCTCGGTCCGACAAAAAACGGACCATTGCGCTTAGTAAGCTTTTGCAATTCGGCTTTCTTTTACCATTTGCTTTTCAGAGTATGTTTATATCCTGCGTCAATCTGGTTGTGCTTTTGAATTCTCTAATAACCTTTTGCTCGAAAATTCTACGAAAAGATGCGGCGACTAACAAAAAGTTTCAAGAACGGAGCATACTCTTGTAGAATCTCCAGAGGTGACTGATGCCCAGAGCATACAAAAATTATGGAGGGAAAACTTCTCTAGCCTGCTGAATGACAGTGAAAGTTTAACGCCAAGAGAGGGCAAACCCGATTCCCCAATCGATGACAATGGAGCAGACCATGAAGAAATCCGAAAACCAATTACCCGTTTGAAGAACAACAAAGCGACGGGGGCCGATCTATTCAAACACGGTGGCGAAGAACTGATAAGGAGCATGCATCAGCTTCTTTGTAGAAAAAGGTCAAACGAAAGCATGAACAATGATTGGAATTTAAGTGTGCTCTGCCTAATGCACAAAAAGAGAGACCCCACTGTGTTCGCCAAATACCGTTGGATAATCCTTCTCAACATTGCGTATAAAATTCTATCGAACGTATTGTGTGAAAGATTAAAGCCCACCGTCAACAAACTGATTGGACCTTATCAGTGTGGCTTTAGACCTGGCAAATCAACAACATACCAGGCATTCACTATGCGCCAAATCTTGGAAAAGACCCGTGAAAAGAGAATCGACACTCAGCACAACTTCTGTTGATGTTTTGATTTGTTGGTATTTTAATTGTTGGGATTCTAAATTTCGAGATTTTGATTGTCGGTATTACGTTATACACCCAGTTCAGCGAATTAAAAGACAGCGCCTTCGCTGGCTAGGTCTGGACGAAAATACCAAATAAGAGGAAGACCTCCACTCCGTTGGAAGGACCAGGTGGGAGAAGGACCTGGCTTCGTTTGGAATTTCCAACTGGCGCCACCTTGCGAAAAAAGGATTACTCCATTCTCTATTATGAATGGGAAAATTGTAGCTAAAATTTGTTGTTGAGTACTTTTCTCTCTTTTCTACAGCAACAACAAAAGTAGGAACATTTCAGATGAAAAATAGCAGTCTTTTTTATTAGTATACATATCCTAAAATATTTAAAATGCAAATATAGATACACAATTTAAAGGTAGAGAGAGTTGTACAAATCATTATAAACAATAACGTTATGTGATTCCCACTGACCCTGACTGTGTTAAGTCTCTTTTATGTGGGAAGGTTTCACTAATTATCACTTTTAGATCAGCTACAATAATGTGGGCAGCTAAGTGTAACATCAAGTTCACATTTTAGACTTGGTTTCTCTTTTTGTGTTACTAGAAAATTTCGATGAATATGTGCGATCTATATTACTATCATAAAATTTATGTGTACCACTTCTTTCATAATTCGATTTGTTCTGAATATTCATATTATTAAAAGAACCTTTTGATTTTGTAGTATCTTCGTACACAATATCATCCTCTTCATTCTCACTTTCTTCGCTCGTTTCGTCATATGTAGTATTATTACTAAATATTTTACTTTGATTCCAACCATATTCTTCATTTTTAAAATAGGAATGAGGGACATTATTTTTCTTGTATTTTTTCTCCATTTCGAAATTATCATCTGAGTCGATTTCACTATGCTCAATAGTTTCTGTGTGATTTTCATAGCGTAAGATTTCTTCTTCTCGCAGGTGGGACTGGCCTTCTACAAAAGCTGCAAATCGTAAAGGATCACTTAGTTTGGATATAATCTGTAAAATGAAATTTTAAAAACAATGATTTCGGTAAAGTTATGTATGGCCATACTTTCCACTGTTTACAGTCAGGACTGCTGGCATATGCTCGTAATTCTTTTAAGGCTTTGGAAGTTTCTCTGATACCTTCTTCATAAAATTCCTCGTTGGTAAGGAAACGTCTTTTAGGTGGAAAGAGCCATCTATAAATCTTGAGAGGTTTGTATAAGAGTGATCTCGGCAAATAATTCAAAAATATTATTGCGGCTAAAATGAGTACACTGGCTTCTTCATATTGTATTGAAAAATATGCCATAATTATAGCCATTATTTGTAAAACCCACTTTATAATATTCTTCGATCGTTGATTTGTAGGGGGACCAATACGGTAACAAAAGAAAAAAGATATTATTCCCGTCGCGAATACATAGCAAAGAACATACGAGCGATACATTTGAAAAATCAAATGAAGGTTATCCCAAAGTCGTTGAATAATATAAAATCCAATTGACCATCCACCAATCAAGATGGTGTACACCATAGGACGCCTATTAAGAAATTAATTATAAATGCACAAAAACGTTAGAAATAAAACGTACCTGGGCATTAATTTACTTGTTAACCAAATAATAAGCATAAAAGATGAGCCTATTCCAATAGTAACTCCAGTCAGATAAAACAATATTGAGTTATTACTAAGGCTTCCAGCAAATATAAATAAACATATACCCACGGAGAATTGAATAGTGCGAAAATAGTCAATTCGTAATTGATGTAGGCGTACACGATAGGGCAGCGTTGTGTCTATTCCAATGCATTGTTGTTTAAAGGGATATAGGTTTAAACGTGTCCGCTTATTACTAAACAAATTAAAACTAAATAGAGACTGCCGATCTTCAAAATTCTGTCGAACTTCTGACGGCGTAGCACCTTCATATTGTTTGAATTCATCCTTTTCAATTTCCAATTGAAGCTCAATATTCTCAAAAATATGGGTCCAATCTTTTCGAGACCCACTGTAACAATAAATTCGCATATCATTACCGAAAAATGACTTGTGGCGCGTCTTTGGATGATAGTCAACTATTGTTCCTGGTTCCAAAAATATGACTATAGAGTAAATAAATATTATTAAGATATAAGACAAACCCAATAAATAATTTAATGTATATTGAATACCTTGAGACACATTGACGCCGTCTGAATATCCTGCTATGAATACATTGCAGTAATATATTACAAGATAAATTCGCAAAATATACGAATTCATTTAATATCACCGAGTTATAAATAAGCAATTTTTTATAGGTCGAAGTTTATATTTGTAAAAGATTTTGAACTACTGAAACCAAAATAAAACCCAAATCTACACGGACTGCGCTTTTATATTAAAAGTAAAGGTAACAATGTTGATTATTTACAAAATGCCCGAAGATACAGGGTAATACCAGAGAACGTAAAATGTTTATTTAATTTTTTAACGCAGAGAACGTACATTTATATATATTTATATTTATATTATACGTTCTCTGCGTTCGTGGGAACGGAACGGAAAGTCAAACCAGAGAACGTAAATGAAAATTCTTCTTCCTTTTTAATAGAAAAAACAATCATATATTTGTCATTGTTTGTAGCAAATCTTAATAAACCTCGGTAGAAGTTATTACGTTACATTTGCAACCATTTACAAATTTTGCCGAACGGATAATATGGTAAAAATGGAAAGAATATTTTCCAAAATTTACTGCATACTATACTAAAGTATTTAAATGCCCGAAGTTCCTAAGGAAATTGCTTGCATAACTTTAAATTTTTGTTACAACTTCTATTCATTGTTAAATGCTAAAAGTAGATAAGCCTATATCCGTTATTTGAGTATCAATTTATCTCTGTTGGCAATACTACTTATTTAAATGGAAAGGGAAATGACGAGTATTGTGTTAAGGGTGGGTTACAAATTTTCTCACCTTCAATATTTATCATAGCAACATAATGTCAAAACTGGGTTTTATTAAGCATAATTAATTTACGCGATTATTGATAGCCAATAACAAATAATATATCACTAAAAGACGTACCTAAATATACATAAGTACATACATATATAAAAGTGATTAATAGATGATAATATACCTCGAAATACCACTTATACTTGAAAACGAAAATAAAAAGATTTCCGTGAGTTTTAATCTTTTTTAACCGAAAGGCCTACATTTTGTCGCAAAAATATCACTCAAATCTACACAGTCACGCTAAAATATTCGGACTTCCAAAATTGTGAAGTTAAAAAAAAAAATACAAAAGCGATACTTTAATTTCGTATTAATGGACGAGGAATTACGACATACTTACAATCAATGACAAACGGTTTTTAGGAGCGAAAAGAAATGTTGCTGATCCCTGCCATTTTGATGTTTAACATCTTCCGTATGCCGAATCTTGTAAGTTATTACATTTGTATTGAAATAAATATGTATGTAAATACAGGTGGAACTTTGGTTAAATGAAGAATCATATATCAAGATATGTATGTACATATGTGTCTTTCAGAGAAGACTCTTTTATTTTTATAAGTGTTAAATTATTTCTTTCTTATTTTCTACCTACATTCTATATGTATGTATTTGTATACAAATATAAATGTTGTTCGTCAATACATATTGTTTTAGTTCATCAGATCTGTACGGTCATTCGATTCTTAAAAAGGAAAGTTCAAGCCAGCAAGTTTTGGATTTCCAAAACAAATACCATTAAAAATTTGTTTACCTCATTAGATCCATTTGGTACAGATCTATATGGATATGTGCAGATGGTCTGTTTATTCAGAAAATTTGAACTCATATTCCAATTTTAGAATTAAATTTCTTAGTAGGAAAAATTACTTTAATACAGGAAAAATATTGTGAGACTTGTGTGGACAAAAAGTTGTCAAGTTTTACAGAAAATTTTGTGCAGACAAATATTCGCCTGATTTTCGTGTTTTTCATTCACAAATCGTTGGGATATTGGTTTTACTCTAACTTGTTCATATTACAGAAATGAATAATATGTAAGAAAGTCCTGTTTAAGAATTAGTTGGGGAGTATATTCATAGACATTTATATCGAATCAAAAGTTCTTTATATATTTAACAATGTAATTGTTTGTTTCCGTTGTGAAATTTTAAGTATTCATCATCTGCAATAAAATACAGAATTATGATTAACTATGAGTCATTACTACGACGTCTACTATATTATTTTTTCTTAGGATTTCCGTCGTTATGGTTTGCTAAATACCATGCACATATAAAGCTAAGTTAGATATTTTAATGAAAATATGTGGACAAATTAGATAATTTGGGCACAAATTGTGAGATTATTTAATGTTAAGCTCCGCCTGACATTTGTTTTGTCATACTTATTTTTATTGTAATTACCAGGTTCATGCTCGCTTTTGTGAAGGAGGTCATTATTGTTCATTGCCGAGGGAATGCTGTACTCAAGGATGCTGTCCTCCATACCAAAGTGGACCTCGTCAATTACCACCATCATCAGAACATGTCTTGAATTTGTTTTTCATAAGCCATTGGTTTTTCTGGTAAGATGCCATACATACATATGTATATTTATATGCATATTTATTAATTTTATTGCTTAAGCAGATTTAGAAGATCATATACCCATACCTTACATATTTTTTAATATAATATTAATGGGACATAACGGGTAATTGTAAACCAACCTCAGTTTACATATTAATAGACAATACATGATAATGGTTTTTAGTATAAATAATCTTTTATTTTTACGGCATCATCCTAATTGAACATATTAAATTATATCTTTATATGACATACATAAATGAAACTAGGTGTGTGGTAGTTGCGATCATGTTGGCTTTACTGTGTGCATATTCCTTGTGGAAAAAGCGGCGAACACTTTGCGGTTGGGGATTCACTGACCATCGTGCTCAATCTGAGGGTGACTCGGCAGGGTCCTGTTATGCTCCTCCACAATATAGCCGCTGTAATTCGTTTCACCATCCGCCGCCTCCATATACTGAGGTATTTTAGTTTTTTTTTTTTTCAATTTCTAATCGAATTTTTATTAATGAATAATTGAAGGTAACATCGAAGCCCGATCTTTATCCACTTGTTTTTACATGCAACAGCGACAATACTAAAACTGGTTCCAGTTACCTCATGGTACAATATTTTCGTAATTATATTGTCCGGCCAATTGGATCATTGTCTGCAGCTAGTACGATAGATTCTCTAAGTTCAAGCTTTATTTGTAATATTAACGAAGCAAATACCCTGGTACCACCACCATACTCTCGAGCAGCCAGCCCCGAAACTGGTTTTAATTCACATTTCCCCCAGGACTTTTTAATACCGCGATCTGCCTCGCAATTAGTTTATGCAAGTGGAGGTAATGGAGGCAATAATAATATGGGTATGCACGATATAAATAGTGGTATAGTCACTCAGCAAATATTTAAACAAAATAGAGCTCCGCATTTCACTGTGGTAGCACTAAATGGTTCAGTTGGCGGGAATGAAAATGACTTGGATATAGAAAATACATCAAACTCAACCACACCTTACAGCACTATTTTACAAACTTCGGTAGTTGAGCAATTCAATTTCAATGAAAAATCCGTCGAGAACAATTCCAATCGTTCCATTTCAAATCAAAATGGTAACCGTGATGACAGTGGTAATGGTAGTGGGGCTAAGAGTAATCGGAGCAGTGGATGCGCTAGCAATTTTAGCGGAGGTTGTATTCCAAAAGGTTTTATACAATCCCAAAGTGAACAGCAATTTCGTTATTTTAACAATAGCAGCAGCAGCAGCATTAGTGATATTTTCGTAAACAATAATTCCGTAGATCGATTTAATAATGTCTCTAATGGGAATGGTAGTAAATCATTTGAAGTAATTAATTTTGATGAGACTGGAGTGAAACCTCAACATACATTGACTACTGATCTCAAAGGTTTTACTACACAAGCTCAATCAAGCAACCACGGGACAACTTTGATTGTTAACAACGGATACATCAAATCTAAACAACTACATCATACCAGTACATTTCCCACTCAACTTGTAATCAACACCAGTATATTGAATCCAACGTATAAATCTTGCGATTCAGTTGCTGGCTTTAATGGAGCTACAAAAAATGATTTGTCAGAGACAGAGTTGAAAGATCTTAATATATTAAGGCAAAGTTTGGAAACATGTTACAATTTTTTAGAGAAACAACAGCAACAACCCCAAACATTGGTAAATAACACAGATTCCCCATCATTACCTGTTAATAAGAATCTTAATAAGTATACTCCAGATGATTTAACTAATTATACAACTTCAGATAATTGCTCTGATGTTAGTAGTATTGCAAATGCTTGTATACCTAGCTCGCCTCCACAAGCTACTAGCCCGACTGGCGAAGTGAAAGATATTCTCAATCAAATACGTCAGTGGCAGGAAGAAATAAGCTATGAAGATCTACTGCTCCATATGAAGCCTGCGCTACGTCATACGTTGTCCTCACCATCGAACACACCTTCTGGGATAGTTAAGACTTCTAACGCATATACACAGCGAAAATTACAACGCAATTCCGTTGCATGCTGTGAAATACAGTCAAACTCAAGTCTTAATTGCTCTAACAATCCAAATTTTGCTAAAACAACAGTTCATTTAGCAACTACACCATTAGACAAGGCAAAAGCAACAATTACAGCTAAAGCACGAAACACACAAAGATCGTCTAATGTTACCGACAATTTATTAAAACGTCCTACGACATTACACCAAAACAAAATTAAACATTTTATTCCAAAATCGAATAAAGCTCTATATATTCCAATGATTCCGAATGCTACATCGTCGAATTCGAGCAAATTCCCATTAAAGAGTCCGGTCAATAGTAAAGTGGGCGCAAAGTTTTTCGCTAGCAGAGGAGGTAAAATGCGTAAAATTTTTATATCACGTTCGGCACCCTCAACACCAGGAACCGCGTTACCTCTTACACCGTTAAGTGATGATAGTCCATTACTACCAGAACATGATGAAGACCCGGAGACTGACCAAAATTAAAATATTCAATATAATTATGTTCTTAGAAATTAGGGGGAAAACTAGAAGTATTTCGCACTAAGTTATTATTCAACATTACTTCTTTGCTATACTAATGTGCATTTCCTTATATTGGATTAAATAATCAGTTTCAACTTGATAATGTTAAACAATGAAATATTTTATTTATATATATTATTCAAGTCATTGAACTTTGGAAAACTACTTGAAAATATTTTAGTGAAATATTAATTACAGTTTTTACAGATCTTCCATAAATAATGAGAAGTTCAAGTAGCTTGATGAGAGAATGTCCACAGATGTTAAATAAAAATAAAAATCCAAATCTATTTAAATTACTTTTATGATGATTTAGATCGAAACAAATGATTATTCTTAATAGGAAATTAGATCCAAGTAAGTCGTTTAAAACAAGAACATTCTTTCGATTTTTTGCCAATTAGTATATGTTTATGTTGTATATATGTATGTAAAACGACGTGTTACTAAAGATAAGCTATTAATGGTTCAAATGTATATATTATATGAAGATATAGTGTATTGATACTGAAAATCGTACTGTCTCGTCGTGTTTTGTGGGTCATGGGTTAAGGTCAAAATATGACAAATAAAAGAAGTTACGGCCATGGTGCTGGCTGCCCCCGTCAGCAATTTTACTTTAACAGGGACAAGCGTTTATTAACCGACTGAATTTTTTGAAATCGAAAAAACTATGTCATAAATTATTTTGCTCCATAAATATTCACCTTATTTACCATATTTTCAGTTATATATGTACGTTATTTCCAAATTGAACCATTATGTCGTTCAAAAATTCTAGATTCTGATCCAATATTTGAAAAAAAGATTTTTATATAATGGGTAAAAAATAAAATTTCGTTTACATCTTTAGATATAAGAAAAATTTGATCTTTAAAATACTTTTACAACGTGTTATTTGTAATATTTTCCCTGTGAAGGAAGCTATATCAGCTAATTTCTTATTTTTATTTCATTCATTCTTATCAATCAATCATTCTTATTTATGGCATTAATTTCAGGATATTCAACAAAACGCGAAACAAGAACGATCGACCGTGTTCCATTTTTTGAATGCGTTCAACCTTTCAAGACATTGACATTTTTCAATTGAATAATGATTTATGTTATATAATAAATAAAATGTAAAACAAACAAGAAAATCATATTCACGAATTTAAGTCAAATTATCCTTTATACTTACATATTTACTACTGGGATCAAATTGAAAGGTGAATATTTAAATTATACTTCGCTTGTTTTTCGAATCGGTATCGGTCGGTTTTTCTGTAATTTGGTAGTACTGTTAGTGACATCTATGCTAAATTTCACGTCAAAATATTTATTAGTATTTGAGATACGCGTCGTTTTATGAGGCTCTAAAAGTGAATTCTATTTTTTCAATTTTTCCAAGTGCTATGATGAATGAAAAAATTGCAGCGGGAGGGGACTACTTTGAAGGAAATGAAATGGACAAAATTTACCTGATCACAGTAGTATTCATAGTTTGGTTATGTTTAATCATGATTCAATTATATGAGGTTGTGTCGATACGGAGTGACTAAAACGTATTTTAATGTATAATGTCAAAATCAGTTTTTTTTGTTTTCTCATGAATTTTCTGTTTACATTTCTATGGTTTTGTGTTATTTACAATCTATTCGTATTCAGTTATCACTTAAAAAACACATTTTCTTTGCTTGAAATATTTGAAAATTTTATTTTTGAATCATTATTAATAAAACAATACAAAAGAAACAGTTGGTTTTGACATTATGAATAATGTGTCTAGATAAATTATAATGGATAATGCATAATAATAATGGTATGATGCATTTGGCCGGAATGTATATGTAGTATAACCCCTGATATATGTAATTAGTGTAACGTATTTAAAAGGCAAAGAGAGGTAAGTTTTTCTGGATTCATGGGATAAAAAAAGTAAGAAATGCTGGAAATTCATTTCTTTTTTAGTTATTGGAAGAATACTTGCAAAAAATTGAAAGAAAATAATTGTATGTATAAAGACAAGTGATATGCTTTTAATTTAAAAAGAAATGTCAAAATAGCTAACATTACGAATCGCGTTTTGTTCGGGGTAAACTCCTAATCTACTTCGGACTGAGTAGGCAATTGAAAAGTAAAGTCCTCTCTCGACGAACAAAAGCCAAACTCTATAAGTCGCTCATAATTCCCGTCCTGCTATATGGTGCAGAGGCTTGGGCGATGACAACAACCGATGAGTCGACGCTACGAGTTTTCGAGAGAAAGGTTCTGCGAAAGATTTATGGTCCTTTGCGCATTGGCCACGGTGAATATCGCATTCAATGGAACGATGAGCTGTACGAGATATACGACGACATTGACATAGTTCAGCGAATTAAAAGACAGCGGCTACGCTGGCTAGGCCATGTTGTCCGGATGGATGAAAACACTCCAGCTCTGAAAGTATTCGGCACAGTACCCGCCGGGGGAAGCAGAGGAAGAGGAAGACCTCCACTCCGTTGGAAGGACCAAGTGGAGAAGGACCTGGCTTCGCTTGGAATATCCAATTGGCGCCACGTAGCGAAAAGAAGAAACGACTGGCGCGCTGTTGTTAACTCGGCTATAATCGCGTAAGCGGTGTCTACGCCAATTAAGAAGAAGAAGAATATAATATATGTTTTTCATTTTCAAAGATCCGGTGAATTCTTTTCAATGGTTGCTACTTTTTTTGATCTAATGTTTACTTTAAATGTTGAATAGACATTAAAATTCTTCAGTTTTCTTTAGGCATTAAAAAACACAAAAAATTAAACAAATAATAAAGCAAAACTATTTTTTTTAATATACATATGTATGTACATGTTTCAAAAACTCGATTTATTTTAAATAAATGCAGACTTGAAAATTATAGAACGTGTAACATTTACTCGCGATCCATCAATCATCAAAGTGGATCACATCCAAATATCACAATAAATATTGAATGTGTAACAGGCGCCTATGACCCATCATTTACATGAGTAAGATACCAAAATCTGAATGTGATGTATTTCCTAAAATGATGTTTTGTCACGATCTGAAGATATTTCCTCGGCATATTGTTAAGAGTATAAATGTTCGGTTTTGTAACGTTGTGTGACATGAGGAATAAACATAATACATTACAGTTTCGAGATAATTTGCATTAATGCTTTAAGACAGTTTTTTAAATACTTACATTTGTTATATCGTTAAAATTAAGATTAGTTCAAATTTTTTTGTCCCTTTATTTATTTATTTTGGGAAAACAATTGTCTTATTGTTACTTACTTTGTTTTTAAATACAAACATAGCTTTTACGGGTTTCAGAAGTTTTCCACATTCATACAACTAGATACTTTCTTAAGCTTATTTTAGTTCAATAATACTCAAGTGGAATATAAGTATAACACATAAGTGAATCTCCTTACATCATAAAAATGCGCGCTTATATTTTTGTATTTAAGTATGTTGCATTAATTCTGAAAAAGATAAAATACAAACAAAATTGTATTGCGTATTGTAAGTGCGTATTTCGGAGTATTTAATTCTTCATAAAATTATAAATAGTAAAAGTATTAAGGAATATACAAAAATTAAAATATATATTACAAATGCAATATACAAGTACATAATGCGCTAAAAAGTAATAAATTTCCTTTGTGTGATCAAGTCACGGAAAACTATTTATTATTAGTTACGGACCAAAGGGAAAAGGGTGTCAGATAAGTGGGGTTGGCGGGGCATGCAACGAGGTGGCCAGTATCATGCGAAGACTCATTGCACGCAGGAATATGTTGGATATGTCGGGGTCTGCGACATTCAAGCAGGAACTGCTTGGAGAGGAGTTCATTATGCTCTTTAACTGGAAACATAAGCGTCTCACTTTGTAGATGTTCAACTCAAGAGGCATCTTGTCGTGGTTCGGAGTACAGTGTTCTGACAAGTCTGTAACTGCGTTCCACTAGATCCACGCGGCCATATAAGTGCGGCGTAGAAGAGGACCGGCCGGCCGATTGTGTTGTACCAAAAGTATTTTTATCCGGCCAAGGACTACAACAACAACCCGCCTGTCGCGGGAACGGAACAATCATAGTAAAAGCACATGGTTACCCCATAGTTCTTACAGTTTCATTGACATTTTTCGAGCAGCGTCCTCCAAATATTACACGCTGCAAAAATATTACTTTATTTTACTGTAAAAAGTATGTATATTATCATTTCCGGCTTTATGAAAAAGGTTACCGTTACATATGGGGAGAAAAATATGGTAAACGTGTATGTAAAGAAATAAGCACAGCACTTTATAAAAATCTTTTGATTTTGGACGAAAGTGCCAAATATACATATAAGTTTATACTGCGAGATTTGGGCAAAGCAAAACTGCAATAAATCCATGTTAGCCACGATTGACTTCTTTATATGTAAAATCTGTCACTTTTATTATATCGGTAGATATAAAATACTTATTGCTTGATGACACGATGATGGCGGGCTCTTGATTCTATACACAGCTCCATCGAATAATTTACTCGAAGTCTAACATTTTCCTAGATAATAACAAGACGCGCTGAAACTAACCCCCGCCCTTACATATGATTCAGTTAACCTGCAATACTTGTATTACGACTTCCTTAATTGAAAGCTGCTGGGAAATATTCTGACGCTAAAACACGAAAAGATTATTTTAAGTTTCACTAATTTAAAAAAAAAAAGAATTGTCTTTAAAGTTCAGTTATCTGGATGTAATATTTGAAAAGTATCTATTTATATATGCGCTAGGGTGCTTAAAAAAATATTTGAATTTATTTTTCAATTCTTACCCCCTCAAATGTTAGTGATTGACAAACAAAAAATCCTCCCTGAAGCCAGGCTCTGTAGCTTAACTCTAAGGGGTCGCTATATATTTTTAGGTTCCCATACATTTAACATAGGAATTTACGTTTTTTCATTCACCAAGTAATTTTCGTTTCTCAAAAATAACCATCACATATTCAGAAAGTTCACTTTTCAAGCTTTAAAAATTTCTGCGACAAAGTTTGATTATCAAAATTAGACGATTAAACATAGTGATTTGAAATTTGGAATTTTTTCAATAAAAATAAAAAAAAGTTTCTGGGAGTAATAATTTTGTCGCGTTTTCGAGTTTCACCGAAATCAAAATTGATATAAACTATAAAAACTTTGTCCTGTAAAATTTGATGAGAGGACAGGATCAAGCTACGTTCGTGTAGAAAGGCAAGCAGAGAAACAGGCAGCTAGAAGATCGATAGAAATCGACACATTTTTTGTTATCTTATATCAATAGGTAAATATCATGAAATCTGATACACCTCGGTGTTTGACCGATCAGGGTTATTTTTTTGATAGGTTGTTGATTCTCGTATTTGGGGTATAATCTGTTCACTTTATTTCATTTAGTTATTTTAAAAATGATGTCGATAAGGTAACACTGATTATTTGTCAGTTTGTAATTCATTTGTTATTCTTAAATAATCATAATTCAACAATAATTTAAATGTATATTAAAAGCTATTTTTGCTCTATATTATATAAAATAAATGTGTACAAATGAATTAGTGATGTGTTAGTGTATATAAAATTGAAAAATATAAGTGCAAAATTAATTTTATATATCGAAAATATGTATGTAATTAAAATATTGCAAATTTTCAACTTTAAACGCGAATATCTCGAAAACTATAAACTTCCTGCGGCTATAACCATATATATTCGTGATCTGGAGAGTCTCCTCTATCCGACCATACCCATTTTATTCCCGAAATCCTGGGACGGTATACTAAAGCCGACCCATCATGAACTTCTATTTATATGTTTAACCGAACATTTAAACTATAAGAAATGTACCTGTGAAGGATATTATAGCTTCGGTGCAGCCGAAGTTAACGTTTTTCTTACTTTGTTATGCTTTTAATTAGGTGAGCTAGAATATAAGTCTTAACAGTAGGAGAACGAAAAATTTTATTGACATTATACAGCCTGCTCTAATTATTAGATTTTTCTGTGAGCGAGAATTAATAAAAAGTTTTTGGTACAATTAACACGATCTACTTACAACAACTTCAGGAATTTTCAGTTGAAAGTGCTTCTGGTGTTGAACGAATATATAAATGATGCATATCCGAAAAACGATGGGAACTATTAAATGAAGTTATTTCATGACCTTTTTTCTTTGGGAGCAAATTTTCGCAACATCGTTTATTAGTTACAGAGGTAGATTGTTGAGATGTCACATTATTTTTTGTGGAAAACTCATTCGAAGGTGGGGATGAACAACAGGAGCTTTTAGAAAAAGCGTTGCTGCGTGTCTGTGGCGCACCTCTACTTTTATTGTACCGCAAACTTTCATTGTAGCTAGCCCCGCTACTAATAACACTACCACTAAATCCGCTGTCCAAATCTTCTTCATCAAATTCTACATTATTAGAAGAATTTTGAGAATTATCTTTTAGGTCCATAGATTGAAAAGTCTCTATAACATCTTCAAGGCTTGTACTTGAAAATTTTCTGCGATGACCTGATATGGATAAGGAAGATAAAGGTCCTCCTATCAAACCAGATTTACAAGGTTTCGGAGGTAATATTTTATTTGAGGTTTCGACAGCAGAGGACAAATCGCTTTCAGCACCTACACAGTGCACAATACTTTCTGCAGTTTCCGCTATGTTGTTCAAGGTCAGGTTAGGAGGCATAATAAAAGTTTCCAGTGATAAATTAAGCTCTTCTATTACTCGGAAGTGATTGCGTTGTACTTGTAAAAATTCTTCTTTAACGCTATTTGCAGATATTGATGTATGATTATCACAAAGAACATGTTTACCATTTTTTTCGTTAACTTCTTCATACAAATTTTCCGTTGTTCCATAATGAGTTGTATAACTATGACGGTCTTCCAAGGATAAATATGCGTTCTGCTCACTACTTGCTTTTAAACGAAACCCCTTTGATACATTTCGTCGGGAACTGATCTGTTCATTCTTACATTTTTCTATTATTTCTTTTTGATGAAAGATATTTGAATTACATTTCACTACCCGCGGCTCATAATAAGCGTACGAATAAACGTGATCTACTGATCCAACAGCGCCCAGGGACTCAATATCTTTTGATGTTCCATTGAAAGGATTTACAATTTTTACATCATCTGTTTCTTTTTTAATCGAGGCAACTACGGTGGCAGCAAGTCCATAATCTAAAAATGTGTATGAAGGTGGAGGTGGAGGAGGATCACCTGTAGGCTCAAATCTTTCCATTGTCGTAGTGATATTTTTGCGTGACCACTTCGCCTGTCATATAAAAATTTGTTAAGTGTGCCTATTATGTCAAAGAGTAGGTACACAGAAATTTACCTGGTTTCCATTTTGCACATCCCAATCGCTTCGACCTCCGTGATATTTATGTCGATCTTTTAATATAAGATCAACACCTTCACAAGTGTAATTGATTTTTTCACGATTAAATGCCACCAATTCATTGGCAGGTGAGAAGTTTGGATTAATGTCGGAGTGAATGCCGGTATTTATCTCTTTATAATAAATTCCATTCTGCATTTTTACCTGGAAAATATCTGAAAGGGTATGTTATATAAAATTTATATTATAGCATTCCAAAATCCCTAAGTTCGGATGTAACCGAAGGTTTCATAATTTCGAAATTGGAAAGACCCAAAAACGTGGAAATATTGCCAGGCGATGGTAAAACTTTTTTTTTAATAAAATAGCAACATTTAAATTCATTAATCGATGAAACTTTGTATTGGTTGTGTAGATCGTTTTCATTTAGTTCTAAATCACCAAGGAAATATGAAAACTTCTTTTCACAATGGCCAACATAAACGGAATACACTCAACTGGAAAGCCGAAAATCACTTTATTGGATATGTTGGGACTACGAATAAGTCTGAGTTGATTGTATTTACTGTGGGCATTAAATTGAAGTACATATACTTGAAAACATACTTTCATGCTATTAATTAATTAATATAACTCACAGTTTGATCTATACGACATAATGTTAAATATATGTTTATTAAAATTTTCGACTGGGACCCTCACGCATTCTGTTTTAAAATGGGTATGGAATGATAAAGAAGGTTTTACAGATTAGGAATACAAAAAACTGCCGCTTAAAGATTTTACGAGACCTACGCGAAAAAATTGAGGAAGCTCTGGAATTGGACCGACCAGGCGTTATTTATACTTACGTACTCTTAAGTAATTAGAATTAAACTAAAAATTAAATATCTATTGAATTAAAACCATTATAGCACTATTTAACATGAAATAAAGGCTGAGATCTAGTAAGTATCCCACGAATTCCGAAATAAAGTGGGTATCGGCAAATAGGTAGATAGAAAATTCTCCAGATTAAGATTTTGAAATTTCAATGCAAATGTCTTAAAAACTAGAAGTCAGCGATAACTATATATCATATAACTACTCATATTGTTATTCATTTTCATGCGTACATCTACTTACACACATATAAGTTTCTTTATTTCCGTCCATTCATTGGCCCATTTAAGTTCGTTTAGACACAAAACTACATAAGCAGCAAGGCACCAGCATATTTCATCTAGACATTTGGAATTATGCCGTTTAGTAATGTGAATAATTAAATTTATACTACTTTAAATACGATACCAAACCAATAGTATTCAATCACTTCAATATTATTCTATAAAATTATTGAAACATGCAATACCCATAAATAACATAATTACCCTGTCTAAATTAAATTGAATAGAACACTCTAGTGCTGCCACCTTATTTTATTTAAAATAACAATCTTCGATTCATTGACTTACCACTCGATATTTTTAAAATTACTTTAAGGAAGTGTTTGGAAATTGTTAAGAGTTGTGTGCCAAAATGTGAAAAATTTAAAATTTTCAAATATAATTTATTTTACAGATGTCCTTACAGCTAGAAAGTTGTTTTTATTTTATTTTTTTACAACAAAAAACATTGTCCTAATTGTAATATTCTCATATATGGTATACTGCGATATCTGACTTACTGCTGTCCCTGAATAAAAGCGAAAGCGGCAAATTACTATCAATGTTCCATAGGCTTATACACTGCCGATCAACTGAATAGGTTCACATAAATTCGCTTGCATTTTCATGAATTTTTCGTCACATATTGATCGTGCGCATGTTTTTTTAAAAACGTTTTAACTTTATATTTGTGTCAATCAGTGTGTGCTAGTAAAGAACCGCTTGCTAAGTACCGTTACTTTGCATATTCTGTTTTGCTATTTATTTCGCTAATTTCTGTGCAATTTTTTGGTTCAACTGAATAGGTTCAAAGTGTAAACACAATGGCTACGACAGACTGCAGCGGCACGACAGTGAACTGAAAACGTCGTTGTTCATCTTACTACATGTACATTTTGAGAAGCAACAACAACACAATGGCCGGCATGTACACAAAAACGCAGTTGTCCATTTTGTATGTACACAATTTCGTTGTGGCCATACTAATACCTTTCACTTCAATGAAATTTTAATATATTGTTCAAAGTGAAATTTTTTATGCAAAAAATAAGTAAATAGGTAAATATTTTTGCTTTAAATTATCAATTGCTATTACAAATGATATAATAGAGCTATAATATAGCTATTTTATGCTTTTATTTGTAAAATAACATCAGGGGTATTCTGTTGCTCTTGCAAGACCCGGTGCACGGTGCAAGAATTGCAGATTTACAACGGCACAACAACAAACACACGCAGAAAAATATTTGCAAGGGCTGTAAAATATGTCAGACCAAAACCTATGTATATTTGCGTGCAATGTCACGCAAAAATATAATTGCAACCCTGTTGTAGTTGCCATTTTACATAAAGACATATTACGTCGTTAAATTGTTGAGGAAGATAAGTTTTAAATGGATTTTATTATTTCTATTTAAATTTTAAAGATTTGTTATAGTTTTTTTTTCTTAAAAATGTATGCAGAAGGTGCGCCAATTCACAATAGCCATGCTTAATAGTCATTCACAACAAATTGACCGAATTAGCCATTCGTATATCACTAGATTCTGCAATGGGTGCTCTCGTGCTCTTGTATATTTCGGCAAAAATACTATTGCAATCTGCAATCTTGCAAGAGCAAGAGAATACCCCTATCAAGTTTGTTAGAGCTGTGAATAATTTTACATTTTACATATTAGTGGCATCACCACTCTACCTCCTCTTTCTATCTTCCATTCTACTGTCAACTCTACTGTCGTCCTACTGTCGTTGGCAAAAATAGGAGGATATTGAAGTTAGCGAGAACGACAACTGTCGGCCTGCAGTCGTGTAGTCGTGCAGCTGTCAAAATAACACTGCCCTTAAGAACGTGTGTATTTTAATATTTGACAGATGTAGTTTGCAGTCTGTCGCCGTCTATGTGTTTACACTTTCAGGTGAAAGATTTTTAGTAGTGATGGGCGATGTTGTGACTTTTAAGGAACACTGCTACTTGTGACCGTGACTTTGTAGTAGCAGTGATTTTAAACTGTGACTGTGACTGAAATAAAAATTGTAACAGACATAGGCCAATAAAGTAGAACAAAATTGTTTCCTTTTTTCATTTAGGTACAATGTACATATTTATTAGAATAAACAGAAATTAACATAGTAAATTCATTTTTAGAAAATCACCAAATACAAAGTATATACATAAAAGATAAAATTAAATAGTGTTAAAAATATTTACATTAAATGGAAAAGAAGGCCAAAATATTATGTTTGTAAATATTTTCCATTTGTATTCAAAAACAACAATATTTCAGTATTCCTTTCGCTTAATCTTGACCGACGATCACATACAATTTGCCCCGCTTTGGAAAAAATTCTCTCGCAAGGAACGGAGGAGGCTAAAACACATAAATACTTTTTGGCTAATTCTGCCATTTTAGGGTATCTGTATTTATTTTCAAGCCACCAATGAAATGGGTCGCAACTACGGGAAACCAGGCCATCTTCCAAATAGCGCTGAATTTCAATAATGGCTTTTGCTTCTACGCTACCATGTGGTTTATGTTCATTAGCGTATTTATCGAAAGAACTCCATATTGATACTGATTTTTCAATGTTTTCTTCTGTTCTTTCAGTCTGAAATTCTATTTCTTCCCTTTGCATATCTATTAGATAACGTTTTATAAGTTTTTTTGTGTTATGAGCTGCTGATTCATTAGTCAACGCCACTAATTTGAACCGGGGGTCTAGAAAAGTAGCTACCGTAAGTGTATTACTGTGTTGTAAACTGCTAAAACGTTCCCTAATTCCATTTAAAAAAATTTCAATCACTTTTTGTATAGTGTTTGAAAATGTTTCAGTTCGCAAGTGTCTATACACATCTAATAGACCATTTGCGATTGGTATTACAAGCGAACCTGTGCAATATGTTTCACCACTAATGCTTACTGTGGCATCTCTAAATGGTTTACAAATTTTGCACAAAGCAGCAACAGTCGCCCACTCGTCGCTGGTTAATATAGGTAAATTTTTGTTTATAATTACCAAAGTACATTTCACCGCTTCCTCCAACTCCGAAAAACGCTCCAACATTGCCAGTGTGGAGTTCCACCTCGTTTCAACTTGTTGAATTAATTTTAGAGGTTCTTTACCGCTGTTGCGCTGGTAATTTTCAAACGCTTCATTCGCTGAAGTACTTTTCTTGAAGTGAGCAACTATTATTTTAACTTTATCAGTTACTTGTTCTACTTCAGGAATGCGTAATCCTTCTTTTACAATTAAATTAATTGTGTGAGCCATACAACCAAAATGCTTCCAACCTAACTTATTAATTATAGCACTTTTTATGTTACTAGCATTATCCGACACAGCTAGCAATATTTTATCGTTAATTTTCCAATCACTTACGATTTGTTGTATCGCCTCACTTAAGTTTTCAGCTGTATGATTTTGCCTCAGTTGGGATGACGATAAAAGCACTGACGTTAGTTCAAAATTGTCGGACACATAATGTGCAGTTACAGCAATGAAACTAGACGTGTTCCGCAATGTCCAACAATCAGTGGTGATACAAAACTTTTCCCCGCTCCTAATCATTTCTCGCACCTTATGTTTACATTCCTCATACAATGCAGGAATCATTGATTTTGAAATCACACGTCTGCTAGGAATGTCATAAGATGGATTTAGAGCTGTTACAAATTCCCGAAAACCTTTGTCCTCAACTATAGAGAAAGGTTGCAAATCCACCGTAAACAGCTGCAATAACTTGCTTGTTATTTCACTTTTTGATTTTAGCCGCGCGACATTTAAAATCTTGGTTTGTGTTAAAGGCTTTGGTAATGCAGTCGAAGTTGATGGAATATCGTCTTCAAAAGTAACAGGCGTATTTTGCGGCGCTGGCGTAATATCCGTCTGCAAAAATATTTTCACAATACCAATTTGATAGTAACTTCAAAATTAGATTACCATTTCCAATCGAACAGTAGGATGCCTCCGTTCCATATGTTTTTTTAAATTTGATGTTGACGTTTTATATGATATTTTGCATTTACAAATATCACATTTTGCGAAAACAGCATCCACTTCTTTAAAAAATTGCCACACATAACTCGTTTTTGTTCTTTTTGACACAGACATCTTTAATTTTTATTAAATAGATATAAGCAAACTGATTTGTAACCGTTTCGTACAAAAATTAATGTACATGATCCGTTATTTTTTAAGACGCACATTTTTAAAGTCACAATAAATATATTCTCTGAAGGGTTTTTTCAATATAAGGATACTCAATAGAAACTATTTAAATTAAACGAAAACATACTTTTTAAAATATTTCGTTACTTATAAAATACTTTTTATAAGTTTTTTTTTTAAATTACTATATAAATTGATGCAATTTTAAGATTAAAAGTTTTATAATTGGCTTTACTACAGCATTGAGATTTCTGTAATCAATTGTACATAAATATCACCCGTTTAAAGATAAATTAACTTTTTTATGTTAACCAATTTATACTTATCTGAAATTAAAGAAAATTCATGGCTTTAATGAATATGAATTCATCACAGTCGCAATTTTTCATGTGATACTGTGACTGCTACTTTGTCACAGTCGCAATTTTTAATATTCCACGGTGAATGCTATTTTGTCACAGTCGCAATTTTTCACATGATACTGTAACTGCTACTTTGTCACAGTCGCAATTTTTCATATGATACTGTGACTGCTACTTTGTTCATTAATTCCTGTCACTGCTACTTTAGGAAACTTGTCACAGCTGTGACCAGTGATTTTTAAGTAGCAGTGACAAAGTCACAGGTACTCAAATATTTGCCATCTCTAATTTTTAGTTTGCGATTAAACTTGGCGGTGTGGCGACACATTTTTGATACAAATTTTTTATTTCATGTATTTTCTTTAAATTAAATGAAAAATGGGACGCGGAGAACAATTATCCGAGTATGAAAGAGGCCAAATCGAAGTCTATCGTGAAAGTGGTCTTAGCCATCACAAAATCGCTCAAAAAATTGGACGAAGCCAAAATGTAGTGAGTAACTTTTTGGGAAACAAAGCAGAATATGGCAAAAACATGAAAGGCGGAGTCAAACACGCCACCTCTGCGGCAGTCAGGAGGCATATTGTGCTAGTTGCGTCCAATTCACATCTCTCAGCACCCAAAATTAAAGAAATTTGCGGTGTTACAGCCAGTGTGTCTAAAAATTAAAAAAAAACACCGTTAAATGATGCACGTAAAGCTTTACGACTGCTCTTTGCACGCAAGCACATGAGCTGGACGAGCGAATGGCAGAAGGTAGTTTTTTTCGACAAAAAAAAATTTAATTTAGACGGTCCTGATGGATACAACTATTATTATCACGATCTTCAAAAGGAGGAGTATTTCCTGAGCCGTCGCCATAGCTGTGAGGGAGGCATAATGGTGTGGGGGCCGGTATCAGTCTTTGGCACTTGCGACCTTCAATTTGTTACTTTCAAAATCAACGCGGAAACCTACAAATCCATCATACAGACTGCGTTTCCTCATTATTCCAATATTTTTCACATTTTCAAATGGACTTACCAGCACGATAACGCCCCTATTCATACAACTAGGGTGGTAAAAGAGTGGAGTAAGGCTCAAAATGTGGACTTGCTCGAATGGCCCCCATATTCACCTGACCTTAATATAATGGAAAACGTATGGGTGTTGCTATCGCGCAAGGTATGTGAAGAAGGCAGGCAGTTTTATTGCAAAATAACTTAAGTTGCGGCAATTAAAACGGCCTGGACAACAATTTTGCTGCAAATACTACAAAATTTTTATAGCTCGCTTCCCGATCGTTTATATGAAGTTATATCAAACAAGTAAGGAAGAGCTAAGTTCGGGTGTCACCGAACATTTTATACTCTCGCATGATGAAGTGATAATCGAGATTTCATTATCCGTCATTTACATATTTTTTCAAATACCGTATTTGTGTAAAGTTTTATTCCGCTATCATCATTGGTTCCTAATGTATATATTATACAGAGAAGGCATCAGATGGAATTCAAAATAGCGTTATATTGGAAGAAGGCGTGGTTGTGAACCGATTTCACCCATATTTCGTACATATCATCAGGGGATTAAGAAAATATTACATACCGAATTTCATTGAAATCGGTTAAGTAGTTCCTGAGATATGGTTTTTGGTCCATAAGTGGGCGGCGCCATGCTCATTTTCAATTTTTAAAAAAAGCCTGGGTGCAGCTTCTTTCTGCCATTTCTTCCGTAAAATTTAGTGTTTCTGACGGTTTTTGTTAGTCCGTTAACGCACTTTTAGTGATTTTCAACATAACCTTTGCATGGGAGGTGGGCGTGGTTATTATCCGATTTCTTCCATTTTTGAACTGTATATGGAAATGCCTGAAGGAAACGATTTTATAGAGTTTGGTTGACATAGCTATAGTAGTTTCCGAGATATGTACAAAAAACTTAGTAGGGGCGGAGACACGCCCACTTTTCCAAAAAAGTTACGTCCAAATATGCTCCTCCCTAATGCGATCCTTTGTGCCAAATTTCACTTTAATATCTTTATTTATGGCTTAGTTATGACCCTTTATAGGTTTTCGGTTTCCGCCATTTTGTGGGCGTGGCAGTGGGCCGATTTTGCCCATCCTCGAACTTAACCTTCTTATGGAGCCAAGAAATAGGTGTACCAAGTTTCATCATGATATCTCAATTTTTACTCAAGTTACAGCTTGCACGGACGGACGGACAGACAGACATCCGGATTTCAACTCTACTCGCCACCCTGATCACTTTGGTATATATAACCCTATATCTGACTCTTTTAGTTTTAGGACTTACAAACAACCGTTATGTGAACAAAACTATAATACTCTCCTTAGCAACTTTGCTGCGAGAGTATAAAAACGACGGATTCACTCATTATAAACTTATTAAAAATTACTTTAGAAATGTACTTAAGTATAAGCTAAGTGCCATAAGTATGAAAATTATCTTAAGTTACTTATATAATTTTAATTTTTTTATGTTGCACCTATTCAGATGAACGAAATCATTGATTTTGTTAACTTTTCAGAAGAAAAAATTAATAAGAAATAAATAATATGTTTTTGAAAAACCTTCTTCACCATTTTATTAACGCTAAGCGGTAAAAAACGCACCACTGTTATTTTGGTACGCCAGTTATTTATCCATATTTATGGCATCGAACGAGATGGAAATTATCATAATGGGGTTTTAATTACTTTTCGCCATTAAATGGAAGGATGATTAAAAAAAAATTACATTATAATCTAATTTTTAATGCTATTTTATTAGCTTCACCTGCATGTTTGTAAATTATTTCAGTGGCACTGAAGCTGAATAGCACTGAGACAATACAAATGATTGCATATAAACACATAAAAATATAAGCCAAAAGCCTAACATGCGGGTGTAATATAAATGCAAACTTTCAAACTCACACAAACTCATTCAATGCTCAGTTGTGTTTACGCGCCACGTTAAAATTTCTCCTCCGAACCGTTGTTGGACCTTCTCTGTAATTTACTTTTTCTGGTGTTGCAGTCTAATTTATTTTGCTCAGCTAAATTAGTTTTAGATGTTAGGAACATACTTTAGGTCAACAAAACTATTATACTTATTATTTCATACTACATATATGAGTACTTTCCAAAAAATTTTATAAATCTTAAACATATGTACATGAGTTTTTAGTATTTTAGAATACATTTATTAGTGTTTCTAAATTCTATCGCCAGTTGTACTAAACGTTCGAATATTGTATTAAAAAGGTAGTCATGAAGTTTTGAAAACTCAGTATTGATAATTTTTGTTCCTTTTAAGCTCCATATCCAAATCCGCTAATTGCTGCAGAAATCCCTCATTTGGTCGAATTTCGCGACGCATACGAACTTTTCGTATCGCATCTGAGGCGGTCATTTTTCGGCAAATCATCAGGTAAGCGAGTACGCATGTGGCGGACCTTGACATGCCTACTAAGCAATGAACTAGAATTTTCCCTAGAATAAGCAAAATAATTAGTTACATAAACAAATTGGGTAATTGGTTTTTTCCACCTCCACTGCTGATTGCGCTATCAATAAACTTCGCTGCGACATAAAAGTATCGGGATATGTCTGTTGTAGGTGCGTCAACCATTGGGAAGCCCATATATCTAAAAATAGTATCTTTGTTGTTTCTTCTACAATGTTGTTATATTTTGTTTATCAAAAATAGGGATTTGTGATAAAAAAAAGTTGTAGATCGATAAACCAACAAAGCCAAACAATTTTATTAAATTTCGATATACATAGGTTTTTGAAGAGTTGTTTTAGCAGCATATAGTAACTATACACCCAGCGAAACAAAGCAAAACGTGCAATATTTCCCGAATATATGTACTTATGTACATAGATGCAAAATTATCAAAACATACAGTGTTGAATTCAGTCCCCTCAAAAATGGTAGACTTAGGCGCTTATGTAGTATAGTCTGCAACTATTGGTTTGAATCACGCTTGTATTGTTTGCCTCAACGGTTGTTTTAGGTTCCTTTCTGCGCATTTTAGAGTTTATTAGCACCTACACGTTCTGTATTGGAATAACATCCGGACACTTAATGGCAAATCCAATGAAGTAATACCCATACCTTCCTTTAATTTTGTAATCTCAAATATCAAAATTAACGAATTAACTTAAAAAAATGACGGGAATGAAAAATCTTCAAGAGCACCAAGTTGGGTATCACCCTCTTCGTTATAATATTTTTATATTTTTCAGCGTTCACTGAGTTCTCTAATATTCAAATTGATTCCGATTTGCCCTTAGAAATGCATACCCTTACTTTTATATAGGCGGAATGTTACACAGTAGGAAGAATTAAATTTTCTGCGAATAGTTTTTCACTTCTGCGACGAACTGCTTAATAACCATCAGGTTCAATAAGGTTAAACTTCGATTCGTCAGAAATCATTAAAGTTTTCCAATTCGTTTGTGTCCAGAAAAGTTTATTTACAATTCATCTCAACCACTTTTCTTTAATTTAATGGTCACGCGTGGCTTTTTTCTTCTTCTCGTTATGCCAATTTTGAACTGTTCGAGTTAAAATATTGTTATTGAATCGGTCTTGCAAACTTGTGTTTAAGCTAGCACGATGTTCTCCAAAGCTAGTGCTGCTTTTTCTACCTGAAATTTTCTTACTTTCTAGTTCGCCAGTTTTACGATGTTTTTCCAAAAAACGTCGCACTGTCTAAATTTAATTGTGCTGCTATTTTTGGGCAATACCCAAAACCGTTTACAATGAATTTGTGAAAAAACATTTGTTACGACTCTTTTGTTTCGCTGGGTGTATATGTATGTGGTAAATTTATTATGATTACTATTAATAATTCATTATTAATATTCATTGATTTTTAATTGGCAGTTTAGCAATTTATAGAAATACATATAACGAATACGCTTGATTCATTTTTTGCTTTGCAAGATTTTACATTTTTTCGACAAATAATCATATCTACTAAAATAAAATTTTTCACATTCCGCAAAAAAATATACACATTTAATAAAAATTCTACATACTATGTGTCCTCCTTTCCTAACAAACTTACATTCACATATACATACATATGTATGAAATTATTAGGAGTGTTGGAAAGTAGTTGTAGTTTAACCGTGAGTTAAAATTGTAGCAAAACACCTTAACGGAAAATATATCGCGAGTATATTTTATACTCGTACATATCGTCAACTGAAATGCAAAATAACGTAACATCACTTTTCATAGGTTTACAGGATTCTTTGTATACAACTTGAGATATTTAAACAAAATTTTCAAATCTGAATTAACATGAAACTATAAGTATATTTTAGACAAAAAATAAAGCAAATTTTATAGTAAGTGTCCTACGTTATTTTGAATTTTCATTTCTGAAACCAAATAACGTATGATGAATCTAAATTTGTATAAGAAATAAAAAATTTGAATATTAGCAAATTAAACAGTTACAAGTTTTTCATATTTCATGTTATTATTATTATTGATGCGTACATACATATGTTAGTAGAAAAAATTAAATTATTTCAAGCCAAAAACATGATAATAATGTTTAATTATTATTTATTAAACAATTAATTATCAAAAGATATATTATGATAAAATAATGACAGTCTGCAGGAATTAAAGCTTCTGGGCCCTGCAGATGTTGTAATTTTTGGGAAGAAGCCGTTGGAGGAGAGGAGCAGTGAGCTTCTTCACGGATGGATCAAAGCTTGGGGGGAAGGTTGGTGGAGTGGTCTACTGTCAGGAGCTCTCAATCAACTGCAATTTCAGACTTCCTGATTATTGCAGTGTCTTCCAAGCCGGGGTTGCGGCCTCCTTTAGAGAAGGGATCATCCACTCAGATAACAGAGTGGCGATACTAGCCTTAAACTCATAAACAGTGCGTTCAAGGCACCTTAGAACCGCATCGGTAGAATGGGAGCGGGTCGATGGTCTCGTATCCTCTTGCGTTCTACTACTGAATAGCTGGGCCTTGCGGAAGCTTAGTCAGCACTGGACCACCATTGGTACACTCGCTGTCGCAAAAGTCGTTTTTCCAAAAATTGATCGCGAGAGAGAGTTGAAAACGCCTAACTTTAGACATCCCACCGAGCTGGCGGGAATGGAAATTAAACGCCTGTACAAATTTGTATTAGCTACTAAGTGTTTTGCTAATTTATAGTTCGAACATAGGAGTTCTTATTTTCTATGGCCTCATAAAGAACTACATAAAGTAGTCCACATGGGATCTTTGATCACCCATCTAACCTAACCTTACCAAAGCATATTGAACATAACCAATAAAAATAAACATAGACAATAAATTAAGGCTAACTTCGTTATAAAAAAAATCTGTTATTTTTACATGAGTGATGATACGTTATTTTGTTTAACGAAATTAAGCAGTTGAATACGTTTTTTTTTTTAATTTTTCATATAACATGGGTATTTCTGATCGCAGAAGCTTAAAATTTATGACATATATGTATGTACATATGTACATATGATGTGGTGAATCGAAATTTATAAAAAATAACACAATAACACATTTTTTATTGTTAACTTAATTAAGTAACAATAAATAAAAACTTCAGTATTAAAATAGCACAGGCAAAATTATGCAGTAATGAAAAAGAACAAATACATTTTCTTCTTCTTCTTCTTAGTCACAACTTTGAAGTTGTAGATGATGTAGAGACGAGTTAAAATCTGGGTGACTGTCTGTCTGTCTGTTCGTCCGTCCGTGCAAGCTGTAACTTGAGTAAAAGTTGAGATATCTTGATGAAACATGGTATGCGCATTCCTTGTCATAAAAAGTATGAGTACGTAGATGGGCGTAATCGGACTACTGCCACACCCTCCAAACGCCATTAACCGAAAACCCATAATGTGCCATTACTAAGCACTTAATTAATATATAAAACTCTAAATCGGCATAGGGGATCGCAGTAGCAAGGGGCACCTGTGGACAAAATATATTGAAAAGTGGGCAACGCCCCATCTTCTAATAACTTTAATGTACATACATATGTATGTATCTCTCAACTCACTTAAGCTACAATAACTAAATTCGCCTAGCGCAAATATTACAAGAATCTCTACCGACAGTGCAGTGTAGTGACAGTGAAGGCCCGCTTACTCCTCATATAACTGTTAAAAACTAAATATACCAAAACATTAAATTTTACTCCCGAGATGGTATGACAAGGCTTTAATGGCGTCAAAATTGGACGATGGGCGTAGTACCGCCCACTTTTATTTGAAAATACATATGTATCTCGACACCCGCCCGACCGAGTTCAACCCAATTCGATATATGATAATCTGCTGACACTCCTATATAACATTCTGAAAATGAGTGACATCGAACTACAACCACGGTCACTTTTGATTCTTTCATTATCCTGTCTACAAATTAAGAAGCAATTATTATAACGGTATAATACTTTTCATGGATAATGCCTTTGAAGTATGCCACCTTATGACCAAAAAAATGGAACCCAAACTGTTCAAGCCTGTAGGTACCGAGTATGTTGACTCCAGTACTTAACTTTTGACCGATTCGGTCATTGTGTGAGTTACTTAATGTATATGTATAATTGAAATTTTGAGAGAGTCCTTTCCTAACAATAGTAAATCTGTGTATCAAAAATAGAATGAATCGAGGCAATACTTCCGTATCGGCCAATATGTGAATTATTTTAATAAAATTGAGAAAACCCCGGCTTTAATCCTCGCAAGTTGCAAGAGTATGAAATGTTCGGTTATACCCGAACTTTAGTTTACTATTTATAAAAAAATATTGTGTTAACTTCACTGTTTGTGAGTAACTTTCTTATTCATGTAAAAATTATCATGTAAACAAACCTTATGCTTGGCATATCGCGATAGTAACTATGACCAGTGTCCACTTGACCGTAGCGGCAACCTTCAGCTGCATTTAGCACATGTGTAATGCCCATCATTCGCAGAAATGATTTGTTTTTCGCCGCAGCTCTATAATAAATAAAATATTTAAATATTGTTACATATATTAAGAACATTAAATAGTAAAACATCGTACTTTATTCTATTCGATATTAAGCACTTTAATAACAATTTGTTGTAAAACATATGGACATTATTAAACTAATTATGTATCAAATTGATTATTATTTATCAAGAACCATATATAACAGTTTTGTCCATCCCCGATGCATCAATTCACTGATACTATATATTGTATATTTTGAGAAAAAATTAATTAAAACACTGCGAAGTATGCAGGAGCATAATCTTAAATAACATTGCAAGCTATTATTGTTATGAAATTATAGTAATTAACAATGGCGGATGGACCGGGTTTATTAGTACTACTATTAGGTGAATTGAAATAAAATAAATAATTAATAAATCGTAAATTTATTTTTAATTTTAAAATTTCTAGGCTACTTTAATTTCCATCTGCAGTTTCTAGTTGTTATCTAGTAGGTTTTTAGGTAATTCGATTTTACCAAATTGTAGGTATTAAGAAGTATTCCGAAATACAAAGAATATTTTATATCATCACGCCTTACTTTCCGTCCGTTCGACTGTGTGTAATAAATATTCTACCATTTAATATATATTTCTAAACTTTAACAAATAATGCTATGATATACGGGCATATGCCGATTCTTCTCAAAAATGGATGCATAGTTTTGAAGAGTTTTCAATTATACTATATGCTGAAAATGAGCAAATTAGGTTAGGTTCGAATGGCAATTACCCTCCTGAAGAACAATAAAGCGGCAGGAACCGATGGATTACTGGCCGAGCTATTCAAATACAACGTCGAAGAACTGATTACAAGATATGGTCAGCTGAAAGCATGCCCGGCACCAAAAGCTCCGTCAGGATTAGGGAGGACCGTTTGGTACCAAACGGGGTTTCAGACAAGGAAACTCCCTAACGTGTGACTTTTTCAATCTACTGCTGGAGAAAATAAAAGCTAAATAGAGAAGGTACAGTCTTCTATAAGAGTGTACAGCTGCTGGTGTACGCCGATAATATTGATATCATTACATATGTGAGCATGTGGGTTTGGTATCTGAAATGGGTGCCAAATAGGGAAAAAAGAACTACTGTCGCGCTGTCAACTCGCCTAAAACTGCGTAAGCACCTACGCAAGTAAAAGAAGAAGAATAATACAATATTTTGCTTTTTTTTGTACTATTGACGAGAAAATATGAAAATCTTAGCAGGCTTTATTGAACCACCAAAATAATTAAATTATTTGTTAGTACTCCGTTGGGATTAAAAATTGACAGCAGTAGAAAGTTGATCAATTAGAAATTATTGTAAGCCCCGGCTATCGTTTAAGCAGACTAATTCTGGAATAAATTCAATGCATCTATTACCAGTAGCTTACTACATTTAAAGAAACAAAACTTACACAGAAATATAATTTATTTCCATATTAGTACTTACACATCACCAATGTAAATACCAGGATATACTTCATCACAGTCAACATCATGTAAGGCGCATTCTGTTCTTCGTAGCCCTGTCAGATTCCTGCAGGGCGTCATTGAATAATATAGGACTCTTTGCAAATGACGGCCTGTAGTTTGGTCTGAATTATCCAATCGACTCGGTGGCTTTAAAGTAAACATAAATATTGAAACCGTTAACCGTTAAATTTAAAGTATAATTTGAAAGTGAAATATAGTCTGCTTTTACACACAACATATTGAACATTAAATTTGTGGGAAATACAATAGACAAAAATGTATACATACATACATACACTATTAACCTAATGTATTTTTAGTTCATTCATATTACGTATAACCCAATACATATTCGTAACAAAGTATTACCAAACCAATCGAATATGAATTACTTTGTGAAATCGAAAAGTGCTACAACTATTGCGATTTTTGGCACTAAAATAATATGGTTTTCAACTCCACTCGGTGGAATTGAATTTAGAGCAATTCAACTTCAGATCAACCTAACTCTTTTTTTTTTGGTATTACGATTTTCAACTCTTTTCAGACAAATTAGAAGCTGAAAATTTTTAAACGAAAAATCAAAACAATTTAATTTAGTTACCGTTCACAAAAAGGTGAATAATTATTAAAATGGACGTTAATTTTTATTTACTTGTATATTACGATACCAACATTGCTTGGGTCAAAACAGATGTGCTGCGCATAAGAAAAATCCTTCGTTATCACAGAAATCCATTTGAACTTCCTAACTCCAAGTAAACTAAAGTATTATTGACATTTAAATAAATTTTTATTAATGTTTATTGCAGATTCATAAGTTGTTCTCGTTTAAATGAGGAGTCATTTTGTTTTTTATTAAATAAGATGGAAGGAACGTTACCACAAACTCTTTATTTCCTCGCTGCCGGTAGGTATCAAGAATGCTTTTTAAATATTTTTAACTTTGGATTGATACAATCTACGATATCTATGGTTCTTACAAAACCTGCTTTTGAATATTATTAACACCATATTTGTGCGTGACTGAAGAGGATAACAATGCTTCAAAAATTTAATCTTACTCAAAAAGTATACAAGGTTTTAGCTCGTTGGCGATATGGCCGCCAGTATTCCGGTGCAAGCCTTTTAAATGGCCTCAACGTCTGCATAACGCTTTCCTTTCATGGGAAAATGCATTTTTCTGAAAAGGAAGAAGTCGCACGGTGCCATATCAGGTAAATACGGGAAGTGGTTAATGGTTAAAATGTGATTTTTGGTAAAATAATCGTCCTTGGAATGTTGGATACTGAGCAATTTTTGGTCTTCAGTCAATTTGTGTGGAACAAATCGTGCACACACCTTTCGTTAGCCCAAATGTTCGGTCAAAATGCGATAAATCGATGTTTTGGAGATGTTCAATTCCATCTCCATGAATTTCAATTATGATTTGGGATGGTTTTTGATGAATTCACGCACAGTTTCGATGGAATTTCTGGTGATCACAGATTTTGATTAACCCACATGTTGATCGTCATTTATGTCCTCACGACAGTGGCGAACGCAGGAAAAAAATTTGGGGGGGGGGGGGGGGGGTTTTAGGTAAAAAACAATGTTTCATTATTTTATTCACAAATTGAAGTCTAATCTTCTTTTATTTTGGGCCATAACATTTAAAATCTCTCTTCCTCCGTCACGTCTATATCTCTATGGATATTCAAGAGAGCCATTCCGTTCAGGCGTGCTTCTCCAGTTTTATTTCTTAAATGTGTTTTAAGCCTGCGAAGTGAGGAAAACGAGCGTTCACTTGAAGCGACAGATATAGGGATTGTTGCTCCAATCTTTAAAAAACGATGCACTAAAAAAGTTTTGAATCTCTTTGTTTGATTTAACCAGTTCCTGAAAATATATTCAAAATTTTAGTTAGAAAATATAATCTGAAGAAAAGATTTTTAACCTTTTCCACATTCTAAATTCAGCAAATGAAAAACAAATAATAAGTAAAGTTGTGTATCTAATTCAGTTTTTTCTGGTTGTTTTTTTTTTTAAATATAGACATTTTAATTAAGACACTCAAGTATTTTTTTGCAAATAGCATAATTTTTTTTAATTTAAATTTATTTCACAACAGTTTGCTTATGGAACGAAAACTGAAAGTCATAATAAATGAGTTTTTATTTTTCCTTTATTATGATTAACAATAAACTCTAAAAAAAGTAATAGAAACCTTATTGGTGACTTTTCAGTTCAGAACTAATTTTCTAAAGAAGTCCATTTTCGACTCACAATTCTCCTTAAATCTAAAAAAATCCAGTTCAGCAGCCACAGAGTTATAAGGCAAGCTCATTACTTTGAAGCAAATTAAAAAAATGTCTCTGTCCAGTTTATATTTTTCTGGGTTTTTTAATTGGCCTACATTCCCACAACTTTTTAATACTATCCAGATACAATAGGTTTGTTTTTAGTTTAACATTTTCATAGTTTCAAAAAATTAAATTCTATCAGCAGAGTTTAACACCCCAAAATCCACCCACCCTCCCCTCACGACAACTTTGAAAACGTTGAAACCACTCGTGTACTCTGCTACGGGATAGGCAATCATCGCCATAAACTTGTTTCATCAATTGAAACGTTTCGGTAAAAGTTTTACCAATTTTAAAACAAAATTTAATGTTGGCTCTTTGTTCGAAGCTCATTTTCGCACCGATAACACAAACATACTGACACTTAAAACGCAATAACTTCACTTCCATTCCATGAAATGTCATGAAATTCTCACTGGGCAATCGATAAAGAGAGCAGATTCTAACGCACCAGTCGACATATAGATGGCGCCACCAGAGGGAGCTAGATTCAAAAAGTCCTGTTTACTTTGGAACGCTTCTTGTATTTCTATCAGTAGTAGATTGTATCGGGTTTTTATGTTCGAAACACTTCCCGCGGTCTTTTGATTTTATTTAATATTTGGAAATTGTAGCGTGTCTTATACATAATAACTGTTTAAAATGGTTAGAAATTATAAATAAAATAGTTTTTTTTTTTAATTTTCTGCTAATATTTTTCCTAAATAAATTCATCAATGCTTAACTGCAACTGCTCCTTAGGAGTTGAACATTTTTGATACTCTAGTCAACCCCACCAGCACAGAGTTGATAACCGTAATACCAAAATAAAGACGAAGTTGGACAACAGTTCAATCCAAATTTTTTTTCGACGGGTTGTGCTAAAAACCATATAACTGAATTCCTTCAACCAAAATGCAGTTAGGTTGATTGCCGTAATGGGGCCTAAAGTAACAAATTCTTATGAAGAGAAAGCTCGGACATTTATTGAATGCTTAAACCTGACTATTGCGCCTTCTCTATTTATTAACTCTCTCTCTCAGTTAACTGTAGTTTAGATGTAAGGTTGTTTTCATTAAATAAACAAGGCTGTAGCGCCTTTCAAGAGAAGATGGCTGCCATCAAGGTAGAGATAGATTACTGCTCCGAAGTGTAGCCTCTCTCAGAGAATAAGGTTGATTTAATTAAATAAATAAGTGCCCATTACTCAAAAAATAAATTAATCTATATCAGCTTACAAGTAGATTTTAATTTATCTATCATATTTACTGTTCAAATTCATTAGTGTGATAGAGATCATTACATTCAGTACGGCAGATATGAACTTATTTCTTAAATTTTGTTAAATTTTTTTAATGACGTTTTAATTTTGCTTTAGCGAAATACGAATATGATACGAATGTGATCATTTGAACCAATTTTGCGAATTAACGCAATTTGCATAAGATAGTTCAAGTGGTTTATGAAACATTAACATACAATATAGCTTCTAGTGTCGGAGATGAAAACTTTTGTATTTTGAAAGTAGTGTTTTTTTTATTTTTAATATGTAATGTGTGGCCACGGCGAATATCGCATTCGATGGAACGTTGAGCTGTATGAGATGTATGTAATTTATTGTATTACTGTGCGAAATTATGTGAAAATATAAAATATTTTGTGAACTTCCAATAAAAAAATTAAATTTATTGCGATATAATCATATATTGTCTTGCCAATTTAAATAAATAAACTCGAATATAAAAAAACTCGAAATAATAGTTAAACTTAATGTCTTTGTATTGAATATTTTCATTATCACATCTGAGTACGATATGTTAATAAAGTTTCGCTTATCAAATTTTAGAGATATCTGTTCTTGTCTCGCTCAAGAAGTAATGTGACGAATACGTAAAATATTGTTAATCAAGTCAACATAAAAGAATTGTGTACAATAAAGTTATGTAGGCTTTCGGAATATAAGCTTTTCTTTACTTGCTTATTTTAAAGTATGTTCTTTGTACTATAATGAACGGGAAAACGATAATGCCCTACTATTTCCATTTTTCAAAGTGGATGATATTTTCTCATCTTTTACACAATGTTTTTACTCATGTGCTATATATGTATAAAATGCTTTTGTCGAAAATTTTAGGTTTAGCATATTTTGTTTGTGAGGGAGAAAGCGAAAGGAACGTATAAAAATATCAACAATTTATTTTGTTTCTTAAAAGTTTTTAAGACTTACATACATATACATTTTTTAAAACTGATACACTTAACAGTGTCTAAATTTATTTCATGATGTTCTTTCTAATATTTTCTTATAGAATTTCGTACAGACAGATGCTCTGAAAATGACCGTTGGCAAATATCCAAAATATTTTCTAAATAGAATTCCTTGCGCCAGACTATTTATATCGGATGAGTGTACTAAAAAAATAAAGTTCATATATAAGTCTAACAACCAACGAGAATTTCATGGTCACAACTATAAATATGTACAATCACACATATATTTATGTATGTACAATACATGTGTATTTCAATTATGATTCATGAAAGCATCATATACCTGTATGTATAATTTCGGAAATTGAGTCAGCCTGAGAAAAAAAATTGCACTAAACGTTTTCAATTCACGAAAAGCAGTTATAATATTCTACATACCTGTATGTTTTCGAGCGTGAAAATTATGAATCAAGAAGATAATCTACAAACTTACTTTAGTCACAATGGAGTAAGAATACATTTTTTCTCTGAATGAAATATGAAAATGAATATCTAAGTATCCCAGGATAAGCTTCTTTTTAAATATATTATAATCGATCTGCATTTTAAATAAAAATTAGTAATTTTATTATATTTCTCAAATGTGAATTTTATGCAATTAAAATTCATTCGACGCTATTTGCTCATTTTATATTTTTGTAATCTTTTTGCAAATTGTAATAGTTTTGCTTATTTACTAATTTTTGTAACATAAAAGCGAAATGGAAACGTGGAAACAAGTATATAAAGAAATGTAAATAAACTCCTTATATATGTAAGTCCTTCCAGAATAGGATTTTAAGCACTATTCTAATCTCGAACAATAAGATTTATATTTGTATCATATAAAAGCGATTTAATTGTAGTTTAGTAGCCATGACCATTTCTTTCAGTTTTTTTAATTACACACAAGCATACAAAATATAAAAATATACCTGGTAATACAACGGACTGTACCTTTCCCCAATATTGGTGCTATACTTGTCATTGGGGGGCTGAAAAATTGTATATTTTTTTAAGTACATATATACATACATATATGTATATGTATGAATGAATGTATTACATATATGACATGCATTTTAAGGTGTGGAACAATAGGTATCTCTACTTATGAGAATACGATTTAGCTTCGATGACAATGCCTCCCACTAATATAAGGAGCAATTAAAACACAATATTCATCCGATTAGAAATTAATTTCCATTGATTAGTTTGAAAGGTGTTTATTAACTGAGGTAATACAAATAATCAATAAAGCAGCATGTCATAATTGTATTACATTTATTTAACTCTTTAGTTGCAATGCACAATAACATTATGAATAGACATTACCATGTGTGGAATACGAGTACACATCAATGTTAAAGCTTTCAATAAAGAAATAGTAATACATATTAGCAATATTCATTCTGGAAATGTTAATTAGTTAGTTTGTAGGCGGCAATTTTTTTTTATTAAAAATTAAAAAAAAAATACGATCGGGTAAGCTTTATAATTTTTATTTTTCTGTTGATTTAGAATACCCGTTGAGACTAACGCAATCTAATAGAGACAAACGACAACTCTCATTTATCGCTAGTACTCTCAACGCAAATTAAATCTGCAGATACGTGAATATATAATTATCGTATACAAACTTAACATAAATTAGTAACATTTACAAAACGCATTGATATACACATTTTATTTTTTCCACTTATTTACGATAATCAACAATCGGTTTACCGAACAGATAGCAGGTGAACAGACTTAAAGTTAGTTCCATTCCTACACAAAGATCACATATACATACGTACAAGTATAAGAAAAATCTAAATGATTTTTCTGATTAACTTTATTATTAGAAAGCTTTCACAAAATTAACTTTCTTGCAAATTAAGCATTTTCCTTTGACCTTCGTACATTCGGACACAACAAAGAATGTGTGTGCATCTCAACAGTTGTCTAAAATCCAACCACTTACGAGCATTGTTTAAAAACGCTTACACAATTTTCATTCCAATCAAAGGATATTATTTGACCATTGTAAATTATTATAAAAATTTGTGTTAATTTTAACCTTTTTGACTTGAGTATTCTCTATTTGAATACAAGACCAAATTAAAAATCGGATTTTTACTTTATAAAAAGTATAAAAAATTTCTATAACGCATTGGGATCGGAGCATTATAGAAATTTGTTTACTATTCATATTTATTATTGTTAACGTTATATCTGCACAAGTATTTGAGGAACCATTTAGTATACATATGCATGTATATGGTAATTTCATATATAGTATTTAAAAGTCAACTTTAACCTTGCACAACATTGCTGTTTTGCGGAATGTTGCTATATACCTGAACATAATCAATATTACATACATATGTAAGACGAATGTATACAAGGTGAGAGCAGCAGCGCAAAAACAAGAACAATGAAGAAGCACAACAAATTCACAAAAACACATCAGTTTGACATATGTACATATAAACATCTAAATCAAATGTAAAAAAAAACGGACGTTCGCCTCCAACAAATTGAATGAATTTGCGGTATAGTATGTAAATAAAATGAATTTAATATATGCACGTCATACATATGTACATACTTATGTTTATATCTATATCATGTTATTAAATTTTTCTTTTTAAAATGAATATTGAAGCTGTGTTTAAATTCATTAAACGTGAAAATGTGTACATATGTAGATATATAGTATGCATGCACATAAGTATGTGCATATATGTATTTACGCATATGGAAAAGGCTGCAAACACATGCATTCAAATACGTATTTCAACAGAAAAGTAGATTATGTGTACCGTATATCTCCATGACATTTTGATGAATTTATTGTTGCTGGCGTTGCTAATTTGATTGTTATCGTCTCAATAATTCAATATATCCTTATATTTCAAATAGTTATAAATTTTTGTAAATGCATAAACATATGTGCTTATACATACATATGTATGTATATTAAAATAGTATCGATTTATTTCTTTTCACACTTTTGAGTTTTGTTAAGTTTGTTTACGTTGGCTTATTAAAAATTTATTAATTTATTAAAACACGTCAAATCCTGATATGTCATTCACTTCTGCTATTGGCACTTTATTGTAAATCTTATTTGACGTTCTTTTAGGTACTAAATTGCACAATAGCTATTTTCTTCACTTCAGGGAAAACGAAAGCTCTTTTGTGCATTGCATTTAACTCAAAGCTTTTATAAATGGGTTTCAAAACTTTTACAAATACATACATTCATGTATATATGTATGTATGTACAAATGTATGGGGGTGTATAACTTTGTATACTCTCCCAACACGTGTCATTTTGTCTCTATCATTGAATCATGGATATTAGAAATGGGAGAATCAGCAGAGGCAACAAACTGTCCAATTTACTGTCATTGTAAATGAAATCCCAATAAATTTTCTAAATTTGTAAAATGAACATGCTTTATTAGTTTATTGAAAAAAATACGAAAGTTCCTAGGTAAGGAAGGTTCTCCAAGTATGCGCTTATGAGCTCTTAATTGTAACGGGAAGGTCCTTCGCCTAACGGTTTTTTATTTTTCTCTTATTATCAGTTAGAACAATACATACTTCGTTTAATGGATTTTATTAGGGGATTGAATGCTCTACAAAATAGTCTCTTACGGTCCTTTTGAATTTTATAACTCAATGAAAACAATTTTAAATTGCAAATTTTATGGTCTCATAGGAAATTTACTGCCCTAATAAAAATTTCAACTGGTGTTATAGGTTTGTAATTTCATCATGGAAAGATATACGATCCAACAACGAGTCGAAATTATTAAAAATTACTACTGAAATTCGGAGTCAGTAAAAAGTTTTTTTTATAAAACATAAACTGTTTGCGATATCAATGAAAGTACATTCGTACCTTCTGCAAGCGTGCCCGTGGTGGTGATCCAAACAAATCGAGTTCCATACATAATAGCATCGAATGTACTTTCACACGAATAAAGAATTTCATTGATAACCCAAACAATTTTTATTTTATTTAAAAGAATTTTTGTAGCGCTCTTAATGAAAACCCCTTTATAAAAATGATCAGGGTGACGAGAAAAGTTGAAATCCGGGTGACTGTAACTTGAGTAAAAATTGAGATATCTTCATGAAACTTGGTATGCAGGTTCCTTAGTCCAAAAAAAATGTATTCGTGTAAATCGCTATTACCCGAAAACCTAAAATGTGTCATAACTATGCACTAAATTAAGATATATAACTATAATTTAGTACAGGGGATCGCAGTAGCAAGAGACACTTGTGAACAAAATTTTTTGAAAAAGTGGCCATGGGCCCGCCCTCTATTAAGTTTATGGTACATATCTCCTAAGCTGCAACAACCAAATTTTCTCAGCGCAAATATTATAAGAACTCCCACCAACAGTATGAAAATGGGTGAAATCGGATGAAAACCCCGTTCACTCATGAACAAAATTGTTCAAATCCAACAAAAACTGTTCAAGCTCCCCATGTACCGAATATTTGGATCCTAGTACCTACATATAGTTGACTTTTGATATTTAGGGATATCAATAGTTTGTCCGTATGTGAAAAATGTGTTGAATCGGACCAATACTTTTTTTTTTGCCGCTAGAGGGCTACCAAGTAGACATACATGGTTTTTTTCGCTCGTGATATTTTATTATTAATTAAAATAATTTTTGTAAATTAATTAACTCTGTCTGACTAAATTAATAGACTAAAATATCGTGTTGTAAATACATACATTTTTTAGTTACTAATACTACTGGTAATGTGTCAATCTGATTATCAACCTGCCACCTAAAAAGCTAATTGTAAATCGTATCTTATGGAGGTGTCTGGAATGCAATGATTTGGAGGTTAGTGGAAGACATTCGGAGGATGAAAGTGAGAATGACAACGTTGATCTACTTGAAAAAGTCCTAAATAAACAATTTGAAGAATTTGCCAAAAAAATGTATGACAATCTTGAAAACTTTAAATCATCTATTAGTGAAAGTATCACCGGATTAAAAAAAGAAGTTAAAGCGCTCGCCAAGCAACATGCCATCCCCGACAAAAAATGCACGAGTCTGAGTGACCGTATTACAACTATTGAAAAGAATTTATGCTCATACAAAATCTCATCATCATCACCATCTTCTCCTGAGAACATCATAAAAGAAATTAATGATCGTAAGAAGCGTGAGTCAAACGTCATCGCTCTTGGAATTTCAGAGTCTACCAAAGCTACTGGCAACGACCGACTGGAAGATGATAAAGTATTACTCTCAGCTGTATTATCGGATGAATTATCTGCTAAGTTAACTGGGTTCAAAATCCGAAGACTTGGACGTCAGACACCTAGCCGTACACGTCCTCTGCTTATAGAGACCAAGTCAGTTGCAATTGCAGAGAAATCTTTAAACTAAACCAGTGTGAGAGTTCTCAGGTTAGATTCAAACCAGACCTAACCCCTGAACACCAGACTCACCTTAATGATTTACGCTCTAAATTAAACACTCTCAACAAGAATGGTGACACAAGTAAAACCATCAAGTACTCGTATATCCATGGCATACCGCAGATAGTTAACAAAAATTTTCGCCCGCTCAGTGAAAAGGAAGAAACCCGAAGCTCTTCAAGTGTACTATCAAAACACGCGGGGGCTCCGAACAAAACTAAATAAATTTTTCACAGCGTCTGCCGTCAGTAATATCGACCTCATTTGTATTACTGAATCATGGTTACACCCATCGATTCACGATGGCGAACTAATCGACAGCACTTACACAATTTTTAGGCACGATAGGGATCCAGTTTTGTCCGGTCTAGAACGAGGTGGTGGGGTATTCATCGCTTTCAAACGCCACTTTCAAGCTGAACTAATACAAATTGATCAAAATAACCTAGAGCTCGTCTTCGTCAACGTACCATTTGTTGAAGAGGACAAATATCATCCGGCCCTCTCTATCAGTCTTAATTTTTGACCTAATCTTACATCACCGAGTTCACCTACATACTCCTTCAAGAAAGCCGATTATCATAATCTCAACGTTTTTTATCACCAGGTTAACTGAGTAGGAATGTATGAAACAGACATTAACGCAAATAAATGCGCGGTAGTCTCGTACTCGCGCTCTCACAGCAATATTGCCACCAGTTATAAACTAAACGGTCACAATCTGCAAGAAGTTCCCGACATCAAAGACCTGGGCATCATCATAGACAACAAACTCACTTACTCGAAGCATATAGATAAGATCACACTCCAAGCTTTCAAGGTTCTTGGATTAATCACGAGAACAGGCAAAGAGTTTCGCAATTCCTACACATTGATATGTCTATATCGCCAACTGGTTCTACCCATACTTGAGTACGGCACTGTAGTCTGGTCTCCTCACACTGATGTCTCAATCAACACATTGGAGAAGGTCCAAAATAAATTCTGTAAGTTTCTATAAGGTTCTTGGATTAATCACGAGAACAGGCAAAGAGTTTCGCAATTCCTACACATTGATATGTCTATATCGCCAACTGGTTCTACCCATACTTGAGTACGGCACTGTAGTCTGGTCTCCTCACACTGATGTCTCAATCAACACATTGGAGAAGGTCCAAAATAAATTCTGTAAGTTTCTATCCTTTCATACAACCTTGAGGTCGCTGGTACTCTCCACTGATGATATTCGTTCACGCTTTAAAATCAACAGCCTAGCTACACGTCGTCAAGTCGCTGACCTAGTCTTTTACTTTAAGGTTGCTAACAACCTAATTGATGCCCCAGAGATTCTTGGTAGTTTTGAGTTTGCTCCTACGGCATTCTCGCTGAGACAATCACGGAAACTTAAAACAACAAAGACACAGAAAAACTACGTCTTCCACGGACCTCACAACAGGATTGCTAACCATGTAAATTCACTTCACCAGAACATCGATTTCTATGGAGGCTTCCTCAGTTCATTCATCAATAATATAAAGGACAAACTCCTTCCATACCATTAATTTGATCTCTGTAATACAATTGGCCTTATTATTATATTTTTTCTCTTTTTTCTTTTACTTATAAAAGTAACTGTTGTATATTGCCGATTGGCGTTAATTTGTTAAATAAATAAATAAATAAAATAAATAAATAAATACTTCTCTTAGCCACCATATATCTAATATAAAGATTTTCGAACTTCCTGGTGACTTTATACCGCATATATCGGCCAATATATGAGCTAGACTTTCTTACTCATAACAGTGTATGCATACATATTTGTGACTAAAATAGATAAATTTGAGCGAAAACTTGACTTATCCCCCATATAAGTAATATCAGGATTTTCGAACATCCGACTGACTTTACTCTATATGATTAGTTTTTTAGTAAGTGACAAACTATTGTGATCAAATCGAAAGGTGAATTTTGTCCATTTCATCTCCTTTAAAGTAATCCCCTCCCGCTGCAATACACTTATGCCAACGAATTTTCCAGTCATCATAGCACTTGGAAATATCCTCCGTCGTGATGGCCATCAGAGCCTTCTTCGATCCAGTTTTTATATCCTCAATTGAGTCAAAACGGTGTCCTCGGAGTGGTCTTTGGAATTTGCTGAATAGCCAGAAGTTACACGAAGGTAAATCTGCCGATTGCGGTGTTTGCGGCGCGATATTTGTTGAAATGGCGAAATGATCACGAGTAACCAATGCAGTATGAGATGGTGCTCTATTGCACTTCTTTGTTCAATAAATTCGGACATGGTCAAAATCGAGAATTCACTTTTATGTAGAGGCTCACAAAATGATTACTAATAAATATTTTGACGTTAAATTTAGCATATACATACATATGTCACTAACACAGGCCTGTCCAACATACGGCCCCCGGGCCACCATCCGGCCCGCATAGGCCCTTCATCCGGCCCGCCATCTCTTATAGTCTTTGGGTATCCCAGTTGTATAGGCCTGAAACACGTGATGAATAAAGTAGTGCAGACAGTTAATTTTATACGCGCAAGAGGGCTTAACCACAGACAGTTCCAGGCTTTTCTGGCTGATGTCGGTTCAGATCACGAAGACATTGTATACTTCAGTCGCGTTCGCTGGCTCAGCAGAGCAGCTACACTAAAACGATTCTATTCCCTGCTGGACGACTTAAAGATTTTTCTTGGCAACAAAGACCAAGAAATTACTTTCCTTACTGATGAGGAGTGGTTGGCAGATCTGGCTTTCCTGGTTGATATAACTAAATATCTTTCTGATCTTAACTTAAAACTACAAGGGAAAGACCAACTATGCACACAGTTATACGAACACGTTCTAGCTTTCACAAAAAAGCTTTTGTTGTTGGAAATGCAGCTGGAACAAAAGCAGTTGATTCATTGGGAGACCTTATCTACAGGAAAGCAAGATACCTTGGATTTTGACAAGTACGTGTTGATGTTACAAATATTAAGGAACGAGTTTGACGACAGATTCGCAGACTTCAAATCACAAACTCCCTGCATGAAAGTGTTTCAAAATCCATTTGATGTTGAAATTGAAGGCGCTGCGCTGAGTTTACAGCTGGAGTTAATAGAATTGCAAAGCAGCTCTCATCTAAAAACGGCATATTGTCCTCCAAACTTAATTTAATTTAACAAAAAGTAAATTACACCCAGTCAATACCCAAACCTTACTAAGCTGGCTATTCAACATATTTCTTTATTTGGTAGTACATATGTTTGCGAGCAGCTGTTTTCTCGCATGAAATTTAACAAATCAAAAACCAGATCATCTTTATTAGATAGCCATCTTAAAGGCATTTTGCGCATAGCCACTTCTAAAACTCCAGCTGACATAGATGCGCTGTGCAAACAGAAAAAATTTCAGACATCTCATTAATTAGATTTTAAGAATAAGAATATCTTTATATGCTAAGGCCATAGTTACATTAATAATAATATATTAAGATTTATGTGATGTTGCTTTTTATAAATAAATAAATATACCAAAACTGAAGGTCATTTTATTTTTTTTTTGGCCCGCTACGGTTATGAAATGCTAAACCTGGCCCTTCACAAAATTATGTTGGACGGGCCTGCACTAACAGTACTACCAACTTACAGAAAAAAAATTATCGATTCGAAAAACCCGCGAAGTATAAATTAAAAATTCAATTTGATCACAGTAGTATTAATAGTATGTATTATTATTGGGAAAAAAAGGATAAAATCTGGTCGATAGTACCCCAACTTCAACATACTACATATAATGGTTTTCGGTTTTCTAACAAACCTGAGGTGTCTGTCAGTATAGGAGTAATATGTACATGTACATATGATCAGGATGACGAGAAAAAATTAAATCCGGGTTAATGTCTGTCTGTCCGCCCGTGCAAGCTGTAACTTGTCTGTCAGTGTATGAGTTATATATCTGTTTGAATTATAAAATCAAACTGTTTGATTTGTAAGATCAAACATTTGAAACTCAACAAAGATTTGTCATTCCTTACCTCTGGTGGGGGGAAATGAAACAGTCTTTCGTCGAGTGAGATATCTTTCATTCATCTAGTTTAAATGTTGTCATAGCTGCTACTACTTCATTGCTTCTGGATCTTTCAATATTACCAGACACAATCCAACCCAGAATTGTGGCTTGTCCTAGTAATCCATCAGCTTTAATTATACCTTTTTTCATTATTTTTGGGTAATCAAATCATATATCAGCTTCAATTACTACATCAATGCGACTTGGTTTGTTTAAATTCGGATCCGCTAGTATTTTATTCTTCCATACATACGCCTTCTTTTCAAATTTTTTTATTGGAAGTGCTTTATGCAGTTTAGATAACACTGGAGCTTCTGTTTCTGCAATTAAATCTGGGTTTTATTTTCAGTCCTACTTTATGCCGTGAAACTTCCACGCATTCCGCTGAGACGCCGCTTATTTCGGTGGTTTCCTTTATTTTCGGGAACCCCAACATCTGAACTCCTTCCTCAGAAATTAGAATTTTCTGAGAACCACTATCAATCAAGGCTCTTAATTCCAACTCTCCTTTTGGCGTTACCACTTTTATTATTATACTCTCACAACAAAGTTGCTAAGGAGAGTATTATAGTTTTGTTCACATAACGGTTGTTTGTAAGTCCTAAAACTAAAAGAGTCAGATATAGGGTTATATATACCAAAGTGATCAGGGTGACGAGTAGAGTTGAAATCCGGATGTCTGTCTGTCCGTCCGTCCGTGCAAGCTGTAACTTGAGTAAAAATTGAGATATCATGATGAAACTTGGTACACGTATTTCTTGGCTCCATAAGAAGGTTAAGTTCGAAGATGGGCAAAATCGGCCAACTGCCACGCCCACAAAATGGCGGAAACCGAAAACCTATAAAGTGCCATAACTAAGCCATAAATAAAAATATTAAAGTGGCACAAAGGATAGCATTAAGGAGGGGCATATTTGGACGTAATTTTTTTCGAAAAGTGGCCGTGGCCCCGCCTCCTACTAAGTTTTTTGTACATATCTCGGAAACTACTATAGCTATGTCAACCAAATTTTATAGAGTCATTTCCTTCAGGCATTTCCATATACAGTTCAAAAATGGAAGGAATCGGATAATAACCTCGCCCACCTCCCATACAAAGGTTATGTTGAAAATCACTAAAAGTGCGTTAACCGACTAACAAAAAACGCCAGAAACACTAAATTTTATGGAAGAAGTGGCAGAAGGAAGCTGCACCCAGGCTTTTTTTAAAAATTTAAAATGGGAGTGGCGCCGCCCACTTATGGACCAAAAACCATATCTCAGGAACTACTAGACCGATTTCAATGAAATTCAGTACATAATATTTTCTCTGATGACATATACGAAATATGGGTGAAATCGGTTCACAACCACGCCTTCTTCCAATATAAAGCTATTTTGAATTCCATCTGATGCCTTCTCTGTATAATACATATATACATTAGGAAATGAAAATACAATTCAATACTCAAAGTACACAGATTGATCTAATCTAATAAATTTTACAGCAAAATAAAAAAATATGTAAATTATTATCACTTTATCATGCGAGAGTATAAAATGTTCGGTGACACCCGAACTTACATATGTCATGTCCTTGCATTTAGCAACCTTTACAACTTTGACGAAAACTTGTCTTTCCTGATGGTTTTTTTGTTTCTGTTGTGGAATTATAAAATTGGTTTTGTTGTGGCGAGTTTACTCCTCGAGATAGATATCTTTGCAATTCTTGCATAGAGTTCTGGGTACTGTATTTTTGTTCCAGAAATGAAATTACTTTCGACAAATCTTGTATTTTAGTCGGTTTACGAAAGGTGTTTTCATATTTTCGAAGTAGTTGTTTAGAAAATTTTCTTAGCACCAGCTGTGCTAACACTTCCTCCAACGTTCCTTTATTCCTTATTATACTGATGCATTCATTTGTTACATCTAAGAATTTTTTCATTTTGTATGCTGACTCATCCGTCAGTTGTGGTATTTCTACTAGCCTTTCGATATTGTCGTTAAATTGTTTGCGCACGTTATCATATCTGTGTGCCAGTAATTCCCAAGCAGTGTTGTAATTTGCACCTGATCCCGTTATAAGGTGACTAACCATTAGTCTAGCATCTCCTTGAAGACAAGATTTTAAATAGCTCATCTTTTTGGAGTCACAAATGTCCTTATTATTATGGACATACTCCTCGAAGAGCTCTTTGAATGGTTGTCATTCTCGGAATTCGCCTGAGAATTTTTGCAATTCTATTTTGGGTAATTCCAATTTTTCCGTTTTTTTTTAAGTTGATTTCCTTTTGTTTTTTTAATACCCGCAAAGTATCGGTGGCTTCAAAGGAAAGATCTTCTAATTCGAAAATATTACATGGCTTATTGTACTTCATCGTCAATTCGTCGATATTTTTCTCCATACAGCTTGAGACGGTTTTCGTAAAATTCGATGTCAGTTTCGTCTCTAGTATTTATATTTATCTTAGCTTCTGCAATTGTAGATCGAATTCTTTCCGATCTTCTTTCAATTGCCGGCTTATGTGATTATATACATACGCGGGAATATGGACCCGTCTTACAATTTCTTTATTAATTTGCCTGTTTGATTTGTAAGATCAAACATTTGAAACTCAACAAAGATTTGCCAATATCTTTATATATAAAAAGTACGTGTCACGTTGTTTGTCCGCGTTGGACTCCTAAAGTACTGAACCGATTTTAGTAAAATTTAGCATACTGTGTTCAGTTCAAACCAACTTAGAAGATAGGATAGCTAAAACAATTCATAAGTAAAGATTACAGTGAAAACTCTCTTAAATTGATGCCCTATTAAGCGGGCATCTCCATTAACCATGGACATTGTTGATGTTTATTACAATCTATTAAGCGGACAACTCTATTAACTAAACAGAAAGGCAGGTAACCAGACATTGAGAAAGCAGCCTTAAATTCGTTATTTTTCCAATGCAATTTATTTGTTATTCAAGTACAATCTCTTGGATTCTTATACCGACAAAAACGTTTTTGTCTTTATTCGTAAAAAAATTTTTCCCTGTGTTGAATAGTTTATTATATGAATAATAGTATAAAATGTATGTATACCACAGCAACGCGGGGCCGGCCGGATCCCCTAGTAGTATATATATATACAGTATATACATATATAATTGCTTGGATTTCGATCCTCTCGTTGATGTTTTGCACCTTAAGGTATTTGCCTGGCCTTGATTCCTGCAAGCTGCAAGAGTATCAAATGCTCAATTGCACCCGAACTTAGACCTTCCATACTTGTTTGGTTTTGTGTTTTCCTTTGATAGGCATTGATATTTGACGATGAATATCTCGTAAATGCTTCACTTAATCGAAGAAGTATTGTACCATAATTTAATTTGGTTTAATTCGTCAATTATTTATTACGTTCATTAGCGTTTATATAAAATTACAATCATCCAATCATAGCAATTATGTTGACAACAGATAAAAGTATTTATTTAATAAAAATTACTCAAATACGAGTACAACACATTTGCCAACGCGATTCACTAATTTTTTTTTTTATTAATTAAGTTTATTTCACGACTTTTAATAAGTGTTTACATTTTTTTTTTGTTGTTTGCTCTCATTCTATAATATATGACAGCAACAGTAATCGGCAGAATTAAATTTAACCACAGGGATGGTACCTTAGTTTTCATGTGAATCGATAAGAGAATAGATAGTGATCATGACATCGCCTACTTTAAGTTAAAATCTCATATCAGCTGCAACTTAAAAGTAACTTGGCAGATAACATTATATCTAGATCTCTTAACTACATCTAAAATAAAATGTATTTATATAAAATATAAGATATCTAAACAATTTTGTGTGAACGTTTTATTATAGGTTTACTATAGTTCTCCATCAGGTTCTGAAGCGAGCGAGAGATTTTTATACTCTTGCAACCAGTTGATAGAGAGTATTATAGGTTTGTTCAACTAACGGTTGTACTTATCACCTAAAACTAAGCGATATACATAGATATAGGGTTATACATATACATACATACATATGTATATACATATATAAATGATCTGGATGACGAGAAAAGATGTAATCCGGTTGAGTGTCTGTCTGTCCGTCCGTCCGAGCAAGCTGTAACTTGAGTAAAAATGGAGATATCTCGATGAAATTATGTACTATAGTACCAAAAAATTACGAGTTCGTAGATGGGCGGCCAATGCCACGCCCAACAATCGCCTTTAACCGAAAACATACATATAAAGTGCCATAACTAAGCAAGATCAAGAATCAAGAAGCAATCAATATAACAGCTTAAAACTTTGCACGAATAAAGTCTTTAGTGTGTGCCACCTTATCCGAATATATAGACCCCGGTCTCTATAGGTGATTTTTGATCGAAAATGTCGGTCAATATGTGATATATTATAAATGATAGTCCTTCTCTTATAATGGTGTGTCTGTACGTCAAAAATGGGTTGAATCGGACCAATACTTCCCTTAGCTCTCATAGACTTAATTTAAAGATTTTCGAACTTCCGAGTGACTTTGTACCGCATATGTATAAAGGCCAATATGTCAGTTATTTCAATGAAAATAAGAGAACGTGTTTTACTGATAACAATGTATCTGTGTGCCTAAAATAGATAAATTTGAGCGAAAACTTGGCCTAGCCACTATATAACTAATATCAGGATTTTCGAACATCCGGCTGACTTTACTCTATATGATTGGTTTTACACCTTTAAGTATTTCCCTGATTTCGATTTTTGCAAGTTACAAGAGTATAAACTTACCTTCCTTACTTGTTTATAACTCGTTTTTTTCAAAACCATTTAAGCGAGAATATCTTTACAATTACATGGTTCGGTATCAAAGATTTGTGAAATCACTATGTAGCTACCACAACGCTAATATCTGATTTGTGTTAATTATGTTGATTTTTTTCCTGACAATGAGTTAATTTCATTATGACAGTTAATAAATTTAAAGGTAGTTTCGGTATGTAACGACCGCTGGCATGGTGATTCGTATATTCAGTATGTGGGGGCTAGAAAATATTCAATATCATATCCGCAACATTTTTTAGGTCAGAGTTTACATACATTAGAGCTACTATTTATTCTAAATTGAAAGAATCTGACCGTATTTAAAATAGTCTCAAATTAGAAGTGGGTGAAAATGTTAAATTAACGAATATTTTGATTTAAACCCGCTTTACGGGACTTGATCGTGATGGTTTAATTATATTATTCTTTTAAAAATAGTTGTTTCTTAATAAGAATCATGAATTTTATGTAAAAGTTTTCTTTTTTACTCGATGTGGTGTTTGCGATTAATATCAATTTCAATGAAATCATAAAAATCTCCAGGGATATTAGAAAAGTGAACTTTAAATTCAATAACCCTCATTTTTCTCTGAGTGTAATCATATAATCTTTGTAGGGAATTTTTGTATTCTGTGCAAAAAAAATTATAGGTATACCTTATGAAGATTTAAATTTGTAAAGACTGTGCCCAACTGCATTGATATGATCACCCTTGCAAGGTTTCTATTTGGTGTTATAAAAGTGATTATAATTGGTTAAGCGGTTTGGAAAGCAACATCATGTGAATGTAGATACCTTATTTAAAACTTATACAAATACTAACTATCTATGTACATATAATAATGATTTTAATAGAAAGCATTCTGACAATCGCTATTATATGGAGCACATTAAGGAGGGGCTCCTGTGTTTTAAAAGCTTAAAGAAGTGGGCATGATCCCGCCTAATAATAAGTTTAATTTATGTATCTTCCAAACCAGTCAAGATATATGTATTATCCGAATTAGCACGAGACCAACCTTTTCAATCTTTTTTACAATAATGTGAAAATTATTGAAATCGAATGATAACCCCGCCCTATCTGCAGATAACGGTTTTGTTAAAAACTACTAAAATTGCCATAGTTCAATAACCAAATGAGTCAGAGACATTAACTTTTACACTCATATGGGACAAGAGAGCTTTATAAGAGCCGGTGTCAAAATTGGACGATGGAGTGACAAATTGTCGAAATCGAACTGATTAAACCCCTATTATCGAATATTTGGACCCCAGTACGTAAATTTGACTTTTAACCGAAGATATCAGTCAATGTGCGAGATATATTTAATTGAAATTCAGGGTATATGCGAAAACAGGATTGAATTGGGTCAATACTTTCCTTAGATCCAATATTCCTAATAAAAAATTGAGCTTATAACAAAAATGAGTGGCGAAAACTTTGCCCCAAAATAACTAATTTTCGAACATCCGGCTGACTTTGATGAAATCCTAAGTGCATTTGTTACTGTGTGATAAAAATAGATAAAATCCAATCAATACTTCCATATACCACTTTTAACAAATTTTATGCTCAATTTTATGTCAGGTTATGAGTATTACGTATATTTATGTATATATAAAATTGCTTCTCGAGTATTACATAACTGAGTGAGTCCATCCTTTCCTATGCCCCAAATATAACCTATAAAATTATTTTCCGTTTTCCACCTATATTTAAACCGATCAGTTTGGTCAAAATGAGCCTAAATTACTAAACACTCATAATTCCCTTCCTGCTATATGGCGCAGAGGCTTGGAAAATGACAACAACTGATGAGTCGACGTTGCAAGTTTTGCAGAGAAAAGTTCTGCGAATGATTTATGGTACTTTGCGCGTTGGCCACGGTGAATATCGCATTCGATGGAACGATGAGCTGTATGAGATATATGACGACATTGACATAGTTCAGCGAATTAAAAGACAGCGGCTACGCTGGCTAGGTCATGTTGTGCGAATGGACGAAAACACTTCAGCTCGGAAAGTATTCGACGCAGTACCCGCCGGGAAAAGCGGAGGAAGAGGAAGATCTCCACTCCGTTGGAAAGACCAGGTGGAGAAGGACCTGGCTTCGCTTGGGATATCCAATTGGCGCCACATAGCGAAAAGAAGAAACGACTGACGCGCTATTGTTAACTCGGCTATAATCGCGTTAGCCAATGAAGAAGAAATTTTTAAACAGGTTATCTTAAAAGCGCTGAATTAGAATGAAATTGGTCTAGATTTTGGTTTAAACCTCATATTCCTAATATAATATAATGAATTTCTATCGTCTGGCTTACATTTTCCAATATACAATTTAATTTACCCTCTTCGGTTGAGTTAATGTCTCATACACATACATACATACGTTAGTATATATCTTATTTGAAGATGTTTTAATTAAATTTTAGCTGAGGCGGACTGAAAGATAGCAATAAAACTAAGTCTAACTTAATGGCCTTCAATATATGTAAGTCAATACGATGACAAATTGAATGATAATTTATTCACGATTTCATCTAATAATGAATGTCTAATTCTTTCGCAACGTTTTTTAATATAAAGTTAGCCAGCACCTGAAGGAATTTCTCGGGATTGATTCTTGCGAGTTGCAAGAGTATAAAATATTCGGTTACGCGAACTTAGCCAATACTTGTTTATACGAAATTTATGCTTATGATATCCCGAAATAATTTGACCTAAACAATTTCAGACAATACTTACGTTATCCAAACACAATAATTAGTATAGCATTCCCATCATATTTGGGAGACCACGCACATAAAATTTGAACATAATGTAACAACGCGTATAGAATGGCACATACATATGTAAATAAATTTACATTTATTATCTCTCTTTGGCTGAATAAGAGTCTTCGTATCTTCTGGAGAGCTGTAAAAGAATGGAAAAATATACTTATGTGCTTTTGCATATATGTATTTCGCGAAACTTTATACCGATTCCAAGAAAATACATATGTACATATATGTGTAAGTTAGCAATTATCCATACCGCTTGCTATTTACCAGTCCAAGTATTTGTACTTTATGCATTTTGTTAACAAACTGGATTTTAAAGTTGTTTTGCCACACAACAGAAAAACTAATAAAGAGAGTCAACTCGTTTATAAATTAACATGCTGGATACAATAAAAGTCTTCAAAAGTCGGTATCGTGGCCAAAGAAAAATAGTTTGTAGTCACTTGTCGTACGGTGTAGTAGTACGAAAAGACCATTTTTATTTATCATTAAAATTATTTGTGAAAATATTTTATAACTAAATATAAATATCAAAATGAAATATTCGTTTCTGTATTTAACACTTGTCACTTTGACGGTGTGCATCGTAGCGGAAAGTAAGTTATTTGGAAATACTGTTTAATTTTTTTGAAATATAATTTGATATAGTTGGCGTAGAATTCAATTGCTATTCAGTGAGTCTTTCGTTACATTCATATTTACATATTTATACACTAATGGTGAGTGCATTTATTTGTATAAGGAGAAAGTAAAAAGTCAGAAATGTATATGTATATTATCATATATGTGCATGGATTTTAGTTGAAGTTTACAAAAAGTTATATCACCTTGAGCAATTGGTATTATTACGAAACTCAAATTTTAACCTTAAAATCACAAACTTGTTTAGTCGTCCTCATTTTGCCCAGTAACATAATGGTTGTGCTAAAAATATTTAATATACATACTCGGATATACATATGTAGACGTCAGAGTTTTAATGCATTGAATAAATTTGCATAATTACTCTCATGAAGATATAAATAATACTAAATATAATCATTGATACAAATAGTCATTTGCATATTTAGGTTTGTTCCATACGAAAATCCATTAAAATGTTGCATATGCTCATATACTACATTATATACTCATATTTAAGTTCCAATACTGTATATATGTATGTACCTATGTATGTACGTGCTTTGCTTAAATTATGTAGAAAGATAAATAGGAAGGGAGTTTTTCGTATGGAACCAGCTTTACTAGTAGTATACCATAATGTACGCATATCAAATCATTACAATTCGCAAAATGCATACATATGTATGTATATATACATATCTTAAAACCACGTATTACAATGGGACTGAATACAATATTTTTGCATTGTAGTTTAGATTTTATTTTTACTTTTATTTCTTATCAAACAAATTCTCATAGAACATATTGTTGCTTTTTTACACCGATTTTATTTTTATTTTTCAAAATAAAGTTGCAATGGTTATTTATGTACACATTTTTCTTATATTCGAACTAAAATTTTAAAATATCCAATTTACGTCACGGTTTTTAAGTAGGTCCTGCTTCGTATGTTCAGAATTTGGAATAAAGTATCGGTATTTTAGGAAAATAATTTTTTTACATGCAACATTCTTCTATCACATCAGTAATAAATTTTCTTGGTAAGATAGGCGTCAGCAGAAGCATGTAGTTGTTCTTCGATCGACACCGGGAGTTCGAAGTCTTGCGAATTGTTACTATCAAAGCCAAATTTTGTTGTCCTGACATATTTCTTGACATATGTACATGCACAAAATTAATTAAATTAATCGAAAACAAGTAAGGAAGGACTAAACTCTGGTGTAACTGAAAATTGCATACTCTTGCACCTTGGAAGGATCAAAACCAAGGAAATATCTTCAGTTGTTGGCAAAATTATATATTGCATAAAAAATGTTGCAAAAGAATTCAACATTAATTTTTCGACAAAACAGACTATATTTTATCTCCCGTCAGCGAAAGTTATATTAAAATTATCTTCAAATAAGATATATCTTATATAAACAGAATCGAAGATAATAATTTTAGTATATTGAGTTGATGTGCAAAACCTCAAACAGAGAAACGGAACTCATTATGTTAATAATTTGACGTTTAGACGAAGGTCTAGACTTACTCCATTCATATTCAGAACTAAACTGTAAATTTAGTTTTAAAGAAACCTTGTCCACTTCATTTAATTTATATCACATATCTTGATCAACCTAAATGGTTTAAATACAGCTGTAAAGCGGAAATCACAGGACCGGATATATTTATAAAGAAATAACTCACACACTGACCGATATATTCGTCATACGGATTGTTAGAGTAACGAAAAGCATAGTACATATGAATAATTTTTGATATATTCAGCATTAAACTAAAGTATACGATCAGTTAATTTTGTTACGATATCTTACATATTGAACGGTACATATACGGTATAAAGCCAACCAGAAGTTTGAAAATCTTATATTTTGTATATAAGACATTAGGGTAGTATTGACCAGATTTTATCTATTTTTGACATTGCTATACAATATTAATAAAAAAGATGTTAGCTGAGTTCCATTAAGGTACTTCACATAACATTACCTATTGGCATAAGGAGTAAAGTTTGAAACAATTTTTATATTAACATAAAGTAACATTTATTCATTTCTAAAATTACTTCATTTAAGTTGTTTACCACATTATCAATTATAGAATCATTATTCTTCATTGGATGTCGGTAAATCATTGGGTTATTAATATTTATACATACATATGTGTTTACCGATGCTGCATGTAGTTCAGTTAAGCATAATTCTAAATTTGTTTATTAAATTCAAATTTTTATTTAAGGTGCATTCCAATGTCCCAAACCTGAAGGCGAATATCCTGATGATGTCCAGTGTGATAAATACTATCAATGTAATGATGGCGTAGCAAAAGAAAAGCTATGCCCAGATGGCTTAGTGTTCGATCCTCTCAATAGACACATCAATAAGTGTGACCAACCTTTCAATGTAGATTGCGGTGACCGAACTGAATTACGTAAGTTTTAATCGTTATTTTAATATCTAGATATGCTTACGTTAAGGAGTCTTGCAAAATTCTGATAATAAAATCATAACTTCATAAATTAAAATTAAACAAGAATTGTTATATAATTATGTATGTACTTCTGTATATATTAAATATATTTTTGAGCTATTCAATAATTACTTTAAATTACAGAGGAGCCAAAATCTTCGAAATTTTGTCCTCGTAAAAACGGATTCTTCGCACATCCTGATTCTTCTGTATGTGATATTTTTTACAATTGTATCGATGGAGATGCTTTAGAAATGAAATGCACTGTTGGATTGCACTTTGATGAATTTGGTGGGACTTGTGTTTGGCCAGATACTGCAAAACGTGAAGGTTGCGAAGCACCACAGAGTAAGTAGTACCTCTTTTATAGGGATAGACAATTTTAATTATCTTAAAATCTACTGTGCTACGTATACTCGTATATATTATAATAATCATATTTTCTACACACTTGTATTTTGAATTACTTTCGTTTGGTTTAGAAAAATCTCCAACCGGATTTGTGTGCCCCAAGGATCGCCCAAAGAATGATGATAAAGGTCAGGTAGTTACTCATCCGAAGTTCCCCCATCCTACAGACTGTCAAAAATTCCATGTCTGCTTAAATGGGGAAGATCCACGCGACCTAGCCTGTCAATTAGGCGAAGTCTACAATGAAGAAACGGAGATGTGTGATGCTCCTGAAAATGTTCCCGGTTGTGAAGATTGGTACAAAGATTCCGATGACAAAAAAGAATAACAATTGATTTTATTACACATACGTGTGTCGATGTAAATATGTATATTTTATGTATGTTCTACTCCAAGATCTGTGGTTATCTACTCTTACCAGACACTACGTATATGAACACTTTTTAAGTTATGAATCGTGTTTTAGAAGTACAATATCTGTGGATATTAAATAAATAAGCCATATATTTTATAATTTATAAGTTCATAATTAAAATATGGAATTACAAAGATCGATTTGTATATTTGTTATAGAATATCCAGCTGATCTAATTTCTTTTACAGTACAAGTTACGAGAGATCAATAAACTCAGGTAAGGATGTAAAGGAAGCTATTAGAAGTTTGCTCTATTTTTGATCACAAATTTCTGTGGCACATTATACAAGCGAAGATGAAAGGAATTATCCTTGATAAGCATACATACAACTTGTATATCTCTGTTTGAATCAAAATCTCATTCGAACATTCAAAAAAAAAATTATATTATCAAATTAGTAGAAATGGAGAGGTAAATTGCTGAGTGGAGTATTCATTTGTTTGGTTCCGGCGATTATATTAACGTAATTTTAAATATATTATTTGCAAAACGTCATCTTAATTTATGTAACCAGTAAGCAGAAATCATTAACAAAGCCAAAAAAGTCGTGACGGAACGATATATGGTACATACTTATGTGCAAGTATGTGAAGCCTGGCGATCCATAGTATTCTATTTCGCGTTCAAAGTTATATTATTAATTTTTAAAATATACACTTTTAGTAGGAGGACTCAAAATCTTAAGTTACAATCTTTCTTTTCATCTTCGAATGCCCATCAGGTGGAACCATTCAACCAAAGTAATATTATCTCTTATTTTTTAAGAATTAAATGCTTAAACGGCGTATTTAATCAGTGTTCATTATTAAAGGAATACGCGAACCATTCATCTCTTGTTAGTTATAATTACATTTTTATTGCGGTATTAGTTACATGTTTGTATTTTTGAAGAATAACTACCCACTACAAAAATATATGGCTTCCATAAGTTTAGAGTAGGTGATGAAAAATATGCCTTAAATTATATACATATACATAGTATATTAAATTTCACTTTACTTTATATAAGAAGCAAATATTGCATAATATCTTGTTTGCAAAATGTTAAGCGGTCGAATATTAATAAAATCTAGCGGACATTGCCGGGTAACTAAAGGTGCGTGCAATTGTATATGTGAAGAACTAATTCCTAGAAGAAATACACATGCCAAAAGTTTTTCTAAGATATCAGCAGTTAAAGAAACAACCGTAGCAAACGACAGGAAAAATACTGCCCTTATAAAGACAATTCAGATTTATCGCTGGCAGCCTGGGAAAACACCTCGACTTCAAACTTACCATATAGATCTACAAAAATGTGGAGTAATGGTTCTTGATGCCCTAATCAAAATTAAAAACGAAATGGATCAAACATTGACTTTCAGACGATCCTGCCGAGAAGGAATCTGTGGTTCATGTGCTATGAACATTGCGGGTATTAATTCATTGGCGTGTACGAGTAAAATTGATAGAAATCCTTCACGAATATTAAAAATATATCCATTGCCACATATGTATGTGGTTCGGGATCTTGTTCCAGATTTAGGACACTTTTATGCTCAATACCGTTCAATTAAACCATGGCTTCAACGTAACGATACTATTAAAGGCTCAATAGGAAAAGCGCAGTATTTACAGCACCTTGATGATCGCAAAAAATTAGATGGGCTTTATGAATGCATCCTCTGCGCTTGTTGTACGTCGTCATGCCCATCTTACTGGTGGAATGGAGATAGATATTTGGGACCAGCGGTTTTAATGCAGGTCTATCGATGGGTTGTAGACTCTCGAGATAATGTTACTGAAGAACGCTTGAAGCAGATAAATGATCCATATAGTATTTATCGTTGTCACACTATTTTGAATTGCACAAATACCTGCCCAAAAGGGCTTAATCCTGGTAAAGCCATTATTAAATTAAAGCAATTATTGTGTGGTTTGAAATCGAAGCCAACTGCTCTGCTAGACACAATTAAGCTTCAGAAGTAGATAATCATTAATAAAAAAATGCCCACGTCATTTTTTCTATCCTATTTGTATGCATTGTAAGCAAACATGAAGCCATAGATACTAATCCCCTAATAAGAACTATATGATTTGATTACTAATCTATGTTTGTATATGATTTATGTTTTTATCCTTTAACCTCAGAATAAATTATTTTAAAACTCTCTGCACGTTGGCAAATTGCTGTTGCCATATACGAAGAAACGCCTTAAATAGGCATTAAAGAAAACTAATTGAATATAACTTGTTCATAGCGCAAAAAAAAACTTGTTTTAATAAATATGTAAAATAGCGAAGAAGCAAATGTTTGAGAACAAAGTTTTGCTTAAAAAGCTTTGTCCGGGATAAACCCCTAAGTTACTCAACCTATAATAGTCAAATATAACAGACTGTTTTTGTTCCACTTTAATAGATAGAAAAGTTTATATCTCAATTATATTAAAAATTGAAACAATTCATATATAAAAAAATATATTTCTAAAAACTAAATTCCAAAAGTTCATTATTTTTTTTATTGACAAATATTTGCATCAATCATTTTCAAAATGAATAGTATTTATTGTACTATATATCATATTCACAGCAACGCATGGCCGTATCTACTAGTGGTATACAATAATTTTTCCACTAAATTTATATTTATTTTAGGATATTTTTACGCGCGCTGACCGCGGAAGATTCCCGTTTCCACGTGGATAGATATCAAGAATCGACCCTGACATACCAAATATGTAATCGTAACGGAGCCGTATTTTTATCTGGCCAAGGACTGTTAACTCGGCAGGATTCCTCGAAACTGCTGCAACAACAACAACTTTTTTCAATTCCAGTATATACCTCAATTACATTACAGTCGCACTTCTTCTGGTGAAGAAAAACTACTAGAGTAACTATATTTGGTTCTCTAAGAGATTTTTGCGATTTTACTAACTATGTCTGGAGTATTTCACAGTCCTTCAGCTAGACTGCACTTCCGCTAACAGCGTACAACTACTTAACGATTTGGTTAGTTTTACCGTAAGATAGATTTGGGATTTCAAATAGAATAATCCATTGTACTAATTTTCCTTATTAAAAAAATATAAATTTGATTTAAATTCGACTAAAATATATTTTTATTATTTACTTCATGTCAAGTGCTATTGGTAGCAAATATATCTTCCATCAAAAAAACATTTTTTAAGATAACTAATAGAAAAAATTGTTAGTATTTTGTAGTGTATCTCTTTATCGTCTAATATAAATGCACATCTTCTAGGCATAGACCTAATTAGGCTAAGGAAAGTATAATGAGGTTTTTAGGACATATATCATATATCAATAGTATGCGAATGGTAGGCACCTTGTCGTGGTGCAGGGGCTTAGGTCGCAGGGCATACTCGGCGCCCCCCAACCGGTGTGGGTGGTGTCAGCTGGGCACTGCCCATGCGGGTTGTCGGGTGCCGCATGCGTGCGGCAGCCAAGAGCTACCACCTCCTAATCCAGGGTGTTGGGCGACTCCCGTGCCCATTGGATGATTTGCAGCCAGGAGGAAAATTCGGCTGTATTTTAACGGAGCCTTCCCAACACCGGGCCGAATTGGGAAGTAACGGTGGCCTTACCGCGGCATGGGGCTCTGGCGCGGCGGACCTTTGAGTTCCCCTAAAAACACAGAGACCCGACAGCTCACCTCGTTGAGCCAAGGGTCGTACGAAAAAGAATGAGCGAAACAACAACAACAACCACTAATAACTCAACGACAACCATGACACGGCAACGAACAAAGCAGACGACAATGGACAACGGCAACAACAGCGGTACTGTTGCAGGCAAGGGAGGCTCAGGGGCTAAACGTAAGTTCAGCTTCCTGGACGCCCTATCGCCTGATGAGCGAGCGCTGTTTGAGGAGCATGCGAGAGACGATGATGATGACATGCCCTCATGCAGCGGTGCTCAACAGGCGGCATCCACTGCACCCGCTAACAACGCAGCGGACCACTCCGCAACTCCTCAAACCGGGATCAGCCCAGAGGAATCGCAACAATCTTGCGCAGCAGGAGGCACGCGCAAAAGGAAAAGGAGGCGCAGGGGAAGACTGCCCCCTCTACCACCATTAGGTCGTCCGGGTGGGAACGATGACCCCCGTAGGCGGGGTATGAGTGGTGCCAGCCTAAAATGGTACCTTAGGCACCTCCAGGAGGGAAGAACTCCTGAGGAGGCCGAGAGACTGGCAAAGAACAGAGTCAGAGGCAACAGTGCCTCCCCGACCACGAAGGTGCGTAAGGGCGCAAACATCGCATCCAACTGTAAAGGGAGCAGCGGGATTCGGGGCAGCGGTCGTGTCAACGCAAATCCAACCGCTAGGACTGGTAGTGTCAGGATAGCAACCCCGGCAGCCAAACGCAAGAGCAGCCAAATTACGCCACAGGAGCCACCAAACTCTAAGAGACAACGGGGCAGCTACGCCCAGGTAGCTGGAGGCCAGATCTCTGCACCGAATCCTTCGCGGGCAGCTGAGGGACAGCGTAGATATGCGGATGCCTTAAAGGGCATACGGATGGCTGTGCTGCCCCTGAACTACCCCGCGGAGATTCTGAAAGCAGCGGAGCTTACCGCTCTACAAAATCTCCTCATGGAGGAGGTGTACAGGGGTTGCAAGAACCCAGTACGCTTCCTTGGGGTGCACTTCAAGGGCGGATTTATGCAGATCGACTGCAGGAATGAAGACAGCGTCAACTGGCTAAGAGAGATCGCTCCCAAGCTGACTGGCTGGAAAGGGCCCAGTCTTTGCGTCAGGAGGGGCGAGGACATCCCGATCATGCACAGTATGACGGTACTCCTCCCAAGATGCGAAGGGAAACCCTTCGAATTTGCTCTGGGGCTCCTCAGGAATCAAAACAGAGGGATCAATACCTCGGCCTGGCGAGTTGTTGACAGCAAAATGAAGGGTGCCGGATGGAGGTTAAACCTGTGCGTGGACGACGAGTCCTACAAATTCATCCGAAAGGAGGGCTTCCGCCTGAGCTATCGGTATAGTGAGGTAGTCATAAGGCCCTACAAACCGAAGACTACAGAAGAGGAAGTCGAGAAGATGCAGGTGGACGAGGAATCTACTCGTCCCTGCACCATGACAGTCGAGCAGGTTGCAACTGCGAAAACCACAGCGGAAGTCCCAGCAGTGAAGCCGACCACGGAAGAGGGGGAGCTACCCTCTACGCAGGAGCTCTTGGAGGGACTCGAAGACATAGGTACTGCGGGGGACGGGGCAGATGAGGACCAGTTCCTCATCGAACCGATCCTATAGTGGTCGAAGGCATAAGAGTAGCCCAGGTGAACCTGCATCACGCGGCGTCAGCATCCGCTGTAATCGCGAGCAGGTTCTCGGCGGATAACCTGGGCATCCTGTTAATACAGGAGCCATGGGTCCACAGAGGCGAAGTCAGAGGCCTCAATGTGGACAACAATAAGGTAATCTGGGATCTTTCTAGTGAGAGACCCCGAGCCTGCATAGTAACTAAGAGAAATATTGATGTATTATGTATTTCAGAATTCCTAACACAGGACCTAGTTGCGGTGCAGGTCAGAGAAGAGGAGGGAGCGGACTTTGTTTTGGCTACGGCCTATCTACCAGGTGACACACCTACTGCGCCCCCGGAAGCGGTGCAGGGCCTGGTAGACTACTGCAGGAGGTATAAGCTACCCCTGGTTCTGGGGTGTGACGCGAATGCGCATCACACAGAATGGGGAAGTACGGACTGCAATGTACGAGGTGAGTCTCTCCTAGAATTTATCATTAGCAATAATCTAAGTATTGAAAATGTTGGGTGCGAACCCACATTTGTCACAAGCAATAGAAGGGAGGTGCTGGACATCACCCTAAGCAACGAGCTCATGTCAGGGGTGGTCTCGCAGTGGAGGGTATCGTCAGAACCTTCAATGTCAGACCACAGGATCTTGAGATTCGGGCTAGGGGTGGAGGTCATGAAAATTCCCCCTAAACGCATTCCCAAGAACACCAATTGGACTGTTTATCGGGATGCGTTAGAACGGAATCTGTCAGGAGAGGGGAAGTCGGTCAGAGGTACATCAGCCCTGGGTTTGGAGAGCAGGATATCTGCGCTGAACCAGGCCATTACAAACGCGTATCACTGCAGCTGCCCCCTAAAGACGATCACCAAGGGGCGTAAATGCCCCTGGTGGTCTAGTAAACTCTCGGATCTCCGATCGAATGTACGTAAGCTTTTCAATAAAGCCAAGCGTACTGGGAACTGGGAGGATTACAAAAGCAGCCTAACTGCTTATAATAAAGAGATTAGGTCTGCAAAACAAGAAAATTTCAGGAATTTCTGTGAGAACGTCTCCTCAGTACCAGAAGCAGCTAGACTGCACAAAGCTCTGGCCAAGAGGAAGACGAACACAGAATTAGCGATTCAAAAAGACGATGGCACTTATACGACAAATGCGGAGGAGAGGGCTACGGTACTCCTACGTGCGCATTTTCCGGAGACGGTTGAGGTGGACCTGTGCCTACCTGTCGCAGAGCACAAGCCATCTCGCCTGGACTGGGTGCTCGCAAGAAATCTGTTTACTGTGGACTCAGTCAGGTGGGCCACGGCCTCGTTCGCCAAATTCAAGTCTCCGGGCGCGGACGGCATCTTTCCGGCGCTTCTGCAACAAGGTGAGCAGATCCTACTGCCACACCTTGTACAGCTGATGAGAGATAGTCTGGCGCTGGCGTATATCCCTGAACCCTGGAGGACAGCAAAAGTGATCTTTATACCGAAAGTGGGAAGGAAAGACTATTCGCTGGCTAAATCCTTTAGACCGATTAGTCTAACCTCCTTCTTACTGAAAAGTATGGAAAAGATCCTAGACCAGGAAATAAGATCGAAGGCACTTGAAACTGCACCCCTGCATGCAAATCAGCACGCGTACAGAGCGGGCAGGTCGACGAATACCGCCCTGTACCAGCTAACCTCGGAGATACAGAGCTCGCTGGATACGGGGGAGGTGACGCTATGCGCCTTCCTAGACATCGAAGGTGCCTTTGACAATGCGTCCCACGGGAGCGTGGCAAGGGCACTGGAGAAAAGGAATGTGGCACCTACAGTGCGCAGGTGGATAGAAGCTGTACTGCGCACCAGAATAGCTGAAACCACATCAGGAGGCACCACTATCCGTCTCGGTACTACTAAGGGCTGCCCACAGGGAGGAGTTCTATCCCCCCTGTTGTGGAGCCTAGTCGTGGACGAACTACTGGTGCTGCTAACAAACAATGGAATCCGCTGTCAAGGATATGCGGACGACATTGTTATCATAGCTAGAGGCAAATTTGTGAGTACTCTCTGCGATATCGTACAAAGGGGACTAGGTCTAGCCAAGGGTTGGTGCAACAGTGTTGGACTAAACATCAACCCCCTGAAAACGACCATCGTCCCATTTACGAGGCGCAGGTCTCTGCCTGGCCTGAGAAACTTAACACTCGGAGGCAGGGAGATAGAGATGACAAACATGGTCAAATATCTTGGTCTCACGCTGGATTCCACGTTAAGATGGAAGCAGCACATTGACCTGACCATGGTCAAAGCTACTAAGGCATTGATGGTGTGCAACCGGCTGGCTGGTAGATCCTGGGGGTGCAAACCAAGGATCATCAGATGGTTGTACACCATGATAGTGCGACCAATTGTCACCTACGGGGCGGTGGTGTGGGCACCGAAAGCAGAGCAGACGACGGTAGCACTCAAACTATCGAAACTGCAAAGGCTTGCGTGCGTCTGTATGACAGGAGCTATGCGCACCTGCCCGACAGCTGCACTTGAGGCCCTGCTGGAGCTCACCCCGCTACACCTACTAATTGGTCAAGTCGCCAAGTACACTCTGCTTCAAATGACAGCAGAGGGGACTGGCATAGGTAAAATAATCTCGTCCCAACGCATGGAAGAGCTTAGTGGCATTATACCACTGGCTCCTCTTCCAAGGGACGGCATTAACAAAAAGCTGAACTTCACTAAGAAGTTTAAGATCACCCTCGGCAGCAAGGCCGAATGGAGCGACTCCGCATTCGAGCTGCTACTCAGGGATAGCTCGATCAGGTGGTACACCGACGGCTCGAAAACGTCGGAGGGAATTGGCGCAGGGGTCGCAGGACCACGCACAAAACTCTCCATACCTATGGGTAAGTTTCCGAGCATATTCCAAGCGGAGGTATTTGCTATAAGTCGGTGCGTAGAGTTGAACCTCCAACGCGGCTATCGCAACGAACGTATAGCTATACTTAGCGACAGTCAAGCGGCACTCAAGGCGATCTCGTCTTACGAGATAAAATCGCTATTGGTGCAGGAGTGTATAGACCGGCTCAACAGTCTTGCAGAATGCAACCAGGTGCACCTTATTTGGGTGCCAGGCCACAGAGGCATCGCCGGTAATGAACTGGCCGATAAGCTTGCCCGCTCTGCAGCATCCACCAGCATGGTAGGACCGGAACCTTTCATAGCGGTGGGTCCCCACACCATAAAGGAGCAGGTCCGCAATGATGTAGCAGTGGGTAGGGAGATACATTGGCAACACCTTTCAGGCTTGCGGCACGCAAAGTTGCTGATGAAGAGTTATAACCTCAAAAGGTTTAAATGCATAATCAATCTCCCAAGAAATAAAATCAGGCTACTGATCGCCTTCTACACGGGCCATTGCAAGCTGAAGAAGCACTTATTCAACATGGGCCTAGCTTCTTGTGCAAATTGCACGTTCTGCGATTTGGAACCCGAAACTCCAGAACACCTGCTAATGGATTGCACGGCAATCTGTAGGCGCAGGACCAAGGCCCTAGGATCCATGTTTCTAAATAGGGATCACATCGCCTCAATAGCACCTAGCAGTATATTGGAGTTCATCAATTTGCTGGGGCTAGCTGAGACTCTGTGAGTCAGGAGAGGGCACAATAGACCCTAGGTCGCGGTGCAATCCTCATTAATTTATCTATCTATCTATCTATAGTATGTTTGCAATTCCCCTTTTCGTGTGACCCATTCTTTGCAAATTTTGGACGCACAATCTTTCCTCCTGTGAACAATGTTTTTTCGACCCATATAAATTTTCATTCCACAGATCTAATTAATTTAATATAACTACTTATTACACTTTTTAAAGCACGAGGCACGCTATTTGCACTTTTTAAATTACAGTTAACTTTCCTTTCCTTATTTTTATTATGAATATTATATGTACATAAATGAAAATTTTCAAAAAATGTTACCTGTTTATTGTCGTTAACTGTATAAGTACGAGGTGTTAATCCAAAATTTTTTGAAGAAATTATCTTAATTTTTGGAAAAAGAAAAGTCAGACGGAGCCATGTCAGAACAATATGAAGTCTCGGGCATCGTTACAGTATTGTTTTTGGTCAAGAATTCACGCACAAAGTAAGCAATGAATACAGCTAAAAATGTTATCGTATTTCAGGGACATGCATAATTAACACCATAAAAACAATTTGGCGAATTTAAAAAATCTTGACGCTGATCGTTCCCACCAACGTTTCTTTCTAGATGTTATAAACTTCATGATAAAATTACCTGAACTGTAGGTGAAAAAGTACGGAAACTCACATATGAAAAAAAAACATATGTTTATATATTGTTCCATTTCCTATAATAATTTAGAAACCATTTTACATTCGAAAATCGTTTTAATTACACAGGCATAGACTATTTAATATTTTCACTTGGTTGGCATAATTATCCTATATTATTTTAGAAACAAAAAAGAACTATGAAATCATCACATGTCGACATTTTTATAGTTTATTCAAACTTTAAGTATGAGTTTCAGTTTGAACATTCAAGCAGATATTCATTTTGTATACCATTTTCTATCACCTTAACGATGTAGAGAAAATAATCGACTTTATTCTGCAGCGCGGACAAGAGCCTCTGCACATTCAATAGCTATGGCTGCTTCCGCTTTAGCCTGAATAAAAGTAAATTCGTTAATCAAAAATTTATTATAAAGAAACATAAACACTTACTTCTTCACTGGAAGCAGAATTTAGTTGTGATTGATATTGTGACAAAAGCTGTTTCGCCTCAGAAACGTCAATATCCTCGACCTTATGCGCTTCCTCAGCCAAAACTTGAACAGATGAATCTTCATTTACTGTTATTGAGCCACTTGATACAAAATATTTTGAGGTTTTTCCATCGTTTTCAATGACCTGCACTACACCAGGCTTCAAAACGGCTAAAAAATAAACATTAAACAAACATTATATAAATTTATACTCAAGTATTTTTGGTAGTTACTCTTACCTAAAGTGGGTACGTGTTTTGCAAGTATACCAAAACTTCCGCTGAATGAAGGAACATCAATCTGACGAACCTCCGATTGATCATAAAATGTTTGATTAGCAGCAGCGAAAGTAAGTTTCATCTCATCAGCAAATCCGCGCTTTTGTATATTATGGATGCTGCGCCCCATTAAATAACGAGCATTCCGAACAAACGACATTTTATCTGCAATAAAAAACATATGCAATATGCCAATCGAAATTATGTAATGTTGAAGGTTAGGGACCGGTGTAGTCCACAAAAAAATTTCCTAATTGAGCACTTCCCTTAATATTACTAAATCACTTGTTATATAAATAATCTTACATGTTATAAAAGCAAAAAATGGCAATGACCGAACAATTTGTTAAAAATATACAAAACTGTGTTTCTTAGAACCACACACAGAAAGCTTCGAAATCGGCACTATTTCATATAATATTCGATAACATAATTATTACCGAGAAGTGGTCGGCAGAGTTGCCACACTATCTAACATCTCTAAACATAATAAATACGATTTTATAAACTTTTACATTCATTCAATATCGCCATGTTTTGTTGTGTAAAAACAGGTAAACATTTTCTGTTCACATCAAAAATCAAATGAAAATTCTTACCCTAAACTATGACCTCAAAAAACAATTTATTTTAATAAGTTGAACTTCTCTGTACTGTACTGTCTTAATAGCGACATCTTTTGTTGATGGGTTTTGCTTCCACCAAAATGCAATAATATGTTAAAAAGTTCAATCTGAGAAGGTGTAAATTGAATCAGAGAATGTAAAACACATTACATTCTCATATTCAACAATGAGAAGTAATATTATATTATTTTATGTTCTCTGGTTAAATAGTTAAACAATTTCAAAGTCAAGCGGATGATCATCGTGCCATCTGTTGTTAATTTTAATGAATAAACTTAACCAAATTAATGTACTTCAATCAGAGAATATGTTCTCTGGTTCAATTTCAAAGATAATTTACTTAAAACTTTATATCTAGTTTTTATAAACAAAATGCGAGGAATTATAATTTATTTAAGATACATCAATAGGTAACACTGGTTAAAAAGTGTATCATATTCTCTAAGAATCGTCTTCTCTTAATCGATTGTTATAAAAAACTGTATCGAAATTAGCATTCCTTGACAGAAGTTGTAAGTTACTTCTTAAATAAAATATTGTTGTGATTTTGTCTAGGATCATAAAATCTTGATTTCAAAACGGAAGTTGGAGCTGAATGGCAATTTCAAAACCTTTTTTATCACAAGTATCAAAGTCCTCGTTTTATCATAAATTGATTTAACCTTGCAAATTTGTTTGCTAAAAATGATGACAGTGAATTCTCGTGTTTTTCAATATTATTTGGATAATTTTTTTAAATTTCCCAAAGAAATAAGGAATGATATTGTTTACTGTCAGCGCTCTTTAAAGGCTCATATTAAGGTCCATCAGGTATATTTTACTTTGTATGTAAATTATTATCACATGTAATTAAACAAAACTGTTGTATATTTTAGATGGTGATCGACGTTTTTAACCACGAGGAAGATGCAGTAAGTTAAGACAGAATTCGCGCATTATTTAAGTTAATATTATTTTCAATATTGTCCTAAGATAATTATTATGTTAAGTATAATGTGTATTTTCGAAATTAAGGATTATAATTACATATGTGTATTACTCAAAAATATAACAAACATTTTGTAGGATCCGGCTCAAAAACAACGAATTTTGGAAGAAATTGAATCGGAGATTTACGAAATAAATGCTGAGCAGCATTTTCTATTTTTACGACTACGTCGTATAGTTGATGAATTCACAAAAATGTTGAAAAGGAATGACGTCCTCATCGATTATGAAGCAATAAATTCTACAATTTCCAAGGAGGTGGTACCACTTATAAATGACCTTACTATTGAAATATTACCCGCAACGGTACTTTTTCGTAATACGGAACAAAAGTTAATTGAAAAGTATTTTGAAGTACAGAAAGAGAAGATAGTATATGAAATTGAAGATTCGGATGAAGACCATAATCAAATCTTGTCTTCAGGTGACTTGATTGATGATTTTAGCGCCACTAGTAATGATGCCTTCCATTTGCAAGGTCCTGGGGGAAATTCGAATAGTTTGTCTCAAATGTCTTTACTAAAACCAATTTCACAACGATTGGTTGGCAGTGGGCGCTTTACAGATGCTTCCAAATTTTTGCAAATGAACCTTGTGGAAGAAAAAGCTAATGATGAGGCATTAAAGGATGATGTACTGCCGTTAGAAGATGTATCAGATTTTCCCGGTACGTCGCATAAAAGTAATGAATCTATTGAGCCATTAGAAGATTTACCTGTTTCTAAGAACGTAAAAATTAGCCGCCTAAATCTCCGGCAAGCTCTTAATAAAGCGCGTACTGAAAATATGGTAGCAAAGGCAGCTGCAAGCATGATAGCGCGAGCTATACCCACTTCCTCGACATCGGTTTGTCCTGCCTCCACTTCTTTAGAATCGGTAACACATTCTCAACGAAAGTATGAAGTCAGAACAAGATCTTCAAGAAATACTAGTGGAAATGTATTAACGGGAGCAATAGTCGCAAGAGAAAAAAATACATCAGAATTAAATTCATCTTCTGATGATTCTAATCCTGAAAGACTCCAAACCACAACCCAATGCCAATGGACTATCATGGATTCGACTGAACTCCGAACTCTGCCCGAACATTACGGACAAGAAATGTTTTTACGATTGTTTCAACTTTTTACCCCAATAATGCTCGTTCAGATGCAACAACGTCGTTCGAAACGTAAACGTCGTACTGTCCATAACAACGAACGTGCTGATTTTCACTATGGGCGCATTGAGGTAAAATTGCAATTAAAATATTTTTGATAAAAAGTTAATGTTTTAAATATTTGTTTTTTAGTATGGTAGCTATCCTCCTCCAGAAAAAAAGCGCAAGGCTTTTCTTATTTCACCACAAGTAAAACGCGTTTTACAATCGAAACGCCCGAAGCGTACTAATACTGACAAAAACGAGAACCAAGCACCTTCTCGATCTAGCTCTAGCTCACCAGACGAAAAACGTTGCTGCAATGAGTGCCTAAAAAGTGGGGGTATGTAAATTAAAATAACTACTGAGGTTTAAGGTGTTACAAATTAAAGCTTTGATCACTTCAGGTTGTTTTGATGAATGTCTCGAATGCAAAGGATACTACCATCAATTATGTCATATAGAAGAAGACGAAAAGACAACTGATCATTCAAACGTTCCTGTTCAAGGAAATGTATTACAGAACCTTTGTCCTGCTTGTAAACGTCAGCGATCAAGCTTATCCAGCAAGGGTGAGATTTTGAACGTTGCTTTAGTGCAAAAGAAATATCTAAAGATTAATTTAATTTTTTTGAAAGCAGATGCTCTGCATTCCACTGCACAAGAGCTTGAAAAAAAACTGGCTCATGAAAGGGATCGGCGAGTGAATTTACAGCAAGAAAGCAAAATGTACAAATTACAAATGCGCAACCTGTTCAATATTGTTAATACTATCAAATGTGATCCAGAAAACGATAGTTCCGGATAAAAGCTTCAGTACTACAATTCTGAGTACTATTTTTGTTTGGAGAATTAATATAAAATAATAAAATTGAAATAAAAATTCCACTCTTTCGTGTTTCATTTTTATTAACAATATTATGACATATATTTTCAAGCGTTCTTCAAATATTTAGCTGGGCTAAACGGGACACTTCCTGGGAATAAAACAAATTCAGTATTTTATAAGTTAATTTAGAGAGTGTTGAGGAACACCTAATCTAAATTTATCGTTGGAAGGAAAAGAAAATATTACATATAAAAGCGACTATTACAAGTCCCAAATAACAAAAATGACTGCTAATATTTGAACTTGAGTTGCATAAATCTCCTTGGCAAAAGCACATATACACTTTTTTATAATTGTAAACTGTGTTGGCGCAGCGATCTTGATTGTCATCAGGGCCCCTTTGCACACACATCCGCTGTATTGCTTGATCATAGTCTAAAAAATATAGGTGTATAAATATGTCATACTTAAATTTTTAAAAGTTGCTGTATACCGTCCACGGCATATGTGCCACCACCTTCAATTACTTTCCCACACCATCCGGATGCACATGGTACAGCCGACAATCCGGGTTCATTTTCAACATCAGTTGCATTAAAAGAGAATGGATCTTTACAGCTTCCAAGTTCACCTCTAGATCGACATTGAAAACACCGACGAAGCAAACCTAAAGAAATGTATTATTGTATAGATTTGTTGGCTTAAAAGAACAACCAAAAAAGCTTTGTTTTGTTTGATTTGATTATTAAAAAATAACTAATATGTATCAATGTCTATATGAATATATGTATTTCCAACAACAAAACAAAAGACTTCAACAAAGCACGAACGCGATGCATTTTTAATACTAGCCATTTGACATTTGGATAAAAAGAAGCAATAACGAAGCAACTATAACTTTTTTATGCATTTCAATTTTCAACTAGATGTATTTCTTTAATTTGATTACAAAATAAATTTATTAACGATCTAATGTATAGAATAGAAATTTCGCAACGTATTTATTCAGATGGAGTTGCCAAGTCGAATGAGAGCTTTATATTTTATATATAATGCGATATATAGATTATAAAAAATACAATAATTTGTAGCAATGTTTAGGTAAGATATAAGTACTTAAAGTAAGTATTGATTGGCAACGTATTAAAAAAATATACATATTTCGATATTTTAATTTTAAGCAGTTTTGCCTTAGTAGTACTGGTAATAATTATAGCCAACTATTTGACCTTGCTGTTAAAAGATAAAATTATTATCAAGAAAAAAAAAGGGGTAAATGTTCAGCAGAGCGGCTTTTCAGAAAACGTGCACCAATTTTCACGGGAAATGTCTTAAAAAATTCGTTTTTAATTCCGATTCACGAATATGTATGGCGCGTTATCTATTTTTATGTTTTTTTGTAATAAAAACAAAAAGAAATATTATGATTTTGCACGATATTTACGCTATAAATGGCATCACTATTCGAAATTCAATTGGGTATTAGTGATACAAGCAGCGATCGGTTTCGAAATATCGATACTCTCGATATTCGAGACTAAACAAGAATTGATAAAAATGAGAGACACATAATAGAAAAACAATAATAATTGGAAAAATAAAAAGAAATTAAAATATCTCAATATTCGAGTCTGAACGAGAATTGGTAAAAATGAGAAATATGTACATAATAGGAAAATAATAATAATTGGAAAAATAAAAAGAAATTAAAATATCGATATTTTCAATATTCGTGACTGAACGAGAATTGATGAAAATGAGAAATACATAATAGAAAAATTTATAATTCATTATTATTGCAGAAAGAAGAAGAAGTTGGACACAGAAGAATTATGAACGCCGGGGTGTTGGACCGACCAGGGTTATTTTTTTTCGAGCGCTCTTCTGTGTCCATCTTCTTCTTCTTTCTGCAATAATGATGAATTATAAATTTTTCTATTATGTATTTCTCATTTTTATCAATTCTCGTTCAGTCTCGAATATCGAGTTTATCGATAATTCGAAAACGATCAGTTCATGAACCCATTCTAATTTACAACAGTGATGCCATAATTTCGAACATACCTTGCCATTTTTGTTGAAGTGAAGTGATCGTGAAGTTTTTCATATTTTTATAAAAATAACATAAAAACCAATTTCTCTTGTTAAATTACTAAACAGCATCAATAATTACGTGTATATAATTTATAGAAAATATATTTTTAACATCTATATACGACTGTTAACCGATCATGGTGGCAAGCTGAAAAAGTTGTCTTTTTATATCTGCAATATTTGTTCATTTTAGATCTATTTTTTTCCTATAACTTCCATGATTACTTTAATTCTTTTTTAAATAATCAAATAAAATAGAAGAATCCACGTGATCTAAAAAACAAAAATACTTGATTTAAAATATCTAAAGATGATCGTAAGGAATCGTCCCAATGTGAAATTTTCGAAAAATCGATTTTTTTTGATGCATTATAGGATAGAATACACTGTAATAAACATTCTTTGAAATCGAAAGAGCCAAGTTCGATACTTTTTGTTCAAACCGTCGCAATTTGGCAATTTGAACAAAGTTTCAAAAAAACAAAAAAAAGTTTCTATAGCGCTATAGCGACTTTTCAACAGATTAATAATCTTTTTGAAATTTTTGTTTTAAACCAAAATTGCGGCCGCAATCGTGGACATCGTACATCGTTTTTTTACTACTATACACCCCATAAATAAACACAGAAAAATCGTTTTGTATTCGTCATTAATGTATTTATTTATAAAAAATAGGATTAAATAATTAATTTTAGCATGAAAAAAAATCGGGAAAATCACTGATTTTTCGGAGCGTCACACTGACACGATCCCATAAGTCTCTTGAAAGGTAATTTTTGCAACTGAGGATGATTTGTTCATGTTTGTTGTATAGATTAATCTAAGGCGTGGCATATCAACATAATGTGATGATTATAAGAAGACTTTTTAGTTTCAGTTATTCTTTTCTTAAGGTTATGGTATATTTGCGCTAGGATGCATATTTAAATTGTAACTGCTTATCATATTTTGGGTTGATTGCTTAGAAATTGATTATTTAGATACTTTTGAATGATATTTAACTCACGTCAGTAATACCTCTGCGTTCTTGAAATACACTCTGGACTGAGTATATTAACATAGTCACTGAGTTTGGAACATCTACAAGGAAACGTCTGCTTGGTAGCCACTCAGTTTTAGAGAAATCAATCTGAAAAATCGCACTCGTCCTTTTCTCTCCGCTAATATTGGATCACTATAGCATACAGATGTCAATGAATGAAAAGAGATTTCGTATGGATTATTTTACAAGGCAACGCTACATCCTCTTTGGATGTCTATGAAAACTTATTTGTTTGTGGAGAGTATCGGTCACGCGCTGCCGAAGATAACGTTTTTTTTAATTAGTTAGAACTCAACTACTATACTAATATGTTCGATATTGCCACACGCACAACATTCCCTTACTTAAAAAATTATAAAATGGTACAACAAAGTCACAAAATAAGGTACAAAACTTGAGGTTAAATAAATTTTCAACAGGACTTAGTGAAAACATTTCTTTTAAGAATTCTACGATACAGTGCAAAAAATTAATCTTTTCAATTATCAGAAATACTAAGAAATTCAATTTTAAGCTTAATAACAAAATAGCGGAAACGGTAGAACTAACGAAGAAATGGTGACAGCAATCGTGCCATTTAGTAGAAGAAATAAAAATGAATTATACAAATAATTAAGATCGTAATAAAACCCATTATTGAAAATAAATATTTTGAGGTAAGTTGACGCCAAAGTAACGTGGAAAGACGGACTTTGGAATCAATAAAGCGACGAAGTTATTGTATTAATAGTATGCAGGGCATTAGCAAGAAAAACAAGGAGATGTACTCCCAAAATTCGGTACGCAAAAATAATAAAAACGAGTATACATATGTAGCATGCGGAGCAATTGCATTAGCGTGTTTTCAGATGAAAAAGGGAACAAGGAAAGGAAACTAAAAAGTAGCAAATAAGAACTTTAATAGAGATTGCGCATGGTGTAGGAATGTGTCAAGAAGCGAACGAAATAAATTTCGGATCTTCTGTTTTCCGGAATATATTGGTATTAAACCAAACGAAATAGCAGACAAACTTGCGAGAGAAGCGGTCTTGGTCTAGCCAATGGGACCAGAGCCATTCTCCAGATAAAAGGCTCGCTCGAAATCGGTTTTAGATCGATAGTCTCTTAGGCAAAGTTGTTCAGAATGATGAGTTGAACATTTCCAGTTCACGCGATTTTTCCGCTTTTTTGGCTACCTTTAAATCGGCCCGCTCTAACGTAAATACCTATGTATCGCCTTTAACTCTGAAATATGTTTGTTTGAAAGAAGTTTTCCAATGGAAAGCATTGGTCTAAAACTAAGTCACAAGAAATATTCTCTGTTTACAGCTAAAGTGAATTATTTACGCCAACGACGAAACATCGATATAATACATACATATATAGAAGTTATTAATTTTGCAGCGTTGCATATAATCTTCATACGCTTACCCAGAAACCAGCTCTATATGAAAATTATTATGCCTTCTCTTATAACATATATAAAAAGTTGTACGATGATTTTGGTAACTTACTTTAATCGAATGATCCAAATCATAATTCAGTTTATCGAAATGCCACAATCGTATTCAAGATGAGTTTATGCGTTAGCATGGGTACATACATACATACTTACATACGATGCATATGTATTCATTCATAAATTTACCAAAAATGTAATAATTTTTATTCAAAAAGGTACTTTGTCTAATATAAAATTCAACACTTTCTTAAGTATAAATATACATTTTACAGAAATATTCGAATTTTGCTTTGTTATTATCACAAATACATTTCTTTGAGGCAAGAATCGTCTGTGCTCATTTAATATTCATGGGCTGGGATTTACATTATTACAATCACAACAACTTTATGTTCAGCTCGAGTGATGAAAGCAGGATAGAAACCAAATAAAATTTGTATAATCACATGCATACATAGAATCTTTTCTATCATAGTTAATCTTGTGATTATAATTTTTTCATTCCACACTATTTATTTTTCTTTCGCTTTCGCTATTTTGACGTATTTTCAATCTATTACTATCACTATTATTGCTTTACAACTAATAAGCTGAATTTACTGTTGCTTATGAGGGTAAATACTTAAACTGCTTTAAGCTTTATGTCGGTATTCTGCTTGTCACGATTGTCTCATGTCTCTAATTGTCACAATCGTAATTTAGCGACTCTGTTAGTCAGGAGTCTCATTTTGGTATTCTGGCAGATATGTACAGTATAGTAGTATGCTATATAGTCTGTCTCTGAAGTGACAAGCAGAATACCGACATTAGTGTACTTAATTTAACTGTAGCATATCTAATAAAATAATACTTAATGTGTGTTGTTTATTATAAATTTGTCATTATTTTAAGCGTGCGAAATTATTAAATATTTTTTAACTTGATACATTGAAATCATTTCAAATATCTATTATTAATCCTTGGAGCAATTTCACTGCCTTGTGCTTTTTCACATATTATATTAAAAATTTGTATTCCTAATCTACTAATTAAATCTTACACAGAGTAAGATGGATGAGTTACCTTGCCAAATATTATAAAATTATCCGCATGGCGTCGGCCAATGTCCTTTCTTTCATGCCTGAGTAATATGTTATGGAAGATTATTGCGAGGCAATTAACGTGGTCTAGAAAACAGTAGTCAGGAACATTATAAGCGGTGGGGTGTAACCTTTACAGCCGAAGCCATACCACAAGACTCATATTTGACTTTATTTTTCACTAAATTCCGAAATGGAATACTGCAAAAAAATATTAAATGTTTTAAGGAATTTTCTGACAAATTGTATACATATGTACATATGTACATTGTATATACATACATGTAATAAATTTTTCGCAATGTTCCTTTATCAATCATGACTTTATTATAGCATTTCATAATGTTGAGAAAATTTAAAACTGAGATGTACGTATATAAAACAGAATTGCAATTTACGCAGAAGAATCTTCAATATTTTCTTAAAACAAATTCATTTTATATTTTTATACTCTTGCAACCAGTTGCTACAGAGTATTATAGTTTTGTTTACCTAACGTATCACCTAAAAATAAGCGAGACAGATACGGGGTCATATATATATGTATATATTAATGATTAGGATGAGAAAAGTTGAAAACCGGTTGTTGGTCTGTCTACTCCTTCGTCCGTCCGTCCGTGCAAGCTGTAACGTGTACTGTTTCCTCTGCTTTTATTCTTGCAAGTTGCAAGAGTATAAAATGTTCGGTTGCACCAGAACTTAGCCCTTTCTTACTTGTTTAAAATTTAATTTCACGAAAAACACACTTTGTGTACAATTCAGCCAGATTCTTTTCAATGTTCTTAATTTGTCACGTCGTGCTGTAAAATAAGAAAAAATTAGTGCTCAGTATAAAACGTTTTTAAGCATCATTTCAAACCGAGTATTCTAAAGGTCCCAGATGTCCAAAGCTTTGAATACGAGATGTATATTTGTGAAGAGGTGGTCTGATCATTAAGAAGGAACTGGAACCGCAGATGACAAGCCAAACCTGGGAGGGAGCATGTGACATCTAAAAGTGAGAACAAAGTTATTGCTCTTCTTTTTGAAAAGAAAGCTCTGCTCAGTCTAAATGAAGCTAAAAAAAATGTTTAAAAAGTGATTAGAAATACCTTTAAATACAATATAGGACAGACTTCAAAGATCTGACATTAATCGCAGGTGAAGAAAACATCAACCGTAATTGGATCAATGTAATATTTACAGATGTGTCAACTTTTTTTAATAACGCTTTTATTAGCTCCACCTGCATGGATGTATGTATGTATGGATGGATGTATCTATGAATGTATGTTTGTAACTTTTTTTTGATAAAACTTGCTATATATGTACATATATTCCTTGGTACTGAAGAAAGGACGATATTGCAGATGGGTGTAATCGCATTACTGCCACGCTCACAAACCTCCATTAAACGAAAACCTATAAAGTGTCATAACTAAGCACTAAATTAAGATATCGGATTGTAATTTGGTACAGGGGACCGCGGTAACAAAGGTCATCTGAAAAAGGGTAAAATCTTATAAAAATCACTGTTCTCATATAACAGTTATGTTGAAAAAATTGAAAGAAGGTGTAAAAATTTAACAATGGGCGTGTTACCGCACTTTTAAGATGAAATCCTATATCTCAGGAACTACTCGACTAAGTTCAACCAAATTTGGTATGTGAAGTAACCCAGCCACGTCTATACGCCCCATATAACACAACTTTTAATTTTATCTGATTCTTTCACTGCCAGTATACAAATCAAACACAAAGTAATATATCGGTACAAAACTTTACATAAATAGTGTTATTATTAGCTTTGCCCAAAATTGTCGAAATCCGACTATTGAGTTAATTTATAACGCTTTTATTAGATTCACCTGTATGTTTGTAATTTTTTTCAGGGGTATTGAAACTGAATGGCTCTGATAAAAGAATCAACAATTTGATAGGTACTGCCAAAGAAATAATAATAAAACAAAAATATGCCCCTAAAACTATGCAGCTTAAAGCATCAACTTTCCATGCTATAATTTGAACAGAGAATGTAAAGTATAGAGAAGGTGCAGGTTCGACAGCGAACATTTGATAAATTTGCGACACGGAATCTCACCACACAAATACAGAATTCACGCTGTGAAATGTTAACATTTTTAACAGTTCTCCACATATTCAACAAAGAATATGAAGAGAAATAAATATACAATTTACGGCATATGATGAGATGGCATATATGCTCAAGCAGAGAATATTGAAGAAAAATAAGTTCTTTGATATTCCACTTTTAACAGCGAAAAATGTGTACAAAAGACACGTCTCACACAGAGAACATAAAGACATTTTTTATTGTGTTCTCTGTCTCACATGCCCAAGAATATGAAGACATAAATATATGTATGTATGCAGGCTCCTTATGATACTCCCAACCACAGCATTGTGATATTTTCATGCTTCAATTTTTGCTTTGAACCAGGCAATCGCAATGTATGCAAATATGTATGCTTTTGCGTTTTGCCGTCGGCATTTACATATTGGCATGTAAAAATAATTATGAGTATAATAAATGCATGCATAGTAATATTTACAGTCAATTTGGACTTGCATATTTAATAATTTTATTTGATTTTTACATAGTATACTCTAATATACTAATAAATATTTTTGTATTATGTTTCTTACTAATAGAAATTTAATTTACCACAAAAATATATACATGCAAAAATATATCGTCTATCATATTAATCTTATTATCTGCCCATATGATTGCACGTATACGCATGTGCGCATTCAGAAATTCAAATCATGATTTTATCACTTATCAATATATTACATGTGCGCGCATTGATCTGCATATTCATGCATTCATATACATATATTTATTTGTACATCTGTATATTTGTATACTCTTCCGAACAAATAATTCGCAAGGATACAAACATACATATAACATACACATATGAATATGTCACCAACAAAAATTGAAGCATTGTTCTACAAAAACAGCAATTGCCTAAATAGCATAAGCATGGCAAGCTAATATGGCAGCCGAATTGGCGAAGCTCAAATGTAGTAAATTTTACAACAAAAACGATTTCATTCATAAACGCAGGCGCAAATTCCACAAGCGACCTCGCTTCATTCATAAAAACAGACGCCGTAACATCTCCCCGAGCATGCCTTTGCCAACAAGCGTCTTTTCGCGACGATGGCAAAAGCTAAAAATCATAAATTGAACAACTTTCTGATGATTCTTCACAGAAAGAAGTGACAAAAATGGCAACATAGCCGTTGTCGATTTACAATATTTGTCTAAAATATTTTTCCGTGACTCGCAAAAATCTGCGTCGATATGTATGCACGCGCATACATCTTCATACATATTTACGCTGGTTTGTAGGCGGAGCTGTACAGCGGCAAGGGAAGCGGTAACAATCGGCGATCGTTTGTTAGTTTCTTTCGGCACAGCTCGGATTTTCTACCAACAACACAATGTTGTGGCGCTTTACCGTCGCGTCAGTGTTTCGACACATAGAAGTACTGAACACAATAAGCGCGACCGACTGCAAACGAATATATTAGAATACACACGTTCTTAGGGACACAGTTATTGAGCCAGCTGCACAACTACATAACTGTGTCCATAAGAACGTGTGTATTTTAATATTTGACAGATGTCGCTTGCAATCTGTCGTGCTCAATTTGTTCAGCACTTGACTCTTTGACAAAACGCAAGTTTCGGCCATTGGTTGACCGTGACAATGGAGATGCGAAAGAAGCGTGCGACACTTGTTACTATGAATGTATGTACATATGTATGTATATGGCTCGCATTTGCTTTCGTAAACATACTGACAAATGTGCCAAAGAAATAATATATGTATGTATATGCCTTAGAAATTCTATTGGTACAAATATGGAAATGATAACGAAATAATGCTAATATGCATATTTCATGAAGGTCATTAATTTTTTTTAAGAAATGAAGTTCATTTGACACATCTTCGCTTTGTAATAGACGAAATAAATATAACTTTTTTGAAATAATTAAAAAAATAAAAAATAAAATTAATTATTTTTTATCTAATTTTTTACGATTTTGTAAAGAACTAAAATTTTTACAATTTTTCTGAAAAAATGGTTCATATGATACAAGATCACGCATATGTATGCATGTGTCTCAGAAAATGCTTCTTTACGTTCTTTGTGTGACTTTGCATATTTTTCTTCAAAGCATTTCTCTTTATTCATTCTCGCATGAATTCAGTCGCTTTACATATATTTCTGCTATTGCACATGCTCAATTCTGTTAAATAGCAGCGAGAATGGTGAAATTCCGTGTCGCAATTTTATAAGCTCTGTTAACCGTCCAATCGAACATCATACAGAATTCAATTTGCACCTTCTCTATACTTTACGTTCTCTGGAATAACAAATTTGCTCAAGCCAGAGAACTTAAAACATAGAGAAGGTGCAGGTTCGACTGCGAACATTTGATAGATTCGTGAAAGGGAATTCGCCGCATTTGTTAACATTGTAGATCGGAATTCGCTTCACAATTTTAACATTGTTTACAATTCTCTGATATATTCTAACCGAGAATATGAAGAGACAGAAATATATGTATTTACGGCATATGATGACAAGGCATACATACATATATGCCGAAGCAGAGAATATGAAGAGACTCCCAACGAAGAATTTCGTTTTGTTTGTTAATATTTTGTTTAATTTTTGACACCGAAAAATGTGTACAAAACACATTATGTTCTCTGTCTCACATACCCAAGAATATGAAGAGACATAAATATACATATGTATGCATGCTCCTTTTAAGTTTTAAGTTCTCTGGCTCAAGTACCTTTCGTTTATTATTGTTGTCAGGTTATTTAGTAATTATTTTTAACTTTTTAGTTTGATGTGCTATAAACCCGTGCTTCTTAGTTTTTGTACTCTTGCAACCAGTTGCTACAGAGTATTATAGTTTTGTTCACCTAACGGTTGTACGTATTACCTAAAACTAAGCGATATACATAGATATAGGGTTATATATATACATACATACATATGTATATACATATATAAATGATCTGGATGACGAGAAAAGATGTAATCCGGTTGAGTGTCTGTCTGTCCGTGCAAGCTGTAACTTGAGTAAAAATTGAGACATCTTGATGAAACTTGGTATGCAAGTTTCTTAGTACAAAAAAAAAGTTTGAGTCGGAGATGGGCATAATCGGATGAGTGCCACGCCCACAAATCGCTATTAACCGAAAATCTGTAAAATGCTATAACTAAGCACTAAAATAAGATATAAAACTCATATTTGACAAAGGAAATCGCAGTAGCCAGGGGCACCTGTGGGAAAAAAAATTTGAAAAGGTGGGCGTGGCCCCGCCCTCTAATAAGTTTAATGTATATATCTCCTAAACCATCTAAGCTACAACAACCAAATACGAATCTTATAAGAATTCCTACCTACATACATTGTAAAAATGGATGAAATCGGATGAAAACACCGTTCACTGCCCATAATACGGTACTGTTCAAAGCTGCTAAAAGCTCGATAAATCAATAACTAAATGCGCCAGAGACGCAAAAATTTGCCGCCGGGATGTTATGCCAAGACTTTATAGGGACCGTGGTAAAAATTGGACGATGGGTGTGGCACCGCCTACTTTTTGGTGAAATCCCATATCTTGGAACCCGACTGACCGCTTTCGACAAAATTTGGTATTTGATATTGTTTTATATTTCTATGTAACATTGTGAAAATAAGCGAAATCGGGCATGCCTATTTCTCATATAGCACAATTTTAAATTCCACTTGATTCGTTCAGTTTCCAGTACACAAACCAAGAATGAATTAATACAACTTTGCGCGAATAATGTCTTTAATGTGTGCCTCCTTAGACCAAAAATTATTTAAATCCAATAAAAAACTGTTCAAACCCTTAAGTTCCAAATATTTAGACCCCAGTACTTGTAGTTGACTTTTGATCGAAAATCTCGGTCAATGTGATATACATATACAAGTATAACTGAAATTAAGGGATAATCCTTTTCTTACAATGGTATGTCTGTATGTCAAAACCGGATTGAACCGGACCAATACTTCCCTTATATATCCGCATATATCGGCCAATATGTGAGTTATCTCAATGAAAATGAGATAGCGTGTTTTACACATAACAGTGTATCTTTGTGACTAAAATAGTTAAATTTAAGCAAAAAATTGGCCTACCCCTATATAACTAACTGGCTGACCCCGCAGCCGTTGTCCTGCGTGAAATTATGTGTTTTGAAATGAAAAGAAAGTTAAATTTATCATTTAATTTTTGTTTTTTTCAATGTAACGCAGCTTGATAAACAACATATTTTGGTTTCTGTTCCGGTGCACAGAAAGATAGTTTTCCAACTCGTGAGCACGCCACGGCCGTATGAAAAACATAACATTTCCAAATTTATGCCTCACACTATGCGACTATCTTTAGGTGATTGTCATCTCACATGCAATTTTCACTGGAAACGAAATACGTTTGAACTGAAATGGGAAATCGTTAGAACTCAAAGGAATTCGTAGAATCAAGCATTCTGCTCCTTGTATTCGATAGGTGCGTCACAATCAGTCGGGTTCCATTACACAGTTTCGTGGCATGATGATTGCGAAACATAATAACGACCGATCCTACTTTGAGACGCAAATGATGCGATGGAATACCAAGCCTGTCCAAAGAATTTAGAAATACCACTGTATAATTCACGGCGCCGTCTTCATTGTCAAGACGATCGATCGATTTGTATGAGCGCAAGTCTCCCGGAATTTGACTTTGAATCTTCCAGTTTAAGTCAACAACATCGGTATTTTTGGCAGCTAACATTGCGCGTGCACTTAAGGAATCGTAGTTACGATAATTTGGCCAATGTCCGAACTTTTGTGATGAGTTCATCTTTCGTGAATTGACAAAGGGAAGATGGAATTGATATCGAACCACCGGAAGTATCAACCGAAATTGCACCATTTACAATTTTTAGCGATGTCATTTTTGTTCGTATCCTATAATTGACGCGGATTTGAAGGCTGATATGTCGAAATGATTATCGCGGAAAGTGTGCGAACTTCATTTTCATTCCAGTGATCAACATGTTCCAGCAATTGTAATTGCTGCCTTACTTCTCCAAAACTTGCACACACCGTACCATTCACAATAAGCAAAAGCAGTAAGTTGAACCGCGTACATTAATCAATAGCAACCGAAGGTAGAAGCAGTAGTCGTTTTTCGGGTGGATTGTGTAAATTCGTCCTAATGTAATGAAATAAGTAAAGTAGTTTTGTAAAATATTTTTTTGCTGGTGAAATATAGATTTTTGCAGGTAATAATTATAAGTTATTATTCGTAAAAATGCGTTAATAAAAATATGGTTTGATCACAAATAATCTATAATAAATCGTGATAAAAATCTTGTTAAAAAAAAATAATTTTATTGATAAATTCAATTGTCCGGTTGAAGGAATTAAAATTAAGTCAAATTCCAATGTCGGTTACTAAAATTCAGATAAACTACATATTCCAATATCCGGACTGGCAGATATTTCAATAATCTATAAGTTTTATCTCAATTTAAAAAAATGTTTGTAACGAGTGAACAAACTTGCACAAAAAACGTGTTCTTACTAAGAAAGCGATTTAAACGGCATTAACAGACATCCAAAATAATGCGTTAAGCCTCCGAAAAGCGTCCAGTATTTATGGAATTCCTAATTCCACCATTCAATATCGCCTCAACGAAAAAGTATTTGAGAAAGTGTCCGAGATTTCTTTAAAATTTGGTACCCGATCATTTTTGACAAAGGAAGAAGAACACATCATTGTCTCGTAACGATGTAACAAAAAAAAATGAAACAATTTAATAAAAAAAATGAAACAATTTTTTTTTGTATACCTGAGAAAACCAAAACCACTAAAATAGTATCTGGATTGCGAATAGTTTGGCACAATTTAAAAACGACTTTCTCCCATCAAGTTCCATTTAATGTTGAGCATTCCTTTTTACCCGCGTAATTCTTAAAATCGTACGTGTGTATATCCATATTTCGAGTCACAAACATTCCAAATTTTAATGCAACGTTTAGTCAGTTTCAACGGAAGCTTTAGAGAAGATCGGCCTTTAAATTTCGCCATAGATTCGTCGATGCGTTGACGTAAACTAGCGGTAGGAGCTTTGGCAAATGTATATTTCAAACAATTGGTAACTTCTTCCATATAATAAAACGTAGATGCTGCTTCGGGTTTCTCAGGGAAGTTAAAGTATAATTTTGACATTAAGATCTGAAAAAGAGTTCGCGACATCGCTTCGTAATATATTCTTAGTCAGAAGCATTAAAACCATTTATGTCAGAGTCGCTGGAATTTAGAAAAACACTGCTTTCTAATATTCATTCTGTAAAATTGAAAGATACAAATTCTATAAATATTTCCATTGCGGAAATGTATATCAATGGGATTATATGTATGTATGTATGTCCGGCGAATTTGAATTAAACAAATCCAATGGGGTCATATGTATATCCCAAATGTACAAAACCCCAAATAAACGAATATATTTACAGCATATTGTTGGGAGCTCACCTTACCTATGTATATCTAAAAACACTTATTTTATTCTCTCAAATGAATTTAATAAGCGGAAAGAATTTTATACGTTTACAAATGGGCAACACAAACACGTTCATTGAAAGTTGCTGTCGTTAAATTGTAATAAAAGGTTCTACACTTATTGAATGAATTAAAATCATTAAAAATTGTAATAAAAGGTTCTACACTTATTGAATGAAATAAAATCATTAAAAATTGAAGTTGCTTGTCTTAAATTCTGAGTTGTCATTGGGAGAAACTAAATCCATTAAAAAAGGAAGATCTGCAGTTAGCAGGGAATTATTTAGAAAGTTATTTTCCTTTGCTGCTTAATTTGCTGAAGAGTAGATACTAAAATCGAGGACATTTTAGAAGATGTTGAATGGCGATGAGGCTTTTCATTTTGTGAAAAAAGGGGGTGGGGGTTATAGCAGGGAAAGGTTACAAAAACGTCTACCAAATATCGTCTGCGTTAGAAAAGGATACTATAACAGTATTGATTGTTATATCCGCTAATGGCACTATATTTCCACCGATAGTTATCTTCCCTTACTTAAGTCTACCAAGATGTAGGACGTACTGAAAAATGTACGTTCTTACAAAATATATATGCCAGCACACAGGTTCTTTGATGACCGGGTACTGGAGAAATTCGGCTTATTTTAAAAAACATCCTGATATCCAACACTGATATAATATATTTGGTCGTCTTTAAAATAGTTAATCGTTCTGAATTGACATCAAATCTCTCCACATCATTGAATACTTGTTATATATTGGTATACAAAGTCGAATAAAAGATAAGTGCAAGTTTACTTATTCAAAGAGGGTTGATAACGCGTTGACGACGAACCTCATCCATCAACATCAACTGATAATCAACACGTCAATAAAATAAAGAAATAGGTGCTTTAGTATCGACGATTAAACAGTCATTGATCTTACTGTCATCGTTGGAATATCGGAAGGTTCATTGAAAACCATTTTGAAAGATCATTTGAATCTAAAAGTGAAAGCACAATTTTTTCAAAAACAGCGTCCCGTTAACTTCTGCAGAACAATGCTTTCCGACTATGAAGATGTCATGAAACGTATTATTATTGACGATGAGTTTTGGATCTGTGCTTACGATAACATCAAAGCAGGTCAAAAATCAAGGTAATGTTGATAGTTTTCTTCGATTATAGAGGAGTGCACTACTCCGAATTCCTTCCGATCGGCCAAACTGTCAACAAGGAATATTATTGTGTTAAGCGTGGTTTGCGTGAAGCTATAATGCACCGTCGCATACGATTAACCGTGAGTTTTTCGCCAATTTTTCAGCCAATATCGTGCCGCAACTATCGTATTCAACTGATTTAGCTCCAACTGACTTCAGTAAACTCAAAGGATCGTTCCGGAGAAACCGTTTTGAGTCATTTGAAGACATTAACCGTGAAGCTACCCGCTTGAAGGCTATTTCTGAATTTCACTTTAACAACTGTTTCAAGGAATGAAAAACGCTAGCACAAGTATATTGTTTGTTTAACAATTGTTTCGAGGATTGTTTGAAGAGTAAATTAAGAATTTTAAAATTGTGAATAAGTCCTTACTATTTTTTGTTCGTGATAGTATTATTGAGTATTGTGCTTTAAGATTACAGCGAACAATCCATTTGTTAACAGTTGTTTTTATTATTTACATTTATTACTAATACAAATTATCCATTTAAATGAATGTATGTAGTTTAGAATTATTTCAAATTGAGAATATTTGAAAATAAACCAATACAAATTCATATATCTGCATGTACATATGTGCATTCCAAATACATTCTCATTTTTGCTACAAAAATTAAAAAATTCGGTATAAGTGTTAAAAGAAGAGTAGTAACCATTTACCAATGCCAATTTACTGTTAAAATGCTATACAAAAAAGACTAATAGCTGAAAATATTTGCGGGAGACGAGACTTGTCTCGTACTTTTGCCATTGTCAACCCCTGCTCGAAGATATTTTCTATTTTTGGACATGTTTGAAATGATGTGAGAACGGAATAGCTATATGTGTACACGAGTGTACCTTTCTGTAGCTGAGTATTGGTGATGCTGCAAACTGGCGTACGTCGGGGTGGAGTTAAATTTTTCAGTGTCTCACGAAGCAATTGGATGTTGAAGATGCCAAATGAAATTGGATAATTTTCATTATATGGTACTATATACTACATACTGCAAACATATTTAGGAGGCATGAGCGCAAAATAAGGGTTACAATGGTGAATATTTAGTATTATAGCATGAAGAAATTGAAATTATAGCATGTTAATTTTATAATAAGTAATACAAGAACTAGCAGAAAACTCTAAAGAGTCATAATTATGTACATATTCGAATTTACGTTCCTGTGTACTTACTTACATACCATGTATGTATATATTAAACTAATTTTCCACATTACTGTAGCGTTTTTATTATGCACATACAGACGTCTGGGAATGCTTAAGTGTATGCACATTCTTTTTAGATATTGAAATAAATATTACGAAAATGTCATCTCGCTAGAACACACACACATATGCTTGCATTAATATAAATCATAATTCATGAGATGATTTTTTCCATTCAGCTAAAACTATCTGGTGAGCATAGACATACATATCTAAATATACATATAAATATATAGTTCAGATGCAACAGATAACGTGTTGCTTACAAGCGCATGTTTTATTTTCTTACGAATATAATAATTTAATGAAAGTATAAAAATTTAAATCTTACGGGGGCGTTTGTTATGATCTTCTGTAGTCACAATTTTTCTTTACATTTAGTCGTGTTTATCCCAATTCAACATAGAAAGAAAATCTACCGATTGGTATTCGGCTTAAGAGGGAGGTACGTAGTATCGGCATCTAGAAAACTCACCTCATTATAGTATTTGATAATTCACCATACATTCCCAACATGCATACATACATACATACGAAACCATTTCTATTTTTATTTTGTGTTGATTGAGACTTTAATGGTATGTAATTCTATTTATTACAGTGACTAACGAATGTCCATCGGAAATAATTACAACCAATAACTATTAATATACTGATCAATAGAAACAACTTACTTATGTACCATATATAGGGTAATACAAAGCATGCGCGTACATAGTTCATTGAGAAACAAGATTGCATTCCCATATTCACAGATACCTGTATGTAAATATGTATAACAGTATGTAAAACACCCTTTATTGAAGAAGTAAACTCCCCACGTTGGTGTAAACGAGACAACGCAAGACGAGACAGGTGAATGGATATGTTTGAAAGATTAACGGCGCTACTCTGGTGGAGCTGCTTTGATATTTGTTTGTGTTCGTGCGTATCATTAGAGCGTGTACTGGTTTTAAGTTGAAGTTTCAACGAAGTGATGATTTAGTTTCGGACTGTTATTGAAAACGAATGGTTAATGTTTTCCAATGATAAATTATAATCGCATGCTAACGAATATTTGGTTAAAAATCTCGATACCGACGGTATTACGAGTATTACTTATACAATTCACGGTAGTTGAAATAATTGATTTGTGTATATAACTTTCAGTATTAGGAATACGTTTGGTAACTTTCAATTCCTATAGTACAAATATACCTAAACGGAAATATTCTGTGAGAGAAGAGTGATGCAAATACTTACATACAATGATACAGCAATATGTTAATGTTCTACAAGAAAATATTTGTTTAAGATGTACGCACATTTAACGTTATAACCCTTTATGTATATGTGCAACCATCGATACTAGAGCTTAACTAAAATGATTAACTTTACCTGGAACGTTGCAGAAATGGATTTTACTCAAAATGAAAACGCCATTGACAGTGCATTAAAAGTAACAAAAGGTAGTACTAAATCATTTCAAGATCTCCTCGATCAAAGTCCGACAGATACTTTTATTGTTGTATTCCATCTGATTTTATAAAAAGTGTATACATATATGTATAACTCAATAGGCACAATTTTTTTATACCCTGAACAGGGAATATTAAGTTTGCTAAGTTTGTAAAACATGTAAAAACGTCGGAGACGTTGTATGTATTATGAGTATTGATCAAAGTGACGAGCTGAGTTCATTTAGTTATATCCGTCTGCTGCCTGTCTGTATATAAGCGAATCAGTCTCTTAGCTTTTGAGATATCGATCCGAAATGTACGCCTTTTTCTTCCAAGAACCCCAATGGAATTGCCGATATTGGACTGGAACTTTCTTATTTGATAAGGCACTTTCACCAAATTTGATTATTGTCCAAAGCAATGGTACAATCTGCGAATACTTATATAGTATTGGAGCTTCGGTGCAACCGAAGTTCAAGTTTTTCCTTGTCAAAAGCAAAGGTACAACGGTAATGGTGACAATATTAATAGTGATGAAGACATTATTATTAAGACCAGTAATAAATGTGATTAGCGCATATACAGAATACACATTTTTTGATAATATTACTAATGTAGTAGTATCTTAGAAATATTATAAACGACTGATAACTAAACAACATATAAAATAAACGAAGTATATGGTACAAAATAACTATATCGCAAGTAAATGAATAATCGTTTATACTATGTACATACATACATATATGTATGAATGATAGAATACCAGGTTGGGTTTTCAGTAGGTCTCTTACTTACAACTACATTTCATGTGTAGCATAAAATAAAAATCACATTTGCATATTAAAAATGAAAGTTCGTTAGTTTTTTTAAGGATTTGGCATAATAATTAAGTAACTACATATATGGACTATAGCTTTAATTTCATATGTATAATATGGACTGTATTGTTTCAATACCTGTTCTAATATATTTTAGGGTGTGTCATTCTGAGTCAACCTTTTTTTTAACTGAAAAACAGGCTAAAAACTTTCGAAAATGTGAAAAAGAAAGTCGCTCAAAAGATGAGCTCTTAATATTAATATTAAGAGGTGCCTGTTTCAAATTTTCTGTGTTCCATATAAATTACATGGAAAAAAAATCATTTTGTTTGTGGTGGTTATTGTGCGGAGGTTATTATATGTGCACGCGATGGCTGCCAGTAGGGATGGTAAACTCGATTCCAATACTACTCGAGAATCGAGTTTTCTCGTAAAATAATCGATTTTTCGGAATCGATCTTCAGTAGTCGAATTCGATTAAGAATCGATTCTTGACATTCGAAAAATCGATTATTTACGAGAAAAGTCGATTCTCGAGTAGAATGGGAATCGAGTTTACCATCCCTACTGCCAGCCATCGCGTGCACATATAATAACCTCCGCACAATAACCACCACAAAAAAAAATGATTTTTTTTTCATGTAATTTACATATGTGGAAAATAGAAAATTTGAAACAGGCACCTCTTAATATTAATATTAAGAGCTCATCTTTTGAGTGACTTTTTTCACATTTTCGAAAGTTTTTAGCCTGTTTTTCAATTGAAAAAAAAGGTTGCCTCAGAATGACACACCCTAATATATATAGTTATATATATTTTACAGAATCTGTGTATGTATATATATTTACGAGCTAAAAGCGATTTCCATTATCCATTTTATCCAAATTTATCCCTATGTGTTATGGCATATTTTACCAATCATATTTTCACTAAATATATTATCTAGGGTTTATGTACATACATACATACATACATATTCCTTAATATTACTTAAGTAATTATTTTTGGGGGCTAGTGTTCCACGTATTTGTATGAATAAAATACACCATGAGTCATTAGAAACTAAAATAGCTATTGGGGTACTCACAACCCGTCGTAAAGCATCGTAAAATCGTAAAATTATACATTTTTACACTTGTTTAAAAAATTTGTTGTTGGATTTCATACAAAAATGAGCTTACACATTTACAATTCTCAATGCTATGTTTTCGAATCGTTATAACTTATAACTTTATGAGACTTGTGAAAACCCTATATATTTTTATTTTTTTATAAACATAAACAACAAAAACTGGGAGTTGTTATTGTCGAGGGTTCGTCGATAAGTTGACGTTGAAGTACTGTTTAGTTTTCGGTTGTTTTGTTTTTAATATTTTTTTCAATACTTTTTTTTTAAATGGCACTGCTCATAATATTCGTATATCTCTACCTCTTATAAACCTGCAGGTAGTGAAAATAATGATGACAACGGCTGGAAGTTTTTAATGGAGCTAAAAAAGTTAATGGGAAACGCGGATTATTTTCATTCTGGAAATATCATTCAAATGTCAAAAAATCTAATACCGAATAGGTGATCGAGTTGAATGATTGCTAAGTGAAGGCTTCATATCGAAATCGAAGGTAGTTTTTGAAATCATCTGTAGCTCCAATTTTATATATTTTTATATTTTTTCTTTTATTATTTTTTGATAATAATGATGTAATTTTAAACATAAAAGACATCACTCTAATAGAGTACAACATTTATCGAAAATACTTCAAAGTATTTGATATAAATAAGTGTGTATATGCACAGTTATATTTCAAGAGCAATGGATACATTATTTCTAAACTAGAGAACTATGTACCTTCAGTTCGGGAGAGATTGAATAAAATTTCAAAATAATATATAAATAAGTATGTATGTATGTACATATATGTGAGTACTGACGTAGTTCTTAAATATAGGAAGCGTTTGAAAATAATTTCATTCTCCTCACACATCTTTGATTGTAAAGATGATAGAAGATTAATGACGCTGAAATAAGTATTGACTGCTTCAACCTCTCACTTGAATTCATGGAGAGAACTTGCATAGTTATATTGGCTTTACGCAAATCTCCGTATCAAATTTCTTAATAGTGGAACAGAGTAGAGGCAATTTGAAATACACCGCATACCAAAACGAATGAAAAAGTGTGCCCTTTACAATTATCGCGGTTAAAAGCTTCTCGAGTATTTTCTTTGTTGGTTACGTTACATCAATTATATATCATAATGATAACAATTGCTTTCCATACAATTTTGCTGATGACTTTCTATTTGAGTGCGTGCAATAAATAATTTTAATATTATTTTGTAAACTAGTTTATAAAATACATATATTCGAAATTTATCATTTTTTGTATTTTAAGAAACACATTTATTATAATTTTTTATTTTGCAAATAACATTAGCTAAATATTGAAAATAAGAATATGAACAGGAAAACTTGAACCTTATTTCATTCTTCACTCTTTACAGGAGACGGAGAATTATGCCAAGCTTGTCTGTGGAAGGCCGCTCTTTTCAAAAGCCAATGTTTTCTCATTACTTCTAATTACATATAATACTTTGTGTATATTAATTCATTTATAATATTGTGTCATCCAAAAAGTAATATTCATTGACATATCATAAATAACCAAGGAGTGGTAAGAGGACAAAAAAACCTCCTTCTGAAATCTGCGTTTTTTTAGCCACTGAGAAGTTCATCAGATTAGCAATAAATAAATAGATAATAACGATGCGAGGTAATTACGGTGCATTATAAAGTCTCACTGATTACTAAAAACTTAACTTACCTCGTTAATATTTATTATAGCGAATCAATTAATTTTATAAATTACATAAATGCTTATTGGGTCTGCATATGTATATGCTTACTTATATGCATACTTCTGTATATGCATATAGTCGCTAAATATTATTCAAATATTTTACAGGGAGTGGCATCTTATCACCATTGATACAGAAGTACCAGATATAGAAAACATCACCGCTGCTTTCAAGAGATATTGTAAATAAAAAGTAAAAACAGGAAAACTCGGCGCAAATTATTATTATCATAATATCTATAATGAAATTGTAATTATGAATGAAATATATCTTTGAAATATATTATTCAGAAACACTTTGAGATATCGTATAACTTGAATCTAAAATTTCGAAAATTTTTAAGTACTCATAATAACTGAAGTGCTGCAATATAATTCATCCCATTATAAAACTCAGATATAAACTTCTACATATTTTTTATTCTAGTGATTCTATATTTTGTGTTCTATAGTGGTATGGTATATGTATAAAGAAGTTATTTTGGTACAAATGGTAGGTAAGATCATTCATTTTTCATACCTTAATCATTTTGAAGATTAAATACTTTCACGTTCAAACTTGTGAATTGGATAATAAGCGCAAAAATGTAATATTTTGTATTTTTCAAGTAGTGCATATTCCTATTTAACCAAGCAAATACATGTGAATGGTACTCGATACCCACAAGGTACTTGCACACGAGTTGGGTGAAGTACTCATTACTTCCATCTGAGTAATTTTATTGAAACAACAATAACATAACTTAATAAGTCAATAAAAGCTCGAAAATAACTCTTTGCAGCTGTTATTCATATGGGCGAATGCTATATAAAAGAAAATACAGTTTTGCGAATGCAGAAATATGTATATATGTATAGTATATATGTATGTATGTATATATAAAAAATGAGCAACCAGCGTGCGACCAATATTTTTCGTTAACTGTAAAATATTGTATCCGAAAATAACAATAAATTCCAAGTAATGTAAGTCAAATAAGGTGCACTCAAAGGAGTCTAGTTTTTGTCTTTTAGCAATCACTCGTCACAATTTAGTTACATATGTATGAAATGCAACTATTTGCAAATCTGTATTTACATATGTACATATACATGCATACAATATTAATAAAAATCCTTTGATACGAATAGTGGAAATAATAATTAATATAACACATTTATAGCTATATACCTATATATGTATATATATATATATATATACATATGTAATATATTATATATTGTATATAGAAACTCCTTTATGTGCACCTTATTTGACTTACATTACTTGGTATTTATTGTTATTTTCGGATACAATATTTCACGGTTAACGAAAAATATTGGTCGCACGCTGGTTGCTCACTTTTTCTCACCACCTCTTGTAGGCAAAGCATGAAATTTGCAGTCAGTAAATCGTCGGTATATTTTTCACCCTGTTTGTATTACATATTTTTTTTCACAACTGCCAACTCACTGCCTTTACAATGACTTTTATTGTTTATTTTTGTTTAGCACATTACTTCCTATTTATATGCCGGTTTTATTATATTTTCATTACATATTAATCACACTTGAGAAATACTTGATATATTTCGATGTGCTCGTTATGAGAAATTCGAAATTGTTTCCAAATCTGCATGTATGTCTGCATTAACATTTCAATTTGCAGGGTTAAAATGCAGATATTTGAAGTGCAATATGTATACTTAAATTTTAAGGTGAACATATCCTGTAGAGTACCATAATTTGGTATACTTTGATTTGATTTAACATAACATGATATTATTTTTTTAATAGACATCAACGATCATTACATTTTAATAGAAATTAATCAATTTTAAAACCACCGATAAGTGTCCAGATCAGTGCGAGATTCAAGTTGAAGACAAATATATAAACGTACATACATATGTATTATCTATATACATACTATATATCTATGTTCCTATGCATTTTATTATTAACCGAAGCGTCCGTTGTGAAGATTAAAAGCGTAATAAGATCACAAAAGCACAGCTTTAAAACAAAATAACGAAATGTATACGAATACCAATAAGCGTTAATAAAATTTATGTTATTTAAATTTTTAAAATGAAAGTTATCAAAAACACCCTGTGATCTACTATGTGTCAAGAAAAACTGGCAGGCTTGGTATATTATCAATTGATAATATAAGGGACACAATCTCGTAACATTTGGGTCGAAATTTAGATTAGAGGTACGAAAATATTTAAATAATCAAGTTTTTTATTATACTAATAATTGTAACATTTTTAAATAATTATAAATAATGTTGGATATATTATAATTCATATAATACCGAAAGTAAATGCAATCAGTTCAGATGTTCCCCTGTCCTAATCCCAATATACCTAAAATAATAATTTTCGACTTTCTGATCTTAATATGTGAGATATTTTAAGGGACAACAGAATAGAAAGGTGTGTGTTTTCCTCATATTCCCTATAATATTAATAATTGTATTTCCTTCATTTGGTTGAGCATATATCTCAAATATCTGTATTGGCGGTAGATGTGTTAATAAAATGAAGCGAGAATATTTTTTTATCAATATTATGGTATGCCGTAGTAAAAACAAGAAAAAACAGTTATAATACCATTCACAAATAGAAAGGAATTGATGCTTCAATTAATCGTTGAGTTTGTATGGTAGCAATTCATATGCTATAGTTATCCGATTTGAATAATTGTATGGCAGCTTTATGCTATAGTGATGCTATATCGGCGGTTTCGACAACTGAACAACTTCAGATCGATACCGCTAAAACCTAGTTCCTCGCGTATTTACAGACATACGAACACGTCTTCTAGGTACCCTATTCAGGTATACTGAAAATAGTAATTTGAGTTGGTTAGGCTGAGTTTAATGAAAATAGTATTTCGAAACAAAGCAAGATGTATTAACTAAACTAAGTGAATTAAATAAAGTTTAAATTGAGAAGTTACGAAAAATCATTGTTTTAATTCAATATTTTGTTAAATTGAAGTTTGCAATGGTTTATCAGTTTAGCGATGTTTAATAAAGATAATATTGTACACAATGGCAAGTGAAAATGTTTTTTAATAGAATTTTATTCATTTTTTATTCCACTACAGAAGAAACACATTTTATAAAATACAATTATTAGCACAATCAAAAGCAAAAGAACATATTACTAAAGGGATAGATAAATTATTTCAAAGGGATATTACTAGTTTTACAATGAAGCTAATGTTTTGGGTGATGTTATTTGCTCAATAAATAGTTTTTTAATCTTTCATCACAAATTTGTATTTCCTATCACGTGCCAAATATAAAAAATGGTGGCAGTATTTTCAACAAAATAGCGAAATGCATGTATCAACAACCACCAGGCTATACAAATATACAATAAATGTAATAAATAACGTTTTCAATTTGTCCCGCATCACCATTGTTGGAAAATAAAAACTTCTAAGCACACTTCCGAAAGCAATAAATTCCCCAGTAATTGGACTATCATCAAATAATATGAGCAGTTACTTACGAAGAAAATGTAATACTTTCTCATACTAAAAAAATGTGAATCATGGTAAATCAGTGGCGCATATTTAACTACGTTACTTCCGACCTGGAAGTAGGCTCATCATATACTTACACCCCCATTTAAGCCGCTATAGAAAACAATTTTCACTGTCAACTGCTGTTTTGTAATATGAGTACTTTGTTCTACATATCCATGAACTTAACATGTGCATATATACATATATACATATACAAGTATACCACGTATGCATTTTTACACATGGAAGCACATTTCTTTATAGTCTCAACAAAATAATTCCATTTGATTCTTTAATGTGAGTTCATAAAAACTAATATTGCACATGTATGTACATATTTATGAATTAAAGAAGTTACTAAGAAAATGTTAATTTCTGTCCGCTCTTCTGTCTATCTGTCTGTATATATACGATCTAGTCCTTCAGTTTTTGAGATATATGTACATACATATATCTAATATTTTGCACTTGTCCTTTTTACACCAAGAGGAATTTAAAATTGTGTTATATGGGAAGTAGAGGGGTTGTACTCCAATTTCGCTCATTTTCACATTATGATCTAGAAATATAAAAAGAATGCTACATATTAAAGCTTGTCGAAATCGGTATGTCGGGTTCCAAGACATGTGATTTCACCAAAAAGTGGGCGGTGCCTCGCCCATTGTCCAATTTTCACACCTGTGCCCATAAAGCTTTCTCATACCATCTTGGAGGTAAAATGCAATGTCTTTGGTGTAAGTAATTATTGATTTAATCCGCTTTTAGTAATTTTGAACAGTACCGTTATATGGGGAGTGAGCAAGGTTATCATCTGATTTCATCAATTTTCATACTGTTGGTAGGAGTTCTTTTAATAATTGCGCTGAGAAAATTTGATTCTTGTAGCTTTAGTGGTTTAGGAGATATGTACATTAAACTTATTAGAGGGCGAAGCCAGGAACACTTTTTCCGAATGTTTTTCCCACAGGTTTTTTGATGTGTTTTCGGTTAAAGGGGATTTGTGGGCGTGGCAGTGGGCCGATTACGTCCATCTACGAACTCGATTTTCATCTGAGTGATGCAATAGATAAACAAAACTGTCAATTCTGATGCGAAAAAAATCGACAAATTACTCATGAACAACCATTACATTCACCTAGACTGACAGTTTGCTGTAGTTTTTGGTCTAGTGGAATCATCGGCCCGTACTTCTTTCGAGAGCGGTATAGATCGATGATAACCAACTTTTTATGGCCGCAAATGGATTGATCTTAACAACATCTGGCTCCAACAAGACGGGGCTACTTGCCCCACAGCAACAACCGATTTATTGCGAGAAATGTTTGGAGATTCCATTATTTCAAAAAATTGTGCAATTGAATGGCCTCCTAGAAGTTGTTTTTAATACGATTATACTACTTTTTGTGGGATTATTTGAAGTAATTGGTATTAAACAATATACCAGACTTTCTTTAAGCTTAAGAATTCAAGATGGAATTCATGACATACGACTTGATTTAGTGGAAAAAGTACTCGACATCGATTTCGTTTCTGCAAAAGGAGTCGTGTATGCCATTTGAATAATGTCATATTCAGAAGTTAATTATTTCAATTTTGCTTCACATTAAATAAAAAACATTTAAATTTCCTTAACAATGAGAGTATTTTTTTCTTTGAAAAAACCTCATATCACTCTTATTGGGAAACCCTGTATTTGGCAGCACTGCTTACATTTTTAACAGAAATCGTTAAATAAAACAGAAATAAACGGAGAACAATGACGCTCATAGTCATGTATAGTGAAATGGAATTAATTTGTATCTTCGTCGTGACACTACTAAATTTTTGTGTGTTGACTCAGTTTTTCAAGTTGATTAATATTGAAAATTCTAAAGAATCTTCAAATTAAAATTTATTTACCTACAGAAAAAAGGATTCTCTCTGAATTTCATGGATTTATCTCTAGTAGTTTATGAGAAAATAGTAGAACGATTTCATCGTACTCTAAATTTCAAAAAAAAGATTTTTGATGAAATATTTAGTTGTGCGTCTGGTCCCCTTCATAATGAACTGCTAATTTTCAAAATCGGTGATTTTGCGAAAATTCTTTGGATCACTGGATGTTACACAACTATATTTCTACTGAACAAATAAATGCAAACCAATGTCAGGCATGAGTGAATGAATGAGAATTAACCCGTTAGTTTCCGTTGAGCCACCGCGAACCTGGCAAATCAATATGTTTGCTGGGATCATTTTGCGTATTGTACTTAAAAAAAACTTTTGCACAATTCAATTACAAATTGTACAGAATTTTTTTTTAATATTAATGTAAACGTTGTCTTTATGAAAATTTTCCGGTTATAGGACGTGACCGGGCATAAGGACTGTCCGCAATTTGGAATTTCACTCTATATACATATGTATTAATATCAAATATCTCTCTTCCGCTTTTTTGTCTTTTGAATTTAGCGGCTATGTATAAAGCGCTGCAGAGCTCGTATCTGGCAATACTCTTGACATAACCTAAAAACGACGCTATGCATGATTACGTAAGTAGTTTAGATATTGCGTTCAACAGTTATAGACGTGTAAACATGGAGTTCACTAACGTCGAAATTCGCGCTATTTTAGAGTTTTCCTTCGTTAAAGGAAAACGACACCATGGATGAGCCAGTCGCCGGAAGACCTGTGACGAAGAATACCGATCAAATCGTGGAAAACATTGAGTTAGACCGGCATGTGGCATCTCGTGTTATCGCCCAGAAGATGGAAGTTAGTCACCAAACCATTTTAAACCATCTGCAGAAGGCTGGATACACAAAAAAGCTTGACCGAATCAACGCCTGCGATATGCTGCTGAAACGGAACGAACTTGACCCGCGAGGGAACGCGATGAAAAATGGATCACATACGACAATATCAAGCGAAAACGGTCGTGGTCGAAGGCCGGTGAATCGTCCCAAACAGTGGCCAAGCCGGGATTGACGGCCAGGAAGGTTTTGCTGTGTGTTTGGTGGGATTGGAAAGGAATCATCCACGATGAGCTGCTTCCATATGGCCAGACGCTTAATTCTACCATCTACTGCGAACAACTGAACCGCTTGAAGCAGACGATCGACCAGAAGCGTCTAGAATTGGCCAACAGGAAGGCTGTAGTGTTCCACCAGGACAACGCAAGACCATACACTTCGTTTATGACTCGTCAGAAACTACGGGAGCTCGGAAGGGAGGTTTTATCGCACCCACCATATAGCCCGGACATAGCGCCAAGTGATTACCACCTGTTCCTGTCCACGGCGAACGCCCTTATTGGTGTAAAGTAGAACTCAAAAGAGGCTTGTGAAAAGTAGCTGTCCGAGTTCTTCGCAAATAAGGAGGGCGGCTTCTACGAGGGGGGTATTATGAAGTTGCCGTCTAGATGGAAACAGATTATAGAACGAAACGGCGCATATTTGAACTAAATCCGATCACTGTAATACTTTTTAAAAAGCATTGAATAAAGAGCAAAAAAGCAGAGAAAGGGAGATATTTAACAACCTTATACTTTGTAGAGTCTCCTTAGAATGCATGCAGAGTGGACGCTCAAAACCGAGCCGAGCGCAAAGCTGACTAAAGCGAGAAATCAGTTTCAAAAAAATGTGAGTACTGTTTCATGCGAAATTGCACAGACACCGCAGAGTGGAAGTTGTGACCAAATCCGAAGCTTATTAAAGCGAGAAACCAGTTTCGGCGCCGACTCGCGTGTTGCATAGCTCATTTGAATGTTGGTCTCATATTTTGCTAACAAGAAATTACCATGAATGTGGTAGAACAATATTTAGTGTACCCATTATTATGACGGGAATTCCCTAGCTCATCAGAGTTTATTAAATAGTTTATTAATATATTCAAGGCCAAATTTATGACGGCAATTTCCTAATCTATCGGGAAGTAATAAATACCCGTATTTATTTTCATCTTTTACGCACAAAACAATCGTTAAATAATTATATTTCTTGTTTTAAATAAAATGATATTCGAACTAAATCCTTTGTGGATAAAAGAAACTGTTACGAACAAGAAAGTTTAGGGTTTTTGTCTATTCGGACCACATGACCTAGCCAGTCTAGCTGTCTTTTAAATCACTGAACTATGTCAATGTTGTCGTATATCTCATACAGCTCGTCGTTCTATCAGATGGCCAATGCGCAAAGGACCATAAATCTTCCGCAGAACCTTGATAGTTTTTAATTTCCAAAAAATAAATTTTTCGGCATGAAAGTGATAATAATACTCAATAATTTAACATTGGTATTTGTGTTACAAGATAATATTGTCTAAAAATGAAATGATTTACCTTTACTATGCCTGGCAAACACATTTGGTGATTTTATTTATCTTTTTTCAAAATACGTGCCTCGTGGTTTCGGCGTTGTATTTAAGTAAACCAATTTGTTGAATTATTATTTTTCCATACAAACTGCGATTTTATTGGCATTTGACAAATTAGCAGAGGCATTGATGTAATTAAATTTAAATGCGTACCTACATCGAAATAATTCGCTCTATCAACGTATTGTCCTATGAGCAGTCACCCAGTTAAGAATGGATCGATGCTTTCAATAACATGTATACATACATATGTATACATATATTCATACATATCTCATACGTACCTTCTATATGTATGTTTGCATTTAACTGTTGAGTCAATAAGCAAATTGTTGAAGCGTGCCACACCACTCGACGGGATTACAGATCGTAATTGGATACAGCAACTGTTTACTTTGAATTGCCAGCAGGGTAATGCCAACTTTGCTATTAGGAGTACATTAAGGCTTTTTAAACAGTTGTACAAATTTTTGTGATTAGTAACCGCTATACAGCACAGCAGGCTTTCTTCGGTTTCGGTATAGCAAGGGATAGGACGTGCACGTCTGCATGTACATACTTATATGCATCTGTAGACGGAAATACATTTGACTGCACTCATTTATTTCAAAGCAATCCTGCTGATCGGAGAGCATTAATTCTACTTCAACACCTTTCAAACAAAAATATTATTTGAAAAAACTTTAACCGACTTTAATGGAAATTAGAAATTTAACTTACCAAATAAACTAACATTGCAGGAAAGTCATTATGTGAAAGAAATGATATTAAAACAAAATCAGCTTCTGATACTCGTGCCGTATGCATACATATGTATGTAAATATTAAATATTGGGAAACCCTTCGTTATGGTGTTTTGTTAAACCGTTGTCGTCCACACATATTTACATATAAATATAACTGATATATATTCAATTGTTATTTCAATTAGTTAACAGCCTTCGGTACCAGTTTAAATTGAACCTACAAATGTATATATAGTACTTTGTAATTAATATACATACATATTTACATACATTAAGTGTGAGTCTACGAAAGAACTGTACAAAGAGGTAATAATAATTAGGTTGATGGAAATAATGCCCTGATTGCTGCGACGGCAAAGATTTAATAAGGTATCACAACAAAAGGGCTTCACCTATTTAATTCGACATAAGTTTTAATTGATTTTAAAATACATAGATACAAATGAACATCGTTGACACCATAAACTCGTTGAAAGCACTTAAGAGGTATTTAACGATATTATCCATTAGCAATGTTCTCGACATTTATTGCGTTTTATGAGCTCGAGCATAAATTTGAATGCCGATTCTCACTCTTATATACCTCTCCTTAAGCAGTTTATGTGCATTTAGCCGGTGGATTTGTATTTAAAAAGACAAAAAAAATATTCTTTATCTCAAATATTCAAATGATTTTCACAAGTACAATGCCATTGTAGTTCGATAACACATATCTTATATACATATATGTATATACATATATATATCACTATTTATTTTACAAATAAAAAATACATATAATAACTATGAATTGATTAAAACTTTGTATTGTGGACTTGTTGGTACGATTCATATTATTTATTAGATTGTCCGTAGTATTCGATTAAATTAATGTGGATGGTAAAAAGTATTCATATCCTTTCTCATCTAGGAAATAGATAAACATTTAAATATATAGAAATTAAAATACATACTTAATGTACAAATATGAATTTTATTTAAATTTTATTAAATTACATTCACAAGTTCGGCATTTGCACTATCCACTATACTTTATGTCTTAAGGTTTGTTTTATTAACAGAAGCTTCGTATTGAATATTAATAAATCTGATCTGATGTCTAGGCAATAACGTTGAACTGATCGCTTTGATATTTCAATCACTGTTTCAAAAACAAATGCGATAATTATTTACATAATTTTTTCTAATTTATAGTGAGAAGACAGTTGACAGAATTTCTAAACATAGTTTCTTAACAGTTTCTTTCATGATGATATTTTAAAAAGCCTCAAAATCCTACATAATGTATTTGCGATATAACGCTATTTGATTCCCATCGGGTAATTGAACCTTATGATAGATAACTTAATAATCAATAAATATAAAGGAGAATATTCGTAGAACTCTTCCTTAAGGAACAATTTGGACTGCTCAATATCCAATTTATTGGGTTATATAAAGTTAGAGTTAAAAAAAAAAATCATTTTTTTAATTTTATTTTCTTAATGTACATATACTTAAGAATACACAGAAAAATTTCATATCGTTATGGTGAATATTTTCGAAGTTACACGCAAATTTGAAACGGAGCTTCAGAGTGCTCGTTTTTCTCAAAATGGGGTTTTTAAATTCGGTGACCAACATTGCTCGAAAACAGCTAAACCGATTAGTCCCAAATTTTAGCAATAGCTTCGTAAATATATATTTAAGTAAATAAACGAAGATTTTTTCTAACCGATTAATATTTTTTAAGGCCGAAATTTTTGGTAAAAATTTATGTTTTTTTGAGAAACCGCCATTTTGTCAAAAAATTTTATTTTGCTTATTCCTTTGATTTGCTTTACTAGATTTAACATTACTTTAACGAAATCTGTTTGGTTTCGTAATTTCAGAAGATCCAATTCAGAGATATAGGTCCGGAGATCAGCTGCAGTTCCTTTCCAAATAAATATTTTTATTAATAGTAATTCTTAAAATACAATTAAAAGATACCGTAGCATGTGTACAAATTTTTGGTTCAATAAATTTAAAAGTTTTCACAGAAAAAATTGGCAAATTTCGCTTTTTTCGGCCTTTTAACTGTATATAACGTTCTGAATTATTTCCGTTGCAGCAAGAGGTGCTCTGCGCTTAACAGGTTTTGTGATTAGTTGATGATTATACTACTCGACCTAAGGTTAAACTTCACAATATCAAAACACATGAGCAAAGTCTTTTTAATTTCTACATTTTTTACAACATAGTTTAGGAGATAACAAATTTTCTTTACAAGCAAATTAAAAGGTTTATATTTTATGTCAACCTCTTGCATTCTATTATTAAATGTCTTTTGATTTTTGGCCGTATACTCACGTCGACGTACACACATCGACTTCTTGGCCCACATTAAATGATTTAAGCGTAGTAAGAATGAAACACCATTATCGTACATTTTCTTACTTAACTGACTCAGTCAAACAGCTCACACCTACTAGTAGGTATAAAGATCGAACTCGGATATACTCGTTCTGTACATGGTATGTTTTCGCCTGTATCGTTTAGGTGATAATTTTGGTAATAAATTTTAAAACAACTTTAAAGAACAGCATCAATAAATTGATTCTCGAAAGGGGGATTTGTTTTCATAGCACCAATAAACGAAAGATGGAAGAACTGGAAGAACTGTAGAATAAAGGAACCGACGCACATTTAATACGCGTGGCATTAATTTAAAGGGATTTTAACGCCATCCTCATATTTCCAATAGCAAGTCAGGCAACTAACTTGATGGTTGCAGCCGTAATTGTAACTTGTTCTTTTGGCTTGTAGTTAGTAAGCAAATGAATAAGAATGCTCAGCACGAACCAATCCATACAATGTGCCTGTGTCTTATCATGACATAATTGAGCGATAGAATTTGAGTTTAACTAAAATGCAAACATAAATTTAAGCCATTTTAAACATATGCATGTATGTATGTATAAAACCGATACAGTGATACAATTCTCTGATCTTTTAGTGTAGTTACAAGCAATATTATAACAATGGTTCCAACTAATATTTTACTAGTATAAATAATAATTGTACAGATATCGAATTTAGAGGATCGTAGTAGCAAGGGACACTTGTGCAAAAATTTTTGAAAAAGTAGGCGTGCCCCCGTCCTCTAACAAGTTTAATGTACATATCTCCTAAGCCACTTAAGCTATAACAACAAAATTTGCTGACTATACATCCCATAAGGACTTCTACCGACAGTATGAAAATAAATGAAATCGGAGTACGGTACTGTTAAGAACTACTAAAAGCACGATAAAGCAATAACTAAATTCGCCAGCGACATTAAATTTTACGACAGAGGTGGTAGGAGAGAGCTTAATGGGTGTGAAAATTGGACGATGGACGTGGCACCGCCCACTTTTTGGTGAAATACCATATCTCAGAACCCGACTAACCGATTTCGAAAAAATTTAGTAAGTGGCATTCTTTATCACATTGTAAAAATGGGCGAAATGGGACTACAACTACGCCTACTTCCCATGTAGCACAATTTTAAATTCCACTTGATTCGTTCAGTTTCAGTGCACAAATCAAGCAGCAATTAATATAACGGGATAAAACTTTGCACTAATAATGTCTTTAGTGTGTACCACCTTGTAATCAAAAACAAGAAAAAACGTTAACTTCGGTTGCACCGAAGCTAAATACCCTTCACAGGTGCATTTCTGTTAGTAACTATGTGTTCAGTTTGTATGGAAGCTATAGGCTGTAGTTAACCGATCTGATCAATTTCTTCGGAGATTACATTGTTGTCTTAGAAAATAATATGTACCAAATTTCGTGAATATATCTTGTCAAATGTGAAAGTTGTCCATACAAGAACTTGATTCCGATCGTTCAGTTTGTATGGCAGCTATATGTTATAGTGGTCCGATATCGGCCGTTCCGACAAATGAGCAGCTTCTTGAAGAGAAAATGACGTTTGCAAAATTTCAAAACGATATCTTAAAAACTAAGGGACTAGTTCGTATATATACAGACAGACAGACGGACAGACGGGCAGACGGACAGACAGACGGACATGGCTAAATCGACTCAGCTCAACATACTGATCATTTATATATATACTTTATAGGGTCTCCGACGATTCCTTCTGGGTGTTACAAACTTCGTGACAAACTTAATATACCCTGTTCAGGGTATAATTACTTAAGTCCAATATAAACTGTTTAAGCCCCTAGGTACCGAATATTTAGACCCCGGTACCTATAGTTGACTTTTGATCGAAAATGTCGGTCAATGTGTGATATATGTATAGTATAACTGAAATGAAGGGATAACTCTTACATATATTATAATGGTATGCCTGTATGTCAAAAATGGGTTGAATCGTACCAAACTTTCATATAATTAATATAAAAATTTTCGACCTTCCGGATGAAATTGTACCGCAAATATCGACCAATATGTGAATTATCTCAATAAAATAAGAGAACGTGGTTTACTCATAACTGTGTATCTTTGTGCCAAAATAGATAAATTTGAGCAAAAACTTGACCTAGTCCCTATATAACTAATATCAGGATTTTCGAAGGCTGACTATACTTTATATGATTGGTATTACCCTTTATGTATTCCCGTGGCTTTGACTTTTACAAGTTGCAAGAGTATAAAATGTTCGGTTGCACCCGAACTTAGTCTTCCTTACTTGTTATCGATCAGTTTGTGAGACAGCTTTATGATATAGTGCTCTGATCCAAACAATTTGTTCGAGTACTTGAGAATATATCATCAAATAATAAGATTTTCCATACAAGGAAATGATTTTGACGTTTGTACGGCAGTTATATGCTTTAGTGATCCGAGTCAGCGCATAAATATAAGTGAGGAAACTTTATTTAACTTCAATTGCTATTCATATCTTGGTGGCAGGTTTTTCCAAATGTGTAACTATTTATTCAAAAAGATTTTATCATAAAATTATATCTGAAAATGAATGAACAAATGGTTGGTTGGTTAAAATAATTATAAAAGAAAATCCATCTCGTTCGAATATTTCATCATGACGAAATAGGTACATTCTTGTTGACATGGAATGGAATTCAAATGTTTTAATGTGTACACTTTTAACACTAATGGTGTCAGAATATATAATTTCCACTTTCCACAGCATGGCAGGGCACCTGACTTTACAAATCAACACCTAACCGAACCCATAATAAACTAAAAATTAAAAAAAGTCGAAGGGTACGCAAGTCCTGCTAAGAGTTTTGTATACACTCATTGGGTGTTTTATTAATTCAAGAAAGGGCGTGCTGTAAATTTGTTAATGTGGTTGACGACAAAGTTGTCAGTGAGATTTCACCCCCAAGTTACTCTGAACATTGCAAAGCAAAATGAAAGAAGGTGAGAGGCCTTAATTTCGAATGGGGAATTCACCCACCAACAAAATGGCTCATGAAGATAGGTATTTTATATATATGTATGTATGTAGGTGTCAAGGGTGAAGGTGTTGTGAGTTAAAATTGTTTTAATGTTGGGAAAATTTATGTAAATTGCTCTCTTTTTGCATATTTAAAAGGTGAATTCATGAGTATTTTACTACATTTCATGAGTATTAGCTCTCGAGCTTCCAAAGTTGAAGCTTAATGATATTTTTTTTAATACATACATATGTATTTACTCATACTTATTTACCAAATATTCAATGCAATATCCCAGTACGCTGAGTGCAGTGTGTTGTAGCTAGTGCAGTAACTAGTGCATATTTTTAGAAACTCTATTCTAAGTATCCTAACATGATTACCATAGTATTATCAATAGACCTACAACTCTATTTCCTCTTGAATTTTGAGGCAAACTTTTAAATTTTTAATTTATGATTTGGAACTATTAGAGGAACCTCGTTTTCTAACATTCCCCATGTCGTTATGACAATGATCATCCCGTCGCAACATGTAAAAAGAAAAAATATTATTTTTACATATCTCTTAATATTACTACCTTATGATTGTAATATTCGTTCTTTACGTAATTATTTGAGCCATGCTTTCCTTATACTTTTGGTGGTAGATTGACGATGCGTATCAATTTTTTAGTAATTAATTTATATATTTTTTTACACATCTAATTAGCTTGTAGTTATTTTAATTAAAATTTCTCTCAAAAAATTCAGTTTAATTGTTTGAGGCATATATTGCATAAACAAATGCGCTTATACATATATGGTATATATGGTATAAGTATGTATGTACATACATATATAATAAACAGGTATCAAATTTTCATTAATGAGAGACAACTACGATTCTTTCATTGCTCTTAATTACCTCTGTCCCTCATGATTTCTTAAATTTTGAATACTTTTTGCAGTCGTGATGGTTGATGACCGGAAATTTTGTCACCCGTAAGTACTTAATGTGCTAATGAATATTGCTACCATTTGTCAAGCATATGAACATATGCGCATATGTATGTATATAGTACATACATGTATTTATCTTCAAATTACCTCTCCAGAAATATCTTCATTAGTCTACTTTTACGTTTGAAATTTTCACCAATTAAAATTTTTATGATTAAAATATATGGTAAAAGGATTGTGGCAAGATTTCTTTATATATTGTAGATGCACATGTACATTAGTATTATGAAATTTAATTTAAAATATATTATAGGTACAGAATATAAGTTTGAGTACATAATTGTTGTTTCAAAGACATAAGCAAAATAAGAAAAATCATTATAAATTTGATTGAGTTATTGTGTAATGAATGATTCAATTTTACATCCCGGAAAAAATTCTGTTGTCGCATGTTATCCCCGAAGTGAAGGCATCAACGCCTTGATAAATCAAGGACCTTACGATTGATAAATCAATATAGAAACAATAATTATGAAAATCAGATGAAAAATCTCATCATTTCAAATTAATATGTATAAAGTGTCTTTGCATGAAAATAGTTCATAGTGACTTAGAATTTTAAACTAACCAGAACAATTTAAATATAAGTTTATTTTTTGTAGTGTGAGTAATTAAGTCATTGTAATAAATTTTGAATATACATAGTATACATATATAAATTTTATATTTATTTTGAAAACCACTGTTATTCAACTTGTCTACATAATTATTGGCTACAAGCACATTGATTTAACTTTTTATATATACGTATACCATATACTCATAATGCATAAAACTCAATTCAAAAGCGTTAATTGAATTATTGGGAAACCCTCAACGCTCTTTTGAAACCCAACCAGTTATCAGCTCTAACATCTTGATTGATGATAAATTATATTACACTACGAAAATTTATTTTCATACCTGTCCTTTCATTCTCTTAGCTAATGGCTTTGGTATGATTGGATTGTAGCAGAAAAGGTCCTCACACTCACACTATTGTGGTGAAACGCCAAAATGTTGTTAAGGTCATACAACATGCTTGACAAAAATTTGACGCTGTGGAGTTACTTATCGTGGTACAGTTTCAAAAAACGGAAAGCGGGAATGAACACGGTACAATTCTAAGTATCGGTCAAGTGAATGTGATTGATGGCTTGTCTTGCTTTCACTTAACTATTTCCACACCTCTTTCTAATGAGTTTCACTAGATACATACATACATATGTACATATATAAATTTATTGTATAATATAATTCCAAATAATTTACCGAGTATGAATGTATAAGAGGCTAAGACCTTGCTACTGAAATGTATCATATTAGAAATTGTAATTATTTTAATTGTGGTTTATCATAAACTAATTTAAATATGAACTACATTCGTTGAAATTTTGGCACACATTTACTTAATATTACTAAAAAAATGTTAATCAATAATCTCTAAGTTACTGTTAATTCAAAACGACTCTGGTAGTAATACAATTTTCTCAACGAGTGAAACGTTATTTTGCGGTCATGACAAAGCATTTGGTAGCCTGCGTCCTTTATGATAATTTAAATTGTAACCCCTTAGCAGCATTCAGAACTACATACATTTATTAAGGTATATACATATATATGTACATATACTTATAACATATGTATATACAACTCCACATACATATATTTCACGTGAGCATGCAACATTGAAATTTTACCCATGCAGCGTCATTCCACGAATTCGTTATGGGCTTAATTGATTACGTTTTTGAACGGAAGCCTTCGCAATAATAAGTTAATGTGGCGTCAATGATTAATGAACAAATGAAAGTAATCAAAATATAGATGAATATGTATATGTACATATACGACCTTTTCAAAACAATAATTCGATTTCTTATTTTGAATTTTTCCAAACATGACAAAACCGCTTTTACTTACATTTTAATAAAAACAATCCAAATGTGGGTGCTTATCTTAACAAAATTATCCTTATTTTTAGTATCGTGTAACTTTATATCTACGTATACTATTGCTTCTGAAACATACATATATCTATACTTGTATATAGAACAATGAATTGCTGTTCGTTTGTATCGCTAAAACTCGGAACTTAGGTACACGGTCATTGCAACTTTTTTCAATGAAAACATTAAAGTGAAAATAGTACTATTGCTAAGTATGTCAATGATATGTACTATCTGAATCCGTGATTTTATTCAGATGACTACAGTTTCCCATTCGTTATTTACTTGTGCAGGCTAGAGATAGATTAACGAAGAATATTGTGCACCGAACAGTACTGAATTAAATCAAATATTTATAATTCGAAATTATAAATTTTACTGTTAAAAATAACTAATGATTTACCCTACTTACCTCATTCATAATATCATCAACTAACAATCAATTTGTTACAAACTTGAATATAAAACTTAACAATTTATGTTGATTTGCGATTAATACAGATTTGCACGAATGTATATTAATCACTTTCAAATTTATCGGCTATAACTTTTCGTCTGTATTGTAATATAATTTAATGTATGTATACCATAGCCACAAAAACGCGGCTACAAAAATGATTACATTTAAATAATATACATAGGTGTGAAGGTCAGCGTAACAAATCGTCCGAATTTGTTCGTTTCACAGTAAACTGAAGAGTCCTCAAGAAAGCACTTCAACTCAATTTCATATCTCACATTGACATTTTTATGTGTGCATAATATAAAGGCAACCAATTAATTTTGTTCTCTATTACAATGGTAAATATTTCCAGTACAATGTCAGCTTCTTCATTTTCGATTCGTGTGGGTTAAAAGAAGCAAGAAAAGATTCTTATATGAGACCCGCCGCAGTGCCACTATTTGTGCCAAGGTTTTCTTCGATATCTATATTGATAGTTGACTTATTTATGGTTAAGCAAACGAATGTGATAGAAGAAGGCACTTCAAATATTCAACATGGTTTAAATCGGTAAAGTAATTGCTGAGTTATGAAATCAATCATACTAGTTAACGTAATTTTCTTACTTTAAAATTTCACTAGTTAAATTGAAAAGCGGGGAAAATATCATTTAAATATTTGAATCACTTCAAGCCATCTCTGCTCTAAATCCTTGTATTAATTTCTATTATATTTAGCACATATTTATAATTGTGAACTCTGTTTTATCATATCGATTAACAACTTTTTGATCTTTTATTTCGATTTCGTTATGTACGCAATGAACTCTATTAAAATGGAAATATAACGGTATTATGTATTAATTTGTGTTTAATAAATGCAGCGATTTGAACTACTGTTTTGTTGCGAATGAGAAAACATTATCGTAATAGGAAAACGAATGTTAATAAATTGTGAACTGAAGAAGAACTTAAAAAATTGGTACGCTTTCTTATACAAGTATGACCATTTTAAATCTTAACCACATGTGAAAAAAATACAAAGGGAATAGTCTCTAAAATTATCTGTAAGACTTGGCAAATACAAATATTGAAGCAAATTCCATTCTCTTCGCATAACTAGAAATTAATCAGGTGTAAATTTTTCTATTTCCGTTCCAATGAAGTGATGGATCGAATTCGTCCATCGTATTCGTACATACATACGCCGATCATATTCAGGTGAACAATTAATACAAGCCGTACAGATGCATTAATTATTTAATATCGGTATCTTGGCCTACCACCAAGTACTCGAGTTTTATTTGCTATGGATATGTAAAACTAATAAGAATGTATAGATTTACATACAATATGTGTTCACAGAAACCTCAATTGTGAAATCTAACGCCTCTTAAAAATAATTGAACGGGAATACTGTAATCGTTTACACAATTAAATTGCCTTTAACTATAATGAGGATAAAAGCGACAGGACACCTGACAACTGCTTCTCTAACGAAAATACATAAGAACAGTAACATGCAATCTTAGATGTTTGTCTGTCCACTATGTGGGGTTGGAAGGGTCACGAATGCGCAGACATGACTAGACGAAATTTGTTCAGAACTCATTTTGTGGTGTTCATATGTCGTCGAATAGACAAATATGTTTATCGGTACCCTTAACTAACCACTTCGTATTGTTGCGTACTTCAGGAGTTCAGTGGCAACTTAGATAAGTGAACAATTTTATGTTTAATTTAAAAGGAACACTCGTATTAACATTGTAAGTGTGCAAAAACGAAAGTCAGAGACCGGAACTATGTGTACTAATAATAAACAAACTCAACATAATAGCTGAGCAAATTTAAGGGCAATAACGAATTTTTATACGGTGCAGCAATTACAGTATTTACACGTAAGGATAATTAAATTACACCTGTCCTCGATAGCTCTGAATATAAAAAGACAGTTGCCCTTTATAGACCAGAATTTTACGAGAATACACACATATATAGACATTCATATGCATATGATACTTGAATATATATAGATACATATATATACGGTATATATACATGTGTACATATTGATGGATATATGTAAATGTATGTATGTAAGTGTAACTCAGAGAACTTTCTTTAATTCATCAATGCGGAAATCATGATTAAAGTTTTTGAAACGGTATCTACATTCAAGCGTTATACTCTAACGCGTATCTACAAATCGTCCCTCAAGCCTTAAAATACATATGTACTTGGGTATGGTATAAACCATACGTACATATACGTACGTATACGTACCTACCTCGACTTACCACTTGTACTCTAACTGCGTAGCTAGACTTCCTGTCTTGTACAGCCAAAAACTTTCATCAAACGAAGTTTGTGCGATTTATCCCTCAATCGAGTATCACAGCATTCAATGCCGATAATTTTTTGGGACTGAGAACGGAAATGCTTTACATTTGACTTAATTTTCAAAGCAAGACTAAGCGATGATATTAAACGATCATTAGTGCCCAAATTCGATTATAATGATCGTTGCAGCTTTCTGTATCTTGTTAGATCTTCAAGCAAATTTTTGCTTTTGAAAAATCTTTTTACAACCAAAAATGATTGATTGATTTTACAACAAAAAAGTGAATTTGGGGACTAAATAGTTTTGCAGAAAATCTTAATTTAACTGTAATTCCTAAAAGAAAATATTTTTTATTGTTTTAAAATATCTATTAAAACCATTATAATAACACTCATATTTTTTGTGAGGACACATTTGTGTTTTTTTGCAAATAAAAGTTTTTCAATTTAAATTAATCCACATTTTAAGTTAATATTTGAATTGTTTTGTTAAATTACGATAATTTCTCAACCTATTGTTTGCACCTTATTTTGTTTTAGTTTTTATAGTAGTAAAAATCTTAATTGAAATCACATTATTACCATAGAAATATGTAAATTGTAAAATTTATCTCTAAAAGTGCAAAGTCTTTTTCGTTCTTTATATTAAACACTTACTTGTATGTACGGTAGGTATACATACCTATATATGCAGAACCAGAGGAGTTGTCGATTCAGCGAGACTGGCAAAGTGTGTAGACATTCGTAAGGCAAGGTTAGAAAACCGCCACATTTCATCTAAGTTTTCACCTACTAATATTCGATTTTCAATTATACATATGTTTATACTTATGTATGTACATAGACGGCTGTGACGAGGGTCGAGTGTTATCTAGTTTATAGAATAAAGAATTCTACATCTTAGAAAGTGCTTAAGGTTTGCTTTCTATAAAAAGAAGTGCTTAAGTATAAGTTAAAAATTAATACGGCTTTACCAAACTCTCTTGTACTTAAACTACGTAACGACACCACGACACAGTATCGCTCTCTGGGTAAATTATTGATACTCAGAAAGCAATTTAGATAAGAAAAACACAAGAATTCTTCACACTTCACACCTACAGAGTACGTTTTATAAACACATAGTATATACATGCATGGCCCAGCTGTCGTTGCAACTTTAAAATATTTAATGCAACTGTCTTCAACAAATTACATACATTCAAAACTGGTTCATAATAGTACATATATTTATTTAGTGTAGGCATTATGGAGCCCACAAAAAGAGGATTCCCAAATTGATTGATTGTTAAATGGGAAACGGGATGTTATTTTACAGTGTAGCGCCAACATAATGTGCACAGAGTACATACATACCATACATACATATGTGTATATGCACATACATACATACATCATGATCTGTGAACATATTTATAGTACTTAGCCATCTGTCAACAAGTGGCGAAAAAGGTGCAAAACGACGAAGCAAGACTGAAATAAGAGGTCCAAAATTACAGAAACAATTAATGCTAGCGATAACATCAAAAGGCTCTCAACATGATTTGTCAGAAATTAAGGCCAAATGACGATCGAAATGTTAATGAAGGTTAAAAAGACGATACTGGTTATATTAAGAACAACAATTAGGGCAAAGGTGCAACTGTAGCTTTAAACGTACATGCATACGACCAATTCGACATCAGTTCTCACACATGGACACTTCCTTGGTATTAATGTCTGGCTATGTGTTCCGGAAACTCGTCGATTGCTGAAACCTCCTACCAAATTGAGTACAACTGCACGCGATTGTAGTTAAGTTTGTTAAGGTGCGGCATCTTATATAATTGCGATTAAAATAATTTGGGTAATTAACATCCATTTAATTTCAAATTAATGTGAAATACTAATGTTTGAAGAGATCTAACAAATTTCAAAATGGTTGTATGTGTGCGAAGGTATTTTTACCTGCGTAATATTGTAATAATTATTGGCGGTGGCCGTTATGGTTAAATAAAGGTTGTAGTCTGAATAGATCTGGGCTACATACATACTTATGTACATTTATTTATGTATTGAATGGCTAATAGCAAAGCAAAAAGAACTTTGAAATTATGAATCTAACATCGATCAAATATATTTATGATACGAAAGCTTTAAATAAAATTAAAATTTGTATACTTTTTCACTTACTATATATGTATGACGATAATCAAATCTCCTTTCACTGTTTTTTTTCTAAGATTTGGCGCATGGTGAATATTTGGTCGGTTGTTGATTGCCAGGTCTAAAACTACACTGATAAGGTCCAATCAGTTTGTTGACGGTGGGCTTTAATCTTTCACACAGTACGCTCGATAGAACCTTATACGCGATGTTGAGGAGGGTTATCCCACGGTAGTTGGCGCAGATTGTGGGGTCTCCCTTTTTGTGGATTGGGCAGATCACACTTAAATTCCAATCGTTGGGCATGCTTTTGTCCGACCATATTTTACAAAGAAGCTAATGCATGCTTCTAATCAGTTCTTCGCCGCCGTGTTTGAATAGCTCGGACGACAGTCCATCGGCCCCCGCCGCTTTGTTGTTTTTCAGGTGGGTAATTGCTATTCGAACTGGTCAGGGAAAGGTACGTCTGCTCTATCGTCATCGACTGGGGAATCGGGTTCGCCTTCTCCTGGCGTTGTATCTACATTCACTGCCATTCAGCAGGCTGGAGAAGTGTTCCTCCATAATTTAAGTATGCTATGGGCATCGGCCACTAGATCACCTTTGGGGGTTCTACAAGAGTCTTGAAACCTTCTGTCAGCCGCCGCATTTTTTCGTAGAATTTTCGAGCATTACCCCTGTCGGCCAGCTTATCAAGCTCTTCGTACTCACGCATTTCGGCCTCTTTCTTCTTCTGTCTGCAAATGCGTCTCGCTTCCCTCTTCAACTCTCGGTATCTATTCCATCCCGCACGTGTAGTGGTCGATCGTAACGTTGCGAGGTAGGCAGCCTGTTTTCTCTCCGCTGCAACATGGCACTCCTCATCGTACCAGCTGGTCTTTTGCATTTTCCGAAAACCAATGATTTTGATTGCAGCTGTACGTAAGGAGTTTGAAATGCCGTCCCATAGTTCGTTTATACCAAGTTGTTGACGTGTGCTCTCAGAGAGCAGGAGTGCAAGTTGAGTAGAAAATCGTTCGGCTATCTGTTGTGATTGCAGCTATTCGAGGTCGAACCTTCCTTGTGTTTGATGGCGTGCGTTTTTGCTGCTGCGAGCGGGTGCGAATCTTGACTGCAACAAGATAGTGGTCCGAGTCGATGTTAGGACCTCGGAGTGCACGCATATCGAAAACACTGGAGACGTGTCTTTCGTCTATCCCAACATGATCGATCTGGTTGCTGGTTTTTCGATCCGGAGACAGCCAGGTGGCTTGATGAATTTTTTTATGCTATTTACTACTATTACTTCAGACAACCATATTTCGGGCCCCGGCGAAGTCGATCAGCCTCAACCCATTTGGGATGTTTCATTGTGGAGGCTGAATTTACCGTAGTGCCAAAAACACCATCTTTGCCTAACCTGGCGTTAAAGTCGCCAAGTACGATTTAGGTATCGTGACGGGGGCAGCTCTCATAGGTGCGCTCCAAGCGCTCATAGAAGGCATCTTTGGTCACATCGTCCTTCTCTTCCGTCGGGGCGTAGGCTCAGATCAGCAATATGTTGACGAACTTCGCTTCGATGCGGATTATGGCTAAATAATCGTTTCTGGCCACTCCTAAGTGAATGGCGATCAGAGAACTTTTCTCACTTGCGTGAACTTCTACACATGACTCCATCCTAATAATAAAAGTGTATATTTTTGCCTAAAATAAATAAAATTGGGCAAAAACTTGACCTAGCCCCATATGACTAATATGTATCAGGATTTTCGAACATTCGGCTGAATTTAGTCCATATGATTGGTGATTGTATGTGACGTGCTTTAATGAAACCCAGGTACAGTGGCGTAGCTACAACTTCGGGCGCCCGGGGCCAAGGATGTTCTGCCGCCCCCCTTTATCTACCTACCAACAAGTTTCATGAGGTGGTTCGAACAAAAGTGAATTTTTACAAAATATCTTCGATATTAAGTATATACAATTTAGGAACTATAAGCCACGCCACGCAAATTCTGAAGTTTCAAAATTACAATTAAATTTACAAGACATCTTATTAAAAGACATAGAAAAACCCCATTTCGCCCTATATCTTGTACACTTTTGACACAATTTTCAGAAATTTGGAGAAATAAAAGTATTTGTTACATTCAAAGCATAGGGTAACTGTGAGAGTGACACGTCGCTAGACAAAGCTAGACAAGTGCATCTTTTAGTTCTATCACTATTTTTAAAAAAGATGTAAGCCAAAAGATATAAGACAAATTCAAAGACTGTAGAGTATTCGAGTAAAAATTAATATTTTTCATTGTTATTCAGGTTATTTCATTGTGACTGTACAACTCTTTATCTTTTATAATAAATTTTGTAAAAAAATTTGTTGAAGTTTTTTTCTGATTTTCGTTTTCGTTATACATCTTAATGTTAAGTTTAGATATGTCACTTCATTTGTTTTACATTAATGGCACTTTTTGGACGTGCCAATTGTCCTACATATGTTATATAACGGTATGTAATCTATATCGGTTAGTTTTAAGCGTCACAAGCAACAGTTAGGTGAAGCAAACTATTAAACCCTATGTTGTGGGTCAATCAAAGATCTACCAACGATATAAGCGCAGTTATACAGCTTCCTAAAAAGAACGCAATAGAAGAAGCCTGTTTCCGAAATTACTTGTAGCTGATTTTAGCAAGGATACTCTTTATACCCAATTCCTTTTCTTGGCATTTCTGTTGGAAAGCAATGATGAAGTAATATTTTTACTAGAAGTAATACACTGAATAAAAATGTAGTAAGAAAAGAGACAATAAGTAGCATCCAAGATAGAGTTAAAAAAAATAATAAATCTTTAATTGGTAACTGTATGTTTTTGAAGGTATAAAAATGTCACAATCAATATGGATTTGTTTAAGATGAAATGAGACAAACAATTGTCAATGTTGGTTTGGAACTGCGCATGCTATTTTATGTTTTACTTATTTCAGTGGTTAAAAAAAGAGACGGAACGTTTGTGAATACATCATTGTTCCGTCGTCAACCTGATTACTGGTGATTCGTTGCAGACAGGAATATTGACTATGTACTTTAGCCTCTCAAAACAATTACACACAATAGGCGGAGTTTACAATGCAACTGAAGAGAGGGCAGCTGCTAATCCCTGGCAACGGAATTGATCTGTGAAAAGTGCAAAGGGGTGGAGTAACTTAACTACAGTGTGGTAAAGTGATTTAGTAAATCCGACGAGCTTTTAAATTTATTTGAAGAGTTTTGTATATTTGGAATGCATTTCTTTCTACTGCGTTAATTTAATTTATATACCTTCCTAGTAGCATAAAATTGAACGTAAACATAAAAATTAATAAACTCGAGGAATATTCGTATAATGAAAATATAAAATATGTATTAAGATCGGTTTCTCCAGCTTAGTTTGCAATCTTCGTATGTATCATTTTGAACGGAACTAGAAATAAGTCCTTATTAACAAACTCAGCGTACTATTGACTTTCGACAGTGCTGTTTTGTTGTGAAATTGTTATAATACATCTGGGCTGTAGGGCGGCTGCGGAAGCGTAGAGATGCCGGCTTTGGTTAAGGTCCGTATCCAGCTCTTAAGTAATTGCTCAAGAAAAAAATCCTTATTTCTTGAGCTGTAGTCAAGTAATTTTAACAGCTGGTTATGCATTGTGAATGATGCACATTAGAAGAGCAAGTGAAAATAAACAAAGAAATTAAACTTATGTGTATTATGTTATGTTATTATAGTATTTAAATATTTTCATTGCGATTTAAGGAATATGGATGAAGACTGGTAAGTTTGAATTTTCTTCAAGAAACAATTGTTGATTTCATGTTTCTTCACAAAACCAGTATTGTCATATTCGCATTTTATTGAAAAAATGTATTAAAAATTAGTGGTAGATTTCATCTGAGCTGCATACTAGCAGCAGAAAATTTACCGCAGGAAATTTGCTTAACCATTTCTTAAGCGTTTTTTTTACATGAAGTTTTTACATTCCTTGAGAGCGGACCCAATTGACCTTTCGTTTGAGTCTCTTAAGGACTTCCACGTAAAACTTGGCCTTGACGGTTTGCCCAGGAAGAACTAATTCATGGTGGACGAAGCATTTGATGTCAAAAAAGACAAAAAGCATCGTTTTCACTTTAGATTTGCTTATTCATATACGACTTCTTCCCGGCCCTCTAACAAGGTGCCACCAAGAAACACCACTTCTTGATAAAGCAACATCTGGGTAAGCCTGCTTGATCATATCAAACGTCTCTGTTGCAGATTTACCAAGTTTCACATAGAATTTAATTGCGTACCTCCGCTCTAACAAACGCTGCATTTTCGGCTTGTACCACTCACAGAAACACGTCGCGCGAAAATGTTTATCCTGACTCTCCAGATGCTCGGAGACAACGCGCACGCACCGAAGTACAGTCGCGGCGGAAGAAAATCAGTCCTATTACTTTCCGGACAAACCCTGTACATACATACCTGTATTTTCAGAAACAAGTAAGGAGAACAAATTAGTTTCATTACTACATTCTGCTGCGTGCTCAAAGTCTTTTTCTAGATGCAAATTGAATACTATGTATCGAATTTTGTTTAAATCGACAAGTAGCTTCTGAGATATGGGATTTCACCCAAAGATGAGCATGCCGCAGCCGTTGCCCTACGTGAAATTATGTGTTTTGAAATGAAAAGAAAGTTGAATTTATATTGTGTTGAAAATCATTTATTTGTGATTTTTCAAATTTTTTTTTGATGTAGCGCAGCTTGATAAACAAAATTGTTTGGTTTCTGTTCTGGGGCGTAAATGTATAGAGAAGATGGGTTTCCAACTCGTGAACACGCCACGTATATCTGGCCGTGTGAAAAACATAGCATTTCTAGATTTATGCCACACTCTTCTGGCGACTATCCTTGTGTCCTGTTGATTGTCATCGCAAATGCAATTTTCTCTGGAAACTGAATACGTTTGAACTGAAATGGCTGTCCCCTTGTAATCGATAACTGCGTCACAATCAGTCGGGTTCCATTACACATTTTCGGCGCATGAAGAGTGTGAAACATAATAATGACAGATCTAACTTTGAGGCGCAAATGATGCTGCGGCATACCAAACCTCTCCAAAGAATTTAGAAATTCCACTGGATAATTCTCGGCTTCTTCATAGTCAAGACGATCGATCGATTTGTATGAGCGTCAACATCGGTACTTTGGAAGCTAAAATTGCACGTGCTCTCAAGCAATCGTAGTTACGATAATTTGGCCAATGTTCGGATAAACATTCCTAATGAGTTCATCTTTCGTTGAAGTGAATTGACGAAAGGCAGGTGAAATTGATATCAAACCACTGGAAGTATCAACCGGAATTTGCCCATTTCCAATTCTTAGCAAATACGATGTAAAATTTCTTTGAATTAGACAATAATGGCGAATATGGATCGTACCATGTGTTGTCAAATCCGATATTCACGTCTCTAAACTAAATGCTAAATGTTCTGGCATTGTCGTCTGGTGAACGACGCCGATACAGTGAATATCCATCATTTTCAGTATGCTTTTCCGAAAGAAAAGCACGTGGATAGTGTTTCGTGCATTTATTGTCAGACATACAAACCGAAGTGGTATTGTGATGTCGGCAAGGCCCATGAACCATATTGTTTTTCACCAGTACGTATAATTCTGGATCTATCTCGGGATCAGAAATTTCCGCAGAAATGATTTCATCAATTTGATCTGGTGTAACCACCATCCCCATCCAAAGAAGAATGTGTGCGTGCGGTAAACCTCTTTTTTGCTACTCAACAGAATACATCCAGCATCTAACAGCATCATATATACTATACATTGCTTCAAGATAAAATCCATCAAACATCGCAGCTGTTGTTTGAAAAGTGGTGCTGTGACATCGTGACGATCGCTTGCTGATTGACCGCGATCCATAATCCCGCCCGTATGTCATTGCATCCTTGCCTTGGGCTGCCATACGTTGATAGCAAAAAGAACGCCGACCGATATTAGCGCGATCTCTTCTTGGCTTCCTAACAAATTTCAATCTGTAATTGATCACTTTGTGTGAAACACACATAAAGTTTTCACTGAATAATTTTCAATAATTTTTCATTTGAACGGCCGGAATCAAAAAGCAAGCGACCGAAATTGAACGATTCAAATAATTTACAAATAAAAATAATGAAAAACAAGTAAGGAAGGGCTAAGTTCGGGTGTCACCGAACATTTTATACTCTCGCATGATAAAGTGATAATCGAGATTTCATTATCCGTCATTTACATATTTTTCAAATACCGTATTTGTGCAAAGTTTTATTCCGCTATCATCTTTGGTTCCTAATGTATATATTATACAGAGAAGGCATCAGATGGAATTCAAAATAGTGTTACATTGGAAGAAGGCGTGGTTGTGAACCGATTTCACCGATACATCGTACATGTCATCAGGGTGTTAAGAAAATATTATATATCGAATTTCATTGAAATCGGTTGAGTAGTTCCTGAGATATGGTTTTTGGTCCATAAGTGGGCGACGCCACGCCCATTTTCAATTTAAAACAAGTAAGGAAGGGCTAAGTTCGGGTGTCACCGAACATTTTATACTCTCGCATTATAAAGTGATAATCGAGATTTCATTATCCGTCATTTACATATTTTTCAAATACCGTATTTGTGTAAAGTTTTATTCCGCTATCATCATTGGTTCCTAACGTACATATACATATATTATACAGAGAAGGCATCAGATGGAATTCAAAATAGCGTTATATTGAAAGAAAGCGAGGTTGTGAACCGATTTCAACCATATTTCGTACATGTCATCAGGGTGTTAAGAAAATATTATATATCGAATTTCATTGAAATCGGTCTAGTAGTTCGTGAGATATGGTTTTTGGCCCATAAGTTCAAACATTTGAGGTGTAATGAGGTATAGTTATGATTGTGGGTAAGCAGTTACAGTTGTAGGACTATACCCAATTTCTACTCTTGCGATGTCGAGGTCGCCGCGCACCCTAGAAACGTGAGTAACCCTTGGGTAAGATGCGAAAGCCAATCCGTGTGGAACCTGAGCTCACGGCTAAAACAGAGGAAGCTGCAGGGGAGCTACTCCGACTTATCCGGTTTAAGAGTTCGATGAAGTCTAATAGCAGCGTCTTTTTACCAGAGGTGCGGCTGCGAGCGGCTCACTAAAGAAGGCATCTTTAGCTGATCGACTTGGCAGGTGCCCTACACATGGTTGTCTGTAGTACTAGATGCCAGTACAAGAAAATTCATCAACCTACTTGACTGTCTCCGGATCGAAAAGTTCGTGACTACACCAGTGTCCTTAACGTGCGTACACTCCGATGACCTAACATCGACTCGGACCACTATCTTGTTGTGGCGGAGATACATACCCGCCTCCATACGGTAAATCAAGACCGTCAAAAAATACAGGGAAGGTATGATGCCGAGAAGCTACTATCACAACCGACATCGAAACCGTTTTCTACTCGACCAACACTCCTGTCCTCTGAGAGCACTCTTCAGCAACTCGTTATAAGGGAATTGTACGACGGCATTTCAAGCTTCTTACGTACAGCTGAAAGCGAAACCATTGGTTTTCGTAAAGTTCGGAAGAACCGCTGGTACGATGAGGACTGTCGTGTCGCAGTGGAGAGAAAGCAGATAGCCTACAGGAGTAATGCTTGAAAATTCTACGAAAAGACGCGGCGACTATCGGAAAGTTTCAAAACCAGAGTGGCTGATGTTCAGAGCATACTTAAGTTATGGAGGAAACACTTCTCCAGCCTGCTGAATGGCACTGAAAGTTGAACATCTGGAGATGGCGAAAAGCCATTACAGGCCTGAAGAACAACAAAGCGGCAAGAGCCCATGGATTACCGACCCAACTATTGAAATACGGCATCGAAGAACTCACAAGGTGCATGCATCAGCCCCTTTGCAAGATATCGTCGTCGTTTTTGTCCTTTGTGCAGTGGCAATGGCGTGTACCGTAGACGATGGAACGATGAGCTATACGGGATATACCGCGACATTGAACTGAGCGATTTTTGTTGTGATACTTTAAATGGTTTAGGAGGTATGTACATTAAACCTCTTCGAAGGCGGAGTTACTCCCACTTTTTTCAGAGAAACATGAGTGCCAAGTTATCATTAAGATATCTCAATTTTTACTAAAGTTATAGCTTGCACAGATGGAAGAATGTATAGACAGTCACCAGGATTTGAGCTCGTCTCTTCATCCTGATCATTTATATATACAAAACCAAATCTATGTCGATTAGTTTTAGGTAATACATGCAATCGTTGGGACAAAGCTATTATATTCTGTAGTAACATCGTGTAAGAGAATACAAATTGAATAGCTCTCTATAAATTGTTGGCGCTTTATAAATGAAAAAAACATTAAATGTCAAAGTACATATTTATATAATGAGATAAAAATTACAAAATAAATATATGTATATTATTACATGTCAGTAAATATCACAATACATGCCAGGTTAAATATGTACCTGACATTGAATATTCCACAATCGCCATACGTTTCCACTGACGTGTTTTTGGAGGAACAAAATCATCTGTAGCAAAATATATCAACAAAAGTATTTCGGCAACTAAATAGTGGACATATTGACAAGATTTTATTTATTCCATTAGATGACTTAATCTCATAATTTTAAATTGAAACTGTAAGTAATTAAAAACGATTATTTGTAAGAATTCTCTTCAATGTTGAATAGTCACATCAAATTAGCTGGCTAAGCTGATGGGCGATAAGCTGAAGCAACTTGAGAAACAAGTTCTGTTAATGGGGTCAGTTGAACCACTAACATTTGGAATGTTAGTAATTAAAAGCTTTGTAGTCTTTACAAATTTTATGATGTTTGTAAATGAAAAGTGTTAAGTTTATATGTATGTAGTCATATTTCATATTAAACTTAAAAGCCTAAATTATAGTATATTTGATTATTATACAATATCTATTTCCAATTAATAATTTTTTCAATATTAAGGATTAGTAGTGTTTAATAATAAATATATGTATATATACTATATATTAGGGTGGGTGAAAGAAACATTTTTTTTCGCATGATACTCTGAAAAATTGATTGATATACATTTCTATTAAAAGCTCTCCAAGTATAAGCTCTTTATTGTAACGGTAAGGTCTTCCGCTTAATACTTTTTTACTTTTGTCATCATTCCTCGCTCCCAACTACTTGAAAACAGAATTCGTTTTCTGGATTTTCTGGCAAATTAAATGACCTACAAAATGCTTTTGCAAGATAAAAGTAGAAATGATTATTTTTATTTATTTATTTTATTTACTAAATTATTTGTACCTTAATATTTTTATACGCTTGTAACCAGTTGCTATAGAGTATTATAGTTTTGCTCACCTAACGGTTGTACGTATCACCTAAAACTAATCGAGATACATATAGGGTTATATACTATATATAAATGATCAGGGTGACGAGAAAAGTTTAAATCCGTTTGACTGTCTGTCTGTTCGTCCGTGCAAGCTGAAACTTGATATGCAGTTATAGGAACTTCTACCGACAGTGTATTAAAAAGTACGAAAAGCGCGATAAATCAATAACTAATCGCCACAGATATCTACATTAAATTTTACCACCGAGAAGGGATGAGGGCTTTATGGGAGACCGTGTGAAAATTAGACGATGAGCGTGACACCTCCAACTTTTAGGTGAAACCCCATATCTCGGGACCCGTCCAACCGATTTCGACAAAATTTGGTACGTGGCAGTTTTTTGATATTCTTATGTCTCATTGTAGAAATGGACGAAATCAGACAACAACATCGCCTACCTCTCATATAACATAATTTTAAATTCCACTTTATTCGTTCAGTTTTCAGTACGCAAATCAAGGAGCGTTTAATATAACGGTATAAAACTTTGCACGAAAAATGTCTTTAGTGTGTGCCACCTTAGGACCAAAAATTGTTTATATCCCATGAAAACTGTTCAAGCCCATAGGTACCGAGTATTTTGACCCCGGTACCTATAGTTGACTTTTGATCGAAAATGTCGGTCAATGTGTGATATATATTACTGAAATTAAAGGATATTCTTTCTGTTATAACGGTTAGTCTGTATGCCAAAAATGGGTTAAATCGGACCAATGCTTCCCTTAGCCCCCATATACTTAATATAAATATTTTCGAAATTCGGGGTGACTTTGTATCGCATATATCCGCCAATACGTGAGTTATCTCAATGAAAATAAGAAAGCGGGGGTTATTTATAGCGAAAATATGTATATATAGGTTGTCAAAAAAGTCTTGCGGTATTTTCGCTAGTTGGCGCTGAAAGCGCGTAGTTCTAGTTTTATTCGTCGCATCGGGTCATTCTATACCTTTTTGGAAAGCTCATTTCACGCGCTAACACATGTTTGATTGATTGTCGTTTCTTTTAAGTCGTTCGTGAGTTATAGCGTCGCAAACATGGAGCGAAATAAAGAGAAAATACGGTATATTTTACAGTACTACTCGTACTACGATAAAGGCAAAAATGCATCTCAAGCCGCCAATAAAATTTGTGCAGTTTATGGACCCGATACAGTTTCCATTTCCACCGCACAACGATGGCCTGTCGCTCCGGAAGGCCTGTCGTCGAAAATTGCGATAAAATCGCTGAATTGGTCGAAAGAGACCGGCATAGTAGCAACCGTAGCATCGGTCAAGAGCTGGGCATGAGTCATCAAAAATTCATTTCAATTTCAATAAAAAAAAAAATATTCAATAAAAATACCGCAAGACTTTTTAACAACCCATTATATAACGAATATTAGCATTTTCATTTACTTTACTCTATATGATGGGTTTTACACCTTATAGCATTTCCCTGGCTTTGAGTTTGCAAGTTGCTAGCGTAGAAAATGTTCGGCTGCACCCGAACTTAGCCCTTTCTTATTTGTTCGTTTTTATACTCTCGCAACAATGTTGCTAAGGAGAGTATTATAGTTTTGTTCACATAACGGTTGTTTGTAAGTCCTAAAACTAAAAGAGTCAGATATAGGGTTATGTATACCAAAGTGATCAGGGTGACGAGTAGAGTCGAAATCCGGATGTCTGTCTGTCCGTCCGTGCAAGCTGTAACTTGAGTAAAAATTGAGATATCATGATGAAACTTGGTACACGTATTCCTTGGCTCCATAAGAAGGTGGAAAGATGGGCAAAATCGGCCCACTGCCACGCCCACAAAATGGCGGAAACCGAAAACCTATAAAGTGTCATAACTAAGCCATAAATAAAAATATTAAAGTGGCACAAAGGATAGCATTAAGGAGGGGCATATTTGGACGTAATTTTTTTCGAAAAGTAGGCGTGGCCCCGCCCCCTACTAAGTTTTATGTATATATCTCGGAAACTACGATAGCTATGTCAACCAAACTCTACAGAGTCGTTTTCTTCAGGCATTTCCATATACAGTTCAAAAATGGAAGAAATCGGATATTAACCACGCCCACCTCCCATACAAAGGTTATGTTGAAAATCACTAAAAGTGCGTTAACCGACTAAAAAAAACGTCAGAAACACTAACTTTTACGGAAGAAATTGCAGAAGAAGCTGCACCCAGGCTTTTTTGAAAAATTGAAAATGGGCGTGGCCTCGCCCACTTATGGACCAAAAACCATATCTCAGGAACTACTAGACCGATTTCAATGAAATTCGGTATATAATATTTTCTTAACACCTTGATGACATGTACGAAATATAGGTGAAATCGGTTCACAACCACGCCTTCTTCCAATATAACGCTATTTTGAATTCCATCTGATACCTTTTCTGTGTAATATATACATACATTAGGCACCAATGATGATAGCGGAATAAAACTTTACACAAATACGGTATTTGAAAAATATGTAAATGACGTATAATGAAATTTCGATTATCACTTTATCATGCGAGAGTATAAAATGTTCGGTGACACCCGAACTTAGCCCTTCCTTACTTGTTCGTTTTTGTTTTTGTATTTTCCTTTGATAGACATTAATGGTTGACGACGTATGTATGTCTCGTAAATGCTGAACTTAATTGAAAAATTATGTGGAACATTTTTGAAGAGCAGAAATTTTGCTATAATACTTTGAGCTTTGAATTTCAAAATTATCATAGTCTTATAAGAAATTGTATGGTTTTCGAAAATGATTCCTTCTTTGTCACTTTTTCGTTATTTTGTTTTTTTATTTTCATTTGATAGGCATAGATGTTTGCCGATGGATATCTCGTAAGTGCTCAACTTAATCGTTTGCAATTTAATATTATGTTTTTTCATTAATATTCAAAAGAAGAAACAAATTTGCTTTAATATAGTCAAACTTCAACTGTTTATATCCTTTAATTCCTTACAAAATTCACAAAACGAAATATGTTTTCAAGCAGTTGGAAGCGAAAGACTTTTTATATCTGATAATAAGAAAAAAATTAACAACCGTTAGGTTTAATATATGAACATATTATTTACAAATAATGATATTTCCGGTGTAAAAATCTATTGAACACGAAATTTTATATGGAAGATCAGTTCAATTATTATTATCCTTTTTATTAGAAATATTCTTTTGTTTGTGAATTGTTTTACATTTGTCACAAATGAGTTATAAACTATACTCTCTTTTAAATTGGATCAAACTGGACACAGTGTGCTAAATTTTACTAAAATCGGTTCAGTAGTTTAGGAATTTACTCCGTAGAAATGGTGACACGTAATTTACACACGTACATTGATGATATACATATATTATATGTATATTACATCACTTTGTACAAATTCTTATTAAAATTTTGCAGTTAAATTTCAGCGTATAGAACAATAGATATCGGCAACGCTTTCCTCAGAAGGCAATAAATTATTACGCAAAAATATTAATTATCTATAGAATGCATTTACATTTAGTTTCACATTTTTTTTTTAAATAGTTTTAAAAACTAAATATACGACGTAGGAATATGTGAGGCAAATAAACACAACCCTTGTCATAAATTTTGGTTGCGCCTCCGTGTGAGCGTGTATTTGTAGACATACATATCATACATAGGTATTGTATTTACTTACCATTTCGCTTTATGATCCCATCAAGGCAAATGTCATATTAAAGATAAATCCAACTCAAAGCCGACAAAAAGGTAAACACTTTTTAATTATTAAAAAATGGCATTTAACTGCAGAAAGAAAAGATTTTTGTTTCAATCGAAGAGTTATTGGACTAAGCATAACTTAAGCAAAAGTAATGCCCGTTTACGTGCGTTCAAATCGATTGACCATAGCTAATTATCAACAGTTTATTTAATACAAATATTGTAAAGTAGTACGTGTTAAATATGTTAAATGAAAAAAATGTTTCAAATGATATATAAATTTACTTAATACTCAAAAACATTTCAAAAAATGATTTTTGATTCATTTAGAATATTTTATAAAGGCGCGGCTTGTCAATGTCTCCAAACAATAATCCCATAAGCCGCTTACGGATATCAGTGCGGTCCGTCCTCTTTATAAGTAATTTGATTTTCTCTTTGGAACGAAATGAAATAACAGCTTTTTTTTGCTTTGCAACTGAAGCATGTCAATAACTTAGTATCGCAAAATTTGAGTTTCTCACAAGTGTAGCTACGAATGTGTATAGGATATGAAAATTTCAATTCGAAGGTAAACAAAACAATGAAGACAGGGTTAGGTTCAGACGGAACCAAACATTTGATTATAAGGAATGGAAATGTTTTCAAATCAAAAAACAAGTAAGAAAGGACTAAGGTGCAAATCGTCAACCAAAGGGTAGGAATCAAAACATGTACATATATGTACATACAGTTGAACTTCCCTAACTCGAATCACCATAATCCACAAAAACAATCGAGTTAGAGAGACTTTGAGTTATGGAAGGAAATTTGTATGAAATTTTCTTCTATTAACAATTTAAGAGTTTGAGTTATGGAAAACTTCGAGTTACCATATACATATATACTTGTACAATATATAACTCATACAGTGACGGGCATATTCGATAAAAGGTTTGTTAGAAAACCGAAAATCATTATACTTATGTAGTATATGGGAATTGATGGTAGTATCTACCCGATTTTATTTATTTTTTTCATTATACTACATACTATTAATATGCCACATCATAAAATGTTTTCTGAGGTTCATTAAGATACATCACATACCATTACCAATCATATAGAGAAAGGTCACCTGTATGTTGTTAGGTGAACAAAACTGTTATACTCTGTAGCAAAATGCTGCTAGAGTATAAACTTTTTTTATTGAATAGTTTATTTTAATAGTATTTATTGTTTGTCATAGGCACAAAAAAGCGTGGACTGATTTATTAGTAACAGTATAAAGATATCAACGCCTTTCATCGATTTTATACCAAGTTTATATCGGTCAATATTGATGAAACTAAGTAAGCTTCTTTTCTGACTCTTCTTAGCTATCTTTTATCAAAAATTATTTCTGTCATTAAGATTCATATTTTCAGTAACATTGAAATAAAATATTTGGCTTAGTACCAATAATTAGTAAATCATACTAATATTGTAAATGCGAATGTAAGTTTGTTTGTTACGCTTTCACGCAAAAACTACTTAACCGATCATCATGAAACTTTGTACATATACTCCTGAAGGTATTAAAAGTAAAATAGGGTACTTTATGTTAAAAACAAAAATTTTTTTAAGAAATATATAAAAATTGTTTGTCAAAAAATCGTCAAATTTAGCTACTTCAACGCCATCTAGCATAACAGTAATGAAGTTTCAACCATGAATACTGTAATACCGTCCCACTGTATTACCGGCGGTGACGACAATATCTAACTCAATTGAATATACATAGTTTCAAATGTTTGTAACTGTTCTATATTTATTATTATTTTCTTCTGTCGTTACATGCAGTATAAAACTATTAAAATTTTTGAGGTAATCAGTAATTTTTGTGGTTAGCAGTCACTTTATTATTATAGATCTTACTCGCTGATGTTAATTATTACTCTGCTTTTCTTAGAAAATGCCTCGAAAATCTGGTATATCCACAATTTCATCGCGGGCCCGTGAACGAATATGAGGGTGCATCCTCAAAATGACGTGGATTCAGGACTTTACGCAGAAATGTTGTTGAAAATTGGTGATGGTTGTTTAGATGTTGACGTTGAAGTCTATATATTTCTGTCAAGAGAATTTTGTAATTTAGTAGAAAGTGATGTGGATCTCAATGCTAATGTTTTTCCGGAATTGCAACAAAATTTGTGTAGTGATCAGTGGTTGTGGGCAAGAGCAATATTAGCACCAAGAAATGAAATTGTTAATAGGATCAACACTGACATTTTAAACGAGGTTCAAGGAGAAATGAAGGAATATTTGTAAATGGATACAATTATAGATACGAAACTAAGTACTTCATATCCTGTGGAGTTTTTAAATTCACTTGAACTTTCGGGTGTATCGTCACATGAACTTCAATTGAAACTAAATGTACCAGTGATGCTTATTCGAAATCTAGATGCTCCTCGGCTATGTAATGGAACAAAGCTTCGGATAACAAAATTGGGACAGAACATACTTGGTGCTACTATTTTAACAGGTGTCGGTAAGAGAAATAGTGTTATAATACCTCGGATACCAATTATTCCCACTGACCTTCCATTCCAATTTAAAAGGGTTCAGTTTCCCGTCAAGCTTAGCTTTGCTGTTACTATAAACAAGGCACAAGGACAAACATTACAGGTAGCAGGGGTGCATTTAGAAAACCCATGCTTCTCTCATGGTCAACTTTATGTAGCCTGTTCACGTGTATCTAATGCCCAGAAACACAGATTTGCACCCGACGGAAAACTTATAACATTGTCTACAAAAATATTCTAGATTAATACTTTGTATTTTATTTTTTTAAATTGTTAGAATTCAGAATTATTTATTTTTGTTACGGTGAAATATATTTTAACATTTGTTGTTGCATTTCAATACGCATATTTTAAGGTGTTAAAACTTCATTGTCTGTAATAATTTTTAAAAATTGTTGATCTCAGCCAAGCAATAAAATTTAGTTATCATTTTGACTATTTTCTATTATTATACCCTTACCCTTTATCTCTCATACTTATTTAATGGCTCCACTGCGGGCGAAGCCGCGGGTAAAAAGCTAGTATCATATAAGCTTATATGGAATATAGTATAATATTTCGATTAGTTTAGGTTATACAAATGACCGTTAATTGAATAAAACCGTAAAAGTTGAATAAAATAGCAAAATTTCACCTTTACGTTCGATTCGTTTTTAAATAATAGTAGAACTGACATTAGAGCGATAGTGAGTACATGATTAATTATACATACAAAAACATATTCAGCTATAAATTATTGAATGCCTTTGTTGCGATCTTCAACAGCTCAGCAATTTTTTTCACATGTTTATAGGATTCTGTGGTCAATTTCCGTTCTGCTTCTGTTAAATCCTGTTATTAAATGATATCAATAAACTGATGACATTTGGTTGCTGTACAACGTGTGATATTAAATTAAAACAAAAGTTAGAACAGTCTCCAAATTTCTTTCAAGACAGGCAACTCTAAAATTGTAAATGGTATATGTAGTCGGAGCTTAAGGAATAAAGTTTGCTTTGAAACCAAAAAATATTTTTACTATACTTATTCACTTCTGTATTGATTTTATTTTTTCTTTACTCCTTTTTCCAGAATAACACAACACCAGAATGAACCGCAATAGCAGATTGGTTCATCCTTAGCAGAGCGAGACAGTTTTCTAAAGGTTTAACGTTACGTATTGTGCAATCATGGAATAAAAATTAACCATTTCTTTCCTATGTATTTCTTGTTTGTAAATTTCAGTAAATTTGTTAAACGTGCGCTTTTATGCTTCGTTAACGCCTCATACATTTTGATAATAAAAGAAGTTCAAAATAACATGCGAGCAATTTACTATAACTAACTGGTTGTCGACCGCCTCAGCTTAGTAAATAAGTAACTAACTGAATAAATAAATTTCTTAGCATAACAAACTAATACAAAAACGTTTACTTGTAAATGCATGTACACATACAATAAATATGTACGCTCATAGGAGACCACGCTTACAATCAAATAGGTGCCGTGGTTAGCAGTGGTGGCGACCAACTTTGAGGCTATATCTGGTTAGGGTTTTTGCAACAATGCTAACAATTCGTTTCGTTTCGATGCAATCCAATGCTCTTATGTACTTCTAAGTTGAACTAAGAGGAAGGGCAGGGAATTTAAATGTTGATTTTTCAACATTAAAGCCAACCACCTGTAATGAACTGACGCCACAATTACATTTACTTGCTACGACATTCGTTAGTCACACCATGAGGTACCCGGTTACAAATGGCCAGGTTACTGAAACCACTCAGAACATTTCGTGTTCCTCAGCAATAAAGCAAACTAATATTTACGCACTTCCCAGAATAAGGGTGCTTAATTTGTATTAAATTTGGTAATCATTAAAATCTTTATGAGTATATTGTCAAAAAGTTCATACTTGGATCACACAGAAAGTGTTTTAGAAATATTTCATTAGTATTTACATGTCCATTTTCATATAAGTATGGTATAGTATTTTAAGCGCTGCCTATGATTTTGCAAAAGAGGCTGAAATCTCGTTCAAGAATGATCTTATCTCTGGAAGGAACGTTAAATGTCCTATCTTATTTATTCACACTCACATGATTTGTGCCATAATTTTGGCCCCTTGTGGGGCTTGCAACCCAACTGCATTTTGGTTGAAGTTTTGAAATTCAGTGCTTCTAACTCAACCCGTAAAATAATTTTCGGTTGAAGTGTTGTTGCAAAGGTGAAACATTTTTCGTTTAAAAAATTTCAGCCTTTTAATTATCAATAGTAATTTTTTAGTTGGGCAAGTCCAGTGGCGTAGGTACAACTTCGGACGCCCGGGGCCAAGGATGTTCTACCGCCCCCTTTTATCTACCTACCTACAAGTTTCATGAGGTGGTTCGAACAAAAGTGAATTTTTATAAAATATCTTCGATATTAAGTATATAAAATTTAGGAGCTAGAAGCCATACAAATTCTGAAGTTCCAAAATTCTCACAAACGGGTTTTGAGGAAATTGATAGTAAATTTACAAGACATCTTATTAAAAGCCATAGAAAAAACCCATTTTCGCCCTATATATTGTACACTTTTGACACAATTTGCAGGAATTTTTGCCCGAATTGGAGTTTTGAAATGACATTTTTGAAAATTTGAAGAAATAAAAGTAGTTGTTACATTCAAAGCATAGGGTAACTGTGAGAGTGACACGTCGCTAGACAAAGCTAGAAAAGTGGATCTTTAAGTTCCTTCACTATTTTTAAGAAAGATATAAGCCAAAAGATTTAAGACAAATTTAAAGACTGAAGAGTATTCGAGTAAAAATTAATATTTTTCATTGTTATTTAGATCATTTCATTGTGAGTGTACAACTCTTTATCTTTTATAATAAATTTTGTAAAAAAAATTGTTGAAGTATTTTTCTGAATATTAAAAAACAGCGAAGACCGTTTTGCCGCCCCCAAGACGTTGCGTCTGGGGCGACGGCCCCCTTCGCCCTCCTTCCCCCCTAGCTACGCCACTGGGCAAGTCCAATAAATCTTCGAACTTCGGCTGCAAATGTGTAATAAAAGATATAGAATGTCTGTCTGCCATGTCTCCGAAATACCGTTAATCGTAAATCTAGAAGAACCCTAGTATTTCTTCATACTCTGTGAATATGGGTGAAATTAGGCCTAACATATTATGGAAAATCAAACAGATCATCTTGATAATAGTTTATAGGAACGGGTTAATACCCCATTTGTAGCCCCCGTATAGCTAACATATGTAAATATTTTCGAACGTCCGAACTTGTGAAATATCTTAAAAAAGTTTAGAGAGCGTGTCTCTCTAATAACAGTGTGTCCTTGTATTTAAGAGTAAGTAAAATGAGGTCAATACCAACCATGGCACCCATATACCCAACATTTGAAACTTCATCTAACATAATGACTTTGCAAAATTAAGTGAATGAAAACTGGACAGAGTGTATTAAGTTTGCCACGAAGTTTGTAACACCCAAAAGGAGACCTTATAAAATATATATATAAACGATCAGTAGATAAATGAAGCTGAGTTGATTTAGCCATGTCCGTCCGCCTCTCTGTTCGTCTTTCAGTAAATATGCGAACTAGTCAAGTGGCTGTATGGAAAACTATTTAATTTGAGGATATATCTTTCTCAAATTTGATGTGTGTTATAGTCCAAGGCAACGGTACAATCCTCGAAGAAATTGTTCAGATCGAATCACTAAAGCATATAGCTATAATACAACCTGAACGATCGGCATCAAGTGCTTGTATGAAAAGCTTTTTCATTTAACTTATTGATTAATTATTGCTTAAGTTTTCTTCTTGTTTTTTATTGAATTCAGTTTAAGAGATAAGTGAAACAGTTTGACACTTTGACAATATTTTAGAGGTTTCCAATCAATGACTGTCCAACTTTAATATAAATACTTTCATGATATATATACATATATTTTTGAAATCATTCTGATTTATTTTAAATTGGACAGCTAAATTCCATACGTAAATGTATCCTCTTTAAAACATGAGGCAAACAACTTCAATTACAGTCTTGCAGTTTATCCAGTGAACAGGTGGTAACTTGCTTGTGCTAAATGCGATTAATTGTAAATAATATTTTCTTATGTAATCGTAAATGCAATCGTAAAATGTTTGCTTATCGCATGATGTTTTTTTATTCGTGAGTTGCGTTTTCCGCAACGTTGAATTTTTGCTCATACATTCGTAAACATGCAATCCGATGAGTTGTAGGTACACATAGGTATGCATTTATATACGTCGGTATGTATTACCTAAATGAATTAATTTTTTCCTTATGTTGCTGATATGTTTCGCTCGTAACTCGACATACTAAATACATACTAAGCAAGTAAGGAAGAGCTACGAATAGTCCGTACCGAAAATTAGATATTCCTGTGAATTGTAAAAAAACTAATTAAAATAAACAAATGACGTTTGAACAATTGAATATTTCAAATTTTTCTATCAAAGCGGTATTAATTCCTCCTGTCTTTACAGGTTTTTTTTTACCATTTTTCTAACATTTTTAAATTATAATTACGATATGTTGTACCGTTGCAGTATATACTACAAATCTATACTTCTTTCTTTCCTTTCTAGAAATATGACGATGTATATAATTTCAAGTATCAATAATAATAAAAAATTAAAAAAAGTATACATAGTTTCATAGCTAATCAAAATGGAAAATTGTTGATACAACAATCCGATAATTTCCACGGTTTTTTTTAAGTAGAAGCGTTAAGAACTTACTAAATATGATCATTGACAATAGTTAATTTTTATTATATGTTGCTTTTAGAGGAATTTGATAATAAAAGTAATTAGCTTAATGATAAAAACTAAATTTTCCCAAAAAGAAAGAGTTATAAAATTCAACAATAAACAAGCTGAGAATTTATGTTTACTATTTGTGAAATCGAAGACGAGATATAATGTCTATTTAACATGATTTCTTAAGGAAATTTATTTCCTTGTTTTGAAATTTCGATTTGCCATTTGTTACATGAAAAACTGTCTATGAAAACATCACACAATGTTGCCTTTTTAGAAATTGTGTATAAATCCTGAAAACATTTTACATAAACTTAAAAAGTTAAAGAGTTAGAAAAATAATTAAGAAATGTTTACAATCTGTGCATATCTTAATAAATCTGATATATTGAGTGTTCTGAGTTTAACGTTTAACTTTTCAGAGAGTGTCTTGAACCATAAATGAGTTAATTTAAATAAATAAAATAAAATAGATTAAATCGAACAATATAGATCATAATACAAATGTAATTTTTTTTAGTTCGCTAGAATTTTTATTTTTCTTAGCTAATGGAACTCACATGCATAATTGTAATAAAAGTGTGCATGGGTACATATGTTTTTTTTTTTGTATACTTAACACATAGTCTATCTATATTTAACACAAGATTTACATAATTTATACTAATTGTAATTATTTACCTTTATAAAAGCGAAACAGTTTCAAATTATATAAATTTAGTCACTGTGTTACTAGTTTTTAAAGGTGTTTCCTTTCATATTGGCTCTCGCAATTATTTTTTAACGCACGCTGGAATAATTTTAGTGGTCAAGTGTACGGGTGACGGAGGGAGATAACCATCGCTTCCGGTTGTGGTGGTGACCAGTCATACTGCAAAACCATTTGGCTGGTAAAGCGATCGGATTGTTCGTGTTACTCTGCGTGTTGTCAGTTGCTTTCCTATATGAATAGACATAACTTTTTTAAGTGCGTTGGTTAGTGGTGTGTAGCAAATAGGTATAGCCACACTTGTTGTTTTTGGCTCTGTCGAAGTCATTCTTCTGCTGACGCTGGGGAGAGAACGGTGGTGGAAAAATAAATTCATTGTATTATTTTATTAGATAAATACTTTCTCGGTTCATGTAATATTTATGGTGCTTCTGTAGCTGTCAGCTAAATCTGTAAATTTGGCTTAATTTCAGTTTTCAACCTATTTAATTTAACATTTTTGATGCTATCATTTAGCACCTGACATTTGAAAAGTAATTAAATTTACATATTTACTTTGAAACGGCTTAAACAAATTTGTATATAACAATTTTTCATGTCATGCTTCAGCACATTATGAATTATACTACCAGTATTTATAAAAATGGAACATTGTTTAGTTATTCCTATGTTCGAAATGTTAATGCTCAATGTAATTTTTGGCGAAATATTCCAATTCTTTACTAACGATGAACGTGTTCGAAATTGTAGCAAACTTATCGAAAACGTTTGAAAGTTAAATTCGGTACAGAGGATCATATTGGGTAGGCGCATCTATGATTATCTTCTTGTTAAAGTATAAAGGTCAACATGTGAGATATTTTACTGAAATCGCGTAAACATGTTATTTTAAACATGATATGATTTGGTTTTTAAAATTGAAGAATTTTAATCCCCATACAATTAATATAAGTATTTATCGTGGACATGGGTTATATCCATCCCCATATTTCCATTCGTTATATTTTCTGTCATACAAGGCGCGTTCCAAAGAAAACAGGACTTAGAGAAACAGAACAAATGGATTTTTTGGCAAAATCAATTTATTTTATTCAAAATAGTCTCCTTCTGCTTCAATACAGCTTTTTGCACAATCCAAAAGCATGTCGAACGAGTGTTTTAGCTCGTTGGCCGGTATGGCCGCCAGTATGCCGGAGCAAGCCTTTTGAATGGACTCTATGTCTGCATAACGCCTTCCTTTCACGGGCAAATGCATTTTTCCGAAAAGGAAGAAGTCGCACGGGCCATATCAGGTGAATGCGGGCAGTGGTTAATGGTTAAAATGTGATATTTGGACAAATAATCGTGCTTCGAATTTTGGATTCTGAGCAATTTTTGGTCGTCAGCCGATTTCTGTGGAACAAACCGTGCACACACCTTTCGTAAGCCCAAATGTTCGGTCAAAATGCGATAAATCGATGTTTTTGAGATGTTCAATTCCATTTCCATGAATTTCAATGATTCAGTGATTTCGATGGAATTTCCGGTGATCACGAATTTTGATTGGCCCACTTGTTGATCATCATTTATGTCCTCACTACCACTTTGAAAACGTCGAAACCACTCGTACACTCTGATACGGGATAGGCAATCATCGCCATAAACTTGTTTCATCAACTGAAACGTTTCGGTCAAAGTTTTACCACTTTTAAAACAAAATTTAATGTTGGCTCTTTGTTCGAAGCTCATTTTCGCACCGATAACACAAACATCCTGCACTTAAAACGCAATAACTTCACTTCCAATTCATGAAATGTCATGAAATTCTCACTGGACAATCGATAAAGATAGCAGATTCTAACGCACCAGTCGACAAATAGATGGCGCTACCAGAGGGCGCTAGATTCAAAAAGTCCTGTTTACTTTGGAACGCACTTTGTATACTCCACATACTTATGTATTATCAACATGTTAGGTATTAGCGTAAGTTATCTCAGTAAAATTATGCGGACGTATTTTAACAATCATTATGCCATTCACTTATGTAGAAATCTCAGAAGCATCTCAGAAAAGTAGAAATATTACAGACAGTTTTGTATTTAGATTAAACTCTTAACGGTCAAAATTTCAAAACAAAATTTCACAAATCCAAATCATCATGAACAATCTTACGAATGCACATACTTTTTAATAATATCAATATAATCGACAAGATCAATGTGAGGTTAGTTCTCCCTTCTTGAAATAGATAAATAATAATACTTGCAGGAGAAAGGACTTGAGAAGTAAAATGTACAAAAAAAGTCATACTTATGGTAGATTTATATATAATATTTATCATTAAATGGGAATTTAAGGCTGACATTCATGCTTACTTCCCAATCCTCACTTTTCGTAAATGTATTTATGAGCCTTATTAAAAGTATATTAGCCTACAGCTTTTCTAGTATATATGTATAGAAATTAATAAAGCCATGAAGCGCAAAAATTCAGTTTTTGGCATGACTAAGTGTATGTGCACATTCATATGTATACACCTACATATGTATAAGTGAAATCATATTAATATTTATTGTACAACACAAACCATCATACTTTTCACTTCGCGTCGATGTGACAATAAAAACTAAAATCGGCTCAACTTCCGGCTTAGAATAGCAGTCGTGCTTTGGCTCACAGTGGCTCGGTGATTGCTGACTCGTTTAAACAAACTCACATTTATATGGTCATTTAATGCGTTATATGCTTTAACATAGCAGAGGCTATGAGTATGATTCTCCTCCACAAACACTTGTACACATATATTCATAATATAGTGTATCAATACTCCGAATGTTGTTTTTACTTTTATAACTTGAATTCAGGTACGTGATCATGGATAAATTCTAGTCCTCTACTTTTTAATTTTGTACATTAATGAAGCAAACTTAAAATGATTTATGTAACGACCATTATTATTTTAAATGTACTTTAATATAAAGTAAGCCTAACTAAATTTCGTTATAATTACAAAATTTTTTTCAATTAATTTTATATTCCAACAAACATAAGTATAGATAAAGTCCTCTCAAAGTTATGTATTTTTGTTCCAAACAAATACATAATATAGCAGGTAAAATATACATACATATGTACATAGTAGTAATGACCCTTCTCTGCAGTCTGTGCGTGGTGGAGGCATAACTGACATGCAGAGGTGTCAGTTTTAATAGGATTGGTTGATTGTGTAGACATTCAGATCGATTGTGCTACCGAAAATCAATGAAATGAACAACTAACGAGGTGTTATAATTATTTTTTTATGTCGTCTACTACTGCCAAGAAAAGAAATATAACAACTCAAACATTATTGAACGAGTTAAATGGGTTCGATAATCTTCACAAAAGAGCCATTGTCATTAGAATTATGTATATTGTTCAAAACCAAGACTTGAAACAATTTTTCATGCTACTCGTTAAAGTTGGTTTGAAATTTGTAAAGAAATCGAAGAAGAAAACATAACAAAACGAAGCTAGATACAGAAAATGGAATAGTTAAGCAATTTAATCTCAAATTTCATGAATGAATGAAACACCACATAACTGACTATATATACATAAATTTATATATGTATATTTATTGCGGCATATGTGAACGTATCTAGTCTCCGTCTTTTGTCTAAACTCCACTAACCAACTTCATTGACGACTCAACATTTTGCTGCGTAACCTGCATTAAGTGGTCCAACCCACAATCGTTCGTAAATGCTATCGACAGCCACTGCATTACGAATCGCTTTGGCAATGATCCATTCTTCTGTTGCTACCTATGCTTCACTTCATTATATGAACATATTTATTTTTATTTTACTTCTGAATAACAAAGCATTAATATCGTGCCGACTTTAAAGGCGGCGAACTATAGTAAAATATTTTCTTTTCACTGAAGTTCATTACCGCTGATAAATGTTCATCATGTATAGATGTACGAGTGTGTATGCACATAAAAGTATATACTATATACAGATATGAATTTTATAGTCTGGCTTCACATATTCTTTCTTATAAAAGTACATATTTATAATAATAATAATGCATTTGTTAGCGGCTTGGTTAGAGTTGCTACTACTGTTTTGGGTTTTGTAATTTGTGATATAATTTCGAGCTTGTTATAGGATATTTTCTATGTGAGAATACCCATTGAAATAGATTATCTTTCGATTGTTTGTCAAGGTACTAGTATGATATGACCGATGATACCAAAGTATGCAAAACATTGGGTACTCGTTTGTGCAAAGTGTTAGCCGAGTTATATATTTACTACATATTATATGTTCGAAAATTCTTAATTTTTAACGAAGCTCGTGAAACATTTCATTTCATTTCATACTTGTGTCGTTAACTAAACCACATATCGTTTTTCAAATTCAGAACAAGAAAAAACGTTAACTTCGGTTTCACCGAAGCTAAATACCCTTCACAGGTGCCTTTCTGTTAGTAACTATATGTTCAGTTTGTATGGAAGCTATATGCAATAGTAATTCGTTCTGAACAATTTTTCGGAGATTATATTGTTACCTTTAGCAGTAATCCATGCCAATTTTTGTGAAGATAACACGTCAAATGCGAAAGTTTTCCATACAAGCCCTTGATTCCGATCGTTCGCTTTGTATGGCAGCTGTATCCTATATTGAACCGATCTGCACAATTTCTTCTGATATTACATTATTTCTATAAACAATAACTCATAACAAATTTCTTGATGAGGCAGTTTCCCATACAAGAACTTGATTCCGATCGTTCAATTTGTATGGCAGCTATATGCTATAGTTAACCGATCTTAACAATTTCTTCGGAGATTACATTGTTACCTTAGAAAATAATCTATACCAAATTTCGTGAATATATCTTGCCAAATGTGAAAGTTTTCCATACAAGAACTTGATTCCGATCGTTCAGTTTATATGGCAGTTCCGACAAATGAGCAGCTTCTTGCAGGGAAAATGACGTTTGCAAAATTTCAAAACGATATCTTAAAAACTGAGGGAGGGTTGTTGCCTTAGAAAATAATCTATACCAAATTTCGTGAATATATCTTGCCAAATGTGAAAGTTTTCCATACAAGAACTTGATTCCGATCGTTCAGTTTATATGGCAGTTCCGACAAAGAACAGCTTCTTGCAGGGAAAATGACGTTTGCAAAATTTCAAAACGATATCTTAAAAACTGAGGGACTAGTTCGTATATATACAGACAGACAGACGGACATGGCTAAATCGACTCAGCTCGACATACTGATCATTTATATACATATATACCTTATAGGGTCTCCGACGCTTCCTTCTGGGTGTTACAAACTTCGTGACAAACTTAATATACCCTGTTCAGGGTATAATAATGTAACATTACAGAAAAATGTTTGAATTTTAGGGGACGATATACTACGAGTATTTAGTTCAAATTAGTGCTAACAATAAAGTATTGAAATAACTTTGAAAGTACATATTTACTGTTGGTTTTCATAATTGTCTTCATAAAATAACATTAGTGATAAACACACTTAGATATACTATATATGTACATACATATATGGGAAAACAATTACGATGAATCCATTTCCTTCCTTCTCGGGGTTGTGGTTTACGTTGTACAATAATTTCAACCCGAAATCAATATCACCAACTTGTATTTTCAATTTAAGTAGGGTATACAATGCATGTCAAATTTTTATTTTTTAACTAAATATGGAATATTTGTTAATATTAAGCTATACATCTTGATGCGCTTTGTAATAAATTGGTAAAGTTGCACCTAGTGGCAGTGACCTCGGGTTTTCATCAGAAATCACAATGCATTCACAAAAAATAAATTAGTTGCGGCGTTCAACCACTTCCTAATAAGTACTACAATACATACACACATCGACGTAATTTTCATTAATATTTCATCATGGCTTTAGGGCTAACCTTTTCGCCATATTTAAGTATAGGTGTTTGGTGGGATCAAATTATTTTAATATTAACGGCTATTATTATTATTTCCGGTACTGTGTATTAATGGCGCCTACCTATCGGCTACTTTCAAATTAACAGAATTATATACTAATAGCCGCATTAAAGGTCTTCCTCATAAGGAGGATCATGCGTTGCTGTAATTATGTATTTTAAATTACAATACCCCGATGTGTGTACATATGTACATACATTGTTGAATCTTTTGACTGGAGTATGGTTTCGTTAGTAAACGTAGGTGAGTACTATCATAAAAGGTTATTAGTGGAAAATTACAGAGTCATTGAAAGAAAACTGAATGCAAACATACTGTACATATGTAGGTACAAAACAAATCGAACCACTTTCGAAGTATAATTTCTAACCATGGTAAAAACAAATATAAATCAAATCTGTGATATCGGCGATATCAGTAAGTAAAGTCTAACAATAGGATGCCAATAGAATTTTTAAATTCATATGACAGTGCAAGAAATTCGCCAGAAACCATCCTATAATTTTATCAACCGAAAAAACATATAGTCGAATAAAATTTCTTAATAAGAGAAAGAAACTGTGTCTAGGTTCCAGAGTGATGTCCCTTATGTGTTACAAGTTTATTCGAATAATTTTTCTGTAGTCCGAGAGGTTTTAAATAATATTGCCTGATTTACTTCCTGTACTGTACTGTACGTATGTACATATGTATATGTTCATACATATATTAAACAAAGAGGTTACAACGAGGCTACAATACTCTTCACAAGCGGATTACTTATAGCACAAAAAACTTTTAATTAGCCGGTGTGTATGGCAGCTACATATATTCTACAATGTTGCGATATTCTTCTTGGTGAGGAGAAAAGTTTGGTATCTCAAAAATGAAGGACCTAGCTCCCGTACATACAGACAGAGAGATGAACATATCTAAATCGGCAGATCATTATATATATACTGTATATATATATATATATATATAATGCAGAAAATAGTAAAAATAATTAACAGAAAAGAAAGTAAGAATTAAACAACAAAAATATAACACTGGTAAACATTGTTTTTGTCACATGATCTTTGTTATGATTTTTATTTATGTTGGTGTACCCTCATTAAAAATATATAACAGTTTTGTTTCTATCACATCCAGTTTTCTTGTGACAGCTACATATTCATTTCTGACCTCGTATACGTTTCTTTGTTTACATAACTGCATTTACTCGACTGTGTAACTACTGTGTTTGCTAAATTATATTTTATTTACATTAGTTAGATCGTTAATATACCACGAAAGTTTTTGAACAACCCGGACAATTTTTGTTATGTGTGTGGAGAATTAACTTTTACATCTCAGCGTCGAAATTTGAAATCACTAATTGAACGGTGCTATTGAGACTATTTTGGTTTTCCTGTGAGGAATCAAGACAAATCCACATAAATCCTTCCACATAAATCCGTTTAGGTTGGGCTAAAGAAGAATCTAGACATTTTTCATTTGCTATACCAATGATTTGGACGGAACCAAAGGATCATGTAAGTGATTGTTATTTTTGTTTGACTCAAACAAAAGGTATTACTACCAAATCCAAACACACTATCCACTATCCAAACTTGTCTTCGGCCAAGAGACCCATCCTACATAGTGCCGAACTGCCTGTGCCGATGCCTCCAAATCGATCAAAAAGTGAAAATTCTAGTCCGGAATTTGTTCTTCAAAAGAACCGCACTTATTGACACAACGTGATTTAAACGATTTAGTATGTGATTTAAATCTGTCTAAAAAACAGGCTGAGCTTTTGGGGTCTAGATTATACGACTGGAATTTACTTTCTCGTGGTACAAAGATTTCTTATTTTCGACGTCGTGACGATGAAATAAAACCTTACTTTTCTGAAGGACGTGATTTAGTCCATTGTAATAACGTTCCTGTTGTGGTGAATTTATTAAATTTCGAATATGATCCAAGTCACTGGCGACTGTTTATTGACTCTTCAAAAACTAGTTTGAAAGCAGTGTTACTGCATAACGGAAACAAACTTCCTTCAGTGCCGATTGCTCATGGTTCTAATATGAAAGAATCTTACGAAAATATGAGATTTATATTTGAAAAAAATGATCCTCTAGGAAACCCTGATGGCATACTTTTACCACCGTTGCACATAAAGCTTGGCCTGATAAAAAATTTTGTAAAAGCTATGCCTAAATATGGAGATGGATTTTTATATCTAAAAGAGAAATTCCCTAAACTCAGCGAGGCGAAAATCAATGAGGGAATATTTGTAGGCCCACAAATGCGGCAATTGATGTAGGATAAAAGCTTTGAAGAAAAACTGAATGATCAGGAAAAACTCGCCCGGAAATGTTTTGTGAATGTTGTTCAAAATTTTCTAGGTAACCATAAAGCGGAAAATTACAAAGATTTATTAAATGAACTTATGATATCATTTAAAGCTTTGGGGTGTAATATGTCCTTGAAAATACATATGCTGGACTCTCACCTGAATTTCTTTCCGGCAAATTTGGGTGCTGTGAGTGACGAACAAGGTGAGAGGTTCCATCAAGACATTTCCTTAATGGAGAAGTGTTATCAAGAGAAATGGAGCCCAGGAATGCTAGCAGACTATTCTTGGAGACTTAAAAGGGATCTACCGGAAACCAAATATTCAATAAAATCATAAGTATCTATTAGATATTAGGAAATAATTCTGTAAGTGTGGCTGAATTTTGTACTTTTTACGAAAATATATGTTTTGATGTCACAAGAAAACATGATGTGTACATTTGTTTTCATTGATATATTATTATTTGGTGGCCCTAATATATTCAAATTTTGGTATAAATTTTCATGTCACAAAAAAAAAATTACAAACTTGTTGACCAGTGTAATCTATTAAACACATTTTTTTTTTTGGATAATATGTTAATAATAAGCCCCGTTGAGATAAAACTTTAATAAATCGATTAAATATTTTTGTTGTTGTTACTTTCTTTACTGTTAATAAATGTAATTGGCTTAAAAAAGGACTTTTCGAAAGACAAAGAAAAGCAACATTAAAGAAGTGGCTGAATTCACACAAGTAAGTAATGTTTATTAGTACATATTTCACTAGCTGTGCGAACCAACCAGGTAGTGATCGTAATATGTGAACGTATAGCATACATAAACGGTTCAGTATTCGTATGGCTTATATTCATTGTGGTAATGTTTATTCATTGAAAATTCCCATAGTCATGATTAGCAAATCAAATGCGAATATACATATTCTTCTGAAAACTCTGCCACCGTTATCCATCGCACATTACTACTGACAATGTTATTTTAATTACTCGTATTACAGGTAAACGAAGTCGGATATGTTCAATGAAGAACTCACACCAAATTTAAAATTTAAATTTAAATACGAGTAAGGTGGGGATAATTTCGGGTGTACCCGAACATTTTATACTATTGCAACTTGCAAAGAAAACAGCCGGCTGTACCTTCAGGTGTTGGCAATATTGGAAAATGTTGCGAAAGGGTCCAACTTCATTGTACGACAATATCATAAATGCACTACAATCAAAGCGGGAATTATACTAAATCATCCTTAATCGATTATATCTCTTTTAGCCAATGCCACATAGTATTAACATGCCATTCTCTTTTCAGCCGGATGTTCGAATTCTGAAATTCTCCAAACTTCAATTCTAACTTACATATATCTCACACATTGACCTATATTTTCGGTAAAGAGCCAACTATAGAGTGAATGAGAAGGGATAGAATATCACAATTATAAACAGCGATGAGTATCGTTGCTTTTCCCGCTATTTCCTTATGACGATCAACGACAATTTTGCGGCAAATTGGATAACTGCATCGTGCCGTTGAACCTCTCTTGTTTCACATAACTGGTTCGCCAAGTAATTTTCCTAATACGGTCGAACGTGTTCTTGAAAAATTTGTGCACGTTTCTTGCGCTATTGCATACCATCTCGATTAATCGTATCTTAACAGAAACTCTTCACTTTGTGGGAACAACAGGGAGTTACTGTGGTATTTTTCGCTACTCTTCTTATTTCTTTTCCTGCTCCGATATCTGACAGCATAACAGCACACACATTAGCTCCGATAGATGTGCATTATTTCAAAGTAAGATTAATTTTTTCATTTCTTTAAGAACGATTCGTCCAAGGGCAACTTCAGTGAGAGATAACTCTTCATCACATTGGGTGTGTTCGCTAACAGTCATAGGATACATAGTTTCATCCTACGCTTCGCAAACATCGGAGCCACTATCTTCTATAGAATGCTCGACGCACAATGGTTTTTTCCTTCATTTCCCTTCTCTTTATGCACCACTGGTTAAAATAATTGTTCTGTATTAATTAGGTTGCTTTTAATATAAACATTTTTGAAACGAAGTAAAATGGAGTAAGTCGCTTATCTACAATATACATAAGTAAAAAAGATACCAAATATTCTTGAATTCGTTTCCTTTCGTCGATTTTTTTTACTACTTTGCAACGATTTTAATAAAAAAATGTGGTCAGCAGCTGAAAATATTTTCCCGCCTTTGAGCATCACAAATTCCGAGAGTATAAAATATTTAGTTACGTCAGAAGTTAGCTCTTTCTTAATTGTTATACTCTTGCAACCAGTTGCTACAGTATTAACGTAGAAGCGGTAGGTTAAATTACTAACTTAATATAATTAATATATGTATGTATATATGAATTTTAGATTTGTGACGACAAACTTATTTTTCGCCATTTATGTAAATGCTCGTTTTCCTGGCTCATGCCATGACTCCGGAATTTGGAGAACATCGCCGGCCAGAATAAAAATATTAAGGGAACATGTTTCTGGTTCATTTAAGTAGCTTCTAGGTGACTCAGGATATCCACTAGAGCCATGGCTTTTGACTCCTATATCAAAGCCATCTGCACCAAATGAAGTTCTTTATAACAGAATCCATATAAAGGCCAGGAACATCATTGAAAGAGCCTTTGGTGTTTTAAAGTCTCGTTTCCGTTGCCTCCTCTTCATCGTAGCCATCATGTCAGCAAGCATTTCCTGTGAAGTCTGCCTTCGAGAACGTGAAGGTGATGGCATTTCGCTTACTGACGGACTCTGCGGATCTATATTGATTATAATGTCGTTCTAAAAGAAAAAAAATGTCATTCCATTTTATTTACTAATAGAAATATGTTTATAAACATATTATACGCAGAGATTTTATTTAATCATACCTCTACTCCAATAGTTGGGACATCAGGCAGTCCATCAACCACGGTTCTCCTTAGTGTTTCCATCGCCCGCTCTTTACAGTTAATTATATACAAATAAAAGAATATAACATCAAATATTTAATTTAACGTTTACTTACCTTTGTTTTCCATTTTGAATGTATCGACAATTCACTTATAGAGATCATCACAGATAATAATCGATTGTTGGTGTTTATGTTTTATACAAAACTCAATCAGGTAAAAGTAAAAAAAATTAATTTCACATAAATTTTAGCTGTATAGTATTTCAAATACAACATTTTATTTTTATTTTAATTGGTAATTAATCCTTTTACTGCATTAAAGATAATTTAATATTTGTTATCGACAGTATTTTTTCATTCAGGTTTTACATACATCTCTTAATAATGAAATGTGACAGATGGTCAGACCTGTTCGTTTTCAGTTGAGAGACTCTCAAATTTTTATGACTGTCACTTATAGAATAGCAATATCGTCTCAAGTCTTAAAAATTGTCTCTAATTTAAAATCTCAAATTTAGAGACTTGAGGCCGTCTCACATTACAGAATCGCATGGTAAATTTTACCACAGAGATGGTTTAAGAAAACTTTATGGGAGCCGACGTGAAAATCGGACGATGGGCGTGGCACCGCCCACTTTTTCGTGAAATGCCATATTTCCAGACCCGACCAACCGATTTCGACAAAATTTAGCACGTGGGATTCCGACGAAATATGAAAACAACCACGCCTACTTCCCATGTAGCACAATTTTAAATTGTACTTGGTTCGTTCAGTTTCCAGTACACAAATAAAGAAGGAATTAAAATAACGGGATAAAACTTTGCACGAATAAAGTTTTTAGTGTGTGCCACCATATGTCCAAAATTGTTTAAAATCAGTAAAAACTGTTCAAGCCTCTAAGTACCGAGTATTTAGACCCTAGTACCTATTGTTGACTTTTGATTGAAAATTTTGGTCAATATGTAATATATGTATATAACTGAATTGAATCGGACCAGTACTTTCCTTACCCCTTATATACTTAATATAAATATTTTCGAAATTCGGGGTGGCTTTGTACCGCATATATCGGCCAAAATGTTAGTTATACCAATGAAAATAAGAGAGCGTATTTTGTTCATAACAGTGTATCTTTGGGATTAAAATAGATAAATTTGAGCGAAAACTTGGCATATTCCTGTATAACTAATATCAGGATTTTCGAATATCAGGCCAACTTTACTCCTTCCTTCATTACTTGCTTTATTTTGTTATATCAAACACCGATATATGTATATATGATTATATTTATGTATAATACATATTTTATGCTTATGAATATCCAAAGTGAACATCACGATCGATTAATATATAGTTCAAGAAAATATTAAGAATTTTTAATAAAGCACAGGTAAGCACACATACACAAATATCAGCATGAATGCGAAGAATTTAAATTAAGCATGTTTAAGAGACCACACAATGTGATGGGATTAATGTTCTTACACTCGTTATGAGAAAGCATCAAAAATTGTAATATGATATGCAGATTAAAAAGTGTGTAGATAAGTATATATGTACATATGTAAGTATTTTTTCTCAGGTTGTCCGATGCTCTTCATTTCAGCTTTTAGGAATGAAGCATATACCATACAGGTATGTTTCGAAAAAAATTGCCGACAATAGCTCAGTTAAAGGTTGAAAAGCATAAAAAGAACAAATCTTAAAAATAATCGAGAGTAATATTACCAAATTTTTATTTATTTACTTGAATTCCGCTAAGAAATACAGAAATTACGAAATCTAATCAAGAAATTATATAAATTATTTATATAATCAATAAAAGACATTATTAATACGTTCTTCGCAATAAAATTGAAAATGTATTATAAATCGCTTACGTAGTAAGAACATAACTAAATAATGTTTTTTTTTTCATTAGAGTAAGTTTCTATTACTTATTTATTTTATAATCTATAAGGAACATCATAAATAAAAGAAGAAGATCTTTTTTTAACAAATAATAAGTAACCACCTTCCAAACTAACAAACTCATTTTGCTAATAATCTGACGAAGTGTCAAATAGAAAGAAAGCTACAAACAGTCGTTATACTTTACCAAATATTCTTTATATTTCTTTCCATTTGTTAATAACATTTTCTAAAAGTGCTTGTATCTGGAGTATACTGTAATTGAAATCTTTCTAGCTATCGATAAACAGTCTTAAGCCGCGAAGAATCCTTAGAAGTTCAACAACAGTAACTACATATACATACTCCGAAAGTAACGAAAATACATGCACTCACATATCCAGCATGAAAGTATATTTCATTTATTTTGCCCGTTGTATTCAAAAAAAATTAAGCAAATAAAAATAACAGTAAGTGGCTTCTTAACTTCTTTAAGTAAAACACCCTCTACGCTTTACTGTGCTTGTGGCTTGTGGCTTGTGGCCTGTCAATTGTTCTTTGAAGCACTTTTCAGTTTACCAACAATGGCAATTAGCTGCCAAGTATTATGTTACTAATTAAGGTGCCGACTACAATTTTGTGTGGAATGAAAATGTACTTAACTTACATTTCTCATTTTATTAAAAAATCATTTTAACTAAAATTATAAATTTAATAAAATACTTAGACTAAGAACGAAAACACAACAAATTTTTGAAATTATGTTTTACAAACCTTGGAGAAATTTACTTTTTATATATGTTTATATTTATAGTATCCTTATTTCTTTCTACAAAATTGACTTAAGCATTTTTTCCTTTTCACTCCTTGTTGTTAATGAGCGATTCGTTCATTCAGTCCATATCGTTGAATGCTTGTGGTTTATAGTTGGCTGAGGACACTCAGGTGACGTGAATTTGGTTGACCAGCCCTTGGGATTGTTTATTTGGTGAGCATAAAGCAAATATAATTACTTAGCATTTTACACTTGACATAGCGCAATAATTCACATTAGGAAACCAAAACCAAAACATAGAAATAATGTTTTAATTGTTATCATGTTTATGCCTTTATCCTGCTTTTCCGTTATATCTGCAGATAGGGATTGAATAGTAAAACCAGTGGCGGATTCTGAGAGGAGAATGAGGGATACTTCCCCCCAAATGGTCAAATGGCCATACGCTGCTTCTTCCGAAAACGAAGACAAGAAGCTGAAGAACTTTTTCGACCCATCCAAGAATCGGCAGCCGAGAAACAAAACGCGAAAAGTTCTGCGTGAGAACTTGCAAAGAATACTACATGGTCTTAATGTACATTCCTCTGTTGGATACAAACGTTGGATAGATTTCAACTGAATTTGCTGCTTCCAGAAAAAGTATGTACTTTGAAAACCAAAGAAATGGAAAACCTTGTTGACACCTTGATAGATAGATTCAAAGGCGTTTTGGATAATGACAACGTCATTCGATGATTGAAGCTCAAAGGTGATCTTGATCACTGGCAGTGCCATTGGGTGCAGAAGCAAAACTACTGGTTGATCACTGCGAATTAGACCTATACCCCAGTTCTACGCATATTATGCACACTTCCTGTGCCGAAAGCGAGCTCGGAACGCTCTTTTTCAACACTTCGCTGCATAAAAACACGGCTGAGGACGAAAGTGCTTCAAGATAGATTGTTCGGCTTGGCGTTGCTGCACACTGATCATGATATTGAAGTCACTGCAGAAAAAGTTCTCGAAAGAATCTCAAAGCTTGGCCCATATCGTTTTGTTTTGTAAAATTTTTCTATACAATACACAAACTGACTACAGTATTATACATTGCAATAAAGTATGTCAACCGCATATCTACGATATATAATGTGTTTTTTATTTAGTACGGTTTGATATTCGAAGGTCGATTTGAAATTTTTTCCACCATGATATAAATCTTATATATAAAAGTGAAACCGTTTTCGTTGTCACGGCATCACGCATGAATGGCTGAACCGATTTGGCTGATTTTTTTTGTTGTATTTGTTATTATTAGGAGAAGGGTCTTATGTAAGAAAAAATTACGAAAGTTGTCGGAAAACCCCTAAAAACAGCCCTTCTCTTTTTCCCATACAAACGTTTTATTTTGTATATACATACATACATACATACATACATATGTACATATGTAAGTAAAAATTATTGTTTGTTTGTTAGTAACGCTAACGCTCGAGAACGGCGAAACCAATTTTCATGAAATCAGAAGTTGTTCGCTGTGGATCTGGAAAGGGTTAGATATAAAAAAAACCATATATGTACATACTTTTCATAAGGAAAATTCGAAAAATTGGAAATTTCCAAAAAGTGACTTTTCATACAATTCTTTTTTGTTTTGTTTTTCAATATTTTGATTTGTAAATTATTTTAATCGTTCAATTTCGGTCGCTTGCTTTTTTAAAAGGAAAATTATTGAAAATTATTTAGTGAAAACTTTATGTGTGTTTCAAACGAAGTGTTCAATTACAGATTGAAATTTGTTACGAAGCCACGAAGAGGTCCCGCTAATATCGGTCGGTGTTCTTTTTGCCATCAACGCCAAGGCACATGAACGAGTACTCCCAGGATGCGATGACATACGTGTGGAATTATAGATTGGAGTCAATCAGCAAGCGATCGTCACGTTGTCACAGCACGACTTTTCAAACAACAGTTACGATGTTCTTCTTTGGATGGTGGATAGTGGTTCCACCAGATCAAATTGATGAAATAATTTCTGCGGAAATTCCTGATGCAGAGAAAGATCCAGTATTAAACGAAGTGATGAAAACCAATATGGTTCATGGACCTTGCGAACACCACAATCCCACTTCGGTTTGTATGTCTAACAATAAATGCACGAAACACTATCCACTTGCCTTTCTTTCGGAATCGCAAACTGGAAATGATGGATATCCACTCTATCGTCGTAGCTCATCAGACGACCATACAACTTAGAGTAGTGAATATCGAAGTTGACAACATATGGATCGTACTATATTCGCCACTGTTGTCTAATTCACATTCAAATCTCATGTCAATGTTTGATATTGTAGTTTGGTGAAATCGATCAAATATGTTTGCAAGTAAGTCACCAAAGGATGCAACGTGGCGGTTATTGAACGATACGGTCGAACTGCAATAAAGCGCTTTGTAGGATATTTACTTTTGCAATTCATGAACGTTTTCCGACTGTTGTGCATCTCGCAGTTAATTTGGAGAATGGCCAAAGCGTGTACTTCAACCCAGAGAATATAGTGCAGCCAGTGGAAACACCGCCAGCAACAAAATTACGCAGAAAGGAAGGCCAACCAGTAGATTGACATCCAGGTGTGTTCTCAAATAATGCATTTCGATGAATTTACACAATCCACCGGAAAAACGACCTTCGGTTCCTATTGGATAATGTACGCATTTCAACTTCATTTGAGCCATTGCGTACTGTAAATGGTACGGTGTGTACAATTTCTTTAGAAGCAAGCCAGCAAAATATGTACGATGCGGTGCAAATGAAGTTCGCACACTTTTCGGGAAGATCATTTCGACATATCAACCTTCAAATCCGCTTCAATGATGGTATACGAACAAAAATTACATTGTCGAAGACATTTTACATCGTATTCGCAAAGAATTGGAAATGTGTCAATTCTGGTTGATACTTTCGGTGGTTTAATATCAATTCCATCTGCCGTTTATCAATTCATGAAAGATGAACTCATAAAGAATATTCGGACATTGGCCAAATTATTGTAACTACGATTTCTTGAGTGCACGCACAATTTTAGCTGCCAAAAATATCGATGTTGTTGACTTAAACTGGAAGATTTAAAGTCAAATTCCAGGAGACTTGCGCTCATACAAATCGATCGATTGTCTTGACAATGAGACGAAGCCGCGATTATCAAGTGGAATTTCTAAGTGCTTTGGAGAGGCTTGGTATGACACCGCATTATTTGCGTCTCAAAGTTGGATCTGTCGTTATTATGTTTCGCAACCTTCAAGCACCGAAACTGTGTAAAGCAACCCGACTGATTGTAACGTAGCTATCTTATAGAATGGGGCAGAATGCTTGGAAATGCTATGTTTTTCACACGGCCGGATATACGTGGCGTGCTCACGAGTTGGAAAACCATCTCTCTGTACATTTACGCACCGAAACAGAAACAAAAAATATTGTTTATCAAGCTATGTTACATTGAAAAAATTTGGAAAAATCGGAAATAAATGATTGATAAATGTTACAATATAAATTCAACTTTCTTTTCATTTCAAAACACATAATTTCAGGCAGGACAACGGCTGCCGGGTCAGCTAGTTATATAATAATATTATGATAATCTTCATGTTTCAAGTAAATGTTTTTCTCAGAATGTTGTTTTTCAAAACGATTTCCACTCTCAAAGGAAGAGTTTTGAAAATATCTGGTTCCAATTTGGGGTGTATATTTTTAACGTCATTCTCTATCCTGCTATGGAAGCTGTTTTTTTAAATTTTCTTATTTTTTTCTACGACCGAACAGTTAATTTCAACCGTAAAAAAACTCGCATAAATCAGCACTTTTCCTTCGAAATTGTCCTCGCTGTATGCGTTGTAAACTTTATAACTGAATTTATGGCAAGACTAAGTATGTACGAGTGCATACACACATAAATAGCACATCCATAAAGTACAGAGAAATCTACATACATACATATACTCATCAAATTTTGTATTAGGCCGCTAAAAGATATAGCTTCATTTGTTTTGTTATCAGAGCAGATTTATCAGTGATGGAATGATATCGAAATGCAACACTAGCACATACAGTTGGTTAATACTTTTCTGCAAATTGAGCAACCTATTATAAGAATGTTGACACAAATCCGCTCTTGCTTACCAAAGATTTATCAAATGATAACTACCTAATTTTACTCACAAATGGGTGGGTCGCACCCTTAACTACATACATATATATTTTTAATCTGTTATAAATACACACGTACTTGTGTGCATGCGAATAATTTTTCGGGTTTGAGTTCGGGGTGTCACTCGTCAATTTTACCATTTAAGGATTGCAGGCGGCTGCTGAAAAGTGACAGGAAATGATTTGTGGTAATTTACATTTCTATGATATACCATATACGAGTGCCTTGAACGGTTATAAAAGCATTGAATTCACATTAGCATTTATCTACATTTAGCTATAAATAATCTTTAAAAATATGAACATACTATAGCATACATATTGTCATAAGAGCAATCATTAATATATAGAATGCAAACATGAAAGTGCTCTACTTTTAACAACATATGTAATAAAAGGGTTTCACGTTTCACATCTATATATATGTATGTGCTTCACGATATCGCCAAGTTAAGATCTAAAGCTGCTCGCCCAGTACTCGTAATTGTAACTGAAAATCTATATGTATGCAGTCTTATGAATTTTTTGTTTAATTACGTAGCGCTAAAACGCAAGCAATGGTGATGCCTTTCTTCATTAAAAGCGCATAACATTCCCACTATTAAATTCATTTAACTGCTTCATTACTGATCCACTAGTTTAGTTGTTCTTTTAAATGTGCCAGATACATACATATGTATGTACATAAGCAAGTATATGAATCCATGTATAGTTTGCTTGCTTTAATATCCATTGTATTCCTACGAATGAATACACGACACAAAATATTTTTTATTATATTTTATCTCGCTATGAGCAACTTTCGAATGAGAATTAGTTCAACTCACAGCCAGCTCGCAAAAGTGGCTCTTGTTTGTGTTTTAATTGTTATTTTAGTTTCACCGATTTTCGTTTAAAGTTGAGCTTAATAAGTGCGACCACAATTAAGTACACCTATTGTTTCGCGTTTATTGTAGGACACTGCATATTTTTCATTTTGACATCATGTAACATGAATATATTCATTATATTCGTATCGCTCAAATGATTTGCTTAGAAAATTATAACCGCACTGGTTTAAAACATGTACATATTTCACTGAATTTAAATCAATTAGCTCTGTTTTAACTATGGAAAATTCATGGTGGGATTAATGTCATACTTTGGATTGACATTGTACAAGAGCGATATACAATTTTTAATTCGATTGCCTTCAAAGTCTGCAAATGGGATTGAAATATCTCGATATTCGGATATATTTTTCAATTGATTCAGTCCCCAATTGATGACGAGATGCATTAGCTTTTTTGTAGAATTTGGTAGGACGAAAGCATGCCGGACAATTGGAATCTAAGTGTGCTCTCTCCAATCCACAAAAAGGGAGACCCCACAATCTGCGTCAACTACTTTAGACCTGGAAAATCACAAACTGACCAGATATTCACCATTCGCCAAATCTTGGAAAAGACCCCTGAAAAGAGGATGGACACACACCACCTCTTCGTCGATTTCGAAGCTTCTTTAACAGCATGAAAAGGAGCTGCCTTTATGCCGCTATGTCTAAATTTGATATCCCCGCAAAACTAATACAAGCAATACCAAAAGCTCCGTCAGGATCGGTGAGGACCTATCCGAGCCGTTAGATACCTAAAGAGGTTTCAAATAACATTATCGTCCCTATCGTGCGACTTCTTCAATCTATTACTTGTGAAAATAATTCGAGCTACAGAGCTTAATCGAAAAGGTACAATCTTCTATAAGAGTGTACAGCTGCTGGCGTACGCCGATGATGTTGATATCATAGGCCTTAACATCCGCGCCGTTGGTGAGAAGTAAAGTTCTCTCGCGACGAACAAAGAACATACTATATAAATTCCCATCCTGCTATACGGCGCAGAGGCATGGACGATGACAACATCTGATGAGTCAGCACTACGACTTTTTGAGGGAAAGTTTCTGCGGAAGAATTATGGTCCTTTGCGCATTGGCAACAGCGAATATCGCATTCGATATAACAATGAGTTGTACGAGTTATACGACGAAATTGACATGGCTAGGTCATATCGTCCAAATGGATGAAAACACTCCAGCTCTGAAAGTATTCGACGCAGTAACCGCCGGAGGAAGCAGAAGAGGAGGAAGACCACCATTTCGTTGGAAAGACCAGGTGAAGAAGGACCAGGCTATACTTGGAATCTCCATTTGGCGCAATAGAGCGAAAAGGAAGAACGACTGGCTACGCCAATAAAGAAGAAAAGCGGTCATCAAGGATATTTTATTGCGAAAATTAATTAGAAAATGTTGAAGTTTCCGAAAACTATGTTAAAATCGCGTCTATCAGTCCAGGCCAGCTCCAGTATTTATAATAACGTTTGATTAGGAAGGAGAGATCGCATGTTGAAGTGAAATTGCAGAACGATAAATTTGTAAGTTTAAAATATGTGATATATTTTACTAGAGGACCCCTTCAGGCTTCACTGTGCCTGATACATAGACGGCACTACTAATACCATTTATATGACTTTTAGTCAGCCCCTACCTTTTAAAGATAAGTATGCAAATTTGGCATCTGAGGAACTGCTAGTTAATGAGGTAGAGCATTTTGGGTGAAGCAACTTGTGTTAGTTAAAAAAAAAATGGATCAAGAAGCATTTATTGTGTTAACAAAGCATTAGGGGTATTCAGACCGAAATTGTTAATCTGGTAGTTCTTTGGTTGATACTTCCTTAAAACACTCAACTGTGAACATACTTTTTGCTGTACATCAGTAGTGGGTGTAAATTTCGTTTCAAAACATCTGATTCAATTATATTAAATACTTACTTTTGAAAAAATTTTCAGAAATATAATTAATCAATTCGCCCAATATATAACACTTCTGTAATATTTTTTCAATGTTATCTACCAATATTTGCCCACTATGACCTAAGTTGCCCACTATTTAATAACGAGTAGACCTTTGCTCTTTCCCTCTAATCTATATAAGTATATAAAGGAAAGTCGAGTTAGTTACACCATTTATAACTCAAGAAAGGCTAAACAGATTTGACTGAAAATTGATGAGGAGGTAGCTTAGAACCAGGGTAAGGACATAGGATACTTTTTATCTCTTTATGTTAAAATTCAATACAATTCATAAACACATTAATTATATTCGAAATCATAGGCATTTGTTCAAAATGCATGTAAGAATTGTTGAAAATATTAGTAACTCAAAAATAGAAAGAAATAAGTAAAAAGTTTCATATCCATTCATGATTGTGCTCCTGAACTAGGCAGTTTTTTTAGGGCAAACCCTTCAGATTTATTTAATAATACAACAAAAAATGACATTGACATTTGCGTTGTTAAGGCATTGCGGACACTTTGCTAGATTATGGGCGAAGGACGCAAATGCATATCAAACCAAATGCGATATCTAGCATAAAAGTATAGCGAAATAATTGGCAGTGTAATATTTAAGCGGGAACGATGAAGTATATGTGTACAATTTCAAACTGATCCTTCCTAAACAATAATAAAATTGCTAAATATTAGAAATGGTAGACAAAAGACTGACGCCTTAACCTTTCCAGCCGATTTTTTATCTTTCAACGATTGAGAACCGTTTTATTATACGCAGTCCACTAGGCTAACATTCGACTGGACTCGGTTGATTTCACTGGTGCACAGTCCAAATTTAACAGTATTTTTCCCCCAAAAACCAATGCTTTATTACCACACGAAATGCTCTTTGATTCATTCTTTTGTAAACTAACACACGTTTCTTCATCCAAATGCTATATCTTGGTCCATATTTCTTTAAAAATGAAGCTAGGTATAATGTTATAGCAAATGAGGAACGCCATAGAATCATAATTAATGACTACTTCGTGCCTGAATGGGAAGATAATGATATGGACGTTATTTGGTTTCAACAGGACGGCGTAAATGCCAGACAACCAACAAAACAATCAATTTATTGAACGCATTATCTCTCACCGTGGGACTGTGGCATGTCCTCCAATATCGTGCGAATTAACACAACTGAACTAGTTTTCTTTGGGTTATGTGAAGTCGTTCGTCTACGCAGATAAGACGAAGACGATTGACGTCATGGAAGAATATATGGCGCGTTATTGCTGGCAGACGGCCCCAATTGGTGCAAAAAATAGTCTAATGGACGATTGAGCCCGTTGGCTAGAATTTATTCAAGCCAGCCGCGTTGGTCACTGGCCTGAAATGATTTTTAAAACATAATGTTAAACCTTTATCTGTAAAATTTGTAAAGCTAAATTCTTGACCATAACATTAAATTATATGTGTTTTATTTCTTCTTGAAATTCAAATATCTAAAAATGCTTCCAATATTTAGGAAAACTTGTCCACTCAATGTCCCTAAATTAGCACACAGATATATTGGCTAACAAAAAAGATTTAAAGTGAGATGGAAAGTAAAAAATCAGTATATCGGTGGCTAGGAAGGGTCTGAGCTGTTGCATAAATTTTTGTAATTACTTCAGAACATGTTTCTTTGTACTACTTATTATAACTGCATAAGATGATATCTGTTTGATACCATACAGTTTGAGCGATATACGTATTTATGTATACTATCATATAAAGTCCACCTGAAATTTTAAAAACCGCATATAGGAGCAGATTTTATTCATCTGCAATATTAACCTCCTCAGATTATCAAAGAACGCGTTTGCCAGATTTATCAATCCATGAAGTTACTCGTACCACTTGTACGGTCAGACGGAAGAGCTAACACTTTTCGTAATCTATATATTATCTATATTTATAAGTTTTAGATATTATAAAGAACAATTGAACAAACTACTCTCTGCAATATGATTCTATAGTGTAAATAAGGTTAATATTATTTTTTATCTACAAATCTGGCGAAGACATACAAAACATCAACCAGAAGGTGTCAGGTTGATTCATAATTCCGAAATTTTAATTTATAAAATTTGCATTTAAAAATACATATGTAGATTCTAATTTTTTACCTAACGCAAAGACATATTAATTCTAAAACATTTTTTTTGTTTGGACTAAAATTTACTTTTTTATTTTTTAATCCGGTTGAGATCAAAAATATTTTTTAATCCAGTATATGGGATTAATTTTTTTAATCCTGTGCTTAGGATTATAAAATAAAAAAATATTAATTTTAATTTTAAATCAATTATTTTTTAATAACTAATTTTCAACACTGTCAACAATTTTATCAAATTCAATATATTTTTCAAGATATGATTAAACTACCAAGAGGATTTAAGCAATGCAAATAGTGCAACTAAAAAACTTATTCAATAGAAACGTCAACCAAGTTTAAAACTTTCCACTGAAGCTGCTAAAAATGCTATAACTGTCTATGACTAGGAAGTATTAAAAATGAAATGAACCCTTAAATTTACAGTCCAGCATATCTTTGGAAAAGTCAAGGACACATAAAAAGCGCTCTTTATCAAGGGAGAACATACCCAATACTTTAGGAAATTGCAGGCACAGTTAGGTATACTAGCTCTGAAGTAGAGTTTCTGCTGGCCCTCTATCACTAGACAAGAGTGGAGAATGATTTTGCCAAACGCCAGATGGTACACCTGTTTTGTAAAGCCATAACAAGCGAACTAAGATCGTATCTCTCAGTTGCGCTAAAGATACCTATAGACTTACGTTTTGATCAAGTACCCACTAACACTACTTTCCTTCTATTGTCGCATTGTAGGTCTTTCATTTTTTTACTGTCTGCACCGAATATTTTGATAAGTTTCGCATTAAGTTCTTATTATTATGAAGATTTGAGCACGCTACAGTTGGAAATCGCCAGTAGCGAGTAGCTTGCTAATTTCTGCTGATGGATTCGCCAAGAAACTTAAGTGAAACAATGAAAAGAAAAAAATTACAGGTAACTTGAATTTTGTCCTCATGAGATATTTCTCTGATAGTTTTAGAACATTTGATTGTAAAACAAAAATTGTTAACTGTAAAACTTGCACCTAATGTTTTTCATCTTTTTACCATCTAACACTTTACATTAATACCATCGCCTTTTAATTAAAAGAGCTTTACATTGATCTTCTATGAGTTGTATTTATTTTTCATGTTAAATATCCTACTTAAAGCAAAACAATGTTTGTAAATTAATTAACATACTTCCGATGACATCCTTTCGTAATATTAAATATATACATATGAATTGAATTGCTGGAGTTGGATGAATAGATAGTGATAGTTTAACGGCGAAGAGGCATAAAATAGTTTTAGTTTTATTGCAATTTTCCAAAACCTCTGGAATTTCCACACACTTTGCCCTTCAAATGTGTTGCATATTGTAAATAATTTATACCAAATTTTAACATCATTGAAATCCCTTTCCAGACCAAGGTAATATAAAATAGTATTTAAATTGAGTATATCATTTTTATCAATGCCTGTTTTTTATTTTCATAAAATTAAGTATTCTTTTTCCTTTTGCAACCGAAATTGTAAATAAAGTTCGTTCTGAACTGGCAAATACATATTCCTTTTTGGTATTGTACTGGTACATGTATATTATCCATCGTCTGATTGACTTTGCGTTCAAAAGATAAATGCACGCTACTCTATGCGAATATGTACTTACTTATATTAATACATGTGTATATATTTTATATACATATTTCGATTAGCTGGAGGTATCCATCACGTATATTTGATCGGTCGTGGCAATTTAATTTTCGTTAAATTTCTCACAAATGCACAAAATTACAGCTTTCCAAATACCAATATTTTTATGTACATACACATATGATTATTGACGCGGCTGTATTTATCCAACTTGAATTTTTGCAATAAAATGACAAACTCAACAATCACAAATAAGTACCTTCATGCATAGTCGTATATCCAGGTGAGTTCCTGAGAACGAGTAAGAAGCTTTCAAAATTGTATTGCAATGCATTTAATTTGCAGCATTACAACCAATAATCAGTGCAATAATATGGGATACAATTGTACAAAAATACAGCAATAAACACAAATTGACCAAGTGGAAATGTTAGCAAAGCGAGGACAGATCGTGAGGCCAGAAAGAAGAGTTCATTTATAGGAACTATTATTAGAATTAGATTGTAGAAATTTAGTTTGAAGCGAAAGCATTTTTACCTTGTCGGCGATTACGGATGAAACGTGATTTCTTAACCCTATAGTTTCGATTAAATTATTAAGATCGTTAATTTGTACTTCAGATATGGTGAGCAATACCAAGCTTTGTTTGGAGGAAGTTGAAATATAGTTGAACTGTTTTTTATTCGTTTTTGTGTATATAATACATATGTATATCCGAACATTTAAATATACTGATGGTATAAAATATTTATTTGGTATCACGTTAGTTAAAACAGTTAGAGAAGTGTTAGATTCAAGCGCAAATGAGATATTAAAAGTGTGTAAGATATTAGAAAGTGCCTGCAAAAGCTCTGTAAGAATGTTTGAAATAATAGAATATAAAATAAATTATCGTTATTAGATTATTAACCAACCGAAGATACTTTTGGAACTACTTATCACAAATATCTGCTTAGCAACACGCCATCATTGGGCAAATATAATGTTATACAAGAGTTATGTATATATACTTAAAAATTACATACGAGTAAGGTCATAAACTACTGAACACATTTTAGCACACTGTGCTCAGTTTAATAAAATGTCGAATAGCTTATATCTCAATTATGTTTAAAGTCAAAACAATTCGTAAATAAAAAACATATATTTCAATCATAATTAAAACATACGATTAGCTACTACAAGAGTGCACGTAATTCTTATACGTATGTATGTATATAAGTATATACATATACATATATAGATATAATGAATCTTGCTAAGGAACAACGGTTTTTTCTTGGACGCACCTTATGGAACCAGTACGACATCAAGTTCAATCCCTTAGATTCGTATACCGGCAATATCGTTTTCTTTATTGGCAAAAAATATGTTCATTGTATTAAATAGTTTATTATAATAAAGTTGTATGTACAGCTATTTTATAGTTAAACTACACGCGGCAGGATGTTTTAAAACCTATATAAGGTTTATAAATCTATATAATGATTTTTTCTAATTTATGCATGGACTTGAAATATAAGTACTATATAAAATAGAATATATTATAAGTTTATTTAGAAAACAAACGTATAAAATAATTAAAGTATAGTGTGCTAAACCCATTTATGATCAATGTACTTACGGTAAATACTCGAAAAATCGATGTGGTTCTACATATATGTAGGTATGTATGTATACATAATCCCCTTTTGTGAACTGAGAGAGCGTACACGTGTCAGGAAGTCAAGTGGTTTCATAGGCATATATTTGTGCTTATATTTGTTCCGTATGTACGTACTATAGTTTATTGCCTAATGTGAAATTCGTTCCCTTTGTAATTTTTACTCCATACCCTCGAAAATAACCGTTACTGATTAGTATTATTTTCCTTTTATATCCGACCGTCTCAGTTAGAAGCTTTAACAATAACATCCACCCTACATGCAATTTATTTTCAGCTTCGTATGCTAGCTTAATAATAACTGGCTAACGTTGTGTGACTTTAATCTCCGTTGATCTCTTTATTGTTCGCACTTAAGTTGCGTAAAAACCATGTTTCGGTGCGTTATGAGTATTAGCATTTATGGACATTACAACAGGAGAACATTAAATTGCAAACACAAACAAATTTAAGGACCCCTTCGTCTTATAAATGAAGTGCCTTACACTTCTTACAAGCTACATATATATACTAAATATAAATAATCTTACACAAGTACGTAATTTTGGGCGATATATACATATATGTATGTTTGTATGTATACGTGCAAATACTTTTTGGAAAGCACTGATCTGCTCGCCTTAAATCTTACCTACCTGCATTGTACATATGTATGTACGTACATATTTTCAAAAGGTTACAAACTTTTGAGGTTAAACCGGTTATGTAATAGTAGCTTTTTTACTTAACATCTTTTTATGTCATTCGAATGATTTTCACTTTTCATTCAAGGATACATAGGGAGACATTTTTTTTTTTTTAATTCATTAAAACCACTTTTCCAAAGTATTGTCATATATGGGAACATACCAATCTTTGCAAACATCTTAGTTTAAACTAGTGCACGGATGGTAACGTTTAACATTGTTTAACACAATCACTTTTTATAAAACACAACCTTAAACCTTGCACAAATATGAAAACATGTAAGTCGACTATTGCACGAAGCAACTTTTGTTGCGGCAACTCTTGGTTTATTGGCGAGGGGGCGACGAGGAGAGGAGAATCGCTCCGAGTTTCCAGTGTTCAGCAACACGCTTTGTGTTCTTATTCGTAACAGTTCGCTGCGACGTTTTTCGGCATTCGCGTTCTTTCTTTCGTAGTACATAGTTGCATTTGCGTATCTTTTTTTGAAATCAATATTTTCAATATATTTAAAAAAATTTAATTTCATCTTTTGGTAAGTAATTTGCAAATATGTATACAAATATACATAATATAATATAAATATTTTAGGAAATGGAGTATGACGAAAAAATCGAATTAATATAGATATTGATTCAGACGATAGTGAAAAGGGTGATATACTATATGTCAAGGTCTGTTGTATAATCTTTGTTTTAATTTTGAATTATAAATAAAATGTATTTCTTAATTGACAGAACTGATTAATATGATAGATAGTGATAGAGTGGTTCAAATACCTATAAGGAAAGAGAAACGAGAATGGGTTAAAGTAAAAAGTAGACAATGGGTTAAAGTAAAGTGAAAGAGAATGAGATAAGAACTCGAACAGAGTTGCGCAACACAAGTTGCTCGTGTGAATGTAATGGGCGACAGCAAAAGAGAATTGCCCGAGAATTAGCAACAAGAGTTGCTTCGTGTAATAGCCGACTAATTAGTTCTATATTTAAAAACACAATTAGCATTTAAGAGTTTACTAATAATTACTCAAAATATCAGATTTAGCCGGAAAATTTCATAATTAATATTAAGCCTAAATTAAATTCTGCTTGATTGCTATAGAGCAATAGTTACGTTACAAAGAATTGAATACATCACTGGTCTGTGCACAACTACAGATATATGTAAGAACAAAAGCTTTGAACGCGTCAATCCTTGACGTAATTAAGTTGCACCTAACATTTAATGAACCATAATAAACTCCAAGTTATTACCTAAATATACTATCTTGTATAAAATAAAGTTCCCTGCAGGGAAAGCTATAATTAGTAAATGAAAAACTATTGCAATGAGCATGAAAATGGAACAAATAAGTATTACACAAAAATGTGGGTAGTTTAATTCTTGGCATGGTAACTCGTAAAGCATATTGTAACGAAAAAGTTATAAATGTTTAAAAATAATATTTCCAAAAGCTCTGACGTTTATGTTACGTATAATTGATTATCCCAAAAAATTGTTTTTATTCATTGCGATTTCTTAATTTTTTGTTTAGTTTTTATACTTATACATATATTTTACACTACCGCTGAAATACAGTAAGAAAGCATTTTACTTCTACAGTTTACTAGCAAAATGTATTATCTTCCCACAGTGCAGTTACACAATTAATTTGAAACGGGGCAAATTAGCGGTTGAAATGATTGTAGTTGTGGTGGTCACGTGTATGTTAAAGTTGATTTATTCACCCATTGTAACATTACCAGCAACAACAAAAACAACTACAATTGAACATTAAGAGAGCATCTGAAAGGTTGTAACTTCAACAATAGGTGCTAGAAGTAAAAACAGCAAGCGGAAACAAAATACCGAACTAAAGCACTTAAGAAAACTGAAGCGGTGGTGGGGGTGTTAGCAGTTAACGATGGTTAATGCTTGACTAAAGCGTAAACAATTTTTCTGATTTTGTAAGTGCGCAGGCAAATTACGTATAACATAAAGGGTGGGACAATATTCTTGATATGACGTGTCGCACTGGGTGTAAAGAAAAGTAAGGCAAACACGGTTGAGCGTATTGTGGTTTGATTTCTACCGTTTATAAGTTGATGTTGAACGCACGCAAGGCCACTCAACACGCAATTTGTCTTTGTTTTCTTGCTGTTACTGAAAATATACATACATATACATAAGTACTATGGTGTGAAAACTGTCCAATTAACTCTCTGCTGATTTGTACTGAATATAATTTACAAAATTTTGTGACAGTTTTAGTTATTGAGTATTAGAGTATAGGTCTCTAATTTAAAAGTTCATACTCAAATTTAAAAGAATCTTATGAAAAGCAAAATAACAGAAACCCGAAAATAAGCTAAGAAACAGATATGCGTAGTGAAGTTGAAAATTGAAACTGTGTACGTTATATTAGGTACTTAATTGCTATATAAAAAAAAAACTTGTTTTAACAGTTTTGCTCTGTTTTATATTTTGAAAGCACAGTGTGTCTAGTCTATGTATGTAGTTTTACATGTGTATACATATAAACATACACATGTATATTTGAATACGCTCACCCTCGCTAGTTTTATTAAGTTATGAAAATTTTATTAGCATAATTATGATTAATATGTATGTATGGGCTTGCATTCAAACGGTTAGGTTCGTGTTAGGCACCTGACGCTATATTTTAGGAGCTACACGCAAACCACAATGCAACAACAAAAGAGCAAGTTTTCAGTAACCGTTAAAAATACATCTACATATACATATAACTACATATAAATCATAGAAATAGTCGATGATACCACAGGCTTTATCTATGCTTTCTTCATAAGAAGTGAATTTCAAAATCGATTTCTCTAAACTGTAGAAGCTTTCCTTTTTCCTGCAAGGAAGGTGAGATATTACGTATGAATGTGATACATATTCAATAATAATATTTTGAAAAGTTTTCTAAAAAGGATAATAATAGTTAAATGTGTAGTGTTCTATACCTGTACTAAGCAGGTAAAGGTTATAATGACAACATATGTATATATTAAATCTGTCTCACGTTTAACCAGCATCATTAAATTCTAGTCAAGATTGCGTCGGTGTGTGACAATAGAAACATGGCTCCATCATTCCACACTGGAGTCCAATCGACAGTCATCCAGTAGACAGTGGACTGCTCATGAAGAACCGGTTCACGAGCTTGGAAAGACGAAAAAGGCAGCTGGCAAGGTTACCACCGCAAGCGGGTTTAAATCTGTAATACAAGTATCTTCGATAACATTTATTTAAATCATATATTGTAAAGGGCCATATAGATCTTTATTAAATCAACAATGTATTTAAGGTATTTAATTGGGTAACGATTAATGCTGTATTGGTTAAAATTGCTCGAAAATTAGCCATTATTTGTCGAAAAAAGTAAATGACAAAAAAAAATGTTATTGTGGGATATCCATAAGAGATAGACATATACCATCGCGAAGTTTTGTGCAGACCTTTTCAATGTGTACAATACTTAATACATTATTTTGATAAATCTCGTAGAGTTAAGCCTGCTTTAGAATTGTAAGCGGAAAAAGTGTAATTATTTACATCACATTAGAAACCTCAAAAATAACAATATTTATCCACTATTTAATTGATGTTATTATACATATAAACCATCCTCTTCAATCACCGCGTCAAAATCCATTGCGTAATTTTAAAGATTTAAGCATACAAAGGGACATAGGGACCGAAAAAATTACTTTATTTTATACTATGTAGTATATCAATATTCAAGTCAAACAAAGTAACGAGTATAAAAAATAAAATTAGCACTTAAAGAAGGTTTTATAATTGATGATTTAATGACATTTTTTTTTGCTCATTACATAGGTACATACATACATACTTGCATATCGTACATAAAGTTTGGACAGGACAGGTGTTTTCTACTCTTTATATATAAAAAGTAAGTGTCAAGTTGTTTGTCCGCGATGGACTCCTAAACTACTGAACCGATTTTAGTTAAATTTAGCACACTGTGTCCAGTTTGAACCAACTTAGAAGATAGTTAAAACAATTCATAAATAAAAGATACAGTGAAAGCTCTATTAATTGGACGCTCTATTAAACGGACATCTCCTCTAACCATGTCTATTGTTGATGTTTATTAAGTACAATCCATTAAGCGGACAACTGCATTAATTGGACAGAAAGGCCTGGTAACCAGACATTGAAAAAGCATCTTTAAATTCGTTATCTTTTCCAATGATACTTTTTCGTATGAACATGTTCAAAATTAAACCTCAAGTACAATCCCTAGGATTCTTATATCGACAAAAACGTTGTCGCCTTTATTCGTAAATAAAATTTACACTGTATTGAATAGTTTTTAATATGAATAATAGTATAAAATGTATACCATAGCAACGCGTGGCCGGATGCCCTAGTAATATTATAAATTGTAAAATCAGTTCTAGAAATAAAACCTAATTTTGAAAACCTTCAAATATCTTTATATAACAATCTATATATACATATATTGTCAGCTAAATAAAGTCGTATATTCCTCATCAGTCGTTGGTATTGTTGAAATTATGGTATTTTTAGTAGCCATGAAGCGAAATGGCGCCCGTTTAAAATGCTTTCGTGACATAAATGCATGTTATGAGGCTATGTCAGTTACATGGGCTACCATTACATATACCCTATCCACAGACAAGTGCAGTAGTTTTAGGTTACCTCACTTATATATACTTGTACGTAACCCAGCTAATTAGTTATAATTGCAACTAGTACTTTCATCATAGCAATTTTTTAAGAACAGTTTAATTTCAATAAAAAGCTAACCTTTTCAAAATATGAGTAAACGTGCGAGTAAACGTGTGTTAAATGGTAAAGTATAGCTTTGCTTATGTAACTACCAAAAATCATTTATATAACCTGCATTTTTTGAGTTTTTAATAGGCATGATAACAATGATAAAATAGTATATGTTTTATTGTTCTTCAAATGTTTGCATTAACATAATTCATTTGAAACACTGGGCAAGTCGGTATACGCAAGAGAGGAGATCAGTATACAGGTTTTTACTATTCGAAATGGAGTAGGTTGAACTAGTGCTGAAATAGTCTTCTAACTGGTGCGTCTTTTTGTTGCCGCTAATACTGCTATGTATGGTAACAAGGAGCTGGCATGAAAGCGACAACCGCAAACATTATGCAACGCAATTTTTTACGCTTTATGCCTCACAATTTTTTCGTTACAAAATTTGTCGTGTCAAAATATTCAGGCAATTGCCCGAGTTATAGCAATCAATTATACTGTTAAAAATTCTAATTCAAATAAACCAGCAAGTTAAATACAAAGCACACTGCACCAGTGTTGGAATCAACACCGCTCATATAGAAATTATTGCGTGTTCCCTTAAGTGTACGTCAATTTGCGTCGCCCATTAAGTCTAGGGTAGAATAGAACGGGAAGGCCGTTCAAATCAGAACTATTCCAGCCGTACTGTAGACATAAATCAACCCTTTGAGTTTCCCATAAATTGTCTATGTTGAAAGAGTGAAAATTTGACGAGGCAACTAGTAAAAATTGAAAGGTATGCAGTTTTGGGTTAACACCTTCCACGGATACCGTCCCCATGTAAGTCTGAGAAATTTTGCAGACCTTTTACCACTATTTTAGAATAAAGGTGTACCTATCTGAATGCTTATATTATAAGCTGTTTGCGTAAGTACTATCCCGACTTGCGGGAAGTACATTTTAGGCAGGTGCAGGTTTTGTAGTGTTAAAAATATATCGTGCTGCTTATCGCGACATATCAGCATGTACTGGCATGTGTGGCAATTTTAAAACATAAAGTTGCAATTAATTTAATATTTGCATGTGATTAATACAAACAGTAACTACTGCTACATTCATGGAAAGAGTTGAAAATGCGAAAAGCGTTGACATAAACATGAAGTAAAAGTAATATAATTCAGCGAATGAAACGAAGTTTACCTCTCAGTTGCAAGAAATTGAAACGTTTAAAAATTTATCAGGTATCATTTTTTATTTACTCAACAGTTGTCCAACAAATTTTATAGATTTTTGATTTTTTAATTCCAAAAAATTGTATGAGCTAAGACTATTACGCTTAAATTATTATTTATTAGTTATACCAAACTGGTATCTACATCTGGTTGGAGGTATTGAGACCCAGACAAATTCAGGTATGGTAGCTAAACTGTTTTCTTCTTATAACTTGCTTAGTGAAATTGTTAACTTGCTACTCCACGACTTATGCTTTTGATCCAGAAATTTCTAATCAAACAAGGGTATATGGGAAAGTATACGAAATTCAGCGATTATTTGAATTGAAAATAGCATCGTAGCTTGTATATTCGGTATGGAGTTGTATTCGATATAATGGTAATGCTTGAGTAATATTCGATTACTTGATATCGTCAAAGGCAAATGACACAAATATAAACAGGTTTTTTTTTTGAATGCTATCTTAATTTTCTGCGCCTGACAAGAAACTGTGAAGAATAGCACAAGAAATAAAATATGCTAAGCTTAGGATCAGCAAAGCAAAAATCTATGGGGTACCAACAATGTGGCTATACTAAATTTACCTTTACTTAAAAAGTACTCCCTGAATCGTACACGGCAATTACAAGCCCAATGCTCTTCTCCTTAGCTTTTGCTACAATGTATGTTTTATATTCATATTGCAGAGTTTACGAACAGTTTCTCTTAACATTTCATACCTCTGCTTAGGTTTAAACTTCTTAATTGGTTCGCTCATAATTGGTAACAATGCTTAACACTCAACTCTTTTATTCGTGAACGCAAGACCGATTAAAAATCCATAAAAATACACTACAGGCAACAATGTACGTTTTAAGACCATTGAATTGAGTCATAAAAATATTACCGTTCTTATGTGCTATTTCCAAAAAGGAAACAAAATGAAAGAAACTTAAAGATTTAACGCGAAAGCTTATTTTTACATGCAAATAACCTCGAGGCTTTAGGTATGTATAAACTTGTTTTAGCAGACGATTTTTTATTCTAGTTGCAAGCAATTTTAGATGTTGTCCTCTTGCTTAGAGACAAAATGCATCTTATCAACACCTTGGTAGTAAACTAGCTCATAAAATCATTATTACCTTAGGTTTTTTAAACACTGATAAATTAACGACAGTAAACTAAATTGATCTCTTAGTTGTAGAAAATTTTGCAGGGGCTAGAATATAGTTATTTATTTTTTATATTCGTACAAAAAGAAATTTAGACCTGACGAAATTTAAAGGAAAGAGGAATCAAAAAAGCTAAGCGAAACATTTTTGGGATAAAGTTGCCACATATAATGAAAGAAGTTACCCTGAACATTTTATGAATATTACAGGGAGAGTATGGGTGACATCGGTCAATTAATTCGTTTTCCAATACATACGCATATATTAGTAAATTAGTTGCTAAAGGCTAAACTAGTGCGGATCACATACCAAGAGTGGTTTTTTTACTACTGTTAACATTGACACCATACGTTACTAATTCGGTGACTACAAAAAGTTTATGCTTAGGCTAAACGTTGCTGACTCTCTCTAAGGCTATACGACTGATTCATTAAGTATATGCGGCCGACCAGCTACCACTAACTCCGATTATTTCACACATGGCTCAAGCAACTCAGAACTTCCGGTTTTAAACCAAGTATTATCTGGGCAGCCAAAGAACATCGGTTTGAAAACGACCCATCCCTCCCCAAGGTTGCGCGCTGGATTGGGGGGTTTCAAAGCCACGTAAGAAACGCCCACAATGAAATGTATAAATTAGTATAAATTAAACATATCTACTAAGTCCTATACATTATTGGTTACCTCAGATATTCTATAATAAGACATATTGGGTTCTATCCATTTTTTTCTTTGGATTATCGACATTTGTTGTGTTTTAATCACAATTCAAATAATGTAGTTATTTGGAATGTCAAAAACAAATAATCGCTCTAGTTTTCCTATCGAGGGGGTTTTGTTTAAGTTTGAGTTTGGGAAACGGTCAAAATTCTAAAATTAAAATTCTGAAGTCAAAATTCCGGAATCAAAATTCTGGGTCGACAAAATTCTGGAAATCGGAGATCCGCAATTCCTTCGCATTTTTTGGCTGCATTTCAAAATTCTGGTTTTTCATAATTCCGGAATTTACGTTTTCCAGAATTAATTCTGGAAATTTTTTCCCCAAAATTTGAGCCAAATCGTGTATCTTATATAAATTTGCTTATACATACATAATAATATAACATAAACAAAACATAACCTATAAAATGATTCCAAAATTCAAACATGTTTATCGGAAAGACAAAAAACAACATTACTAACAAATAAAGATCAAATAGATACTACATTAATGGATCATGAGAATGTTCATTTTTTTTTATACTCTCGCAACAATGTTGCTAAGGAGAGTATTACAGTTTTGTTCACATAACGGTTGTTTGTAAGTCCTAAAACTAAAAGAGTCAGATATAAGGTTATATATACCAAAGTGATCAGGGTGACGAGTAGAGTTGAAATCCGGATGTCTGTCTGTCCGTCTGTCTGTCCGTCCGTCCGTCCGTCCGTTCAAGCTGTAACTTGAGTAAAAATTGAGATATCATGATGAAACTTGGTACACGTATTCCTTGGTTCCATAAGAAGGTTAAGTTCGAAGATGGGCAAAATCGGCCCACTGCCACGCCCACAAAATGGCGGAAACCGAAAACCTATAAAGTTTCATAACTAAGCCATAAATAAAGATATTAAAGAGAAATTTGGCACAGGGGATTGCATTAGGGAGGGGCATATTTGGGCGTAATTTTTTTGGAAAAGTAGGCGTGGCCCCGCCCCCTACTAAGTTTTTTGTATATATCTCGGAAACTACTATAGCTATGTCAACCAAACTCTACAGAGTCGTTTTCTTCAGGCATTTCCATATACAGTTCAAAAATGGAAGAAATCGGATAATAACCACGCCCACCTCCCATACAAAGGTTATGTTGAAAATCATTAAAAGTGCGTTAACCAACTAACAAAAAACGTCAGAAACACTAAATTTTACGGAAGAAATGGCATAAGGAAGCTGCACCCAGGCTTTTTTTAAAAATTGAAAATGGGCGCGGCCTCGCCCACTTATGGACCAAAAACCATATCTCAGGAACTACTTCGCCGATTTCAATAAAATTCGGTATATAATATTTTCTTAACACCCTGATGACATGTACGAAATATAGGTGAAATCGGTTCACAACCACGCCCTCTTCCAATATAATGCTATTTTGAATTCCATCTGATGCCTTCTCTGTATAATATATAGTACATTAGGAACCAATGATGACAGCGGAATAAAACTTTACAAAAATACGGTATTTGAAAAATATGTAAATGACGTATAATGAAATCTCGATTATCACTTTATCATGCGAGAGTATAAAATGTTCGGTGACACCCGAACTTAGCCCTTCCTTACTTGTTTTCGTATAACATGTTCACAGCCATCGATTTGTGTGACAATACGCACGGTACATTTGTTTTTAATTCGTTCAGAACAAGTCCAGTTAAATTTTTCTTATTTTTTCGTTCCAAATACATAGAAGAAGTAGCCGTCGACGTTTAACATGTCTTTTCCTTTATTGGACTTCACCACAGTTATATTTTCCATCATTTCACAAAAATATTTAGCACGTTTTTATACTCTCGCAACAATGTTGCTAACGAGAGTATTATAGTTTTGTTCACATAACGGTTGTTTGTAAGTCCTAAAACTAAAGGAGTCAGATATAGGGTTATATATAACAAAGTGATCAGGGTGACGAGTAGAGTTGAAATCCGGATGTCTGTCTGTCCGTCCGTCCTTCTGTCCGTCCGTCCGTGCAAGCAGTAACTTGTGTAAAAATTGAGATATCATGATGAAACTTGGTACACGTATTCCTTGGCTCCATAAGAAGGTTAAGTTCGAAGATGGGCAAAATCGGCCCACTGCCACGCCCACAAAATGGCGGAAACCGAAAACCTATAAAGTGTCATAACTAAGCCATAAATAAAGATATTAAAGTGAAATTTGGCACAAAGGATCGCATTAGGTAGGGGCGCCCCCTACTAAGTTTTTTGTACATATCTCGGAAACTACTATAGCTATGTCAACCAAACTCTACAGAGCCGTCTTTTTCAGGCATTTCCATATACAGTTCAAAAATGAAAGAAATCGCATAATAACCACGCCCACCTCCCATACAGAGGTTATGTTGAAAATCACTAAAAGTGCGTTAACCGACTAATAAAAAACGTCAGAAACACTAAATTTTACGGAAGAAGTGGCAGAAGGAAGCTGCACCCAGGCTTTTTTTAAAAATTGAAAATGGGCGTGGCGCCGCCCACTTATGGACCAAAAACCATATCTCTACTACTAGACCTATTTCAATGAAATTCGGTATATAATATTTTCTTAACACCCTGATGACATGTACGAAATATGGGTGAAATCGGTTCACAACCACGCCTTCTTCCAATATAAAGCTATTTTGAATTCCATCTGATGCCTTCTCTGTATAATACGAGTATAAACATTAGGAACCAATGATGATAGCGGAATAAAACTTTACAAAAATACGGTATTTGAAAAATATGTAAATGACGTATTATGAAATCTCGATTATCACTTTACCATGCGAGAGTATAAAATGTTCGGTTACACCCGAACTTAGCCCTTCCTTACTTGTTATTAATGAAATTGCAGTAACACACTGCTTAGTCAGTACATATATGTATGTATATGTAGGTACAAAGTATACTAAATCATTATGGTAGGACAAAAAAGTAAATGAACAACAACAAACAAAGAAATAACAATACAAATACAATCCTGCAATTGTAAAAAACTACTTACTAGGCAATAAAACATATGATTACAGAATGGCAAAATTCTGTAATTAGTGATTAAAAATGCGTGTTGATAACAAAAAAAGTGCGCACTTTTCTGTTATCAACACGCATTTTTAATCACTAATTACAGAATTTTGCCATTCAGAATTTTGCCATTCAGAATTTTGCAATTCAGAATTTTGCAATTTAGAATTTCGTTATCCAGAATTTTGAATTCCAGAATACTGACTTACATAACTTTGATTCCCGGTGTTCCGACTTCCAGAATTATGAATGCAGAATTTCCAAAAAAGCAGAATTTTGACCCCAACCCTTTGAGTTTTCTTTAGAAATCATGTTCTCCATATAATTCTGGAAACTTGGCGTTGTGCTAAGTATTTCAGGTGCTCATAGGCTAGGAAAGAAATATATATGTATGTACATTAATCCATATTTTGTTCGAAGTTTAAATAATCCTCTTTAACTTGATATACAATTTATACTTAATTTTGTAATATAGTTTAAGGAGCTTTATCAATTTTAATATGCCCTATAATAAACTCAGTTTTTGTTTGCCGTTAATGTCAAGAAAGCAAAATCCAAGCACTATATCTTCAAGCTACCTGAGAAATGTAATATGGTTGAATCGTAAATAGGTATACATACTTGTATACTTAGCATTATGGTTTGTTATTACCTTAACTGAATTAATTAAATAAAGTGTAACCAGACAGAAAAATTGGGTTTTGCATATAGAAAATATATGTACATCGTATATAATTAAAGATATTATATTTATATCATTTTGCGTTTGCAGAAGTATTGAAATTGTCGTTATCTTGTTTGTTAGTTACTAAAAATAAGGGTGTCCTAACTATTGAAGCAATTATTGAAGAAAGCGGGAATAATCCAAATCATTTACTAACCTAAAAACTCCCATGCAGTAAAATATACGAGTTTCACCAATTATCAAAATGAAGGTAGAGAATATGTTTTATTGATTCCTTTCCGCTCAACGGCGCCAACTCAGCACTTAATAAATGACCTCCTACCGTTTCAAAAAGTATACCGCAATGGCAAAGTAAGCCATGATGTGTGTCTTTTATCCTGTTACATACTTATGTGTTTATAATTTTCTAATTAAATACAATTGTGGTTTCCTAATGATGAGCATTAACAATGCGAGTAGGAAGCATAAGGGTTCGACACGAATGATAATTCAAGCAATTAAAATGCATTTGTGCATTTTAGCTCCAATTATATTGTATATTTATGCTTTTACAATTATTGGGGAACCTAAAACTGCCATTGGCACTTTGCGGTCAATTTCGCAAATAATTTTGTGGTTATAGAGACCAAGTTTAAATTCTACGTGCATTAACTTGCAAAATAAAATTATTGTGCATATGCTCATTTCTTATATTTTTATACTGTGAACAACATATTTTTGAAAAAGGGCATAGAAGTCACAAATACAATACATTAGGTAATTTTCAGCGTTCTAAATTTAGGTGAAATGGTCTAAATTTGAGTTAAAATAATAATTTATACAGTAACAAGAACCGCAAGGATATAACAGACAAAAATCGGTCCTATTTTATTCTATAGGTATAAATAGTAGTAAAATGTAGAAATAGCTTTCAAATACATAATTTTGATGAATATGATATTTGGTTTTTAAACTGCTTCTAAAAATATGTTTTCCGTACATATGATTCAAACATCTATAGTTTGCTGCTTAAGAACGACAAATTGAAGATCATAAAATTATTTATAAAAAAACGTTTTAATACTTTTTTCTTAAGAACTACTTTTTCAGAGATATAAAGATTTTTATAATATCCGCACGTTTTCACGTCACTTAAGACTTAGTGTACTTAGAACGCTTTTAAAAAACTTTTTGTATTATCTTAGGCAAAAAGTGCTTGATAAATTTTAATAAATAATTTTATAATCTTCAAATCTTAAAGTTTCGCTGCAAATTGTGAAAAACTAAATTTTGAACTTTGACCTCGAATAATTTTTTCCACATATCAGAGCGATGAGGACTTGTGTAAAATTTCGGATCAACATATCAAAAGGGACTAGTTTGCGTTTATACGGACGGACAGACGGATATTACTCCTTCATATACATTCATAATAAAAAAATAAATAAATAAAATTAATAATATAATATTAAAATATAGTACCAACAAATTGGTGGATCAGGGGTATGTCATCGCAGCTCGTTTTCGTGGTGTCAAAAGCAGCTTTGAAGAAATCGGCGAAGAGGTGGTGTGGGTCGATTCTCTTTTACGGGTCTTTTCCAAGATTTGACGCATGGTAAATATCTTGATTGATTTTCCAGCTCTAAAGCCAGACACTAAGAAGAAGAAGAAGAATTGCTATTCGAATGAAGAAGGTCGGGTAATAAAACGTCCGCTCCAATTTTCTTTTATTTTTTTCTCGCTTCGCTCCACAACCCTCAGTATCTATCACATCCCGAAATAGGCAACCTGTTTATAGTATAGCAGATTAGGTCATGCGATGTTATATAGTGCATTAAATATTATTACTTATATGTATAATAAATATTATTTTCCTATAAAGGCGAAAACGCAATTGCTTAGAGCGCAAGTATTTTAGGTCGTCAATTTGACAAACTTTCTTTACGCATTTTTTTTAATAAAATGTATGTATAGTAATTGACAAATTAGTTTATTTCATTTATATAATATACAAAAATCATAATTCCATATTTTCACATTCTAATATAAATTATAAACATATATAAATAGTTAAATTTTTTATGCCATAATCGTAGCACCTAATGATAGTTGATATGATGTACGCAGGGCCGTCTTAAACCAAGCTGCGGCCCTTGGGCACACAAGAATTTGGGGCCCGTTTTGAAAGTAAAAAAAGCGACTTATACTAAAACTTGTTTATATTTAATAAAGGTAATCAAGTACAGTATGATATAAATGTCATTAATGTTGATGTGTGTAGGTGTGTGTGTGTTTCTGTTTGTGGGTGTGTGTGAGTGTGTGTGTGATTATGATATTAAGATGACGATTTCTTTCGGGATTTCTGTTGAGCAAAATCTTCTATTATATTTTTAAAGTCAATTTTTTGAAGGATATCACTTTCTATGCACATAATTGACAAACTACTCAGTCGTTCTTGTAACATTATTGTTCGCAATCGATTTTTTATTCTCTTAAGCTGCGAAAATGACCGCTGTCCACTACAATTGGTAACCATTGGACAAAGGAATATTCTAGTAGCAATTTCTACGTTTGGAAAAGTTTCTTCCAATTTATCTGATTTTATTAGGTTATGTAAGTTTGAGATATTTAAATCCGCTGATTGCTTTGCTGTGTTTTTTAAATATTGGCTCAAATGAAAACATTCTGTTTTGAGCTCATCTGCATTAAGGTCTTCATGATAAAATTCTGAAAATTCTTTGCATTTTTTGATCAACACGCCAGATTCAATTGTTGTTAACTGACAAAGAAAACTAAATCGACTATAAATGTCTTGGTATGCTGCCGAACGTTTTTTAAATGTGTATTTAATGTGTCAATTATGGGAATGAAAGTATCTACACGAAACTTATCCTTGCCTCTCAACTGTGCAGCCTCCGATGATCTTTCAAAAAAAGTGATGCTTATGCTGCGAATTTTGTTTCTTTCAAATGTATCTTTGTAGTCAGCAAATGGATTTTTTTCTTTAGCAGCCGTTTCGTACTGACCAAAACTATTGCGTGCGGTATTGGCATAACTGATCAGAGATTCGTAAAGTTTCGTTACAACGTCCATAGTCAGGGTGCTATTCTGTAAACTTAGACTTGTTTTATTCATAATTCCCAAAAGATCATTCCATATTTCCGTTAGAAGAGCAGTCTCAAATTTTCCCATTTTTTTTCTAGGCTTTGGGCATCCTCACTAGTGTCTCCTGGTTGATTGGTGTCACTTGCGATTGAAGACAATGCTTCAGAAATATTATTATTAATTAATTAAATAACCATTTTGCAAAGCATTAATAGCATTGACACGTGCAGACCATCTAGTTTCCGAAAGAGACTTTAGGACTCTATTTGCTCCTAAATGCTCTTTTCACCGTTTTGTCGAAGCCGAGAAAAAATTGAACAATTTTTGTACAAATTGAAAGAATGATACCGCTTCAGTAACACACTCAACAGCCTGAACACCCACTAAATTTAGCGAATGTGCCGCACATGGAACGTAAATGGCAAATTCGCAAATTTCTTTTATTCTTGACTGAACACCAGAGTACTTTCTAGACATATTTCATGCATTGTCATAGCTCTGCCCGCGACAATCTTTTATAGGAATATCAAGGCTCTCAAAAAAGTTTAAAATGGTATCTGCTATATATTGCGCATTATGTTTATTCACAGGCAAAAATTGCATAAATCTCACAATAGTCTGTCCGTCTTTAACGTATCTAACTAAGAAAGTTGGTTGGTCAACGTGGGAGAGATCTGGCGTAGAATCTACGCTAATAGAACAGTACTTTGCTGATTTAAGTTCTTTGACTTGAATAAATTCATTACAAATATTTGCCGATAGATATGATGTACTTCCTTTTCCACGATTTCCGCAGACCTCTTAAAGCCAAAAATTTCACTACTGCAACAATCCTCCTAAGCACATTCTTCCAATAGTTAATTTCTGTATTATATTGGGACAGCAACTCAGTATCAATTCGGCCAGTAGTTTTCATTCTTGCAACATAATTCATCATAAATTCCCTGTGCTGTAAACTGTTCTCATGCTCTATCAATAAGTTACTTATATGCTTCCAATCAGGGGCGAACGCAGGGGGGGCTTTTGGGGTGTTAAAACCCCCCCCCCAAAGTAATTGAATTTTTAAATAGTAGAATTTCGTTCTACATAGTCATTTGAAAAATTGTAATTTGTTGTTTTCAAAGCAATCTTTCTGCCGACGATGATACAATTGTATCTTTTTTGATACTTTTTTTTCTAAATTTTGCGATTTGATACTTTTTTGTTCACAAACGGCCTATTTTGATACTTTACTGCTGATAGAATTTAATTTTTTGAAAATATGAAAATGTTAAACTAAAAACAAAACTTATTGTATCTGGATAGTATTAAAAAGTTGTGGGAATGTAGGCCAATTAAAAAACCCAGAAAAATATAAACTGGACAGAGACATTTTTTTAATTTGCTTCAAACTAATGAGTTATGAGTAATGAGATGATGCCTTATAACTCTGTGGCTGCTGAACTGGATTTTTTTAGATTTAAGGAGAATTGTGATTCGAAAATGGACTTCTTTTGAAAATTAGTTCTGAACTGAAAAGTCACCAATAAGGTTTCTATTATTTTTTTTAGAGTTTATTGTTAATCATAATACAGGAAAAATAAAAACTCATTTATTATGACTTTCAGTTTTCGTTCCATGAGCAAACTGTTGTGAAATAAATTTAAATTAAAAAAAATTATGCTATTTGCAAAAAAAAACTTGAGTGTCTTAACTAAAATGTCTATATTTTTAATAAAAACAACCAGAAAAAACTGGTCTGAATTAGATACACAACTTTACTTATTATTTGTTTTTCAAATGAAAATTTTTAAAACAACGGTTGTGCTTTTGATACTTTTTGATACTTTTTTTGCTTGGCAACATATACTTAATTTTTCTAGCTCGCGGCAACACTTGTCACTAATGATTACAGCGTGAATGAGAATAGAACAAATGAATTATGTGCGTACTAAAGCCAATTTTTGCATTATCAAAACACATAAGCCTATGTTTGCAGCAAATAGACTGTGTTTTGAGCAGCTGCGTTGCTTATGCAAATAATTTGTATGCTGAAATTAGTGAAATGCGTAAGGATTCTGAACAATCGTTTAAACTAATATTTGAATCAGTTAAAACAATAGCCGTAGAATTAGATTTAGAAATCAAAATTCCGCGTTTGGCGAAACGGCAAACTAATCGCGACAATTATGAAGGCGAACCGGAAGAATATTACCGCAGATCAATTTATATACCGTTTTTAGATAATTTTTTGGACCAAATCAATGAACGATTTTTAAAACATCGAGAGCTGCTTTCCAAAATTGAAAACATTTTGCCAAATAAATGCATAAATCTTGACGTTATTGAGATGCAGGAGACTGTTCGTGTTTTAGAAAAGCAATGGTCCGCTGATGTAGAAGATCGCGCTGAATTTAGAATGTGGAAAAGGTTAAAAATCTTTTCTTCAGATTATATTTTCTAACTAAAATTTTGAATATATTTTCAGGAACTGGTTAAATCAAACAAAGAGATCCAAAACTTTTTTAGACGCGTTGAATTGTTGCGATGCAAAAATTTTCAAAACAGTGCATCGTTTTTTTAAAGATTGGAGCAACAATCCTATATCTGTCGCTTCAAGTGAACGCTGAAAATAAAAGAAGATTAGACTTCAATTTGTGAATAAAATAATGAAACCTTGTCTTTTTACCTAAAACTCCCCCCAAACTTTTTTCCTGCGTGCGCCACTGCTTCCAATCTTAATATCCATTAGGAGAACTTAAATTATGTCCAGTACCAGTAGTGGTATTAAATAGACGGTAGCAATAACAGTATACAGATTTCTTTGCTGGTGAATAAAGGAGCCATTTTCTTTGTAAAGACTCACTATTCGTCAATTTACGAATAAAAGTGTTTTTAGTTAAGTACCTAGTTTTCGTTTTACCCTTTGAATCTGGAAAACTTGTAGAAGTTTCAGAGAAGTCACTATTTATATTTTGGAAAAACTCGGGTCGTTTTCGAATCCAAATATCACGGACTTCTTCCGGAAAAATGTCATCACAGTAAGTACCAGGGTCAGGAGACGCAGATACATTCTCTAAGCTTGCAGTTATTCATTCACAGTGGCTTGAAGTCGATGGTTCAGCATCTAATGTATGTTTGTCATTTTCGTCACATGTAACCTCTTTTTCCTGGTGACATTCAGAGGTACTTTTGTTTTGCGGTGATGAGAATGAATAATCTCTCGCCTTATTTGTTTCTTCAACCGTAAAAAACGAAGTGAGCTTTGGAAGTTTTTCCGTTATTCCTTTTTGAGCTGTAACTTTTTTTTTCGTTTTTGTGAACCACTTAAATATGTTCTTTTCGACATAATGAAATAATGTTTAAACGAAAAAATCAAAACTTCTGTCTATTTTACTCAATTTTAAATATCAAACCTTAGATAAATAATCCAGTATTTATTGATCTCAGTATCAAACGAAACAAAATAACGCCACTCACTCACTCCGATCAGACTTAAAGTATAGACAATATCGACATTTACATATGTATGTATGTTAGGCCTTGTTCACACTGTACTTAGTAAATTAGGTAGGATGCGTTCGGAAATATACCCTCTGATAAGATTACTGATTTGTGCAATATGCCCGACAAAAATGTGTGAGAGAAATTGTCGGTCCTTCAGGGCCCCCTGCTAAGTGTTGATTGCGCATATTTTGTTGATCTGCACATAAAATAACATATACTTATTTAAATACATATGTATGTACATTTTATGATAAAACAGTTCAATTGTGAGGGGGAAATGAGCAAATTCGCAATGATGAGCGATATTCAATCGATGAAACAGACGATCAGTTGGAATAAGCTACTACAACTTTAGGATTTTTAATTAATGTGAGCAAAATTTTTTACGAAAACAGCCATTTTTGAACATTGCAAAAATTTAGAATTGCGATTAAATCACGTGAGATTGACTTTGCTTTATGCAACGCAGTACAAGCTATTGGCAGAAAAATAACTCATAAAAGTACAGCCCTGGACTTTGAAATTATATTTCTTCAAAGGAATTAATAGATAACGTTCTAAATTTGGTTCAGGACTCAGGATAGTATCTTCGAGGTACACTGATTGTAAATACGTGGAATCGTATTCAACGGTAATGCGTAATTCAAAATTACCTATAGAGATGTAAATAAATAATCAAGCCGCATGTACTCAATTACGCAGCTTAGAGTATGCTTAGTGATAGAGCTAATACATAGCAGATTTTATAGTGCTTTAGTGTATAAACTATAAATGTGTGATGTTTTTGTTTGGTGCCACTCATAACCACAAACTTCCGATCTAAATTTGTTTTACTACTTTAATTTTTATGAAAATGCTCAAACTATTTTCTACAGAATATTTTCATCTAAATAGACAATACCCCGCCTACCCGACATATAGCTAGATGAAGTGGTTTGTAGTTTACAATACTAGAGTAATTATAGAATTGCTTAATAGTTTGTACATACATTCAAATGTAAATATAAACCGTAAGTATGTATGTAACATAAAACTCGCTGTGCTTGCGACGATGATTGTTTGTCTATTTCGTATATACATAGATATGTAAGTACGAGTACATGTACATATGTACATAGATAGATACGTATACTGCTTCTTATAATCAATTTAGATATATTTTCATTAATAACATATATCTTTTTATTTATTAGTGAGATTTCGTAAACTGCTTGGTGAAAAAATGCCTAAAATAATAACATAGTTTCTATACGTTCATATGCGTATTATGCTCATATTTTGGAATATGGTACTTCCCATAATATTATAGCGTCTTCATTTCACCTCGAGTATAAGCATATAGTACGCATGTACATAAATATATTTTGGTGAATTTCAATAATAAGAGTGAGAACACTGTTAGTCTTCAATATATTGCAACTAACAAATAAGGAATCATTAGAAATATATGTAGGTATGTGCACATATAGTATATAATGCATAAGTACCTGTGAATATCGCTTTCTCTTAAAATGTTAAAGAACGATATAATTAAACGTTAACACATGCTATATATTTGTTTAAAATACATGTGCATATGTATGTATATGAACTTATGGATTGCCATCCGTAGAAAACATTCGCGTTGGATTAAAGGCGGAGAGTGTAAAACATGGCGGTGTTATTTGGTGTGAGCGAATAAGCAAGTATGTTTGAGTAGCACGTATAGCGAACGTAAAAGAGAACAATATATATGCATCATTAAACATCCACCACAATATCAAGTTTCCCTTGGCAAAGTCAGACGCGGTTGAATACGATACTCTTGGTAGCTGAAATTCTTGCAGGTGCGGTTAGTCTTGTTTTGACGGTGGCGAAGAAAGTTAAAACTCCGTGAATATCCGTTGAAATCGGTTTTTATGAAAAAAACGTGTTAATTAATTGTGTAATTAATAATAGTTAATGTGGAAATTTATTTACATACCGCAACGATTGAGTGATATTTTTGTATTAAATTAATCCAAATACCACTCTTAAAAAATACAGTGCTATAAAAAAATTTTTACACCTTACGTGTTTGCAAATAGTGTGGTCATGAAAGATTCAATGACATTTATAACTTCACCTTCAACCACTAGTGAACAAAAGCAAAAAATGTCGAATCTGAAACCGAATCGGTCACGTTTTATGATCAACGATATTCTAGCTGGAAGTGCCGCCGCCGCCGCAGCAGTAGAGGCAGCCAACGCAGCTGGCGTGGCAGCGGCCGCTGTATTTTACAAGCATCAACATCATCAACAGCAACAGCAAAATATAAATAATAACAATCACAGTGGGAACAGCAGCTCCCAAACTCCGTTTATTCAATGCTCACAACCACCATTTGATTCCTCAACATCTCTACAACAGTCTGATCCACCGCCAATCCCATTAACCCTGCACCATCACTCTACTCATCTTCAACCGTCGCAAATGCATCATTCTAGGGGTCCACCACACACGCTAATTCCTCAACATACTCAAACACCCGTTAGCGCAGTTGCAGCTGTTGCACAAAAAATTCATTTTCCCGTCGGTGCAACACAAATCGGTTCAAATGGTATAAATGTAGTGCAATATGCGGCTGCAATGCAGCAACACTATGCGAATGCAACTTCAGTCGTTCGCGACTTTGATAACAATAGTGATTACCAGGACAACGAAGATTGTGACAGTGAAGTTGGGAGCGGTGGCCACTTGGACGATAACAGTGTTTGTAGTAATGGTGAGGTGAGATTCAATTTATATTGGGTGGGGAGACGGAAAAATTTTTGGGTAGTTGGTGATAGCTCATATGTATATATGTACATATAGAGCACAGGACTACGCTGAATAAGTGCAAAGGCAACATAGAATATACATATGTATATATCTACCCATAAAATTCAAAATATTATTATATTATTTTCAATTTAGTTAGATTGATATACGAATTTAACAGAGCAGATTCAATATTCATATTAGTATTCCCTTAAAATCGGATCATCTTCAAATATAATTCTCAAACCAATTAGAGCAATTTGTCTCTTATCCCTTTTAACAACCCCAACTACTATTTCATTCTCAAATTGAGCAGAATTATTGCTATTTTTTAATTTATTTAAATTTTGTTTATTTACTTATAGTTTGGATTTACGTTTGAACCTAGCCATTTCATATGTGGTTTTACTTTTACTTAATTTTAACTTACGATTAATCTTAGTTGATAAAATATTTGCTTTTTACTTCTTTAGTAGAAAATTGTTTTAATAAATGTAACCAATAATAAATTGTATGCCTAACATATTGTCGCTATTACTAACTCTAAATATGTGAACATTTTTTAAAATTAAAGAGGTGTGTAATATTGCTTAATTTCTTGAAGACATTTTTAAAATCAAATGAAAAATTAATTCACAATTCTGGAAGAAGAAATTGCTATTTGATATTGCATATGCAATTTGTGAATTAGAATGTGAATTATATTATAATCAAAGATTAAAGTCACCAACTTTTAGCACCAAATTACTCATTTTATGCAAAATATGCTGACCTAATTTTACTGTGATGCCTAAAAGCCAAACAGAATTAGAATTTATATCTAAAATGTAAGAGCTAGAGGAAGATTGGTCTCTGATAAGCAGCGCCATGTTCTCTCTTTATTTAATTTAGACATTACATAATTATATACATGTACTATATATCATGTATTGGCATAGCAAGGTAGTAGCTTGCTTATTATCCGAAATACTTAGGTGTTGGGATCTTCATATACATAAATATTGCATACCAAATATACCAACTGATCTCGCCAATATGGCCAATATGTTATTGGAAGAGGATTCGAAGTTATTTGCTACATTTTGTGTCTTGTCAGTTTTCGAACTTTGCGAAATGGATATTGTTTCACTGCAGTTAAGTTGTTAAGAGCATTTAAACATTTTAATGTAAAAAACACCAGAGAGCACAATATATATAATAAAAGAATTTAAAGTAAAAATTAACCAGATGTTTTAACAATCAATATGGCTTTATTTTTATATAAATCGTGTGATCATTGTGTACTGTGTATAAAAGGTTATAGTTTTATTGCTCCATATCCATATATGTAGTATTACAAAAATTTAAAAAATGAAATCTTTTTGATTACAGGTGCTAAAGATGAAGACGGAAATAGCATTAAAAGTGGTTCCACCAATGACACGCACGGCTTAAGTAAAAAACAACGTAAAGCGCGCACCGCCTTTACAGATCATCAATTGCAAACTCTCGAAAAATCGTTTGAAAGACAAAAGTATTTAAGCGTTCAAGAAAGACAAGAGCTTGCCCATAAGCTTGACCTAAGCGATTGCCAAGTTAAAACCTGGTACCAAAATCGTCGGTTAGTTGGCTTTTGACTTTATTTCAATAATACGGCAAAGATATATGTATGCAAAAAATTTTCTTTAGTCATAAGGCATAAATATGTATGTATAAAACTCGGCTTCTGCGTATATAAACCTTGATAATGGGTTTTGGGTTTTGAGTATGGATTTTGTGATGTTTTTTTAGCATTGTCTATTATGAAAAAATTATATTCGGCATTTTAAAAATTAATATTTGTTAGAATTTTTTTTATATAATACCTGAACGCCGAAAATAAGAACAGGGTAATAGAAAAATAGTCGACGCTGAATGAAAACTTTACACTTCCTGGCGGATTAACTAATATGTTTATTTTGTTTGGCAATAGCAAATACATACAAAGTCTGGAAAATGTAACTGTATTTCAAGTTAAATAAGTTAAGTCAAAAATTTATTTAGTCGCCTTCAAAGTAATTCCCTTCATATACCTTATGCCAATGATTTTTTCAGTCCTCGAATCACTTCCTTGAGCTCCTTCTGCGAACTTCTACACGCACCGGCAATTTGGGGAACAGGAAAAAATCACACCGAGCCAAATCTGGAGATTACGGTGGTTGATCGGTGATATTCATTGCTAGATGCGATGGTGCATTATCATTGTGTAAAATCCATGAATTGTTCTTCGACAATATCAATCGTTTTCAACGGATGTTCTCTTGCAAACGCCTCAATACGACGCAATAGAACTTCTTATTGACCGTCTGTCCCTCCGGAACAAATACATGGTGCATGAAGCCACGAACATCTAAAAAATGAGCATCACCTTGATTTTTGAGCGGCTTTGGCGTGGTTTTTGGTTTCGGATGGTTTTTTTCCTTCCATTCCAATGATTCTTGACTTGTTTGCATGTCAAACTCATAAACTCATGTCTCATCACCAGTTATATATCTAAGAACGCGTTTCATACCCAAAATATTTACCAAAGTCTTTTCAACGGACTCGCGACAGATGTCGAGCTCTCTTGCCATTTCTCTAACACTTAATATTTTCAGCAATAGAAGAGGCAGAAGGCCGTTCAGAACGAGGCATGTCTTCAACGATCTGTAGACCGTCTTGGAAGGCTTTGTATCACTTGTAGCCTTTTGTTTTTGATAAAACCGTATTTTGAATCACGGCAAGCCCTTTATCCATTGTAAAAATCACAACGTTCTACTGAGAGGTACCGACTTAAGCGGCTGCTGTATGATAACCGATTGACAGAATGCGCTCATATTTGAAGCATAATAATTAAGGAAAGTTTTTGTATTAAAAAAAAAAATTTAATATCATTTACCTGGGGAATTAAATTACAATTTCTGGGTACTTTTTTGTCACAATTTAGGAAGACCGAATATAGTTTGTGTGCCGTTCCGTCTGTTGTTCGGGAATATTCTTTTATATTTGTGAAAAACTTTAAAATTTTATTATATTTTGAAACAGAAATTTTAGAAACTAACGTTTTATGCATTGTCGTACACGTGTAAACGTAACGTGTATTGAACATAAATACTTACATACATTTGTATGTACCTTTATATTTGTATGAATGCAACTACGTATATGTGTAATGATTTGATATGTTAGCCTAAAGGATTTTTATAACTGTACTAAATATAAGTATAAGGATAATATTATTAAAATTCATAAATTATTTGGATTTATATTTGTGATGCTTTGATTTTTAATAAGTACTAAAAAATGATTTCTGCTTTTTCGTTCAGAACCAAATGGAAACGGCAAACTGCAGTTGGATTGGAGTTATTAGCGGAGGCAGGGAACTTTGCAGCATTTCAACGACTTTATGGTGGAACACCCTATTTGGGAGCATGGCCTTACCCTGGCTCACAGTCACCTCATGCTGGCCCGGCTCCTTCGAGCATTGATTTATATTATCGCCAAGCAGCGGCAGCTGCCGCAATGCAAAAGCCGCTTCCTTATAATTTGTACGCAGGAGTTCATAATGTAGGACCGCTTGCAAGCTTGCCAGTTTCTGCCACTTCACCTTTCTCCCACCTATCAGCTTCCAATTCGCTTACTTCTCTAAGTAGCTACTACCAAAGCGCCTCTGTGGCAGCAGTTGCCGCGGCAGCTGGTACAACATCTAACACTAATTCAATTGCTGTTGTCAAGCCGCTCTCTTCACCTACATTACCAGCTATAGCACCAACAGTAGCACCGGCAACTCAAATAAATGCAACAACAGATCAGCGGTACTCACCATGCTCACCTACTCAACAATCGCCTACAAGGCACATTGTACTATCGCGTTCTCCCAGTCCAACTCTTAATCCAGGAAGCCCTCCAGGCAGATCACGCGAAAGCTCGCAGCTCCAGTCTGATGATGATGATCAAATTCAGGTTTGAGTTTGAAGTCAGCATCAAAAAGACATTGGCCAAACGTACGTGCGCACTCAAAATATGACGTACGTATGTACGTAATATTTTTTGTAAAGTATGCATATGTATTACCATTAGGTTATTATAATTAGTTTAGGTTGATCTCTACAATTAAAGATTGTATGTCATGATACCTATGTATCTGCTTATATCATTATATATATGTACATAGCTGCTTATAATAGTTGTGATTGGGGGTCGGTTCTTATGTGCCGAAATATAGTACTTTTAATAAAACTTTTACAGATCATTCTTAGCGCTTAATTTATGGGAACTGTGAGAACTGTAACAAAGGTTATGTATTATATACGTATTAAGCAAATATCCATTGTTTATTTTATATTCATAGTGCGATCAATATATTATTTAAGTCTTACATATATAAGATATACATATGTAAATTTCTAAAGTTGATAAAATATATGTATGCGATTCGATTAAGTGTTGTGTGAATTTTTAAACGTACCTATTGCATTGATTAATAAATGATATATAATTAAAATGGAAACTATCATTCTTACATAGAAAGAGCTGTATAGCCAGTATCATTTCAACAGTTGTAGAGTTGTATGGCTTTGTAAGGTATTTGGAATGAAAGGTAAGCTTGAATAATCAATAATCAGAAAGATGTGTTATATAATAATGTTAAAATTCTATAGTATTTGTAGTTAATTTAAAGTAATGTATATTATATTGTATTAATTCGATCGAACCAGTTTTCGTCCTAACTTCTGTTATCACAATAAGAAATATTAGATCAATTTAATAAAAAAAATGAAGTTTAATAAAGAAATAATAATTAAAACACAAACGGACATATAAGTGGGGAGGTGTGTCAATAACTTAAGCAGAAAATATATTGTTTTGGCCTTCTTTCATACAAAATCAAATATTAGTGACATATTAATGAAACAAAGTGAGCTAACTATAAGCTAATACGATCCAAGAATTAGCGCCATTGGAGAATGCCGCTAGAATTCAATTTTATCTACATAATAAGTAATATTTAACTTATACTCAACATTTTTATAACATAGTTTCCCGGACACCCGGATGCATTTCGCACATTTTTAATTCATACAAATTGGTAGAGTACTAACATATACATATGTATGTACACCTACATGATGTTCATCTGCACTTGAAATAGTGATGATGATGTACATTCATACATGTGTGTACAATTTGCAAAAGTTCTTATTTATAGCAATCTCATTTTTGCGTTCGTAAAAATTATTGTAAATATTGTTTATGTATGTACATTTAAACTGCCAAATAAGATAAATTGTTATAGAAATGCCTAGTGTTATTATTGAAATTTTGCTAATAAGTTTTGTGCCACCTCATTTCACCTATCATGTTTAACAGAGATCTAATTATATTAAATTTACATATGTACATAAATAAAGGGTTCATGTTTGCTTTGAAGTCACAAGCTCCATAAGCGGACATGTGCTGATACATCTACTTACCACTGTGCCATTTATAGGTGCATATTGTGTAAGTATGCAGCTAAGACAGAACAGAGATACTGAATTGATAATTTTAATAGCTAGGGCGGTATTAATAACCCTCTCTGCCTATGACAAATTGGCAACCGTTTGCAGCTTGAGCAGACCGCAAGTAGTAATAATATAAGTTTTTGGTTATGCTCAATTAAATATTGTGATCACCATTGAACTGACTTTTAAAAGTTTTTAAACATACACATATGTACCCACTTATTTTGATATTCAAGAACATTTTTTTGCTATGGTTTAAATTTAAGTACATTTTAGATATCTCATTTTTGTTTTTAAAAAATAAACTGTTACAAGTACAAGTTTCTCGCTTTTACATAATGTTTTTGTGCGGCTATGGGATCTGTATGGACCACCCATGGGGGCGTGTCAAAACTGTGTGTTGAAAAATAGTCTGAAGATGCAACTCAAAACTTTATTCCTTCTGTACTAATATATGCGAGACAATGTCCGGCTGGAGTGAATGAATGAAAATTATGCCTTTAGTTTCCGTTGAGTCATCGCGAACCAGACGACGCCAGCACAAGAAGTTAAAAAAACGGGAACTAGAAATTGTACTCAATTTTGTTGACATATTTAATGAAATCTTTTCCGTTCATCAGAGGTAATTTGAACGAAATAATACTAAAATAGTGTCCGTGCTGGTCGTTGGAACATACTCATGTCCTGAAATCCTCATGTTCATTAAATTTGTCTGGTTATGGGACGTGTCCGGATATAAGGACTGTCCGTTATGGGGAATTTCATTGAATATGTCTTGTGCATCTTGCGCATTATTGGTTTCATTAAAGTATTCTGTTTAATATTCAATATATCAAGTTGACTAACAAGTATGAACTCATATGGTACCGAATGCATATATTTATGCTTGACTAAATATTTCGACCGATTTAACAGTAATGCCACCAAACCACTTATGCTAAGTGTCCTGTAGTTTTGATCAGATGCTCGCTTCCTAATTGATATACATAATAAATTTTACCAAAAAGACAATGATATATGAGTTGTAAAGTCAACTAGAATAAAGATAATCATTGGGTTACATGGGGATTAGTGAGTAATTCTAGCGATTTTACCAATTTTTGGAAGCAAACTACATTTTATGTAAGATTAGTAAATTAATTAAATGAGAATGCAATTGCGTTTCAAGGGATGGGATATGATTGTAGCACCATTTAAGAAAACTTGGGTAGCGAATTGAGGAAGATCACATTCAGTTGGTTTATTTTAAACACCACAAAGGAATAATGCCAACAAAAATACGTGTCCTGTTCTCAATTAAACTTAAAGCCATTTATGATATAACTAGCAGACCCAGCATACGTTGTTTTGCATTATACATATACATACGTTATTTTTAGGAAATATTTGTTTCAAGGAAATAATTTTAAAACTAGCTAACACTATAAGTGAATGGGGAATGTATTATAATTGAAAGTGGGATGTAGAGTTGAAGACAATTAAAGTATACTTTATTTAATTTAATAAATTATATTTGGATATCTGGCGCAACAGATTATTATAAACATCGAAGTTAAAAATCAGGGGTTGAACGTATAAGAGCGAAAACTGTATGTATTTTTCAATGCTGAATCACGAAAAACTTTTCAAAAAAAAAACAACATTTGAGGTAGGACGTAGGCCAATTCTCAGACTTACCCGATAAGCACTCCAAATTTCATCAAATTCGTGCAAGTCGTTCCGGAACAGTTGGGCAACGAACACCGTGATACGAGAATTTATATACATATATTCTGTAATAGATTAAGCTCGCCGAAAAAATTTGCTTCGATTTAAAACACTCAGCAGACAGACCATTAAAGTTTAAGATATAAGACCACTTCCAAATAAATTTTAAAATGATTAGCAATATTTTGAAACAGTGGATGTTTTTCTTGGTAGATGAATTGGAAGTGGAAAACGGTTTGCTATTAGGAGTTATTATTAGGCTTATGAGATTATTGGCTTGATATTATAATTTGATGAGACCAACATTTTCATGTACTGCCACTACGGACCAAACAAGATTTGGGAAACGGAACAAAGGAATATTATACCAAAAGAAAATTTGACAAACATTCTCTTGTTTTTGAATTGTCTCTACTATAGATGTAGCTGAGCTCCGCTTGTTTAAAAATGAATTCTTCAGATGCCCAAATAACTTTGAGTTTTGTGATCACCATGGCTCAAGAAAATTTAAATACAAGCTATAGAACAATAATTACTCACATAATAAACGAAAACAAATCTGGCTAAAAGAAGTTCAACAAATAGAAGAGATTTCATCCATGCCATTCAGAGGAGAGTGTAGATTGTCTGATGAACACGTAATTAAGGTGAATTCATCATTCCGAATGACCCATGTACTAAATATTAGGTGAGTACATATATTCTGCTTAGTTATTATTTACTAAAACACAGCACAATATTTGAATTAATGTTCATTTTAATAGATTTTTTGTTTATGGTTTGATTTGTTTTGGCATACATATGTAGATTTAAATCAGCAAGGAAGGGCTAAGTTCGGATGCAACCGAACATTTTATACTCATGCATCTTGCTAGAATTAAAGCGAGGGATATATTTACGCAGTAAAACGTCAACCAGAGGATCGGAATCTAAGAAATTCCATATGTATAAATATTCTTTATAACTCATACACTGGCCGACAAATTCGGCATAAGATTTGTTAGAAACACGAAAGTCATTATATGTAGTATATGGAAGTTGGATAAGTATCGACCCGATATTATCCATTAATTATTATTGGTACCTCACATACAATCCCCAATCTTATGGAGCAAAGACACCCGGATGTTCGAAATACCTCGTAATGGTTCTAAGGGGGCTAAGTCAAGTTTTTGCTCAGATATATCCATTTTAGGCAAAAGGATACACTGTCAAGAATAAAACACGCTCTCCCAATTTCATTGAGATAACTCAAATATTGGCTTTTATATTCAGCATAAAGTCACCTTGAAGATCGATATTTATATTAGGTTTATGGGGGCTCAGGGAAGTATTAGCCCAATTCGACCAATTTTTGACATGCGGACATATCATTGTCAGAGGAGGAATTCCCTGAATTTCAATTATATATCTCATATAAGAACCGATATTTTCGGTCAAAAGTCAACTATAGATACTGGGGTCCACATATTCGGTACCTAGGGTCTTGAACAGTGGACAATTTTTGGTCAAAAGGGCCACACTTTAAGGGAATTATTACAGCAAAATTTTATTCCTTTATATTAATTGCTTTGTGATTTGTGTACTGGAAAGTGAAAGAATAAAATGGAATTTTAAATTGTATATGAGAAGTAAAGGTGATTGTTGTCCGATTTTAAACATATTAGAGGGCGTGACCACGCCCACTTTTCCAAAATTGCAAAATTACAATTTTATATTTTAATTTAGTGCTTAGTTATGGCAATTTATAAGTTTTCGGTTAATGGCGATTTGTGGGCGCGGCAGTGGTCCGATTACGCCCATCTACGAACTCGAATTGTTTTTTGTACTCAGAAACCTACATACCAAGTTTTACCGAGATATCTCTATTTTTACTCAAGTTACAGCTTGCACGGACGGACGGACGGACAGACAGACAGAGAATCGGATTTCAGCTTTTCTCGTCATCCTGATTATTTATATGTACATACATACATATCTAATATATAAAATTTTCGTGTCACGGTGTACGTTATTGAACTCCTCTGAAACCGCTCGACCGATTTTCGTGAATCTTAGCGTGCATATCGGCTAGGGTGGAGAATCGGAAAACATCTATTTTTCATCCTCCTAAATGTTAAGAGAAATTGGAAAATTACCAAAAAGTAACATTTTTCAATAAATTTTTTTTTTTAATTTTTGTTTGTTTTGTTTTTCAATATTTTAATTTGTCAAAAATTTGAATCATTCAATTTCGGTCGCATGCTTTTTTTATTCCGGCTATATATGTATATAAGAAAGTTGTGTTAGTTACACCATTTATAACTCAAGAACGGCTGAATCGATTTAACTGAAAATTGGTGGGAAAGTAGCTTAGAACCAGGGTAAGGACATAGGATACATTTTACCTCTTTTTGTCAAAATTTAATTCAACTCATAAATACCAAGATTATATTTCAAATCATCCTCCTTTCCTTGAATATATGCGTACAATTTTAAACAGTTTCTTCCTCAAAACTAATACAATTGCTAAGTATTTGGAATAGTAGAAGAACTGCAACCAAATACGCAGTGAAATAGATTATAACGCAAAAATTCGGTTTTATTTCAAACACTTCTCAGAATCAGTTATTCGTTGTTCTGTTGGATTATGAACTTTGCGAGGCAACCACTTTGTATAGAGCTTTCTCCTCTTTAGAGCATCATTGTCCTCGGTTCCCCAAAAAGCAATGCTTTACTATTACACGAAATGCCTTATGATCCATTTTTTTTGTAGACTAACACAAGTTGCTTCAGAAAAATGATATATCTTATTAACGAATAGTTATAATGCAACTAATAGAAATCATATAGATGGTAGTATTAGTATTATCTATGTATCAGCCACAGCGAAGCGTGGACGGGTCCTCTAGTTTGTATATATAAATCTATATCTATATTTTAGATGATACGTACACGCGTTAGGTGTACAAAACTTTAATACTCTGTAGCAACTGGCTGCAAGAGTATAAAAAAAAAACATTTATCCATGGTATTATAAAAACAGAGAACTGAAAATTAAATATATTTTGGTTACTAAAATTATGCGTTGATCATGTTGTTTTTAGTTTTGCAAAGAATTAGCAAACAAGCTCGCTAATTTATATTTTTACCATTTTCCCTCTCTTTGGCCACTATTCTCTCAACACAAAACATTTTATCAGACAGACAGTCAACCGGATTTCAACTTTTCTCGTCATCCTGATAATTTGCATATATATTGTATATAGCTCTATATCTATATCGCTTAGTTTTAGGTGATACGCACAAGCCTTATGTGAACAAAACTATAACACTCCGTAGCAACTGGTTGCAACAGTATAAAAACTTCGCTAATACGAAAGTTAGGATACCCTTCACAAATAAGTAAGATTCCATAACTTGACTTTGATCGTTCATTTTGTATGAAACCTATATCATATAGTGGTCTGATTTGGAATTTCTTCAGATATTGTAGCATTGCCTTGGATAATATTCCCTGCAAAATTACGTGAAGACATCTTGTCTAATAAAAACGTACTGAATTTTGATTGTTCACTTTGTATGGTAGCTCTACAGCACATATTTCTTAAGCACAAATTTCTTAAGATATATTACCTTGAGCAATAAGTACGTACTAAATTTCGTGAAGATATCTTATTACGTTATTGCTTAAGCTAAATAAGATTTAAAAGTGCATATACATTTGTTCTTCATTGCAGGTTATCAACATCACCACAAATTCCCATTAATCGTAATTGGAACGATCATGAAAGATCAATGGCTTCTGTATTTGCGCATTGCTCTTAGGTGGAATGTTAAAAAGGTAAGTTGGTTTTGCAAAATTTACGTGCTATGTATAATATACAGCATATTATTTTTTTTTTCACAAATGTATGGTCATATTTTCAAGTACAGGTTCGTTTAGTTGGGAAGCGAAAAATTATGGCTAAAACTGAAAAAATCTATGAAAGACTAATAATTTGCAACTTTTGAAGCGATTAAAATGGTTTGAAAGTATTTAGAAGAATCATTGAAATTTATGTATATGTATGTACATCTGAAGAAGGCTCGACACTGGCTTTAATGAATTAACATATGAAGATACATATGTGTTAGAAAGGAAAATCGCTCAACTTTTTGAACTGCCCTAGCATAAATATATCAATTTTGAATCAAATCAATACATCTATAATCGGTAGCTTTAATGTTCGTACTCACTGCTTAAAACTGTTTTTGAGTTTATATCACGTGCATTTTATGATAACTTGCGGTCAAGCAACCGTAAATTACTCTTGAACAACGTAATTTGGTAAAGAAAGACTATGTTTGGAAGTTGCAGCAAATTAAATCTCGCAATTTGAAAGAGTTATGCCCGTAAGTTAGATATTTGCAAAATTTCATTATACACATCTAAGGAAGAGCTTGCAACTTGTAGGAATCAAAGCCCGGGGAATACCTTATGATGACCCATAGATAATATGTACTACTACTACCATCTATATGATTTCTATTAGTTAGTTTACAAAAAAATGGATCATAAAAGCATTTCGTGTGTTAATAAAGTATTGCATTTTGGTGGAAAATACTGCTGAATTTGGGCTCTGCACCAAGAAGATCAACCGTTGAAAAGAGGCGAAATGAGCATGTATGGAATTTTTATTACATACCATACTATGAAAATTCTATTAAGCCTTACTTAAAAAGCCGAATATCTCGAGAAGTATTAATGATAGCGATTTTGATTTTGGACCTTTTTTGTAGCAAATAAAATTTCTTACAAGTTTGTGATGTACATTGTTTTATAGCTCTAGGCATTTACGATATACATATATACAAACAAAAGCGAAATTCGTGGAAAAATCAGGTTTAGAGCCCCGTTCTACCTCACCGGTGTGAGTTTCGACTTTGTCGCAATGGGTACTTTTTTGGAGTATTCAATTCTGAGGAATATGTGTCTAAAGTTAAAGCCATGGCTCTGAGCTATAGAAATTTAAAGATAAAAAATCACGATTGTCGTGTATTTTCAAAGGAAAATTTTTACATGCCCTGGTCCAGTCCTTATTGTTAAGGTTAAGGTCTCAAATTTCCAGGGATTTTCACGACGGGATTGAAAAAAATTAATAGTTAAAAAAATACTCTAATATATATATATTATTCCTTCATTTCGATTGTACAAATCAAGAAGCAATTAATATAACGGGATAAGATTTTGCTCGAATAATGCCTTTAGAGAGTTTTATGGGCAAAAATTGTCCAAGTCCAATAGAAGCTGTTCAAGCCCCAAGGTAGCGAATATTCAGACCCCAGTTCCTATAGTTGATTTTTTACCCAAAATATAGGTCATTTTGTCAGATGTATAATTGAAATTCAGAATCCTTTTATAATAGTAGTATGTTACAAATAGTTGAATTGATCAATACTTCCCTTAGCCCCATATACCTAATACAAAGATTTTCGAGCTTCCAGTTGACTTTATACCGTATATATCGACCAATTGGCTTTTCTGATAGTAGTATGTCTGTGTGTTACAAATAGTTGAATTGATCAATACTTCCCTTAGCCCCATAAACCTAATACAAAGATTTTTGAGCTTCCAGTTATCGTTATATTAATAAAATTGAGAGAGTGTATTTTCTTATAACTTAGAATGAATAAAATCGGGTGAAAACTCGCCTTACACCCCATACAACTAACAAACCTTATAAACTTGAAGGTACTTCCCTGGCTTCAATCCCCGCAAGTAGCAAGAGTATGAAATGTTCGGTTATACCCGAACTTAACTCTTCCTTACTTGTTTTAACGTCCGTGGAATATAACTTACCAAATTTGGTTGAAATCGGTCAGGTGAGTCTCGAGATATGTGTTTTCACCTAAAAGGGGACGATTCAACGTCCATCGCGATCCCTTGTGTCAAATTAGAGTTTTATATCATAATTTATTGCTTTGTTATGGCACGCGCATATCAAGTTTCATCAAGATTTTTTTCAAGTTACAGCTTGCAAGGACGAAGAGACATACAGTCGCCCGGAATTCAACTCGTCTCTTCATCCTGATCATTTATATATGCATAACCCTATATCTATCCACATTATTGCTATATGTTATTTTATCCGGCTTTTGTCACTTACTTTATTTCACTATTTGAAACAAGGAGGCTAGAGTTACACTTTACTTGTGCTAGATTTTATTCTCAAATCTTTCCTGATGCTTAATTTGTTTATTGTAATTTAAATAAACAAATATTTTTTCTAGACTAATTTGCACAGGTTATTCTGGTCTTAAAACATAAGGTAAATAATTAAAACCAATAACGAAATGGCACTTGAAACATATGATATTGAATGAAATTTCAATGCGTTGTTGGATACTTAATTTGAATAAAGTTACATTTCATTGAATCAAGAATATTTTGTATTCAACCAATTGCTTTTTACATATTCTGTCAAGCATACGCTTAGTACATATACATATACGAGTATTCCCTATTTTACGCAAGTATATGCATAATGTATCCAAACATTCAGTAATATGGTAATTTCAAATAACGAAGTATGGAAGCCACAAGGATTCACTTTGAAATGTCAGAAAAACGCATAATAAATATTTTGTAAATCAACTGCACACACAGCTCAATAAATTAGCAATATCCTGAGAGTCTTCAAATGCGACACATCCATGTTTGTACATAAATAAACTTGCTGTGCATGTAGGTGTAAAATATCCTGTCGCTATCGGAATAAATTATGACAGGCGTGAATCATTGGCGCTACGGTTGTCAAAAAGGCGTTGATGGAAAACAAGAAATCACATTAATATTTTGGTTCATAATTTGTTGGCAGAATCTACAATTATACATAGGTACATAATAAACATATGGGATTTAAGATAAGGAATTCTAATGAAATTCAACTGCATTCAAAAGATTAATCCAATACATTTCCGTACAAAACTGCCTTATCCAATTAATGTTTGGTCGTTTGCATTAAGGAGACTAATTTCCTATTTGACCTAAACCACATCATATCAAATATATGTATGTAAATTTAAAATAAAATGTGGGTTAAGTATTAGATGCTGGAAACTGCATATTTTCTAATAAAGTAAATCTAAATCTATCGATATACATAAAAATTACGTGTCACAATTTCTCCGGGGTAAACTCCGAAACTACTGAACTGATAATTTAGCACATTGGGTCCAGTTTAATCCAGTTTAAGAGATAGTATTCTTTATATCTCAATTATGTTAATAGTAAAACAATTCATAATTAAAAAAGAAAAACACGTTAATTTTGTCAGCACCAAAGCTATAACATCCTTGCCAGGTGGATTTTTAGAGCATAAAGGGAGAATAAAAAAGGAGATATCCCATTTTTAATAGGTCAGTTCATAGTCACTGAATATGAGAACTATGGGAACCAATAACCCTATTTTAACCATTCGTAGCACCAGCACACATTATCACCAAAGAAAATTTAATTGTAAATCTTAGAGATTGATCACTGTTTTCGGCAAAAAGTCTGTCAGGTCCACATATTTCATATTTGGGGACTTCATAAATTGGCAAGATAACTCCTTATAGGATCATCTAAAGTGAAAAAGAACATTAACGACGAAGGAAATAAAAAACTGAAAATTGGATTTTTCACAGACATTTTTACAAAAAAATGAATATTTCGCGATATTTTTTTTTCAAATAGTTGTAATCGAAAAAAAGTTCTTCGCCCAGTCTTTAGGAATTATATTTCAAAGATCTGTGTAACATTTCAGGAAGATCGGTTGAATAATCCTTGAGAAATATTGCCAACCGACTTCAAAAACACAGTATCTCAGAAACTATTACGCAGACCAACATGAAAATTAGGATAATATTCTAAAAATGATGTAGAGTTTAATAAGACAATAAAAAATCGATTTTTTGAAACCCATAAATCCATCCGTTTTGCACCCGGAAAGTAATTATTTTTCATGAAATTTATTATTTATTTATCTTTATTAACTATACTTTATTAAATTCAATACGTCGGCATAAGCAGTTTCCCAAAATTTTATTCCAATTTGCTTTCGGAAGAACTTGCTGTTAATACACTAATATGTACATAGTATGTATGTATGTATATCTAGATAGTCAGATATTATATATGTAAGTATGTGCACACATTTTTGCAGAGCACCAGGCCCTCTAAAACCTCTATTTTACTTACTCTACTTCTTATTTAGTTATTTTTTTTTGCTCCTTTATGTAAAAAAATATTTAATACCCTTTACATTCATTTAAATTTGAGAGCGTCTAAAATAACTTATGTAATGTCAGTAAAAGACTGGAATTAGCTAATACAATGCAAGAATAAAAATTTGAACTGAAGTACATATATTATTATAAAAGTACTCCCGACTAAACCTTTTTTAAACGCGATAACATCCGAACACGTGTTGCAACATTCATGTGACAAATTGCACACTTATCAAATATTTGTTTAATTTGTTTTGAGTAGACAAAATCATGACAAAATTTACGGTGAGCATTTGAACCACAAGTTAACATACAACAAAGAAAAAATAAATCCATTGTTAATCGATACCAAACACGTGCCATCTGACGATGCAACGGCACCATTCTCTTTAACTGTTGAAAGAAGAATGTATACATTTACACAACTTATTCAACTAATTCACCCTCTTTCCACTACATTATTCATCGCCTCACTTCATTTAGTTACTTTAAGTATATTTTTGAAACTGAGTACATATCTAGTCTGCGGAAACTGGACTTATAAAGTTTAAAAAAGTCACGGCATAGTTAGATGTTACAATTACTTAAAAAATTGCGTTTTGTAAATATTCTTGTGGGTATCCATGTTCGTATGTCTGATGAGAGTATACAGCGACATTCACTGACAAATTTAACCGCCAGCTTTTTAGTAAGTTTTCCCAACGGACGTCCGCCATAAGAGTTGAGGAAAATGAATCTTTTATGAATCTTTTACGAACGTTTTACCGTTTTTTTACATATATAGATTTCTTCCGGTTTATATAAAAAAAAATAGCCGTTAGCGTGAAAGGCAATTTTCCAACATATTTTTTCGATTAATCGCTTGAATTCATCGTAAAAGTAGCCAATGGAATAAAATGCTACGCTTTGAAGTTGCAAAGTTGAATATCAATTCGAACACACAAACATTTTATATGTATGTATATATACATAAGTTATCAAGCTTCAAAGTCATAACGTTAAAGGTTTTGTTTTTATACTCTTGCAACCAGTCGCTACAGAGTATTATAGTTTTGTTCACCTAACGGTTGTAATTATCACCTAAAACTAATTGAGATAGATATAGAGTTATATATGTATGTAAAATAAACATAAATGATCAGGATGACGGGAAAAGTTGGACCCGGCCAACCGATTTCGACAAAATTCAATATGTGGCATTGCTTTCATATTCTTATGTCACCTTGTGAAAATGGACGAAATCGGACAACAACCATGGCTACTTCCACTTCGCCAAACCACCGTATACGCCAGATTTAACCCCGTGTAACTTCTGGCTATTCAGCAAACTCAAACGACCGCTCCGGGAAAACCGTTTTGAGTCAATTGAAGACATTAAACGTGAATCGCTACGCGCATTGAAGGCTACTCTGGAAATTGACTTTAACAACTGTTTCGAGGATTGGATAAACCTTAGCGAAAGTGTATTATAGCCAAGCTTTGAGGGAGACGACATGGAGTTTGAAGAATAAATTAAGAATTTTAATATTATAAACAGAGTCTTACTATTTTTTGCCCACTTGTACTCGAAATATTTACTTTATTAAAATAACTTCTTTTTTAAACGCAAAATCCTGTATCCTGGCAACTTGCTGCATTGAACCCGTTCCTTGATTATCATGCTGTTCTCAAGGTTTCTAACAAAAATATATGCAATGGCTATAAAATATGCGACACCAAATTTCATGATAATTTTCGTGCAATGAGGTGTAGCAAAATAATTTCAATCATGTGCCAGCTGTGATATTACATGTGAATACACATTTAGACCGCTTTCGTAAACACAATATGCAAAGCATATGTACACGCAATGCATAGTATTCGTAAACAACATTGCATTAATTTGGGCAAAGTATAAAATTCATAAATGCATTACCATCAGGATATCAAATAAAATGCAAGTTACGGATTGTGAACAAATTTATTTTGACAAATATGATTGTTTTTGAAATTATATTGAAAATTTGGGAATTGATAATAGTATTTTGGCAGATAATTAGTAATATTATAATATAGCGTTTGTTTGAGACACCCACATCATCTAAACTTTTCCAGAACAAATTTTAGACATAATTGTAATTTTTTTATGTACATACATATATATCTCTTTTTAAGAATAAAGTCTTGATGCAGGGGCAAATGCAATACAAGTATAATCAAAACTTGTTGATAAATTTCATTAGAAAACTTTTTTAATTAAACTAAACTGCAAAATTTAACTATTGCATATTTCTCAGTAATTACATATGTACATACCATATTTAGCAGTATAATAAAAACTTTGTGTTTGAATAAGAAAATGTGCTTTGCTATTTCCTTGGAAACCCATAGAAAAGGCATGACCAATTACAATTTACAATCAAAGAAAGGCGAATAAGTTTCAAACGGTAAATGGTAAAACAGAAGCTTGCTTATATTTGCAGATAATTTATTTCATTTTCATATTTGTAATTTTTTTTCTTTAAAAAAGCTAAAAGAACCACTTTGCACTCAAAATGATTTGAAGAGAATTTTTTGAAAAATTCATAGACGATGAAGCTCAGAAAAACTTTACAGATTTTTTGCATGTATGTATGTACATATGTATGTCTTAGAAAAAGTTTTATTAAAAAAAATATTTTAGTACTTTTCATAAGTGTATAAATAAACTGCAAAAATTTTAAATCGATTGCTCTTTTTTTAAACCTTAAAAAAACACCCTTAATTTGAGGGTTCTAGACCACCGGGACCCCTTAAGTAGTTTAAGAGATATGTACGTTTTAGCTCTTAGGGGGCGGGCCTTGCCCATTGTTTTAAACTACAGTATTATATCTCGTTTTCACTTTTTTGTACCAAATTTCATTATGATACCTCAAGCTATCGCTTGCACAGACGAACAGACAGACTTGTCATTATCCTGATCATTTATATATAAATATATGTATCTAACTTGATTATTTTAGGTGATAAAAACAAAACTATTATGCTCTATAGCAACATTGTTGCAAGAGTATAAAAACATTAAAAAAAAGCATGTGGGTTTATGGAATCAAGATTAAAGTGAAAATTACCGATTGTAGGTATTCAATTGATATTTTCAAAAAAAAATCTATCTGTCGCAGAAATTTTTAAAGTTTAAAAAGTCAACTTTCTGAAAATGTGTTGGGTAGTTTTGAGAATCGAAAATTAATTGGTGAAATTTTAGTTTGAGTGAAAAAACAAAACTTCCTATGTTCAATGAATGGAAACCTAAAAAACAAAATAGCGACCCCTTAGAGTTATGCTACAGCGCCTGGTTTGAGGGAGGATTTTTGTTTTGTCAATCACTAACATTTGAGGGGGTAAGAGTTGAAAAAAAATTCAAAATTTTTTTTTGAAGCACCCTAATATGCAGTGCCGAATTAGCCATTAATACTCTAATGTTTAATTATAAATACATATATAATATCTATATATGTATATATGTATGTATATGTATATACAAGTATCTATACTAGGTACATATCTTGAGTGAGAGGGGCATTAATATCAAAGATTGTCGTGGGCAAAGCTACGATAATGCCAGCAACACTTTTCTTCGATTTAATTTCGCTTTTCCGCTTCTTTCTATCGATGGGGTCGTCTTACGAACGCACTTAAAGATTCTACTTCAAAAATTCCGATTTTGAAACGGTTATCGGACACTAGGTGGTCAGCCCGAGCTGATGCTACGAAGGCACTTTTATGTGGTTTTATCACTATTAAGCAAGTATTGGAAAACATTTTCAATAACGTGGATCAAAAAGCGGAGTGCCGTAATAAAGCTTACGGACTACTTTCAACGATGAATAAGTTAGAAACGGTAATAATGACAATTACGTGGAACGGAATCCCAGAACACTTGCAAGCGACTAGTGCTTCGCTGCAGTCGTCTGATCAAGACCTTAATACGGGATACGCCCTTTATGAATTATTATATGCCTACGTCCAAGCAATGCGATCCATTTTTTCGAATATTGAGGCAAGAGCCAAAGATCTGACCATTTCAGCGGCTCTACCAGAGAACTTAAAAGTATTTACGGCATATGATGACATGGCATATATTTCCAAGCAGAGAATATGAAGGGACAGAAATATATGTACGCATGCCCATGAGTACACTCCCAACGAATAATTTTGTTTATATTTTATTTCATTTTGAACAGCGAAAAATGTGTACAAAACACATCTCTCACACAGAGAACATAACGACATTTTTTTATGTTTTCTGTCTCACATGCCCAAGAATATGAAAAGACATAAATATATGTATGCATGCCCATGATGATACTCCCAAACAGAGAATATTGAAGAAAAATTTTTTCTTTGATATTCCATAGGAAATATGTTCCATTTTTTATGGAAATATGTATGTAGAACTTTTTTTATTTTTTATTTATTATTTTTCAAATTATTTTATGTTAATTTGACCTTATTATATAATCAAGTCATTTTAAATATACATATATGTAAAAGATTTATCTAAACAATATGATGATATATCCATGATTCATGTTAGTGGTGTTGGTGGTAAGCGCTTGGGGAGTCAAGGTGTGAACACAGGTTCGAATCTTGAATCTTTATTTTTAATTTTTGCCTTTTAACACGTGTACTATAGGAATAAATATTTTTCTTACTAATAGAAATTAAATTTATCACAACAATATACATACATATACATACATACATCTTCTATCCTGTCTTGTGTATCTGCACATGCTCATATTAATGTACATACATACATACATATGTATACGCATGTGCGCGTTTTTACATTCTCTGGTTTTGATTCATTCTGTTTCCTGAAACAAAAGGTTGTTTTAATGTTTGTTACTATTATAAGGAATACGTTCCTTAACTCTGGAAAGTGAAAGAATTAAATGGAATTTAAAACTACGTATCAGAGTTGGACAATATTGTAAATTCATTAATAACAACAAGAAATAAATAATTTTAGTGCGATTAAAAAGTGAAAATTTGTGTAAATAATGCTGTGAATGTATGGACAGAGTTCAATACTCAATGTGAATCAAATTTAGATTGCAGCAGAGCAGATTGTAAACATGTGAAAAGCAGCATTTTTAAAATTTCGTATAAAATAAAATATATGAGAACAGGCGAATGACTCTCAGCGTCACCGTAGGCAATGCAGGCAAATGCACTGAGTGGCGCGCCGTTATTTGTCTCATGCAGGCATCAACAACTTTCATTAAGAATGAAGTGCGTATCAGAGTTGGACAAAAGTGTAAATTCATTAATAACATAAAGAAATAACAAATTTCAAAGGCAATAAAATATATGAGAACAGGCGAATGACTCTCAGCGTCACCGTAGGCAATGCAGGCAAATGCACTGAGTGGCGCGCCGTTATTTGTGTTATGCAGGCATCATCAAGTTTCATTAATAAAGAAGTGCGTATCAGAGTTAGACAAAATTGTACCATAAAATAATAACTAATTTTAGTGCTATTAAAAGTGAAAATTTGTGTAAAGAAAATAAGTGATGTGTGAATGTATGGATAGAGTTCAATACTCAATTTGAACCAAATTTAGATTGCAGCAAAGGTTTGTTGTAAATATGTAATAAAAAGCAGCATTTTCAAAATTTCTTATAAAATAGTGAAAAGTGATAAATGTGTAAAAGTATTTGGAAAACCATTAAATTGTGAAACAACCTTGAACGTTCGATGATCATTTTGTTTGAGTGTGCGTTAAGAAAAGTGTTGTGATGTAAAAATAAAAATAGTGCAAGAAATTCATGCCAGAAAAGATTACCGGGAAATGCTGTTGACTATAAGGGATAATAAATTTATAGGTGAGTCTTCCTTTACATGTTTAGTTGTTGCTAAATCCTCACAAATTTTAATTTCAAGGCAATCATTTAATAATACATATGCTGGAAAAAATCCATAAATGCCCAGCTTTTTACCGCTAAGACAAAGTGCAACCAAAGAACGTAAAAGGATAAACGTTCTCTGTGTATACTATACAAATGTCACCAACAATAGTTGAAACTTTTATTTAAACTTTGCATACATTTAAGCGTATCGTTTTGGTGAGCTACTTAGCTCAAATATTCTAATATCTTTATTCTGCTTGTTACGATTGTGACAATTAGAGACATGAGACAATCGTGACAAGCAGAATACCGATATAAATATCATTGGAAAATGTTACAAACATGCCAACAAAGCTAATAAATAAAAAATAAAAAGGCGTATTAAAATTTAAGAGAACAAAATTAATAAAATGAACGAAGTAGAAAGTTTTGTAATGCACGGAACACATAGAGCGCGACAGACTGCAAGGGAAATCTGTCAAATATTAAAATACACACGTTCTTATGGACGCAGATATGTAGTTGTGCAGCTGCCTCAATAACTGTGTCCTTAAGAACATGTGTAATTTAATATTTGACAGATGTCGCTTGCAGTCTGTCGCGATCTATGTGTTCCGGGCGTAGTGGAAAAAAGCAGTAGGAGGGTGATTCTCAGCACCCAGTAGGCAATGCAATTTGTACCACCACTTAAGATACCCGTTTCATTTCATTACCAGTTCAGAGATTCATTCAAATTTCCTAAAATATTTCCAAACAAAATGTTTTTTAATATATTTTATTTTGATTACTTGCAGTTATTGCAGCTCTTCTTAATTTGTATGGACATGTACGACTATATTATTCGTAGCTGAGACATCTACAGTTTTAGGTTTACCTCGTTTTTAATTGTGGACAAATTAAAGGTAAGCAAATATATTTAGTATTATTCATATCTAAACCCAAATTACGTATTTATATACATAAGTATATTATATATAGTTACATATTATCATGTGTAAATAAACCTAGTTACCTTAGGACAAGGCATTACAATACAGTAGGTTTAATACACTTATGCACATATTTATAAATAATGTAGCCACTACATATTTTATTATTATTATACTGTACTTAATAAGCATATTTTTGCGACAACCGTTGATATCATAAAACCTACATCGTCATACCTCCACTGTGACAAATAACAAAACCTT